>NC_082644.1:82325126-82936793 GCF_028023285.1 Balaenoptera ricei
ATAAAGTCTCAAGTGATTAAAAAAAATGACATTGTTGAATGGCTGGTCATCTCTCAGTCCCGCTTCCCTTTCTAATTCCAGAGCTCTTCGGTATCCCCGTCAGCCAGTTTCCGAGGTGCTGAGAAGCACAGAAACTCCACAGACTACTCCTCTGATAGCAAAAAGCAGAAAACTGAAGAAAAGGAGATCGCAGCTCGTTATGTAGGTTCACTCACCTTTGCTTTGGGGGAGGCAGTTTACCTTGCTTTTTGATCAGCGGCCTTTTTACCGTCTTACTATTACCAACCAAAACTAGAACACAAGATAACAACATCCTAGGAGAGAAAAATAGTTATTGCAGTTCTAGCTGTGTCTCAAGTGGCTGGCGGAAGGTCTGTGTTTGCAAGTGAGTGCACATGTGTCTGTGAGCCGCAGAACAGTGCTTTATCCTGCAACCGATAGAAGACTTGTGTTCCATATTATTTCTATTAGATGTATTTGCTTCCCTCCATAAATTTCAAGGTGGTCGAATTTTCTGTGGCCAGCTAGAAATGTTAAGGAAAAAGGTGAAATCACAGACAACCTGTTAAAATGTCTAGATGACCTCCTGTGCTGAGGAATGTAGCACGTTTTGTGGAATATAACTTGCAGAAGCATCCAGATGTGTCCCTAGCATGAGTTGAAGCTCATTTTCCTTCGGTGGCTGGTTCTTCAGATCACACAGTGAAGGGGGCAAGTGGGATGGGACTCACTGGTGTGGAGGCAGGCCGACTCCACCCTGCTTCCTCTGGTGGTGCCCTGCAAGACTGCAGGCCTCGAAGGAAGCTGAGAACTTGAAATTGCATGTGAAACCTCCCAGTTTAAAAATTGTGGCTCTTTATCTGTCTTTGAAAGACACTGACAGAACAAATCCCACCCTTCTGTAGGCTGGATTCTGTAGCGTGGGCCTGCCAGTTGGCACCTGATACTAGAGTAATAAGCCATAAGCTTCAGTTTTTTAAACTACAGTGGAATCGTCCTGTGTTTCCTATTACCTACCTCGTAACATCGTCATGAAGATTAAAGAACACAGTTCATTGTGGAGTGTTTAGCACTGTTTGGTGCAGTTCATTTTTATAAAATGTGAGGAGTTAATGACTCTGGACTTACCTAGGGTAAATCTGGCTGCCTTTTTTTTTTTCTTCTTCTTTTTCTTTTTTTGGCTGGGGGAGGAGATAATGCTTCTCAATTGTCAATGCAGGACAGCGATGGTGAGAAGAGTGATGACAACTTGGTGGTTGACGTTTCCAATGAGGTATGTTTGTGGCTCATTTGACTTCCTGCTCTTAACCAGTTATAACAATGATTAGTGTCCCAACAATTAGTATCCACAATGTTTCCTTAATTTCTGAAGGGGCCCACGTTTTATTTACCTGAAAAATTTATATTACTGATCCTTTTTTATTGCTACTCTACTCTATGAAGTGCAGATGTGTTGTTACCACCATGAATGCACACCCCTTGGCAAGTGACCTGCAAATTTGTAGAGTTTTGATTTTTGTTTCTGTTTTAAATAAGTACTATAAATTTTGTAGTATTTTCATTGACCTCTATACTGAATATTTTCTTCAGCCACTTGATGAGTCTTATGATCTATTCCAGAACATTTTTTGCTTCTAAGCTGTTGAAGACTTTTGGCTAGAAACGTCCACACCAAGTACTCTGGCACTGTGAATGCGCTGTGCTGCATTTGATACCCTTGATCTTCCTTTGTAGGATCCATCCTCACCTCGAGGGAGCCCTGCACATTCCCCAAGAGAGAATGGCCTGGACAAGACACGCCTTCTCAAGAAAGATGCCCCCATCAGTCCAGCCTCAATCGCATCCTCCAGCAGTACTCCTTCCTCCAAATCCAAAGAACTTAGCCTTGTAAGCAGTTCCTCACCATCTTTCTTAGCGTTGCCCGTTTCCAGATGGTTAGGTTAAATTGTTTTTAAAATTTTGTATTTTCCACATTTTTCCATAGGACTTTTACCACCAAGCATGTGTGTATGTTCAGTATTCAAGTTGAACTGACAAAAGTACTTTTGGAACAGAGCGGGTTCACTGACTTTGTTGATGATGGATGTTTGTTTTGTGAGTCTTTTTGCAAGGATAGGGGAGGGACATGAGGAAACTGAGTGAAACAAGTCTCAGCGAAGATGAAGAAAAATATATACTGGGGTTACAGAGATGGTTTTGTCACCTGTGGTTTATGGTAAATTTAGTTTTTGGCTTGGATGTGATTTTGTTGCTAGCTTTGTTGGAATTACCAAGCTATATATGATTGCAATAATTTTCCCTTCCTATCTAAAAAGTAATCTGTCGTTTATAAAAGTCTACCTTGACTCACACCACAAATCAGAAATGCACAAATAAAACTGCTTGCAAGTCCGGGTAATCTCCCCATACCCCCTTCTTCTGTGGCTGTGTAGTTAATTGCATTTTTATGTAGTGTGCCTTCCTTTTTCCTCACCAGTTGTGTCCTTGTAACATAACATTAAAAAAAAAAAAAAAAAAAAAAAGACGAATTCCGTTTTCAAATAACCTTTTGAATTCACAGCTGAGGGAAAGAAAATTCCTCAGTTTGTCTGCAGTTTTGGAGAATGTGTCTGGCACAGGGCTAGATTAAGTTTTTTTCTGTTGTTTTCTCTTGGCCTTCCGGCCTTGTAATGGCAGCTCCTCTGTGCTGACCTCTGTGATGATTCAGGCTTGGATCTTTTTTTTTTTTTTTTTTAATTTATTTATTTATTTATTTATTTTTGGCTGTGTTGGGTCTTCGTTTCTGTGTGAGGGCTTTCTCTAGTTGTGGTGAGCGGGGGCCACTCTTCATCGCGGTGCGCGGGCCTCTCACTATCGCGGCCTCTCTTGTTGCGGAGCACAGGCTCCAGACGCGCAGGCTCAGTAGCTGTGGCTCACGGGCCTAGTTGCTCTGCAGCACGCGGGATCTTCCCAGACCAGGGCTTGAACCCGTGTCCCCTGCATTGGCAGGTAGATTCTCAACCACTGCGCCACCAGGGAAGCCCCAGGCTTGGATCTTTTTTAATGGGACCTGTTAACCAGGGGAGCCTCTTGTGGCACGAACAATCCATCAGGAACCCAACTCAAACCACCCAGTATTAAAGCAGCCAGCAAGTGGCCAGTCACATCGGGACGTCATGATTTGTCAGTGTCTGTCTAACTCAGACCAGTTTCCTGGAAATGGTCTACTCTGCCCCAAATTCAGCTTTGATTTATTTCCTCTTGAACATTGGTTTTGTGGTCTCAGGAAACACTTTTTGTTTCTTTGATAGCTCTTTTTAACTAATGACAATAGAGGCCCATGCTGAAGAATCTTTTCCATTTCTTTTTCCTTTTCTTTTACCTTACCTTTTCAAAGGTTTAACATAATTGTTAAAATTGTGTTCTAATTAGCAGTGTATTCCATTACATCTCTTGTTAGAATGAAAAATCTACCACTCCTGTGTCGAAGTCCAATACCCCTACTCCACGAAGCGATGCACCCACCCCAGGCAGTAATTCCACTCCCGGATTGAGGCCTGTCCCCGGAAAACCGCCAGGAGTCGACCCCTTGGGTTAGTGAGAAAAAAGTTTCTCTACATATTTATGCTTCCTGTTTTTAAAGAAATCTAAGCAATTTAAAGAGTGTAATACATTAAGAGTACTAATGACCAGCATTGACTGGCTGTAGGTTCTTTAATCCAGATCAAGCACCTGGCACTTACCATGTCTGACACATAGTAGGTGTTCAGTAAAATAAGGGGAAGACATGAACCCTGATGAAGGCTTGAATGACTTTTGAGAATATTAAAATAAGCTTATTTGAACTATGGATCCTACTTTTTAACGTACATAAGAGTGTGTTGCTCCTGATGTTCATTATACTTCATTATTGTCTCATGTGTGTATCATTGGTTTTTCTCCTTCCTTCCATTTGGGTCTGTAGCCTCAAGCCTAAGGACCCCAATGGCAGTACCTTGTCCGTATCCGACCCCTTTTGGGATCGTGCCTCACGCTGGGATGAATGGGGAGCTGACCAGCCCCGGAGCTGCCTACGCGGGGCTGCACAACATCTCCCCGCAGATGAGCGCGGCCGCGGCTGCCGCAGCCGCAGCCGCGGCCTACGGGAGATCGCCAGTGGTATGTTTGTGCACTTTTACAACATAAAAGTGTTCCAGAGCTCAGAGGGTTGCCACACTTTTTTTTTTTTTTAAGGAAGTTTATGAAATTTGAGGGATTTATAGAGGGACCTGTGTGTATTTATAAATTAAACTGCATGTTATCATATTGTGAGACTTATTTTCTTTTGTAAGGTGAGGGAATTCCTTTGTTTTATGTTCCTTTTTTAAAAGAAATTTTTAAACCTACAGAAGTAGAGCAAATAATATAGTAAATATAGTGAACCCTTCATTTCCATCATGAGCTTCAATAATAATACTGTTTTTTTCATGTTTGTTCCACCCCCAAGTATGTTACCATGAAATCATGAACATCCTATCATTTCATCAATCAGTACTTGTGTATTTATCTCTAAAATCACATTTTTAAAGCATCTCTTCTCCTAGGATTTGGAAAGATACTGAGTAGGATGCAATGAGTTGATGTAACCATGTTTGTTTTTGTTGTCTTGCTTGGGAAAAATTTTAGGTTGGATTTGATCCACACCATCACATGCGTGTGCCAGCAATACCTCCAAACCTGACAGGCATTCCAGGAGGAAAACCGTGAGTACCTGCCTCTGTGCTTTGTGCTCACTGTGTGTCTGGGCCCTCACTGGCCCTTTGGACTCTGAGCACTGCTAGACAGTGTTGGCAAGTTCCTGCGGCTTGTGGGGTGGTTTTGTTGCTGTTTTTTGCAAAGTATTTTTCATTTTCTCTTAGCACAAGGGAAGAGGTAATGAGGTGGGGGTTTGTATTTTCAATCTAAAATCTCAGGCTTCTAATATGGAAATGCAAATTGCTGAGGCATCTCCAGCAGTCAGGTCTTCTCTACATCTGTTACTGATTTCAAGGCATTTCTTTTTGTTGCCTTGGAAAGAAGAAGTCGTCTTATGTGCAAACCTAGATGCTCAGACTTTGAGCATGTTAGGAAAAGACGTGCCAAACTTCAAAGGCTGAAAAGAAAGAAGTGTGGTCTTACGCTCATTTGTGTTTCTGGAAAAGGTGGCTTGCTCAGTTGGCTTCTTGTCCTGTAAGCTGGGTATTTGGAGCCTCTGTTTTCATGACCCCCTGGAGCTATGAAGGCAAGACAGACACATCAGTTGTTCCAGCCTCTTCTTGTACGTTCTAACCTCTCCCCATATGTCATTCCTCATCCTGCATTTTAGCCCAGTGCACCTTTCTGTTACTACCTGTGCACAGTTCTCTTGGCTCTTTGGCTTCATCTTCACAATTGGTGCTCACAATTTATGCTTGTTCAGTGAATGAAGACATGTGCCAATCTCTCCCTTCACTGACCTCCCATTGCTTATTTATTCACTGCTATACACTCAGGCACTTAGTTGTCACCCTGTTGTTTCCTGTGTGTCTTCTTTGTTCCACATGTTGCTGGCTCCACAGTGTTAAACATCCCTGACCTTGACCCTTCCTTCACTTTCCACCTGATAGATCATGTTCTTGGCCCTTCCTTCTGTAACTTCTCTACACACTCTACCCTAAACTTCCCTGTTGCATCAAACACAGTGCGGGCTCAGTAAGTATTTGACAGGTTAATAAGGGAGGCAAGGCAAATTAGACTTTGAGTTCCTTGAGAGTTGAAGGTATAAATATCAATTACTGTAAAATTCCGTGCACTTGTGTGTGTTCTGCAAACACTTGTTGACTGACAAGTCTTGTTGACCAAGAACCCTGGTGTACTTGAAGCTGAAAGTTTGGTCTGTCTCAAGCAGTGACTAAATAACAAGGCCATAGGATTCATCAAATAAACTGAATACCTACAAGTACCATATGAACCTGTGGGGATGGAGAGGTTCCTTGAGGGAAGCGGTATCATCCCGTTTTCAGGTACTGTAGAGTTACCACTTAGTTAACCGGCAGTTGCACCCAGAACTATAGTGTAACCACTACCAGATGAGGTGGTGCTTCTCGTCTCTGCTGCTGCCCAGAGGCCCCGATGGGTGAAAGTGTGTTAGGTGTATCTAAAGAAACAACAACAGTCTCAGTGTGGGGATTGGGCCAGTTGAACCACTGTAAAATCACAGCTGGTCTGATTCAGGAGGCACTTCGGAGCCTTGAGCTGGGCTCCCTTCCTTCCCCCAGTCTTGACACATAGCGTTATAAAATTGTTGAGATCCTTTTGGGAGGAAGGTTGATGGGTTTCAGGATGGCTGAGGAATTTTTTTTTTTTTTTAATTTTTGAATTTTATTTATTTTTTTATACAGCAAGTTCTTATTACTCATCCGTTTTATACACATCAGTGTATACATGTCAATCCCAATCTCCCAATTCATCCCACCACCACCACCACCCACCACCACTTTCCCCACTTGGTGTCCATACGTTTGTTCTCTACATCTGTGCCTCTATTTCTGCCCTGCACACCGGTTCATCTGTACCATTTTTCTAGGTTGCACATGTATGCGTTAATATACGATATTTGTTTTTCACTTTCTGACTTACTTCACTCTGTATGACACTCTCTAGATCCATCCACGTCTCTGCAAATGACCCAGTTTTGTTCCTTTTTATGGCTGAGTAATATTCCATTGTATATATGTACCACATTTTCTTTATCCATTCGTCTGTCGATGGGCATTTAGCTTGCTTCCATGACTTGGCTATTGTAAATAGTGCTGCAGTGAACATTCGGGTGCATGTGTCTTTTTGAATTATGGTTTTCTCTGGGTATATGCCCAGTAATGGGATTGCTGGGTCATATGGTAATTCTATTTTTAGTTTTTTAAGGAACCTCCCTACTGTTCTCCATAGTGGCTGTATCAATTTCATTCCCACCCACCATGAAAGAGGGTTCCCTTTTCTCCACACCCTCTCCAGCATTTGTTGTTTATACATTTTCTGATGATGCCCATTCTAACTGGTGTGAGGTGATACCTCATTATAGTTTTGATTTGCATTTCTCTAATAATTAGTGATGTTGAGCAGCTTTTCATGTGCTTCTTGGCCATCTGTATGTCTTCTTTGGAGAAATGTCTATTTCGGCTTTCTGCCCATTTTTTGATTGGGTTGTTTGTTTTTTTAATATTGAGCTGCATGAGCTGTTTATATATTTTGGAGATTAATCCTTTGTCCGTTGATTCGTTTCCAAATATTTTCTCCCATTCTGAGGGTTGTCTTTTCGTCTTGTTTATGGTTTCCTTTGCTGTGCAAAAGCTTTTAAGTTTCATTAGATCCCATTTGTTTATTTTTGTTTTTATTTCCATTACTCTAGGAGGTGGATCAAAAAAGATCTTGCTGTGATTTGTCAAAGAGTGTTCTTCCTATGTTTTCCTCTAGGAGTTTTATAGTGTTCAGTCTTACATTTAGGTCTCGAATCCATTTTGAGTTTATTTTTGTGTATGGTGTTAAGGAGTGTTCTAATTTCATTCTTTTACATGTAGCTGCCCAATTTTCCCAGCACCACTTATTGAAGAGGCTGTCTTTTCTCCATTGTGTATTCTTGCCTCCTTTTTCAAAAATAAGGTGACCATATGTGCATGGGTTTATCTCTGGGTTTTCTGTCCTGTTCCATTGATCTATATTTCTGTTTTTGTGCCAGTACCATATTGTCTTCATTACTGTAGCTTTGTAGTACAGTCTGAAGTCAGGGAGTCTGATTTCTCCAACTCTGTTTTTTTCCCTCAAGACTGCTTTGGCTATTCAGGGTCTTTTGTGTCTCGATACAAATTTTAAGATTTTTTGTTCTACTTCTGTAAAAAAATGCCATTGGTAATTTCATAGGGATTGCATTGAATCTGTAGATTGCTTTGCGTAGTATAGTCATTTTCACAATATTGATTCTTCCAATCCAAGAACAGGTATGTCTCTCCATCTGTTGGTATCATCTTTAATTTCTTTCATCAGTGTCTCATAGTTTTCTGCATACAGGTCTTTTGTCTCCCTAGGTAGGTTTATTCCTAGGTATTTTATTCTTTTTGTTGCAATGGTAAATGGGAGTGCTTCCGTAATTTCTCTTTCAGATTTTTCATCATTAGTGTATAGGAATGCAAGAGATTTCTGTGCATTAATTTTGTATCCTGCTACTTTACCAAATTCATTGATTAGCTCTAGTAGTTTTCTGGTGGCATCTTTAGGATTCTGTATGTGTAGTATCATGTCATCTGCAAACAGTGACTGTTTTACTTCTTCTTTTCCAATTTGTATTCCTTTTATTTCTTTTTCTTCTCTGATTGCCGTGGCTAGGACTTCCAAAACTGTGTTGAATAATAGTGGTGAGAGTGGACATCCTTGTCTTGTTCCTGATCTTAGCGGAAATGCTTTCAGTTTTTCACCATTGAGAATGATGTTTGCTGTGGGTTTGTCGTATATGGCCTTTATTTTGTTGAGGTAGGTTCCCTCTCTGCCCACTTTCTGGAGAGTTTTTATCATAAATTGGTGTAGAATTTTGTCAAAAGTTTTTTCTGCATCTATTGAGATGATCATATGGTTTTTGTTCTTCAATTTGTTAATATGGTGTATCACATTGATTGATATGCATATATTGAAGAATCCTTGCATCCCTGGGATAAATCCCACTTGATCATGGTATATAATCCTTTTAATGTGTTGTTGGATTCTGTTTGCTAGTATTTTGTTGAGGATTTTTACATCTATATTCATCAGTGATATTGGTCTGTAATTTTCTTTTTTTGTAGTATCTTTGTCTGGTTTTGGTATCAGGGTGATGGTGTCCTCATAGAATGAGTTTGGGAGTGTTCCTTTCTCTGCAATTTTTTGGAAGAGTTTGAGAAGGATGGGTGTTAGCTCTTCTCTAAATGTTTGATAGAATTCACCTGTGACGCCGTCTAGTCCTGGACTTTGGTTTGTTGGAAGATTTTCAATCACGGTTTCAATTTCATTACTTGTGATTGGTCTGTTCATATTTTCTATTTCTTCCTGGTTCAGTCTTGGAAGGTTGTACCTTTCTAAGAATTTGTCCATTTCTTCCAGGTTATCCATTTTATTGGCATAGAGTTGCTTGTAATAGTCTCTTAAGATTCTTTGTATTTCTGTGGTTTCTGTTGTAACTTCTCCTTTTTCATTTCTAGTTTTATTGATTTGAGTCCTCTCCCTCTTTTTCTTGATGAGTCTGGCTAATGGTTTATCAATTTTGTTTATCTTCTCCAAGAACCAGCTTTTAGTTTTATTGATCTTTGCTACTGTTTTCTTTGTTTCTATTTCATTTATTTCCGCTCTGATCTTTATGATTTCTTTCCTTCTACTAACTTTGGGCTTTCTTTGTTTTTCTTTCTCTAGTTCCTTTAGGTGTAAGGTTAGATTGTTTATTTGAGATTTTTCCTGTTTCTTGAGGTAGGCTTGTATTGCTATAAACTTCCCTCTTAGAACTGCTTTTGCTGCGTCCCATGGGTTTTGGATCGTCGTGTTTTTGTTGTCATTTGTCTCTAGGTATTTTTTGATTTCCTCTTTGATTTCTTCAGTGATCTCTTGGTTATTTAGTAACGTTTTGTTTAGCCTCCATGTGTTTGTGTTCTTTACGTTTTTTTCCCTGTAATTGATTTTCTAATCTCATAGTGTTGTGTTCAGAAAAGATGCTTGATACGATTTCAGTTTTCTTAAATTTACTGAGGCTTGATTTGTGACCCAAGATGTGATCTATCCTGGAGAATGTTCCATGCGCCGTTGAGAAGAAAGTGTAATCTGCTGTTTTTGGATGGAATGTCCTATAAATATCAATTAAATCTATCTGGTCTATTGTGTCATTTAAAGCTTCTGTTTCCTTATTTATTTTCATTTTGGATGATCTGTCCATTGGTGTGAATGAGGTGTTAAAGTCCCCCACTATTATTGTGTTACTGTCAATTTCCTCTTTTATAGCCATTAGCCGTTGCTTTATGTATTGAGGTGCTCCTATGTTGGGTGCATATATATTTATAATTGTTATATCTTCTTTTTGGATTGATCCCTTGATCATTATGTAGTGTCCTTCCTTGTCTCTTGTAACATTCTTTATTTTAAAGTTTATTTTATCTGATATGAATATTGCTACTCCAGCTTTCTTTTGATTTCCATTTGCATGGAATATGTTTTCCCTCCCCTCACTTTCAGTCTGTATGTGTCCCTAGGTCTAAAGTGGGTCTCTTGTAGACAGCATATAGATGGGTCTTGTTTTTGTATCCATTCAGTGAGCCTGTGTCTTTTGTTTGGAGCATCTAATCCATTCACGATTAAGGTAATTATCGATATGTATGTTCCTGTTATCATTTTGTTAATTGTTATGGGTTTGTTTTTGTAGGTCCTTTTCTTCTCTTGTGTTCCCCACTTAGAGAAGTTCCTTTAGCATTTGTTGCAGAACTGGTTTGGTGGTGCTGAATCCTCTTAGCTTTTGCTTGTCTGTAAAGCTTTTGATTTCTCTGTCGAATCTGAGTGAGATCCTTGCAGGGTAATCTTGGTTGTAGGTTCTTCCCTTTCATCACTTTAAATATATCATGCCACTCCCTTCTGGCTTGTAGAGTTTCTGCTGAGAAATCAGCTGTTAACCATATGGGAGTTTCCTTGTATGTTATTTGTTGTGTTTCTTGTATGTTATTTGTTGTGTTTTCCTTGTTGCTTTCAATAATTTTTCTTTGTCTTTAATTTTTGTCAGTTTGATTACTGTGTGTCTTGGCATGTTTCTCCTTGGGTTTATCCTGCCTGGGACTGTCTGTGCTTCCTGGACTTGGGTGGCTATTTCCTTTCCCATGTCAGGGAAGTTTTCGACTGTAATCTCTTCAGATATTTTCTCAGGTCCTTTCTCTCTCTCTTCTCCTTCTGGGACCCCTATAATGTGAATGTTGTTACATTTAATATTGTCCCAGAGATCTCTTAGGCTGTCTTTATTTCTTTGCATTCTTTGTTCTTTATTCTGTTCCACAGCAGTGAATTCCACTATTCTGTCTTCCACGTCACTTATCCGTTCTTCTGCCTCAGTTATTCTGCTGTTGATTCCTTCTAGTGTATTTTTCATTTCAGTTACTGTATTGTTTATCCCTGTTTGTTTGTTCTTTAATTCTTCTAGGTGTTTGTTCTTCAATTCTTCTAGGTCTTTGTTAAATGTTTCTTGCATCTTTTTGATCTTTGCCTCCATTCTTTTTCCAAGGTCCTGGATCATCGTCACTATCATTATTCTGAATTCTTTTTCTGGAAGGTTGCCTATCTCCACTTCATTTATTTGTTTTTCTGGGATTTTATCTTGTTCCTTCATCTGGTACATAGCCCTCTGCCTTTTCATCTCGTCTTTCTCTCTGTGAATGTGGTTTTTGTTCCACAGGCTGTAGGATTGTAGTTCTTCTTGCTTCTGCTGTCTGCCCTCTGGTGGATGAGGCTATCTAAGAGGCTTGTGCAAGTTTCCTGATGGGAGGGACTGCTGGTGGGTAGAGCTGGGTGTTGCTTTGGTGTGCAGAGCTCAGTAAAAGTTTAATCTGCTTGTCTGCTGATGGGTGGGGCTGGGTTCCTTCGCTGTTGGTTGTTTGACCTGAGGCAACCCAACACTGGAGCCTACCTGGCTCTTTGGTGGGGCTATTGGCAGACTCTGGGAGGGCTCACACCAAGGAGTACTTCCCAGAACTTCTGCTGCCAGTGTCCTTGTCCTCAAGGTGAGCCACAGCCACCCCCTGCCTCTGCAGGAGACCCTCTAACACTAGCAGGTAGGTCTGGTTCAGTCTCCCCTGTGGTCACTGCTCCTTCCCCTGGGTCCCGATGTGCACACTACTTTGTGTGTGCCCTCCAAGAGTGGAGTCTCTGTTTCCCCCAGTCCTGCCGAAGTCCTGCAATCAAATCCCACTAGCCTTCAAAGTCTGATTCTCTAGGAATTCCTCCTCCCATTGCCGGACCCCCAAGCTCGGAAGCCTGACGTGGTGCTGAGAACCTTCACTCCAGTGGGTGGACTTCTGTGGTATAAGTGTTCTCCAGTTTGTGGGTCACCCACCCAGCAGTTATGGGATTTGATTTTATTGTGATTGCACCCCTCCTACCATCTCACTGTGGCTTCTCCTTTGTCTTTGGATGTGGGGTATCTTATTTGGTGAGTGCCAGTGTCTTCCTGTCGATGATTGTTCAGCAGTTAGTTGTGATTTCAGTGCTCTCACAAGAGGGAGTGAGTGCACGTCCTTCTAATCTGCCATCTTGAACCAATCTCCATGGCTGAGAATTTTTGTTCCTGGAGTGACAGAGACACACCGAAAGCAGTTGGCAAATGACATCAAGAACCCCAAAGAGAGCGTGGTGTGTTCAACAGAATATGAATTCTGGAGTGTGACACATCCAAGTGTGAATTCTGACTCTGCCAGTTGACACTAGGAAGGAAGTGACTTTATTGTGAGCTTCAGTTGGCTCATCTTTAAAGCAGGGCTGTCACCTCCCTGATAAGGAGGGCATGAGGATGAGATGATATGATATATGTTTAGCACAGTGTTTGATATGCAGTGGCTCTTGAGTCAACTGCAGCATCATTTCCCCTTGAGCTTTGCCCAGGTCATTACCCGTCTTTCAACTGCTCATGCAGTAGAACATAGTGGGAGGCAGAGATGGCCCAAGGAGATTAGACTGAGTAAATTAGACTCCCTGTTCCTGTCATTGGTATGTCGTTACCAAGCCACCAAGGCATATAAATTCACACTCATTTATGCATATAGAGAGAAATACTTTCATTAAAGATTTTTACAGAGTTGTGAAACTTCTACATGTTTTTCAACAGGAAAACTATTTTTTGTGCTAGAACATAAAACATAATAAATCACCTAAAGGCCTCACTCACCACACACACAAAGTAACTGCATTTCTCTAGAAAGACTTACAACAGTCGCACATCTCTGTCCTAATTATTTTTACAGAATAATTGCTAGATATTATCAAAAATTATAATTAAATGCATGTTCCAAACTAATTAATAAAATAGCATTTATTTGATAATTTACATTGGGTCCACTTGCTTATGCTGGTGAATTAGCAAAGGTTCCACTCAGTAACTAACTAGAATGACAGCAGAGTTTAATTTCAACACAAGCCAAAAGTGGACTTTTTTCCTCACTTGCTACTTATATGAGACTTTTATAAATAGCGTAAAAGTATTTGATTAAAACCATTGTGCTAATTATATTATGGGAAATGACATGTGATTTCAGCCATAACAAAAAATCTCAGATTTACGGGTTTTAGGCCGCTCAGAATTCAGAAATTCTTCTCTGTTGTTGTTTTTATTTGTTTTTATAAAGCAAGATTTTTCAAAATAGGAACAATTCCTGACACACAGCAAACCCTCAAGTATTTGTTGGCTGGCTAACCTGCTAGTGGGTTCACATGCTACTAGAACCCAGTCTTCTGTCCTCCTGCCTGAAGTATCAGTACAACAGCCAGACCTTTCATTGTGAATTCAAGGTCTAGTTCTATCTCATGAGACATTGGAAACTTGGGCAAGGTGTCGCAAAGCATGGAAATGTTGAGTATGGCATTACAGAAGTGGGCCTCTCATAGAGGGAGGTGGAGGTGGGAAGGCCAAGAATCTTCTCGACTATGCTGGGGTTTCATCGAAAGATGATGATCCAAATAAAACAGCAAATTCGATACACATGTTTTAAACATAGATTTGCAGATGTCGGAATTGTTTGAAGTATAGTTCTGTCAGAAAGTCCAAACTTCCGTTCTTTTCACCATCTCCCTTGGAGATCACTCTTAGCTTTTAGTAGCTTTGCCTGCCGAGAGAGAATTTCTCTGGCTCCCTGCACCTATTCCTTCCAACCCTGTATTTTTAGTTATTTGTTGGACATCTCAGCTAGGCATCTTGCGTGTGTATTATTTGCACTACAAATTCATCATATTCACAAAGTGCTTCCCCAGACTAGATGTTCCTCCCAATTTGCCTGGTTTTCAGAGTACTCCGTTCCTTGTTCCCTGAGTTCAGAAACTCAGCTATTATTGGCTTCTTCCTCACATCTCATTAGTTGAGTCCTACGCAGTTTCATATCCAGTTACTTCTAGTGTGTCATCCTTCTCCTTGCCTAGTTCAGGGCCCCCATTGCCTCTCGTCTAGATTATTCAAATAATTGTCTCTTATTCCTCCTATCCACTGTACTCCTTGCCACCAAATTTATTCTGTGAGTGGCTTTGCCCCAGTAACGTCCCACTCCTTCTCCTCCTAAAAACACTCTTCAGTAAATTCTGTTTGTGAAATTCTCAGGCTGACCTTCTAGGCCCTCCCCCTCCCTTTTATACGTTTTGTGTGTGTGTGTGTGCGCGCACGTGCGCGTGCAGTGTATTTTATCAGGCTGTGCTCGGGCCAGCTCCTTCAACCACTTACTTTGTTGGGTCATTGTTGAATAAATGCATTCTCCAATTAAAACCAATCCAGGACTTTCCCACATCATTTCACCTCTTCCTTTTAGAGCTGCTCCCTCCACCTGGAATGGTTTTTCCATCTTCCTCCCTTTTTGGTAAAATCCTTCCATTCTCTAAAACCCATCTCCAGTACCGTGTCTCTCATGAAACATAAGCTTTATTTTTGGTTTTGGAACCACCACAGAACTTCATCCTTCCCATTTTGCACCTGGTATTGTAATCACTTCTATACTTTTCTCATCATGCTTCCTAGATTACAAGCCACTTATGGGCAAGGCAAGTGTCTTACCTGATACTGTATCTCAGCATGACGTCTAAATCAGAATATGTGGATAAGGAGTACCGATGCATTTAATTAGGTAGAAAAAGAAAAGTTTTTCAAGCCTGGGCCTCCCTAATTTCTAGGAAAGTTGGCTTTCATTACACATTCCAGTACTCTTTGCTAGCTACACATCAAAGAGTTTGTTGAAATCTGATGATAAGTATGTACTAGAGCTTTCTTTCTTCCAGTTTTGAGTGTCTTATATATATTAATAGTAAACAAGGGGCTACGTTATATCCTTAATGCAATTAGGCTCTTGAAATTCTTAATAAGGGAGTTACAGGAACATAGTAGGTGCTCACAGAGTGGTTGTGGTTGAGTTGAATAATGTCATATTGAAAACCTCAAAAGAAATGGTGTGCCTGATTTCTTAACTATTTAAATTCTCAAGACTCTTTAAAAACCATTTAGTTATTCTAGAGGGGAGAGAAGGGATGTCTTTTCAAGGAGATTATCATTAAGAATGTATAACACCATCTCTAAACTTGGAATAATCTTCCTTTTTCTTTCTTTAAGATTTAGTCGTCATGACCTCTTAATTGCTAAATCAGTTAGCCTTTGTCTCCATCGTCATCCCTCAGAATCTCAGCCTTTCTCTACAAGCATTACTGCCTTCCCCTCCTTGCCTGAACTGATGCCTGGCTCTCTCCCAAGGGAACCCCTTCACCTGCAGCCCTCCAAGGGGTGCCCTTTCATTTACTTCACATCAGCAGTCGGAGCCAGTGGCAGGGCTGATAATGGCTATGGTTGATTCCCTCCCCCACCTCCTGTTCCTTTCCAGTCTCTTCCAGAACTGAACTCATTCTACCTTCTTGTGAAAACCCAACCCCTTTCAGGCCTGTGCCATGGGTCTCTACTCCCTCCTCAGCCTTGTTGGGAGATTTCCGAATTAATTAAAAACTTGACACTTGGTCCACTCAGAGCCTGCCATCATCCTGGGTGTCACTGCTGCTCACAAGGTCAGCCCCCCAGTAACATCATCTCAGGGCTTGGGCCACATCACCTCTAGTGAACCTCTGCCCTTCTTGACTTCAGTTACCTACTTGTAGACCCCAAAGAAGACCTTGTCATCAGCCCTCACTGTCACCTCCAGGATCCACGCATGCCATCCAGTACAGCCTTCTCTGCCTCTACCCAGAGAAATCTTGAATTGCAGATCCGTTCCCAGCTTTCTAACTGTCTCTCAAGCCCTGGCTACTAGCTTCCCCCTAGATTGCTGCACTAGCCCCCTGACTAGTTTTCCCTCTTCCATTCTGCCACCTACAATCCATGCTTCCCCCAGCAACCAGAGCAATCCTTTGAAAACATGAACTGAATCATGGCGCTCACTGCCCCACACACAAGTCTCCAGTGACTTCCCACTCCACTCGGAATAACAGCCCAAACTCCGCCTCACAGCCTATGAGGCCCTTTTTCACGTGGCCAGGCTGCACCCCTCTGCAGCCTGTCACTCTCCCCTGAGTGCCCCTGGCTTTCTCCCTTGCTGCTGCTTCTAAGACTCGCATTGACTGCCCCCTCCCTTCGCTATGCGTGCAAGACTAGGTCCTCCCTCAGCTCTCAGCTTGCACACCGCCCCGGACCTTGCTGCGTGCCTTCCGTCTCTTTTATCTGAAACTCTGTGTGTGTGTGTGTGTGTGTGTGTGTGTGTGTGTGTGTGTGTGTGTGTGTGAGAGAGAGAGAGAGAGAGAGAGAGAGAGCGAGCACATTTACTGCCGTCTGAGGTTACTGATTTATGAGCTTATATATTAGCTCTTTTCCCTTCTAGGATGTAGACTCTGGAGGATAGGGACTTTGAATATCTTATTCATCTCTGATTCCCCAGCATCTAATAGTACCTGACTCATATTGGGTATTTGACTAAGTGAATAGTGTAAGCGTCCTACCTCCCTCTGGCCTTCAGTGTACCATACTCCTCCTCATACCATCTTCCTTTCTTGGCCAAGGAAATTAATACCTGTTCTTTATATTGCAGCCCCATTGCCATGAATTTCCCTGTTCTTCTCACTTTGTCAAATTCCCAGAGTACGTGGCCTGTCCATTGTTCATAGCATTGACCATCTGACATTTTAATCTTTATATATGTTAGTATCTCACTAATGAATCAGCCCCTCAGCCCACCTGCCACCTACCCCCAGACCCCAGAAGGTAACTTTTGGAGAATAGGGGGTAGGCGGGGTTTTTTCTCTCTTGTATCCCCAGTCCTTTCTGTTGCATCCCCAAGTGCTTCTCACACTGGGATAACCCAAGAAATATGTGACTGACCATCTACTCCCCCTTCCATGTTATTGTCTCTCCTGGTTATCTACCTCTCTGGCTGCTCTTGCTGGAGGTCCCCTACATGTTGTAAGCATTTTCTTAAATTTTGCATCTAGTCTACTCATTACATAATCTGCCCCAGGATTATTCTTTCTGCTCCTTTAGCTTCAACTATCACTTCTTTGTGGAAGAGCGCACATCGATCTTTCTGATCTGAACTCCCTTCTGAATCCGAGTACTCAACTTCTGGTTGAGATGTTTGGGTTCTCACCTGCCCTCAGGTTGAAGAAAACCATACCATTTACCTCCGCACGTGTGTACCCTTCGGTTATGCTTCCCTGTCACCTTCACTAGTGTATTGTGGCCTACCTAGCCACCTGGGTTCCGAGCCTGAGAGCCCTGCTCGGCATCTCTCTCTCCCAGGCCACGCGGCCAACATGTCTCCAAGTCCGTTGCTTCGACCACAGGAATATATCTCCTGTCTTCCTAGCTTCCCACCACCTCCGCCTCAGCAATCCGACATACTCCTTCTCTTCTACAGCCCAGTTCTAACCCACTTCTCTGCGTAATCTACAGAGAGAGAGAAAGCCCTCTGCCCTCTGGTCCCCAAATCTGCCACAGCCACATCCTTTCTGGGGACATTTGGGACTTTGTTGATGATGTCCCCTCAATAATGGTCTGAATTTTGATGCGTGTGGCTAGCCTGTAGATTTTTGCGTTAAGGAACTCTAAACTGTTTTGATTCTAAAACTTCCCTGATAGGTCCAAGCTCCTGTCCTTTGTCTACCCACAAATGTTTTCCCTTGGTATGTCTTTCATAAACTTCTTCCCGTAAACGGAGCACATTCTGAAGCTCCGTGCCAAAGACAATGCCATCATCTCCAAAGTGGGCTACTGCCCGTGATCGTTCCCCAAGACAGGCCCTGCTCCCTCCTGCCTACCACCGACATCTCCTGCCTCCTGAAACCCAGCATGCATCCCAGCGGCCTCACTTGCTGACTGTTCCCTGACTTCAGTGCCTTAAGAATACAGGTGTCTGTTGAGGGAGATGCTTTAACTAAAGTTGCATTTTAGAGCCAAGTGCTTTCACAACTGGAGGGTTTTCCCTGGAAATGACCTGGAGATGGAGGTACTGATAGGAACTCACAGGTGGGCCTCTGGGGCAGTCACACAGGATGCTTTTTTTAGGTTCTAATTCCACTGGGAATGGGATTACTAGGATTTGTTATTGTCAAGTCTGATGGGACTTGATCCAAAAATTTTTTTTCATTTTTTGGTAGGTCATATGCCATTTCAGTATCTAGGCCTAGATCCTCTTATCATCTTAAAACTTCATAATTTTAGCTTACTGATTTTCATTAGTAAGTCACTTGATTGGAGTGAAGTGATCTGTAGGTTAAAATCTTATCACAGCCTTCTGAATCACCGGAAGTAGAAGGCAATGCAAGTTTGTCGAGTGCCCTGGAGGAGTAGTTACTATGCTGGGCATTGGTGATCTTATTTAATTCTCTAAGAAGCGTAGGTAGCATTCACTCCATTTTAAAGATCAGAACCAAGTAAGGTTCAGAGAGGTTATGTAACTACTGATGTCACA
Organism: Balaenoptera ricei; assembly: GCF_028023285.1. Classification (NCBI taxonomy): domain Eukaryota; kingdom Metazoa; phylum Chordata; class Mammalia; order Artiodactyla; family Balaenopteridae; genus Balaenoptera; species Balaenoptera ricei. The sequence goes on from NC_082644.1 coordinate 82,343,780, forward strand.
CAGCAGCTAGCGAAGAGTTGACACAATATTTGATCATAGATTTAGCTCTGTGGCTCTGAAAGTTATGTTCTTTCCACCATATGCAGTAAATTTGACTTGTTTGCAAATCATACGTAGCACTGAAAATGTTTTATTTCTCGTCTCATTACAGTGATCAGTTAAGTAACATTTTTTGCATTCTCCCTTTCCTGTCTTTTCTCCTCGCCACTGCCTTAGAGCATACTCCTTCCACGTTACTGCAGACGGTCAGATGCAGCCTGTCCCCTTCCCCCCGGACGCCCTCATTGGCCCCGGCATCCCCCGACACGCTCGCCAGATCAACACCCTGAACCACGGGGAGGTGGTGTGCGCGGTGACCATCAGCAACCCCACGCGACACGTGTACACGGGTGGGAAGGGCTGCGTCAAGGTCTGGGACATCAGCCACCCTGGCAACAAGAGCCCTGTCTCTCAGCTCGACTGTCTGGTGAGTGAACGTGGCTGAACATGGTTTAAGCCTTCATGCAGAAAATAGGACCTGGATGTACCAGCAACACACAGAATTGATCCCAAGTGGGTAGTTGTCTTCAGTGGTTTGTGCTGTTTGACTAGGAGCGCTGACGAGAAGGTGTGTCTTCTTTCAGTTACTTAAGGTGGATTTATCCGGTTCTTCACGTGTGGCACTTGCTCCAGTGCAGTTTTCATTCACCCTGCCCAGTGCATGGGAGCAGGCAGACCACTTGTTTTCCTATCTGATAAAGGAGTTTAAGAAAACTACAAGTCCCCGGTGGTTTCTGTGAGAGTGCACCCAAGTATCAGAATCTGTCACATTATGAGACAAGAGTAACTTAATACTTCACGTGGCAAACACTAGCTACCCCATTAGCTGTCTCATGGGTATTCGTCCTCGGGTTATTTAGGAAATTTCAGTTTGATTTTCATCCTTGGACCAGCAGTAGAATGTTTCGTGGCAGCACGATGCTAGGTCAGTTTAAGGTAGCTGCACAAGATTCCCATAACCTCACGAGCTGGGAGGAGGTGGTGTCTTCTGTCACGTAACCACGCCTTGGTCAAGCCTTGCCTCCAGTTGGTGCTGCTTAATCAAGCCCGTGCTGCCCCTTGGCCAGGTAATGCAGGGCCAGGCGAACGGAAGGGACCACAAGGTCTCTAACTCCCTGGCACTTGTTTGGCGGCAGAAACAGGGCCTTTCAGCAGCCAGGCCGAGTGGACCCGGTTCCCGGTGGGGCCCCTCCAGGGTTGTGAGGGTTGCTGCGTCTGCGTGTGCAAATGACTCAGGCGGCTGGTTGATTTGCTGGTGCCGAGAGTGGGTCTAGATCTTTGCGTTTTCATGCTAATTAAGATTAAATATCTCAGTACTGAATTTTGTAGATCAAGTTTAAGTACTTCCTTAATTTCATGTAATTTACTAGCATTAATCTACTTTATCATTGTCATAAGTGAAAATAGCTCATTGAAACCAGGAGGGAACACAATACTTTTATGGATTTCTGCTCTCATGTTAATGCTGTTTTCCTTTCCTCATGAGTAACCTCTTGATGGGTTTTGTCTCTACAGAACAGGGATAACTACATCCGTTCCTGCCGATTACTCCCTGATGGTCGCACCCTAATTGTGGGAGGGGAAGCCAGTACCCTGTCCATTTGGGACCTGGCGGCTCCCACCCCGCGCATCAAGGCAGAGCTGACGTCCTCGGCCCCCGCCTGCTACGCCTTGGCCATCAGCCCCGACTCCAAGGTCTGCTTCTCATGCTGCAGCGACGGCAACATCGCCGTGTGGGACCTGCACAACCAGACGCTGGTGAGGTGGGTCAGCAGGGTCCCTGACCAGGGCACTGAATTTGCCTGTGCTGTGCCGGAGAGCTGTGTGTGTGTCTTTTTAAAAAAATGAAACACAGCTGTCTTACTAAACATTGTTAAGAATAGCGCCGTTTTAAGATGCTGTAAAATCTTGTCTTCTGCACCATTTGAACTTTTATCGGATGAGGGATTGTTTTCTTTCTTTTTTTTTTTTTTTTTTTTAATTATACGAAGCATCAATCACCAATTCAGGTTTTAAAATAGGAGGTCAATTTTATTTATTTTTCTTTTTCATAAATTTATTTATGTACTTATTTATCTTTGGCTGTGTTGGGGCTTCGTTGCTGTGCGTGGGCTTTCTCTAGTTGCAGCGCGCGGGCTTCTCATTGCCGTGACTTCTCTTGTTGCGGAGCACGGGCTCTAGGCACGCAGGCTTCAGTAGTTGTGGCACACGGGCTCAGTAGTTGGTGGCTCGCGAGCTCTAGAGCGCAGGCTCAGTAGTTGTGGCACACGGGCTTAGTTGCACCGCGGCATGTGAGATCTTCCCGGACCCGTGTCCCCTGCATTGGCAGGCGGATTCTTAACCACCGCACTACGAGGGAAGTCCCAAGAGGTCAGTTTTACATAATTAATGCACATAAGGTGCTCATGACCTCATGAGCTCGTTAGACATACGTCGTTTGCCACCTGTGCTAACAAACCGTCGTTGTCAGTAGGTACTCACTGAGAAGGTTCACAGTGCGTGGTGCAGTCCTTGGTGCTGTGTGTATCTGACACATTCTTTCCTCCGACAAATGATCATTGAGCTCTTACCTTGGGCCCAGGCATTGTGTTGGGTGCGCCTCACCCTGAAATGATCTACGTAATCTGTTGTCCCACCTTACAGGATGGATAGACATAACTATGTCTGTTTAGAAATGAGGTTGTGTAGGATCGGCACTGATAGGAAAAGCCCTGAAACACGTGTGTCTCCAGATGTCAGCACCTGAGAGAGCAGGAAGCCAGAGGTGTGATCCACTAACGGGTGTGCAGAGGGTGTGATGGAGCCCAGCTACAGGTCCAGGGGAGGGTGGAAGGAGAAGAGGCCCCTGCTGTCCGTCTGTAACGTATTTTGCAGGACGGAGCTCTATAAATGCATCCAAAAACAAAATAATTATCACTTTTTCCCCTTTTGGGTAAGGCTCTTCTGAGGAACTGCTTCTAAGCCCCAGCCCCCGTGTCTTTCGTACATTCTGCCTGCTCCTGGGGCAGCTGAGTCACACGGAGGCTCTTTGCACACTCCTTACTTGAGAGCGCGGCCTTCCACCTGGCACAGCCGCCTACAGCTGCGCTGCTGCTCGCTGGCAGAATTCGTTCTGCTGCTCTCTGTGCCCATCCCCAGGGCTTTTAGAAGGGAAACGACTCCTTACATCCTCTGAAATTCTCTCCTCCTTTTATATCACACTGACAGAATAGGTCTCGGATTGTGTCTTTGATTAGTTCATTTTCATGTGGCTGTGTTTTCTTTTGATTCAGATGGAGATTTTTTTTCCATCATTTGTTTCAGTTGTGTTTTAGCATAAGAGTAATTTGAAGAGGACTTCCTAAGTGTTCAGAAATAAACAAAACGTGCAGGAGATTTCAGCATCTCAATTAAACTTTAATCTCTCTACGTATATGCCTTGTTATTACTTTGAATAATAGAAAATATAATAAACCAAAAGGAAATCTGCCAATAGGGCCTGTAATGAAATTGATGGCTGAGGAATTCTAAACTGAGTTCACCTAAAAATTAACTGTTGAAGGACTTTTCTCCATGTTGACATCTTCAGGCAGTTCCAGGGCCACACAGACGGGGCCAGCTGTATTGACATTTCTAACGATGGCACCAAGCTCTGGACGGGCGGCTTGGACAACACGGTCCGGTCCTGGGACCTGCGCGAAGGGCGGCAGCTGCAGCAGCACGACTTCACCTCCCAGGTGCGCACTCGTGCACGTGACATTTTAGAGACCTGGTTTTGTGAAATATATGAGAGACTTCAGAGGCAATTCATTGACCATGTGACAGAGTCACTTTTGACTCAGAATTAGATAACTAAAAATTTTGTTGTTTTCTGTGAAAATACAACAGTATATATTTTATTGAAGGACAGAAAAAATTTCATTTATTACAGGCTTTAGCAGGTTTTTATTTCAACGACCATTACTCTGTAGGTCTTTGAATTTCACACAATTGATTAGTAAGTTAGATTGTGGAGATCTGACTCATTACTTGGGATCACACCTTTGACTTTGATTTCTTCCTGTACAGTTCACATTATCTTGATTTCCTTCATTATTTAAGTAGTATCCCCGGAGGAAGCAGTGCCTTCCCTTTAAAGGAAGTGTGTCCTCTGTAGCCATCATCACCATCACCTGTTTTAATTCTAGATCTTTTCTCTGGGCTACTGCCCAACTGGAGAGTGGCTGGCGGTGGGGATGGAGAACAGCAACGTGGAGGTGCTGCACGTCACCAAGCCCGACAAGTACCAGCTCCATCTCCACGAGAGCTGCGTCCTGTCACTCAAGTTCGCCCACTGTGGTAAGCAGGCCCCTGGCGTCCACTGCCTGTCATTCCTCCTTCCTCCTGATTCATTTCAAGTCCGGTCTTTAGTTCATTGGCGTGTCCCTCTTCAGAATTATATTACCTCCTCACATATGCCTACTTCCCTAATACCATGTAATTTTCTGCAGTTTATCCACTTTATCCTTGCCCTAAGTATAAATGACTCATTAAATCTAGGAGAGTGGGCTTTATTTTTCCAGTGAAGAGAAACTCTTATTTGTTGCAGATTAGATGAGTTTTCCATGTATCATTTGATGCTCTGTAACACAAGTCTCGGGACTCTGACAAAGGAATAAACACTACCTTTTTTGAAACCCTGTTCCTATAGGCAAATGGTTTGTAAGCACGGGAAAGGACAACCTTCTGAATGCCTGGAGAACACCTTACGGGGCCAGTATATTCCAGGTAACACTTCACTTGTGTAGCCTTCACTCACTGTGTGCTCACTGCTTGGTTCTCTGTGCGTTCTCGCAGGTTAATAACGCACGGACGTGTCCTAGGAGGTCGGAGCTAGTGTCACTCCCGTCGCACAGAGAAGAAAACTGTGCCTGAGGGGGAGACTAGGGTCCCAGCTGCAAGCTGTGCCGCCAGGAGTTGTGTCCCGTTCTCTTTGAGCTCAGAGCCAAGGTGCCGTGCCCGTGGCCCTAACTAGCTCTTCACGCCCCATCCCTTTTTACATGTTAGAGTAGCAGTTTCATGTCTTCTGTGTAATTTATTTGTTTATTTAATTTTAATTATGGCTTTTAAAATTTTTGTTTAAAATTTGAGCATTTTGCTTGAATATTCATTCGTGTTGTTATTCCTGATTTCCCGCCCCCAAAAGAGTGCTGTGGAAAAGTGTAATAAATCTTGATTAATTTTATGAACTTTTATTCTTATTAACTCAGTGGTACTTTGTGTAGTTTGTGGAATTATTTGCAGGAGAACCAGATTGTAGGCATGATACACACTCACATACAAATCTCTCTCTTCTCTCCTGCTAGTAGGTGAGAATTTCATAGGCCAGTTAAAGAAGATTTCCTTTTTAATCTTCTGTATTTAGGATGTTATTTTCTAGGTGGTGGTCTTTTTTTAGGAATAACATAACAGCGTTGCAGTTTTCTTGACCATGTGGTACTAAGTCGTAGAGGAGATTAATTCATTTGAATCTAAAGCTGCATATATTGAGTGAAAGTACTGTGCAAGATAATAGGACAAAAATAGCAGATTCTTACTGTCATGAAGTTTATAATGTAATACAGTGGTTTTTGTATTGTCGATCACAACCTTTCAGATGGTCCCAACCAGCACTTCTTTAAAAAATGAAATTAAAAATGAAATTAAAAAAATGTTAAGAGTATATTTTTTGTAGTGAGTATAAGTATTATATCTCGTTTCTCTGGGTTATGAAGTAAAATTATGTCTCGGGTCTCTGGGTTGTGAAGTAAAATGTATTTATTACAGGTTGCGTTCCAAAAGTTTGAGAAACACTGGTAGTGGGTTAGCATCTGCATGTCAAACGTTTATTTTTTAACTGTTCAAAGTCCCAGTTAAAATCCTGTGGGGTTTGTTTGTTTAGCACAGTTTAGTTAAACGTTAACCGTGACTGCTTTGCAGTGGGTGTAGTTGAACATGGTATTTGGAGCTCTAACAAGAGTGGTAACATTTTTCTTCCTAACTATTGAACTCCTCCCCACTTGCACATTTACATTCTATTTTTACATAGGGAACAACGAGGTTTTATGTTAGAGATATTCTTACATTCCCTATCTCAAGAACTATAGTATTTTCAATACGGTTCCCCATTATTACCTCACCTGGACTCTGAGGCCACCCCACCTTCTGTCGTGGCAGACAGGTAAGCTGTCTCTACCTAATTACCTCTTCTAAGGAAAGTGAGGGCCACGACAGGTTAAGTGACGTGTCTAGCATTCTGCAGCTCCGTCTGCATCCAGGCCATCCGAGTGAAGGCGAGGGTTTTCACACTGAGAACCCTCTGCTCTTAGCTGGAGACTAGGCTTTGAAGTAGAGCCTTCCTTCATCAGCGGCCAGGACTGCCTTTCCTCGCTTAGGCTCCTGTTTTGGTCAAGGGAACATGTTATGCTTCTTTTTGCTCCAGATCCTCCAGTCCTGCCTCTCGGTACTCGTGGGTTTCCTTTCAGTCTTTAATGTGTTTGTGTGTCTCTTTCCCAGTCCAAAGAATCTTCATCGGTGCTCAGCTGTGACATTTCTGTGGATGACAAATACATTGTCACTGGCTCTGGGGATAAGAAGGCCACGGTTTATGAAGTTATTTATTAAGGACAAATCTTCATGCAAACTGGACTCCTCCTTGTAGCACTTTGTTCTGTCATCCTTCTGTTCCCCCGCATCCGAAACCAAGGATTTCCAGTACTCATTGCAGTCGTGGAGCTCAGTCCCCGCCTTCCCCCACTTCCTCCCTGCTGTTGAATTGTGAATACTCGTTAAGAACCTGTGATACCAAATCTTCAGCTATCTACTCGGAAGAACACGGATAACCCTACTTAACAGTGAAAGGAATCTTTAATTATGTATTATATCTGTAATATATTTATTTTGTTTAAAGAAGGCTTTCTAACAATGACTGACTAAATAAAGCTGTCTGCTCCTGCATTGATAATGAAGATGCGTTGTATTTGATACCCCTCCCCCCCTTTTTTTGGCAAAGGAGGGGAAAGGAAGGTTTAAAATAACTGATTAAAAATGTCACTAAATGTAGACTAATGACTGTATAGAGATGTGAAATGTATAATTACATATGGAAGCAATATGTTGCTGTGTTGTTAGATGTTTTTGTTTTTTACTTATTTTAAAGATGTTTGGAAATTTGAACAATTAGAAGGTGACAGACCATGTCATATTCATTTGAGTCTATTTGGACAACTTTAACCAATATATCTATAGCTTTAGATTATATTCGATAAAAGTAATTGGACTTTTTCTTTTTTTCTTTTTTTGACTTGTTGACAAGTGTCTTTGTAATATGTTTTTAATTCCTTTTTTTTTATTGTATGATAGACATATGAACAAATTAAATTTGGCCTCAAAGGGAGAACTTAATCCCTTCTGGGTATTTTTGCCACATTTCTTTGCAGAGGGAGGTGTATACCTTTGGGCAGTTTTGTCATTACGAGAAATGATGGGTTATTTTTTGGCATGTTCTTTGGGAACCGCACAGATTCAGGGGAGGAGTCCCCCCACTGTGCAAGTCAAGTCTTTTACAAGACAAGGAGCAGAGGAGGATTTGCAAGGACCTCCCTCTGAAAATCAGAAAGAATGGACTCTCACCTGGGATGAGGACTTGCTTTCTTTACCTCCGGTTCTTTCCATGTCTTAGCTGGATGTCCCTGAAATGGACACAGGCTGTGCCATTGTGCCAGAAACATTGTTGTTATCTTTTATGTTGTTGTTGTTGCTGTTAAACTATGATATGTGACTCCTTTTTTTTATTATTATTTTTTGTTTGAATGCTTTAAAAATCTTTTAAGTCTGTGGATCTGCTGATGTACAGTGCCTTTGCTGCTATGGATCAAAATCAAGAGAACTGTGTAGATAAACTTTATTGTATAAGTAGAAAATTACTTAATTTCATACTAGAAATGGATGGATGCTGCAAGTTGAAATGGATTGTCCATTGACGTTCCTAATGTGGTAGCAGGAAAAAAAAAATGGTGTCTTAAGTGCTTAGTGTTTGATGTCTTTAACAGTTTCGTAAAACTCTACAGTGTAGAAAGATTTTGATACTAAACTGTGCATTGTACATAGTTCTAATGCATTGTATTGACCACCAGTACTTCTATAATGGTAGATTGTTTGTGCATTCAGACTTTTAAGCATTAAACATAAATAACTTCTAGTATGCTTATTTCTAATTCTTCATTTTGCTGGTTTTAGTTTATTTTTCATCTTTGACTATGCCACTCGTATATATTAAAAATTACTAGTTTTATTCAAGGGAGATTGCTGTAAAAAGTCATGTGGGCTTTTTTATTGTTGCTGTTTTAGTTCTGTGTTCTTACTTGAGAAGAGCTAGAAGGGAGGGTGGATAAAGGTTATCGATGACGGCAAATATTTATTGCGTGACTCTTTAGTTTGTCAAAACGTTGTCGTGTTACTGAAAGCCTTGATGCTTTAGAGCTGTGCTGTTCAATATAGTTACCACTAGCCATTTGTGGCTGTTTAATTTTAACTTGATTAAAATTTCAGTTTATCAGTCATACTAACTACATCTCAAATGTTCAGTTTGCCACATACAACTAATGGCTAGCATGTTGGACTACATAAATTTATAGAACATTTCCAAGATCACAGAAGGTTCTGTGGGACCAACGCTGCTTTAGAGTTAGCCGACGCATACCATTTCCAGCCTTTGGGGTTTGGGAAACATTTCCAACGTGATACACTGAAGTCTTTGAACGCCTGAGGTCCCTCGGGCTGCTGCTGCTTGGCTTTGTGAAGCTTCAGCATAAGAAGGCACTTAAAGAATTCTAAAGTTTTGGGACTCAAAAACCTGACATGCATCCACTGGCTAGAAGGAAGGCTGGGCGTTGGGAGCCCCACGGTGGTCTGGAGTGTCTCAGTGATCAGCTGTGAGAGGTATTGAGTCTTTAAGTGCTAAGAGTTCAGCAGCGTTCATCATGGAAGCAGCACTTCAAACGTGAGTGCTATGAGTGCTGCTGCATCAGATGATAACGTTCTTGAAGTATTCGCTTAATTAATTTCTGTTTATCCTTATTAACATTTCTTATAAAGTAATAGAGAATTGGAGTAAAAGAAAAATCATTTTGACACAAAGAATATGACACTTGGCATACTGTGTTGACACTTGCAGAAGAAGGGAAGTGCCTGCCTCAAGGAGTTGGAATTTTTGTTTGGTGCCTGGTGGGTCAAGTCTGTGATGCCCTTCAGTTTTCTCTTTAGAGAGATCCAAAACACTGGCCGTTGCACTGGATTAAAAATCGAGGCGAGTGCATGAATAAACCTAGCTTTTTAAAATAAATGGGCATCTGTTTCCTCTCACTGCTGAGGTTTTATCTGATTAGATTTTTATGTCTCTGATATCAGTCTCAGGCCTGGATTGATGTGCACAGCAGTCTAGATGTTGTCGCTGTTTTAATTATAACTTGGTCTGCCATAGCTTTTACTCCAAGTATGGTCTTGCAGAGTCTGAAGAACGACAAAGACAGAATCACCCTGAACCAGGGAAAACTTAGTTCCAATGAAAGAAGAGAATGGTGTGTAGGACCGGAAGGTTGACTTACGTAGAACTACCAAGAAGTAAAAAGAATCCCTGATGGAAGACCTTCCAAGACTGGCAGGTCGAATGTACAGTGATTAGATGCTAACCTCTTCAAGTTTTTGCAGATACACACCTCACTCGTGGGTCACTACTTACTGGCTTCTTGGCCAGTGAGCTGCAGAAGACCGGTCTTACCCTGGAATGGTGTGTGTGGAAGCTTGAACCGCAGCCCTGTAACACCTGCAAGTGGTTGGAGTTCCGCAGCCATGGGATATCCAGAAACTCAGTTTCAGGCCCTCTCGTAGCCACGAAATCCTGGGACCCTACAGCCAAGAGCAGGAGAAATTGATGTCCCAATTTCTGGACGGAGGTGCAGTCCCCGAGCAAGACTGTGAGCAGCTAGACCATCCGTGATGCTCTCAGCCGTCCATATGGCCAGTTTCTGTATCCTCAGTTGGACGTTCTTGCACTGGCATCATATAACTCAAGGGATTTGTCAACTGATACTTTTGGCAGTTGTAAGGAGATTTGTACTGGAATTCCTTGCCCAGCATTAAGTAAGCAGTTACAAAATTATAGAGATGTGGGTACCAAAAGAAATTCTTTTGACACTCTTGGATGTACATTTCTGTAGCTACCAGCTCCTGGGCAACCTGTAGGGTGGCATCAGCAACGAGCTCTGGGTCCTGCCACCCCTCAGTTTCCCACTGGGGCATCCGCAGCAGAAGCAGTGGCTCACCACCATCCCTGTTTTTTGTTTTTTTCTTTTGTTTTTTGTTCTTTTGTTTTTTGGGTTTTTTTGCTTTTAACTAATTGCATTTATTTGCCTTTCAGTTCAAGCTTCCATTCAGAACTGACAATGGAAATACTTTATTTTTGACAACCCAAGCACATCAGAAAGCCTCTCGTGTTGGAACATTTTAACACCAATGCTGTTCTAGTGGTAGGAACTAACTTTCGTTACAAGCTGCTGTTAACATTTTATTTTAGTTCTTTTAGTTTTAGTTCGGGTTTTTGGCAGCAAGTGACAGAATTTTTTGGTCCCAGATAGGAAGTAGCAGCGGAGCTGGGCTCCTTCCCCAGGGAAGGAAGTTCTCAGCTGGGATCTTAGGTATTTGGCCTACAGGGAAGGAGAATTCCCACAGGGCTGCCTTTAGTCCAGAGGAAAGCCATGAGCACAGTGCTTTCACAAAAGTTGTTCTGTCTGATCTCACAGCAGGCCTAGGCAGGCTGGATGCTAGAATACTGAATTTACACTAAAGGGCACAAAGCATCAGAGGAGAACAGTGATTTTCCCAAACTCTCTAATCTCCCAGGGAAGACAAGTCAGCCTAAACCCCAAGGCCCTGGACTTGCAGTTGGAATTCTGTGCCCAGCGTGGCAGATTAGAAGAAAATTGGGAAGGGAGTGTTCCAGATGCTTATACCTTACTGCCTTTCACCCCTTAGTTTCACATGAATTAACTGGCTTTGGAGACTTTGGCATCACAGCATCTCTTGAAAACTCCTTGAATCAGTCACAGATTGTCTTTTGAGTTCTTGCAATGTGTGTACTCACTGTGTACATGAGGCAAAGATCCACGATGGGCTCGTAGAATTCCCCACGCCTGACCCTGGCATCTCACTGCCTGAGGCAGGGAGCCTCCCCCGTTAACCTGACACTGTAGTTTGATGAAAATATTTGGGACTAACAAGTTTTCTGTTATTTTGGCAGAAGACTTAAACTCACATAAAAGTCATGCTTAATTAGACTCGGGTGCAGCAAATAAACGTACCCACACTAAAAGGTACTTGTGAGGTGTTTGGGTTTTGAGAATTTAGGCAGTAAATTTTTGGACTCTTTAGGTGGAGTCCAAACTGATGCCCAAATGGTTTCTAGTGGCCCAGCATTTCTCCCCAGACTTAGGTAGTAGCTGGCCATTTCTCAATCTTTACTAGATGCCTCCACAGCCTCTTCTAAAAGAAGCTACCATAGGTGGTACCCTGGCCATGTCTTGTGTCATGTGGCAGAAAGAATGAGCTGAGTTCGCTATTTTTGTTCTTCCAGGAGGCTGGGAAGTAGCAGGAGAATGAGTTAGTGGTGGGAATTAAAGGAAACCATCAGGGCGAGCATGTGCCCTTCCACCTGTGGACAGCAGCACATGGAGGAAGCGACCCCATCAGGAACCACCAGGAGGGATGGCGTGAGACCACCCTCCCCCCCCCCCCCGACCACCAGGCATCGAGCAGAGCAGAGTCTTCCTTAGGACAACTACCCACTACTTGAAGAACTTCAGTCAGATGCCTCTGTGCCCCCAAAGAGTTCAGCTGAAACACATACTACTTGCCTCAACCTTTACTGGGTCAAGTCTTAGCATCATGCATCCAACTTGGAGAAGCTTGGTGCTGCTGAAAACAAAGCACCCTCCCCCCCCACCCCCCAAAGTCTGTTCATCGTTCCCAGATGAATGAAAACAAGACTTTCTGGATTAGTTGAAAGAGTCATCTGTTAAGCTTTGTTCTTCAATCTCCTGCAGATACTCATAGCCCCTTTAATTTTTGTCCCAAGTAGACAATCAGTGTTAAAGAAATGTGATTTCAGGTTTTATGGCTGGGTTGGGAAGTTAGGGTTTCCACGCTGACGGTCAGTCAACCCCACTGCATGCACATCTTTAGGCCTCAAAGTTTTCGTGGGAACAAGACCAGCCTCCTGGGCGCAAGGTGGTGGTTGTGAAGGTTACTCTGAGGACAAAGGCCTTGATTCACAGACACCTGTTCCTGAGTGACAGTCTTAAAGCATAAAGTGCCCCTAGTGAGAATTTTAGTGATACTCAAGCTGCCTAAAAGTGAAGGATTTAGCTTCAATCCCTGAGGGGCTGTGGGCTTGCATTCCCATCAAGAGGCTCAGCACGAGGTAGTTGCCCTGGGCTGATGCTGGCTTTGCAGACATCCTGCTGTGCGTGTAGCTTTGAGCCAGGAGCACCAAACAGACCTGTGTTCAACACCTTCAGACGTCTAGCTGACAGCATTTCCATCCCACAGCCTTCTTCTGTTTGTTTGAATATGTCTTTTTCTTGCCGAAGATTTGTTTTCACATGAGTTACAGAGAACAGCACTATGGTGTCTTTTTCATAATACATGCTCTTAGATTTGTGGAACTCATGGAAACTTGGAACCTGACCCCAGACCTGCAGGAATGCATAAGATAAGGCAAGTTGGTGGTGTTCAAGCTTATAAAGGTTTATCTCTTTTTTTCCACAGCTTTACCGAGATATAATTGACAGTAACGTTGTGTGAGCTGAAGGTGTACAACGTGAAGATCTGATACGCATATAATGCTGTGAAATGATTACCGCAGTAAGGTTAGCACACCCACCACTTCACTTAATCGCTGTGTGTGTGGTGGGGATATTTAAGGTTTACTGTCATAGCAACTTTCAAGTGTATAATACAGTACTGTTACCTAGAGTCACCGTGCTGCACATTAGATCCCCAGAACTTATGTATCTTATAACTGGAAGTTTGTATCCTTTGACTGATGTCTCCCCTATTTCCCCCCAGTCCCCTTTCCCTTATCCCCAAGCCCCTGGAAACCACTATCCTATGCTGTTCCTATGAGTTTGGCTTTGTTTAGATTCCACATATAAGTGGGATCATAGAGTGTTTGTCTTTCTCTGTCTGACTTATTTCACTTAGCATCATGCCCTGGGGGTCCATCCATGTTGTAAATAGCAGAATTTCCTTCCTTCTCATAGCTGCATCATATTCCTGTGTGTGTGTGTGTGTGTGTGGTGTGTGTGTGTATGTATCACATTTTTTTAACCCACATGTTGATGGACACTTAGGTTGTTTCCATTTCTTGGCTGTTGTGGATAATGCTGCAGTGAACATGGGAGTACTGTTTTAGTGGCTGCACCAATTTACATTCCCACCAAAAGTGCACGAGGGTTTCCTTTTCTCTACAACCTCACCAACATCTATTTCTTGTCTTCTTGATCATAACCATTCTGACAGGTGTGAGGTGCTGTCTCATTGTGGTTCTGGTTTGCATTACCCTAGTGTTTAATGATGTTGAGCATGTTTTCATTTACCTGTAGATATCTGTATGTGTTCTTTGGAAAAATATTTAGGTCCTGTACTCATTTTTAAATGAAAATTATTGTTTGCTATTAGGTTGTATGAATTTCTTAAATATTTTGGATATTAACCCCTTATCTGATATGTGATTTGCAAATATTTTCTCCCATTCCATAGGTTGCCTCTTCATTTTGTTGATTTTTTTCTTTTGCTGTGCAGACAGCTTTTTAGTTTGATATAGTCCCACTTGTTTATTTTTGATTTTGTTGCTTGTGCTTTTGGCATCACATCAAAAAGGTCATTGCCAAGACCATTGTGAAGGAAATTTTCCCCTGTATTTTCTTCTAGGAGTTTTATAGTTTCAGGTCTCACATTTAAGTCTTTAATCCATTTTGAGTTAATTTTTGTGAATGGCATAAGATAAGGGTCCAGTTTCATTATTTTGCAAGTGATTTTCCAGTTTTAACACCATTTATGGAAAAGACTATCTTTTCCCCATTGTGTATTCTTAGGTCCCTTGTCAAATATTATGTGGCTATATAGGCATGGATTTATTTCTGGGCTCAATTCTGTTCCATTGGCCTGTGTCTGTTTTTATGCCAGTACCGTACTGTTTTGATTACTATAGCTTTGTAGTATAGTTTGAAATCAGGGAGTGTGATACTTCCAGCTTTGTTATTCTTTCTCAAGATTTGGCTATTCAAGGTCTTTTGGGGTTCCATACAAATTTTAGCATTGTTTTTTCTATTTCTGTGAAAAATGCCATTGAAATTTTGATAGGGATTGTATTGAATCTATAGATGACTTCGGGTAGTATGGATTTTTTAACAATGTTCTTCTCATCTACAAACGCAGGATATCTTTTCATTTATTTGTGTCCTCTTCAATTTCTTTCATCATAGTTTTCAGTGTAGAGATCTTTCACCTTCTTGGTTAAATTTATTCCTAAGCATTTTATTGTTTTTTGATTACATCCTGCCCAGAGGCACTCCATAATCAAGCACATTAATATCTCTGGGGCAAAACATAAGTGTTCATACTAAGTGGAGTAGTGATGACTATAAACTTCTACATCTCAGTTCAGGGCAATTTTGCCCCAAAGGCATCATGAAAAAACTTCTGGTATTCTTCAAATTTTCCATCTTGGAATAGGAAATAAGGGATTTGTGGACCGGTACTCGTGTTGTCCCCATTTTATAGATTAGAAATCAGATCCACAGAGGTCAAGTGACTTGAATGACAGACGCTTGTTCTCTCTCGCACCAGAGCCAGTGTCAGCCCGTCAGTGACTGGAACGAGGTTGCCCAGATGTTCTTCTGGCTCTTGCTTTTATACTGCTGCGTCTTACTCCCATATACACTTCCAAATCTTCTGCATCTCTTCTTCTAATCTGTCACTGAAAATTACTCTCATTATGCCCAAGCAAAATTCCATACTTTTTCCTTAAAAAGAAGAAAATAGGCCCTGAGCTTTGCTATAGTGTCCTCAGTTCTGAGAAGCTTACTTCTTGGTTTGATGCTATTTTCTATATGATGAAAAGTCTGATCTTTAGACATGAGGCATTGTTAAAAGCAATATGCTTCAATGGTAACAAAAACATCAGCAAAAAACATGAAGCATCGAAATATCTTTCAAATAATTTTCTGATTGGAAATGTCCTAATCCATGTTTTGTTTTCCTCTTCCAAACTTCAAACATGCTTAGCTTTTTTCTTTATTTTTTTCCATATTACTCTTTTGATAAAAAGCTGTGTTTTGTTTTGGCCTTGTTTTTGTTTTGTTTTGCTTTGTTTGAAAAGTACTTTGTAGCATGTACAATAGACTTGTTTGAAAGATGGGTCACACAGGAAGATTTTCTTTGATTACTAGTGTGTGTTTTGATTCATGAGCTCATAAGAGCCCAACCATGGTGGTTAAAACAAAATTGTTTACTGCACTGAGATAACAGGAGGCCCAGCTCACAGGATAGACTGAGCTGTGAGGCAAAGGACAGAGGTTGCTTGAAATCATGGGAGCCACTATTCTGGGTCCACAAAGGCGTTTTGATCCAATGTTATAGTTTGGGGACAGTTTGATTATGTACCCTGCGTGCTTGCTATCACACACCTGTATGAAGCAGGTTGATTCTCTCCATCGCCAGGAAAGGAACTCTCAGGGAATTCAAAGAGACGACTTTGTAGAGTTTTAATTAAGATCTCATCACAGAACTTGGACCAGTTAAGTTACTGTCTGAAATGCTTTCCTGTGAAAAAACAAGGGCTGCCAGAGCCAGTGCAGAGATGCATAGCTGTTTAGACAGTACGTAATTGGTTCCTTGAGGAGAATTGGGCAGCTATGAGTGTTTTAAGTGTGTTTTCAGGGTCATCTTTTAGAGATGTTGCAAAATTGTAATCCTGTTCATCTGTGGTCCCTGACAAATCTTTCCTGAAATCTCCAGCCATCCAGGGAGGTATCACTATGTCCAGAATCGAACACTGACGCCTTATGTCACCCTCTCTTTGGAGATAGGGATTGTACACGATGCCACTGGTGGGCACAGCAGGCAGTAGTGAGTGTTATTAGCTCTCTGAACTATTATAGGACTAACTTATGTGTATAGAAGTTTCCATGTAAAATGTGGCAATAATCAAGCTGGTCAAAAGAGAAAAATTTGTGGAACTTTTACGATGCAGATGAAGGAAACTTTTCTGAAGGAAAAATTTCCATTCCAACGTTTCCGAAGACCAAGTCTTAATGTCCAAGCAAATACATACCCTATCAGATGTGTGTGGCTACCAATATTAAAAGGATATTGATGGGAAAATCTTGGCCTTTTTTGCTACATATCTTTATGAGAGAGATGTTTGTTTTTTAGCATTCTACATGTGGCTCAAATTAAATTCGTACTTTAAAACATAAAGTTTGCTGAAGCTGAGTTGTAAAAATCCTATCACCCATGTATTTGCCATCATGGCGACTTAGGAAAGTGATTAGGTTCTATGATTAGGTTGTTAGATAATTGAGAACAAATCTGAGAAGAGTTAAATACCCATCCATTTATTCAACAAGTGTTTATTACTACTATATTTTAAAGAGCTGAGCTAGACGCTGGGGATACAGATACGCACAGAACAGAGACAGTCCCTGACTTCACAGAATCTAGGATAGAATAGGACTTCATGTAGGTAATTCAGTGATTACAGCATAGTTGGATGCATAGGACGCCAGGGGAGTTCAAGACTCTATAGGATCACATGGAAGGAAACATAACCCAGACTTGTTGGGTCAGGGGAGGCTTCTAGAGGAAGTGACATCTAAGCCAAAACCTGAAGAATACATAAGGATTGGTCAAATGGGTAGTTTTTGTATATGGGAAAATACTCAATGCAGAGGGAATAAGTGCAAACACCCAGAGGTGACAGAGAGCATGGGGACTTCCAAAAACTTGGGAGCCCTGTGGTTTGTCTGGTGGTTAGGGCGCAGGGGGTGGGGCTTAATAACCAATGACAGCTAGACCCTAAGACCTTTGTGAGCCACGTACAGATCTTCGACTTTCACTAAGGGCCATGAGGACCTATAGAGGATTTAAAGCAGAGGAGTAACATTGTCAGGTATTTATTTTGAGAGGATCACCCAGGTACATGTGAAGAATAGAGGAGAAGGAGAATAGACTGCAGGCAGGGACTACTTAGGAAGCTATAGGAGCCACTCAGGTGAGACATGAGGCCAGCCCTGAACAAGGATGGTGACAATGGGGGTACGAAAGGGCCCTAGAGACATTGAAGGGGATAGAATTGACCAGGACTGGGCGATTTATTGCCCACTGAATTAAGGTGGTTGTTTGTTTTTCTGTTCTGTTAGCAAGCAACAGAAAGTGTCCTTGACTAACATAAGCAACAAAGGGATTTCTTGGAAAGCTATCAGTATAGGCCACAACAACCTGGGGTCCAGAAAGCAGAAAACTTTATCTCTTCAAAGTCTTCAAAAGTCCAAGGGGCCATTTTTTCTAGAGTGCTGCCATGAAATGTGTTGGTTCTAATCATTTCTTGTCTCTCAGATATATTCACTCAGAATTCAGTCTCAGGAGAGAAAATCTGAATGCACCGGCTTAGACCCACCCCATTCCCCTGTGCACCAGGGTTGGTACATTCTGCTACTGGCACAGTGGAAGGAAGAGGAGCAGGGCCAACCAAAGCAGTAACCCCAACGATGTCGAGGGGGTGGCAGAGGGAGGGGTCAGGTGTAGGCCCTGATCCCTGGCCTGGATGACTGAGTGGATGGTGGTACCATCCTCTGAGAGAGGAGAAGGAGCAGGTGTGAAGGGGGCAGTGGGGAGTGGCATTTAGTACTGGGCATACACATGAAGAGATCTTGTCGGAAAGTGAAGATATAAGTCTCAAATCAGGAGAGAAATATCTAGGCTGAGGAGATAGTCCTCAGTACTCACACTGTAATGGAATCCATGGGAATGGAGGAGATGGTGTAAGGACAGAGTGTAGTATGCGGGGAAGAGAGGCTTGGGCAGAATCCAGTAGGTCCCCTACATACAAACTTCCAAGTTGCAAACTTTCAAAGATGCGAATGTGCATTTGCATGTCCAGTCACATAAGTTAGTCCAGTATTATATAGCCGACTGTGTTAGTTGGGTACCTAGGCTAACTTTGTTGGACTTAACGAACAAATTGGACTTAACAAACGCACTCTTGGAACAGAACTCATTCATATGTAAGGGACTTACTGTCCTCAGAATTAAGATGGGTAGATCTAAAAGGAAAGGGGACTAAAATAAGTTGAACACAGGCAGTAGCCGCCAGGCTCTGAGATGGCCACCAATGATCCCCACCTCCTGGTATTCACACCTGTGTGTAGCCGCCCTCCCCCACTACCAGAATCCATCTGTGTAACCAGTAGACTGTGTAGAAGTGATGTTGTATTAGGTTACAGGAGGTTATGAAATTCACAGGGGCTCCTGTTTTGCTCTCGCTTTGCCTCTTTGGACCACTTACTCTGCCAGCTGCCATGATGTGAGCACCCCGTGGAGAGGCCCATGTGATGAGCGTCTCAGGTCCTTGGCTACTCCCTTGTGAGGGGGCTGGAGGCAGATCCTCCAGCCCCAGTCATACCTTGTTTGTAGATTCATGAGGGACCCTGAACCATCACCACCCGGCTCAGCTGCTCCCAGATTTCTGACCCATAGAAACTGAGATAATAAATTTTGCTGCCTTAAACTACCTATTTTCGAGGTAGTTTGTTTTACAGCAATAAATACCTAGTATGCAGGCTCTCTGTAGCTTGGATCTTCTTGATGTTTTTCCTCCTCCATTAATTCAGTTCTCTTTGCATCACTTTTCATTTCTGATCTCCCTCCAAATTACTAATAAAGAAAAATTAAAGGATGATAATATTTTTCACCTATCAAGCTGGAAAATATTTTTTTTAAATCCAGTGTTAGAGAGAAGTAGGTAATAGTACATTCTTATGTACTGCAGATGAGAGTTGAAATTAATAAAACTTTTCTGAAAGACTTGGGAAATGTGCTTCAATCATTTTAATAATGTACATTAGCTTTGACTCAAAAATAAAATTTCTATGATTTTACTCTTAAGTAGCTGAGGATATGATCAAAGATTTTTTTTAAAAAGGATTTTGGTTGTGGTAATTTTTTTGAAATCTGGTTACAAACGACAGAAACCCAACCTGAAAAGGCATAAGCAAAAGCAGTTTATTGGGTAGGAGAATCTGAAGGTTTGAAGAACTGAGCCGCAGAAGGGCAGAGATGCAGCTGGGTCTCAGGAACAGTTGGAATCAGGGCTTGAATGTTACCAGGTCTTGTCCCATCACCCTTATCTGCTGCTCTCTGAGCATTCTTTTATTTTTAGGACAGACTGGCTTTTCCTCACGGTGGGAAGCATTGGTCCAATGGATGTTCTTAACAAAGGAGAGGCTGACTGATCTCAAACTCCATGAGTTCTAGTTCAGAACAATTCTATGGAAAGACTCTGAAGGCTCAGTCTGGATCAGAAGCTCATCCATGGAATAGTCAATTGCAGTGGTGATGATTGGCATCTATTGACCTAAGTACCCAATTTAGATGGATTGGTGTGGCCAAGATGGCAAGCAAATGAGAAAACATGGTTGTTTCTGTTCAAGTTTTTACATTTGAGTTTATGAAGTTTGATTTTCTCCAAAATAAAATGTATAGTGTCATTTCTGCATATTTATAAAACCTGTCAAAATAATTTGTAACAGAATCTATCCCAAACAATGTAAATTCCATACCTGTATTGTCTCAGGTGTCCTTAGAGAGTTGGCTCTTCATAGGGAGGGGAAAATATTCTTCTTCTCCAACATTCTGGTCTCTGACCACCCATTCCTCTTAGAGTCATGATAATGCACCAAGCAGCAGCTATCGTACCTGCCATTCCTCCATTGGACAAGTGTTGTTGAGCACAGGCTAGGACTGTGTTCGGGACTGGTGAGCATAGTGAAGGGTCCAGGAGCAACTCATTCCTGTGCCAAGTATCACACCAGATTGCTCCCACCCAACCCCACCCGGCCACCACCAACTGAACACTGGAACGCTGAGAGCCGTGCTTTCCAGTAAACCTGTATAGCAAATTTCTTCTGGTGTGAAGTCATCTGTTGATAAGCATATCATGGAAGACAGAATCAAGAGCTTTGTAAAATTCAAGCTCTATTACATCTATTTCATCCCTCTGATCTACCAGGCCTGTCACTCTGTTTTAGAAGGAAATTAGATGGTTCTGACAAGACTGTTCTTCACAAAGCAATGTTGATTATTACCTAGTATTCTGTGAGCATATGGGTGTTTGCAAATTGATTTTTTGATGATTTGTTCTAGTATTTTCCAGGTATGAAAACTAAATTGACTACTCTATGATTTTCAGGGCTGTCCCTTTCTCAGTTTCAAATACAAGATCTTATCTCTACTTTTTTACTGTTTAGTGGCCTCACTGATCCCTGTCGAATTTTTTAAATTGCTTTTGTAAAACATCATTAGGCTTGCTTAAAAGTTATGTAAGGGGAAACACTTAAAGGAAATGATGACTCGAATATTTACAGTTTTTTTTGTTGTTGTTTTTTTTTAAAGAAAACACAGTAACAAAAAACTAAAATCTGGAATTTCTTACAAATGGGCAAACTCCTAAAAGATGTACTAGGCCACCATCCACAGCTCTAAGGTTGGCCTTAAACAAAACTTAAAATTCATAAGGTTACCATTACAGGGGCAAAACAATAAGTAATGCTTAGTGAAATAGTTAAGGATGTTTAAGGAAATTAATTCAAATATTTCTTCCCCTTGGCAAGCTCGCTTTGTAAAAGATACAGATTACAGGATAATGTATACTTTTGAGCTGTAAAGAGATTTGTTGATTAGCAGACATTTGATCCTGTCCAAAACGTCCATTGAGAAACTTGGCCATGACAAAAGGTCCTTGAAATTTGGTCCTATCAAAAACATCCATGAGCATATTTGGTTCATGCCAAATGGTCCTTGATATTTGGTCCTGTCAAAACATCCATGCTTAGAAGACGTCCCTGGGTTCAAATATCCCATAATGTTTATTTATACTTTGGTTTATAAGAATAATACATAAAAAATACTATCATGTTTTATTGGTCCAGTAATTGTGTTGTGACTGTATTGCCAATAATTATGCTTCTTGCCTCCATAGTGTAGCTGGTAATGGCACACGGGGCTAGGTGGATGGGTCAGGGTCCAAATCTTGTAGAAGAGCGGGATTTATGTTAACTGTGTAAACTGAGGAAGAGTCCTAAGTTAGAGAAGTGCACAGAGGACAACAAGTCAAGGATGGATCTCACGATGAAAGGTACGTTAATGCGTTTGCTATTAATACATTAATGGTACTAACTAATGGGCATTTGGTTGGATGTGGCTGGTTTGCTCAATAAGGGCAGAGCTTGAAGGGAGGAGCTTGGTCAAGCCGCTTTGTAAAACGGGCAGAGAATGTGTTGATATAAACACTTTAAGAGAAGCTAGCTTTTTCGGGAGGAGTGAGGGCGTGTATGGCTCTCCTACCGCACAGCTGTCCGGTGTAAGAACCACCACGAGGGGGATATTGGGCATCTAATTAACCCCCCTACAGCTATCCTGTCGCCCAGGGTTAATGGGCGATGTTTCCCTTGAATGGATGTCCTAGACGGGGACAATCATGGTAGACCACAAGGAGTGTGAACCTCTCTTTGGAGAGGTTTTAGCGGGAGTGACTGCCCATCAGCGTGCACCCTCAGCTGCCCCCACGCCCTCAGCTGGTGCCTACCTACTGGCTGATCCTGCCCAGCGAACCAGGTGTTGAATCCATAAGACATTAGTAAGGTTTCCCCTACCAATAAACCAGTGACCACTGGTCAGACAGTCACAAAAGAAAACACACACACACACACACTTCTGTGGCTTTGCAATATGACATCTTTATTTGAAAATTCTCAGTAGAATATGGCAGAAATAGTATACTTACAAGAAGAAAAGCCAATGTCACATTATAATGGTTTTTACCATTTCCATTCCTTTAACAGAGATAGGAGTAAAAGGTACTTGGTGCTGTGAAGAGAGGAGAATCTGCAGAGCCCAGTGTACAACTTGTCAGGATTTGGATAACATAATCATCCAAGATGGGACAGAAAAACATCAACACAATGTTGGTGTTGAAGGGGAAGTAAGGAAAACCCAGAAGAGGTTAAAAGGATGCACAGAAAGAATGAAATGCAACAACGTTGCAGGTACTTTGAAGAAATCTCCATGACATTCAGGATGAAGAGGTCCCATTAATGCTACCACAAAGAAATTCATTAAAGAGGCAAGTAAATAGAATTCAAAGCAGACATCAACCTCCAAACCCAACTTCATTGCATGGAATTGAAATTTCAGAGGAGTATAAAGTGACCACATGCAGAGAACCATTTCTTATGCACAATTCCCATGCTCAAGACGACAAAAGAATTCTTATTTACACAACTTTGACAATATTTGGTATTTGAGTGCCAGTTCCACATTATTCAGTGATGGCACCTTCAAGATGGCAACCAACACAGTTCCCTCAGTTATTTCCTGTGCACAGTGTAGTACTGGGTTATCCTATGTCATTAATTTATGCACTAACAATGAAAAGGCGAGACGATACTTACAGATATACATATTTGAGAAAGTACTTACATTTACACGGGAAAGAAATCTTGACACTAACCCTTCATTGTGCATGATGGGTTATTTTTTATTGAAATATGGTTGATTGACAATGTTGTGTTAGTTTCAGGTGTATAGCACAGTGATTCATTTACACACACACACACACATTGTTATACAGCAGAAACTAACACAACACTGTAAAGCAATTATACTCCAATAAAGATGTTAAAAAAATAAAATAGATAACCAACAAGGACCTACTTCATAGCACAGGGAACCATACTCAATATTTTGTAATAACCTATAAGGGAAAATAATCTGAAAAAGAAAACATAAGCATGAGGGGTTTTGAGATTGCAAATGTGAATGCGATTTGACTACTCCTACCAAATGCACAAATAAAAGGATGCTTGTTTCACTTTTCACCATCACGCTGGCAAAAAATATCTTCTTTGGGTCTAACACACGAGTATATGAGAATGGAAACTAACACCCAGAAGTGTGCATCTAAGTTGTTTGGACTTCCATTTGTACCTTTAGAAGATGTAAATGAAACTTTTGAGTACATTGTGAAGAATGCAGAAGAAAATTTAGATGAGCTAGTGGATTATGTTGAGAGGATATGTGTTCATAGAAGGCATGGAAGAGGCAGAAGAAGATCAGAAGCTCCAAGATTTCTACCAGAAACTAGGAATGTTCATACATCAGTACAGAGCAACAGGACAAACAATGCACTGGAAATCTGGCATACCACATTTCAGAAGCTGGTGGTAGTACATCATCCTTCATTTGGAGATTTATTGAAGTGTTAAAAGGTGAACAGCAAAGCAATGAACAATTTATATCACCCAGGTTCTTGGTGGTCGCACTCAAATATGGCCACCAACTTCACGGCAATACAGACAAAATCAAATTCATATAACTGAAACTGTTAACAAATAAACGCAAAGCCAATAATCAGGTGGGTATATACTTAAGAGCAATTGCTTATCAACTTAAGAGTAACCTTGCTAAACTTCATGATGAGGAAGAACAAGAATGAATGTGAAATCCAAGCTTCCTCTCCAATTACAATAAAAATAATGTAAATAAAATTTTAACAAAGTCAAATGTTTGTATTATTTAATGAATCATGTGCCAAAGGTCTCAATGGACATTTTGGACAGGACCAGGTGTCCTGCAAGGGGTTTGTTTAGCCCTCTCAAAAGAATAATCAATGATAGAGATCAGTGTAACTGCCTTTTCCTGGCATTAAGGCAAGTTCAATACCCTATTGGAAGCACAGGTGAAATCTTCTAACTAACGTATTATGAAAATGTGGTCAACAACCAGCTTACTAGGATGGAAATGATATAAAAATGGCGATTTTTGAGGTTGCACTAAATTCATAGGAAAACAGCTGTGAAAATCCCCTCCCCAAAAACATTTGGGGTAAAAACTAGGTGAATATACCTGGATGTGCTCCTGAAAGAGAAATGATGGGATTTTCTTCATTCTCTAGTTACTTTCTTGGCACCATCATAGGCTCATTGGTACACTTAGCTTTGAAGTCTCCAAGCACTAGTTCAGTAAAAAGAGCTTTGTGACTCCAAGGCAGACAGAACCATTTTTCAATTGCAGAAGCACTTAATTCTTTCTCACTTTAAGTGTGAAAGCCATTTGGGCGATAGCCCAGGCAGGGTATTGCAGACCGGGAGTGAAAAACTCTTGGCCTGTAAGAAGAAACAGTAAGGGAAATAATTCAGTTACCATTTAAGAGACCAAGAAAAAAAATATTGCATTTAGAAAAAAATTGCTTTTGGCAACTGTGCTTAAGACTCTCAAATTTGGAAGTTAAACATGGGAAAATGTTATAAACGAGTTGCACCATATTTGTCTATCACTCTCTTTTTGAAGTGGCAATCTGGGTGACAGGAAAGTATGAACACATCTCTATTCTGGTGCAGCTTGCTGAGAAATGCAAGTTATAGAATGAAGCCTGCCTGTTGGGCTGCTGCTTATAAATAGAAGGAATCTGGTTCTGCCATAGAGTGGGAGCTTCGGTTTGATTGTTTTGCATGTGTGTGAAGGCAGCTAGTGTGTATTTGATAGGACCGCTCAGCTGTCGTGAGCTGGCAAGTAGCGACAGAAGGGAAAAAGGGGCCCAGCAAATAGCCATTCTCTGAATGTTCTCCTTGATGAGTCGGGATGTTTCCTGTAGCAGGAATCCTCATGCTTGACTTACGACGCTGGGGCTGGCTGGAGTGTCACAGAGGCGGCCAAGGGAGTTCTGGAGTGTCACAGGCCTTCACAGATGCCCATAGCCGTTTGGCGACAACTCGTCTTCCAAGATGACGGGCATGTACTTCCTCTTCCTTATTTTTTGCTGGTGCTAGTCATTTTATGAGATGATGGGCCTATAGAAATTTTGAGAGAATTATGGGATGTTCATATTCAGGTAGGAATATATATCATTAAAAGAGAAACAATATCTGCTGAGTAGGTTACTGCATTTATAGCATTTTATTTAATTCCTGCAGTAACACAGTTATGCGGGTGGCATCAGCCCAACTTAAATGCGTTGAAATGGAGGTTCAGGGAAGTGAAGGGATTGGCCCAAAGTCTAAAACCAGTAAGTGGCGTGATCAGTTTACCCAACTTGACCTTGACAGCCCGTGATCAGTTGCTTCACCTCTTCCCCATGACGAAAGCGCACCTGTGGGCTGCACCGAGAGCCCGATTATCCTAGGAGACCAGTGTGCCTCTGCCTTGTAACCTGGGGATGACTTAGGTCTTCACACCTCTACAGAGGAGCAGTGGGAGCTCAGTGGCCAGCCACTCTCTGGCAGTTCTGTCCAGAGGCCACATAGTTCCACACCAGACCTACTTTATAGAGAGGATTATAAGCCACTTGTCAACATTCTGTGAGCCTTTCAATTTTCAGGCTGAGCAAAAAGTCCTTATTCATTCTTCTGGGACTGTTGTCATCCAGCTGTCATCTGGGCCCTTGGAGCACAAAGTTTGTGCTGTTCACTTGGCCATATTTCTCACAGCAACATCTGTGTTCCTTTCTCTTTCCTTCCCTAGCACCTGGTTCAATTTAGATGAATATACTACTGTTTTCTTATGCTTAATGTCTATATAAGCCAAAACCATCTTGATTAGCTGATGCAATCATAGGGATGTTTTGAAGCTTATGCACGCTCAGTGATTTTTACACTTCTATCAGTTTGGTAATAAATTCCTCACCAACCTGTTCACAAAAAAATGTGTCCTGCGGTATCGGAGCTCTGCAGTGTCCTTCAGCAGAGACCTTGCAAGAGCTCCATTGGGTCAGCCTGGTTGAACATGCCCAGGCACTGGATCCTGAAAGTTGGTCCAAGGATAAGTCCATGTTCCTGATGAGGCTTTCACTAAATCTTGGCAAGAAGTGAATGAACAAACAAACAAATTAATAAATAAATACAAAAATAAGTTTTTAAAAATGAATCAGTTTAAAGAAATCATCTTTAATCTAAGTTTATGTTCTTCATGATTGTGTGTGTATGTATTAGAAGTGTCTTTTTCCTGAATTGATGGAAAACACAGATGGTTGATGTCAATTTTCAGTGGCTTATTTTACCCTTCCCCTTTGGCAAATGGTCAATTCCATATAGATTCCTAAAATTACCCACACCAAAAAAATTCCTACTGTTCCCTGAAATCCTAAATCTGGGAACCAGTAATGCCAAATATGATGTCTGTGTCTCCACCATCCTACACCTGCCTCCCTCAAAAACTCCATCAGTGGAGAGCTTCTAAGAGGGTTAAAGCAGAAGGAATTGGGAAGAAGAAAATAATCCCATTTGCTATAGAAAAACAAGAAAAGGAAATATATATTTAATATTTATATATTTAAATGATGTAATATAATTATATATTATGTAAGATATATGTACATATTTATATGTATTTGTTTATAGAAGTTCTTTGAATGTAGATGAGCTGACAATTTTTCATTGTGTGCTCTTGAGCCTCGGGGTTTTTTAAAATTATTTATTTATTTATGGCTGTGTTGGGTCTTCGTTTCTGTGCGAGGGCTTTCTCTAGTTGTGGCAAGCAGGGGCCACTCTTCATCGCGGTGTGCGGGCCTCTCACTGTCACGACCTCTCTTGTTGTGGAGCACAGGCTCCAGACGCGCAGGCTCAGTAGTTGTGGCTCACGGGCCCAGTTGCTCCGCGGCATGTGGGATCTTCTCAGACTAGGGCTCGAACCCGTGTCCCCTGCATTGGCAGGCAGATTCTCAACCACTGCGCCACCAGGGAAGCCCTCGGGGTATTTTTGACTGAGACTGTTAAGGGCAGAAGCTTTAATTTCTTGCGGGGTGTGAGAGGTAGCTTTTGATTCTTTCTCATGTGTTTTCTTTTAGTCGTTTTCCTTCTCTTCATTCCCCCTTCTTCTCAGTACTGAGCTTGCACCAGACAAAAGGGGTCCTTCCCTGCCCTCACACTTTAGCGGGCCCTACTTATCACAAAGAGACATAAATGAACTCATTCAAGAACACGTGAGCACCTCTGTCTCTTGGGACCCAGTGGTCAGTGCTGGGACCACCTAAACATCCACCCTCAGAACGAACACCGTTCAGGCTCCAGAGAATTACTTCTCATTCCTTGCCCTTTGTTCTTAAAATAAAAAAGGTGACTCCATCCAAAGGCCATGAAGTCTTTCGGCTGTACTACTGCTACTTACATCAGAAACAAGCACTACTTTGGAGTGTGGGAAAAGATTTGAGCGGCAGAAGCTCTTAGGTAAGAGAAAAGACGAATTAATTAACTTGTCACATAATTTCTCTCTGATAGCATGAATGTGACGGAGTCTCGTGTGATCAGATATCATTTCCCAGTACCGCTGAGCATCCACTTTCTTATTTCTCTTTGTGGTTCCAGAGGTGTTTACAAATTAGAGCAGTGTTCAGAGCACTGCTATGCGGAGTCTGAGGAACATTTTCCAAAATTAAATTCTCCCAGTTACTACTAGTCTGTATAGATGTGGCTCTAGCTACAATGGGAGAAGTGTTACATTATTACCTGGCTCTAGACATTGCTTTAAAAGGTGGTGAAAATCATGATATGACAATTTATATGTTGAAACTAAAATATTCTGTAATTTTTTGTGGTAACGATAATCTATTATACACAGCCAAATACAATGTTTGCTCATGATATATAAAGGAATTTTATTAAAAACTCCCATTACTACTGCCCTAGCAGAGTGAATGTTCTCTACATGGAAATTAATAGTTAAAAAATTATCTTAGAACTATAATATTTCAAGAAATGTGTCTATTTTAGCATTACTGTCAATAGAACATAAAATATATGAAAGCGTTGATTATAATATAATTAGTGTTTTGCTGAAACAAAGGCAAGAAAAACAAATTTTATGGAATATATTTGTGAATTAATGAGAGAGATCTTACTTGTCAAACATCACTAGCCCTTCAAGAAAACACTCAGACATGCGCAATATAATTAAATCCAGTCATCTTTGAGAGTTTGCTGACTTTCCGTCATATGAAAACCATAGTTTTAAACAAAGTTTTTCATTCTATCATTGTGAATACGTATTTATCAAGGAAGGGGGTGGACTATGTATCATTGAACAGTTTAACTTGTTTTAAGTCTTATCATTATTTAGATCTATGCCTGTGGGTTTCCGTTTGAACACTTGGCACATTTTGTCTTGATTCCCCTCACTCTCTCTTCTTTTTCTCTCTCCTCCCTTTGATACACCTTTATTTCTCTCTCTTACTCCTCTCTTCTCTCCTCTTTGGCTTTATAAGTCTTACTGCATCATCTCAAGTGCTTAATAAGTGCAATTTTTGTTTATTTTTGTGAAATCAAATCAAATCCATCTCTGAGGCTCCCTCTCTCCCAAATGGCAAGAAAATCCAATCTCAGCCATGGTGGAGAGGGGCATGAGGGTGGAATTCTCCTCCTCTTTCTCTTTCTCTAGGGCCATATAGCAAATTGATTTTAGTTTTTAAGGGAAATTTCAGATTTTGGTCTAGGCTATCCATTCAACTCACTGGAAAAGCGATGGAGACAAGGACTCAAGGTTGTACTACTGGCCAGGAATGAAGTCAGTGTACTTGGCTGCTGCATTCCCTGAGGTGTGTCTCTTGGAATTTGGTGTTTTCTTCAAGCTCCTGGATCTGCCTCTCTCCAACATCTGCCTGCTGTCCCATGTACACTAAAATATAGACAAAATTAAACATGCTTAAAGGTGAGTTCCTTCTTTCTTTTATTCACTTATTCATTCAACAAATATTTGTTGAGAGCCTTCTAATTGCCAGGCATTGTACTAGGTGCTGGGTGTGTATTAGTGAATAAAATAGACATGATATTGCCTTATAGAATTTGTAGTTCAATAGGGGAGATATTCAGTAAACAAGAAAACAAATAAGTATGTACACAGAGAATGACTAGGAAGTTGAAAGAACCTAAAACATGGTTGTACGAAGAGTTGAAGGAATTAGGAAGGTTTGGCCTTCTCCATGGAAGGCTCAGAAGAACTTCTTAACAACTACATAAATTTTAAAGAATTTCACATGAAAAAGTACTTTCTTTCATCAATTCTAAGCAGCTGAGCTAGCATCAAAAGCTGGAAGCTTTAGTAAGATCCATGTTGGATGGACAGGATGCAGAATTTTTTGAGTTGTGAAAGAATGGAATAGGCTGCTTGGAGCAGGAGGGGAGTGGGTCAGGTCAGGAGTTCTCTTGATTAAAAGTAGCCATAGTTACTACTCCGTAATAAAGAGGAGTAGACATGCAACAACATGTATGAATCTCAGAAACATTACGCTAAGTGAAAGAAGCCTTACACAAAAGACTATATGTTGTATGATTCCATTTATTTGAAATTCTAGATTAGGCAAAACTAATCTATAGCAGATACCCAGAACGATGATTGCCTGGGGAGGGGAGCAGGGCAGTGAGGGCTAAGATTAATGAGGAAGGGTTATGAGGGAACTTTCTGGGATAATGGACACGTTCTCTATTTTGATAGAGATTTGGCTTACATAGGATATATGCATTGTCAACATTCATCCAATGGTTCATTTAATATTTGTACATTTCACTATATACATATTTCATCTAGAAATAAATAAGGCAGGAAGACAAAGTCAAAGAGAAAGAAAAAGGAAGAAAGAAAGAAAAAGAGACAAATATTGAACTTTAGTTAATCATACACATGCTGGAGTTTTAGGGGTGTCTGCACTGATGTCTGTAATTTACTTTGAAATACATGAGAAAGTAAGATGGACTGATGAATGGATATATAGATAGAAATGCAATAAGGCAAATGTAATCAAATGTTAACAATTGTAGAATCTAGGTAGTGAGTATATGGGGATTCACTGTACAGTTCTTTAGCTTTTTTGATGTTTCAATTTTTTCCTAATTAAATGTTAAGGAAAAAATACTCACAATTCATTGAAGATTTACTACAACCTGTTAGTCACCGTGCTATGCATTTTTGATGTATTACCACAAATACTGAAGAGAACAATTTATGGTAGATATTATATTTTCTTTTGTTGTCAATTACTAAATTTGTAAATTGTAAATCAGAAAACTGGGGCTTGCCCAGGGCCATATGATTAAGTGGCAGGCCTATCTTCAAAGTCTGCACCTGTGCTATCCAATATGGTGCCCACTGGTCACACGTGGCTCTTGAGTACCTGGAATGTGGCCAGTGCGACTGATGAACCGAATTTATAATTTTATTTAATTTTAAGCTGAAAAAATTAAATTCAGTTATTAGAAAACTCACTTCAGTTATTAGAAAAGTTTCAAGTATGTTTGAAGGTATTTTTTCAAACGTAATATTTATGAATTGTAAATAATTACTAAATATTCCCAATGAAAAATAAACACATTTTGAAGACTTACTGTGAAAAAAATAATGTAAACTATCTCATTCATAATTTTTACATTGATAAAATGTTGAAATGATAATATTTTGGATGCATGGGTTAAATTTTTAAATATTAAAATTAGTTTTTACTTTAAAAACTTTTTTAAAATTAATAGACTTCAACTTTTTTTTTTAAAGTATTTATTTATTTATTTATGGCTGTGTTGGGTCTTCGTTTCTGTGCGAGGGCTTTCTCTAGTTGTGGCAAGCGGGGACCACTCTTCATCGTGGTGCGCGGGCCTCTCACTATCGCGGCCTCTCTTGTTGCGGAGCACAGGCTCCAGACGCGCAGGCTCAGTAATTGTGGCTCACGGGCCCAGCTGCTCCGCGGCACGTGGGATCTTCCCAGACCAGGGCTCGAACCTGTGTCCCCTGCATTGGCAGGCAGACTCCCTCCCAACCACTGTGCCACCAGGGAAGCCCACTTTAAAAACTTTTAACGTTACATATGTGACTCATATTTCTATTGGACAGAGTTGGCATATACTCTTACCAGTGTACCCCAGCATGTATAATATTCGTATTAAGGCTAGGGGATGCAAATTACCAGGAGTGGGGGTGGAGTGGTGTAAGGTGGGGTGGGTGTGCACCAACTCACTAAAGACCCTTTGTAACTATGAGATCCTGTGAAATTTTATGTAGCACTTACTATGAACCAGGGACTATTTTCAAGTCTTGACATTTATACATTCAAGGATATTTAATCCTCACCCCAACTCTATGAGGTACATTATCCCCATTTTACAGATGAGGAAACTGAGGCACAGGAGTGCATACATAGATATTTAGTTGCAGCTAAATCAAAGTAAAGGAAACACTGCCATTAAGATACACTCAGAATTTAAAACTTACCCTTTCAGAGCTTTCTTTAAATGGCTTCGATTTAGAGATTTGGTTTCAATCTCTCAGACTCTGGAGAACATTTTCCTCCAAGGACACTGGCCCCTTTTCCATGCACAAGCAGCTCTTTGAATTGTGCATCCCTTCCCAGAATTCTAAGGCATTTATTCAAAGAATGTGGATCAAACTAGATAATTGGCCAACAGGAGTACACTGTAGCTGAGCAAATGGGTATTAGAGGGGTCCCATTTGAGAATTCGTCATTTTCTTTCAGGAGAAAGGGCAGTTTAATCTCTCTAAAAGCCTGCCACATCCTGTGATAATTGACTTAGCAATGGAATTGCCTTGCAGAAATCTTCTGCATTTCTATGGCGGTGATGCTGATGGAAGTCTTGAGGAGGCCCAGGAACTGCTGGGTTGTTCTTCCTAAGTATTCACAGAAGGAGTGAAGGTGACTCCTGCATCCAGAGGCAGTTAATTTCCTAAGTGCAAGGCTTTATTCATTTTGAAGAGAACTTGGATTGGCTGGTGTTCCAGAAACTGCAACAAAGAAACTCAGGTGAGTTGTCAAAAAGTTACTTGAGCAGCTTGCACTGTTGGTTTTCAGTACCAGGGATCAAGCCTTTCCCCTCTTTTATGAATATGCCTTAAAATTCGGGTTAGTACCA
The DNA here is from genome assembly GCF_028023285.1 of Balaenoptera ricei. Lineage (NCBI taxonomy): Eukaryota > Metazoa > Chordata > Mammalia > Artiodactyla > Balaenopteridae > Balaenoptera > Balaenoptera ricei. The sequence continues at coordinate 82,376,047 of NC_082644.1, forward strand.
ATGCCAGTTATAATCCATGTCTATTTCCAGAAGGCATTGCCTGCTGTGGTTATGAGACCCAGCATGTGCAGGCTGTTAATGCATTGGCAAAGTTTTCAAACAGTAAAAGAGGAAGCTCTAAAAATTCAGGAGAATGTCACCCTAGTGCCAGTCCTCAAGAGGGTAGAAGGTGATAACATGGGAGAGTCTTAGACCATTGCTACTTAAAGTGTGGTTCTGACCAGCAGCATCGGCATCACCGGGAAGCTTTGTGGAAATGCAAACTCACAGACCTCACCTCAGATCTACCGAATCAGCATCTCTGGGATTGGTGATCAAGAATATGCATTTTAACGATACCCCTAGACCAGTGCTTCTCAAACTATCTATGGCAAAAGACAAGTTCCGTTTTAGTTTTTTTGATTTGTTGCTAACTCATTCTTTGGTAAAACATCCTGTTCAATGAGACAAATTCAGTAATCGTTCCCTGGGCTGTTGCAGCAACGTCCTTTGCTTGTACAGAAGTTTTAAACACTTACTCTCAGCTTGTAGACCTTTCTTATTGGAGACTGGTAACAATGAGTTCATGGGATGCACTGGTCCATGGACCACACTTATCTAAGTAGCACTTACCTAAGCCATAGTTCTCTGGTACACCAGCCTTCCTCAGCCCAGAATGATCACTGTTGCTGCCTGGAACACATGCATCTTTGCCACGGAACACCGGTGAGCCTCACAGAGAACAAAGACATGGAGATGAGAGTTAATCAGGAACCACCCCTTCTATCTAGTTTGGTCATACAGTTACTATACACACTTTCAAATAACCCATTTCAGCTGAACTAGATCAGGCAAAGTTTGGTCATGGATGGATCACCTTCTTATGTTATTGCATTAAGGTGGTAAATTGCAAAGATTTGCTTTTCATGTAGTATTACTGCTGTGGTTCATGAAACTCACAGTTGCCATGAGTCCGTAGATGTTATGGAGCAAAGTAAATTTCTTTTTGTATCTCTCTTCCCGTAGGGCTGAATTTCTAATTTTCTACTGAAAGGCTGTGTTACAGAATTTGGCTGGTCAGATGACATTTGGAGTTCATCAAATTCTAATTGATGAATAAACACAGGGAGAATGTTTCTCTCCTGGACTTGATTATAGAGTTGTCACTATCACATGACACTGAGGTGTTGTAAAAATGTTGCTTTAATCTGTACTCCATTTGGTTAACCTCATCCCATAGCCACATCTCTTAAAATTTTGTTAAAATACATTAGGGCTTATTACATCCCTTGTTTATACTAGGGAATCAGTAACAGAAGGTGTCAATGATGTAAACATTACATAAAAGTAAAGGCTTCAGAGGTGAAAACAGTGCTTAATGGAGCTGCTTTGCCAGTGGGAAATGAATTCTGATATTATCCAGAACCAGTTCTTACCCTGAGATGCTCCCCACTGACAAAGAGTGTCAAACAGCCTTTTAGCAACCTTCCAAAAAAAATCTATGATTGTTTACACGAAAGTGTTTCAAACTCTTCATCTGCTATAAATTGTGTACAGCCAAGTGGGTGCATTAGGATTAATACTGAATCTCTTTATCTGGTAAGGTAAAAGAAATGTTTATAATATCCTGAAATGTATTTGCTTTTCCCATGGCTTTAGATAATACTTCTCATGGCTTTAGATAATACTCCTAAAAGGAGCCATTTATGAAATAGTTGGTTAACCTAGAACACAAACAGTAGCATAAACCCTTTGGTATTTTCTAAGTCCAAAAATGAATAATTGTGCCTTTTTCAATTATTTGACCTCTTCTATATGAAGGGCCCTGGCTTGTGAAGTTTATCTGGCTGTTTGAAATACCTGTGGCAAATCATTTTGAATGGTTTCTCACCTTGGTTTCTTGAATTCACATGTGATGAAAGTATGCCCTAAAGAAAATGCAAACTAAAACCACAATAAGATACTATCTTACACCCACCAGAGGGGCAAAACAAGAAAAGGCTGACAATAGCAAGTACTGATGAGGACATGAGGCAGAGAGAACTCTCATACAAGCTTGTGGCAGTGTGAATTGGTACAGCCACTTTGGAAAACAATTTGACCCTATGTAGTAAAGTAGAGCATGTGAATACTCTACAACTCAGCATTTCTGTTCCTAGGTGTACACCCTACAGAGATTCTTTTATACGTGCATTAGGCTATATACAAGACTATTCTTATTAATGTAGTTTCTAATGGCAAAAATTCCCAATAGGAAACTCAGGTGGCCATCTAATAGGAGAAGGGATAAATTCATATTGTTACATTCATACAACTGCAGCAAAGTGAATAAAATATAACCACGTGTCAGCAAAGATGAATCTTAAAAACATAAAATTAGATAAAAAAGCAAGTTCCAGGAACATACATACAATAAGATTTCATTTGAATAAAGTTAAATAATGTGCAAAACTAAGCAGTATACATGTGAGATAAAATGATTAAGAAATGCAAATGAATTTAACAGAAAATAAGATAATTCTCATCTTCCGGTGGGGAAGGAGGAGCAATCAATGGAGGAGAGTCACAGTGGAATCTGGAGGCACTAGTCATGTTCTATTTCTGAAGCTGGGTGGTAGTTACGTGGGTAGTTACGTACCACCCATTTAAAAAAATCAGACAGATGTGGTGTATATACAATTTGCAAGCATGAACTTTTTCATGACAAAATAAAAGTAAATGGAAAAAGAGTATGTCCTAAAAACAAACTGTGAGACCTCTATCTGTTGGGTCCCATTAGGTTATTCTGGGTAACAAACCATCTCCAACTGGCTTAATGAAGCAAAGTTTATTTTTCTCTCATGGCTACATGTCCAATGAGAGTCATCAGGGGCCTCTGATTATTGTGGTAACTGAGGGACACTGGCTGACAGAGTTTCTATGGAAAAGAGCCTCTAGGACTACTGCCTGTGGGAAAAAATTATCACCAGATCATCACCGAGGGGAGGAGGGGAAGGAGGAGAAGGGACAGGACAAGTCAAGCACTGGCTCCTCAAATTGCTCTCTGGAAATGGTAGGTCAGTTCCATTCACATTTTATTGACCAGGTTAAGCCCTGCTAACATCAAAGGTATTAGGGAAGTGCAATCTTACTCTGTCTCTGGAAAGAGAACCTTAATATTTGTGAACAGACCTGATGACCATAATGACTTCAGATAATTATCTGGGACAAGTCCTCCTGTCATATAAGAGGGGCTTGTCATCTTTTCTTACTACCCTCAAAATGGATAGGCAAGCCAGGCTTTGCCCATGTGTTGGGTGCTCATTGAGCTGGTATTATAATTTGAACACATATAAATGCTTCAACTGACAAAAAATTTCAGTCCCACTTAGACATTCTGGTTGTCTGGGATTTTGAACATTGGATTACCTCTGCAGATGATATAAGAGCTGGATATTTTTAGCAGAAGGTGTGATATAATTTGAGATGATATAATTCTATAAATGTCTGGACAGGCTGCTTTATATGCTTTAGGGTCAATTGGGAACAATAAGCCCATTTGGATGGAGGATACAGGCTCCAAATGCTATTTTATGTTATGTGGAATATGGAGAGAGAAATGCCCAGAGGGGAAAAGGCTGGAGTCCAAACTAGATGAGCAGACAAAAATGGTGGTCACGAAGGGAGTTATCCAGTGAATTGTTTTTTTGGCAGTGAGAAAAGAAGATAAAATGCAGAATGTAGTCACAGTGATGGGAGCTATAAAGTGACACTTTTGTGCCCATGATGGAGATGCGGTGGCCCTAAGTGGGTTTACTATTCCTTACAGAAGGGGAAGAATAAGTTTGTGCTTGGTCCAGGACACACAGTGACCTTGGGAAAACTATAATGGCTGGGTGACCTCTCAAGAAGAGTTAGTGACACATCAGCTGAAGCATTTGAAGTGCTTGGCCCTTGTCACATGGAGCCTTGAATTCTTGCTTCTTGTATGTACGTCCAAGAAGCAGCCTGGTCACTGGTTGACTCATGAGTTAGAAATCTAAACCTAAATGTTGATTCCATGACTTGTTTTAGGTGTCACCCTGAGTAAATTCTATCACCCTTTGGAGCTACGATGTCCACATCTATAAAATGAGGATTCCGTAGAAATTTTGTGAGATGCAAAGGACAAAACATGTGAAAACAACTACAGCAGTGCTGGCATATTACCAGCATTCAGTCATATTTGCTCCCCTAATTCTTTCCTCTATTTGATAGTAAGTTCCTTCGGGGAAGGATCAGGGCACATTCATGCTGCATTGCCCCAGGGGCTTGGAACACTGTCTGGAACACTGGAGATGCTTGATAAATGTTTATTAAATGTGCAAATGAAAGGGCTAGGGTGAGACTTTGGGGCTAACTCTTAGATGCTGGTAAATAGTGACCTTTTCCCCTTTATGAAATATCCCTTAAGATGGATATGTTAGGGAGGCCTTAGTTTCAGCAGCATTTAACAGAGACCGGAATGACAGTGGCTGAAAAGATAAAAGTTGACTTCTCTCTCATGTAAAAGTCTTAACAGGCAGTGCAAGGCTGGTGTAGTGGTTCCACTGGGTGTCCCGGTGGCCTTGGACCTCGTTGTCCACGATGGAGAAGAGGGAATAAGAGATGGTACACTGCCACTGCCTTTAATGACACAGCCAGAATCTCTCCTCTCTCACCTCTCGTTACCAGAAGTTCTAGCTACAACAGTGACTGGGAATGGAATTTTTATCCCAAGCGTCCAAGTGACTTCCAATTTCTTGGAAAGGGAGAGTAGATATTGGAAAACAACCTGAAGTTCCTTCCATAGTCTTTCTTCTATAATACAATACTTTTTGAAAAATGGAATGATTGCTGGTGTCCTGTGCTGGACCACGAGGATGGCAGCCACTTCCCAGTGATAGAGCAGAGAAAGTCTAGAAGCATCCTGATTCCCAGATAAATGAGGAGCCTCCAGAGAGTTTTGAATTGTCTGTTTATGTGTGAGAAATAAATTGCTTTCTTGAAACCCATATTATTTTGGAACTTTGCTATTCACAACTGTATATATATTTTAAATAATGCATAGGGCTGGTGTGCAGGTGGGTCTTTGTGGCTCTGTGTGACATGAGGAACTTTAGCCCTTCTTCCCATGAGGGAGCGAGTGGTTCCTTTCTGTTCTGACTCGGCAGCTACAATGACCGGCAGGAAACCACTCTTCTCTCCACCCAGCTGTGACTTCATTCTATTAGGCTAAAATTGAAATCAGGGGTGAGTTAATGTACCGAATTGTACACTAGTAGCCTCCAGTTTATCCTCTTCTCACTTACAGGGTCTGTACATGTGTTTTATACTAGCAGTGCAAATTGTACAAGACTTAAAAAAAAAATCAAGCCAATCAGAGGTAATAAGATTATAAAACACAGTCCTGCCTCGCTGTAGGAAATCTCAGTGTGTGAATATTCAGATACATTTAAAGTGATAATGCCTCTACAATAAGATTGATCTCATTACAAAATAATTTACTGAACACCTAATAATTTACTGAATACCTAAATACTTTTAGTGACACTTCCTTACACATTTATAATACTGCACCCAAATTACTTCAAATTTTCACCTAATCTGTCTGTTACATAAAGTGGGATACATGGGCTCAAAGACCCATCCTGGGTCTGAATAAAATAGATGGAATTTTATCAATACAGCATTGTGTTTTCTGCTTTGACATTAACAGACTGTATTAATAACCGAAAGAATAGTAAAGAAATATTTTCTTCTTTTAAACTTTTTTTTTGGGGCTGCATTGGGTCTTTGTTGCTGTGTGTGGGCTTTCTCTAGTTGCAGTGAGCGGGGGTTACTCTTCGTTGCGGTGCACGGGGTTCTCATTGCCGTGGCTCCTTTCCTTGCGGAGCATGGGCTCTAGATGCGTGGGCTTCAGTAGTTGTGGAACTCGGGCTCAGTAGTTGTGGCATGCGGGGTCTAGAGTACAGGTTCAGTAGTCATGGTGCACGGGCTTAGATGCTCCTCGGCATGTGGGATCTTCCCGGACCAGGGCTCGAACCCGTGTCCCTGCATTGGCTGGCGGATTCTTAACCACTGCGCCACCAGGCAAGTCCCCAAGAAATATTTTCTAAAGAAATAATAAAGGAATGAAAATGGTGTTCCAGTTTGCACAAGATCAAGCCTTCCTCATTTCTTCCTGCTGTTTTACCACAGTTTTGACACATCCTTTTTTCTCACATTTTAGAATTCATACCTTGTGTACTTTATAGTTTATACCTTGTACATTTTTAATGTCATTAAAAAAAATCTCAAGTCTAGGCACTTTCCCTTCTTACACTGTAGCTATGATACCACAGAAGGTTGGAACTAAAATAATTATGATCCCTTAAGGCAAGACCTCCAGCTTGTGAAGTAGGCCAGTCTTCATACCTAACAGCTTTAACCTCTAATAATACAGAGAAATAGAAAAAGTGTCTACAAGGAGAAGCCAGCCTCTCATCTGGGCTATCTTTTCATTGTGAGTTCTTTAAAAAAACAAAACAAAACAAAACCCCCAAAAAACCTACTTAAATGATCTACTCCCTTGCTTTTCTTTAAGAAGAAAATTTTCTGTATTTGAATGTGGCATATTTCATGAGTCTCTAAGTCTATTTCCATGAGTCTATGCAGAAGTCCACTTTTTGTGAGAAGTCAAATAACTCATCAGCTTTGCAGCTTTAGTCGCATTTGCAACTCATGCTGCTACTTTGCGGGGGAGGAAAGGCCTTGGCAAATGTCTGCGTTCCCACACCAGGCAAGAAAACCGACGTTTGCAAAGAGTGTTGAGTACCATCTCTACTGGATCATGCCAGGACAAGTGGACCATTCAGAACCACTATTGGAGTCCACGTTCAGGTGTATTATCTTCTCTTCCATTCCAGAGAGCATCTTCTCCAGATAGGCAGGGGTTAGAAAATCTTTTATCAGTACTCTGATAAATGCAAGTTTATAGAAAGAAATGCAATTAGCAGAGGAAAACCATAACATAGATACAAGTGATGTATGAGTACACAAACAACTTTTACATCTGTAGGCTCTTTTCTGCCCAGAATATCTGCTCTACAGCCCATTCTTCTCACTCTCTGCCTCTGGGAAGCAGGAGGCTCCCTTTACAGGGCTGCCTCATCCAAGGCTGGTTTACACTCCCAGCCCTGACCTGGCCAGAGTCCTCTGAGACTTCTCCAAGACTCCAGTGGACGTCTGCATTGGGGCTTTTGCTTGCCTGGTTTCTGGCTTCCCCATGTTTGTTGCTGAACTACAGTGCCCTCCAGTTGGAGGAAAGAAGCAGAGAAAACTCTCTCAGATTCACTTCTGAAGTCTTGCTTTGCTTTTTCTTCTTGTCACCGTTTTGCTGGCCCATCTCCGGCCTCCATCTATCTTCACGCCAGACAAAGAAGACACGAGAAAAATTCAAGCAACTCCTCTCCATGCTTCATAAATGATCAGCAGAACTCCACCTAACCACAGACCAGGTGTTTCCGGCTCGCATTTTTCTGCCTGACAGACCCCTGCAAAGGATCTGGTAACCACTTTCTGTTCTGCCTTTTGTTTAGTTCCTGCATGAACCATAGACACCCTTGGGGTGGAGGACAGTGGAGTGGAATGGAGAGAGCTTTGAACTCGAAGCCAGTCATTTTAATCCTCCTGGTTTGCAAGCTTAGTGTCTGTGTGATCTTCAGATGTCATTTAATTCCCTTGAGACTCAGTTTCATCTGTAAAATGGGTATACACATGTCCCCCTGATGAATCAGCAGGAGCCAACAGAAACCCCTTCCCTAGGGGCTCCCCCTCAGGCTTAGTCTCCGTATAGTTTTTAAAAGATTCACCACACGTGTTCTATTTAATAGCTAAAAGCTGGACCACTTAAGAAAGCAGTAATAGAAATTAGTATCAAAATCTAGAGATTTTCTAATAATGTGCAGTTGTGAAGTTTAGCTGCATTAATTGACAGAAGAGAGCTGGGGGAGCCGGCCGCGTGGTGGAAGCTTCAGGAGGCTGGTTCTCCTCTGGTTTCCCTTAGAGCAGTCCTCTGCGGAGCCCGATGGTCACATCTCCATCGCCAGATTCCAGGCGTTAAGTCCCAAGGAAATCAGGGAAGAGGGGTGAAAAGTATCCTATCCCCATGCAGGGCATTCGGAACGTCGGGCTTTCCTTCCTAGAGCGAGTAGTGATATATACTTCCTTCAAACAGAAAGGATATAGCTAAATCCCACCGACTTAATTCTGTCTAGGCTGACTCCCTCCCCGCAAGGCGTGTGAGTGGATCCACGCGAGACTTCTCGAGACTTGCGGTGTCTTTTTACGGGTCGCGAGCTAGGTCACGGAGCATGCGCACGCAGGGACCGTCTTGGCTGGGCTGTGGTCCTTGGAGACGCCTTCTAACGACACTGTGGTTGAGACCGCAACGGCTCAGAGCGGTGGCTGTGGCTGTAAGGTGAGGCCGAAGCTGTTACCGGAGAGGGTCCTCTCTTTAGAAAGCCTTCCCGTTTCTCTCAGTGTGTGGTTTTGGTTGGCTGCAAAGAAGTGGAAATCGGATCCTGGTCAGCCTCCATCGCCCCGTGTGGCTCAGGCCGGGCAGTCTGCAGGATGCTGGGTATTAATTCTGCATCTAAGTCTGCCGTGAAGAGATTGATGGCTGACCTTTTATTCATTCATCCCGTGTGCACGCGTACTGAGCCCTTATTATGTGCCATGTATTGTTTTCTAAGTGCTCTGCTGGTCTTATTTTTTCCCCGCGGCATCCCTGTGAGGTGGGCACTGATTTTAACCCCGCTTCACAAAGGAAGAAACTGAGGCAGAGGGAGGCGAAGCTGTCTTCGTGCCCTTCTATTATTAGGAATCGTTTTAGTTTTACAGTTATTGACTTGAAGGTGGCAATTTCCAGAGAGTTCTTCCTAAATGATCTGGCTTGAACTATTTGCTAACTAAGCAACTGTTTGTTTCAGACAATGACAGACGAACCAGACGGGGCCAGGGAGAGCCCTGTGGGGAGGTATCACTGATATTAGACCCTTCCATGCCACGGAGCGGGTGGCCTGGGTAACCGCGTTTATAGGAGACACCTGTAGTTTTCAGATCTTTAATCAGTCTCTGACTTTAGGCCTGTGGTTCTATAAAACATCTCACGTTTCCTTCCAAAGCAAAGGCATCAACCTGCACCCCTTCTCAACTGACTCTTTAAAGGGGTTTCGATAACCCCTGCAGATTCCAAATTGCGTATTGTATCTTTTGTCATGGTTACCTTAAAACAAATAAGGAGAGATTAAGAATGGAATTAAATATCTAAAATTACTCCACTGGCAATGAGGAATAATTTGGGCAGGATGGTAGCAGCTCTCACACTGCATTTGAGATCCAGTCCTGCCCTTGGAACTCAGTAGAATCTGGTGTGAGATTTGACTGCAAATGTGACTGAAATAGGAGGCCCAGAGCCAGGCTCTGGTTGAACTGGGACTGTATTATCAAAGAACTGAGGATACTGTATGATACATAGTGATAAACTGGGCTTATTGGGGGATTGTTGGCAGACAATATTGGAAAATTGAAGTAAAGTGAAAGGATGTGGAGGGCAAGTGAAATTGATTAAGGCAAGTGGTTCACAATTTAGGCTGTTAATTCCAGGTGCTGTCACCACATTCTTTTTTCTAGTAGCTGGCATATACCGTAGTGGTAGGCGGAGCGCCACCAGGAAAGTAGGCGGAACGGCACTGGACTAGCTCATTATGAGCCAAAGAAATGCTTAGTTATGCATAACAACCAACCGCTTTAAGGGTGGAGAAGGAGCAGGGCCTGATGCTCTGCTCTATTCTTACCCCATGACCTAGTGACAATGCATTATGTGTTTCCATCCCCCGCCCCCCCAATGCTGTGATCTTCAGGAATTCTGTCCATTTGGCCTCTTAGGATGGGTTAGTCCAGTGCAGGTTGGAAGTGCTGGTATTTCAGATATTCTCTGGCAGTCTGACTACCTCTTGCATCTTGCTTCCCTCTCTCCCCAGTCTCTTGACATCCTTTATACACTTCAGTGTGCATCTCAGAGGCTGCTTTGTCTCTAAGGCTTCCCCAACATTCTGTTTCCTCCTATCTTGAGCTGGTTTTAACCTTTCTCTCCTTTGTGCTTCCTGTATTATAGCATGCACCAAAAACTATCTTATATTTATCTTTATTATTTCTGTTCCTGTCTTACCCTTACCAAAAGCTCCCTGAGGGTAGGTTTCATGTTTTCTTTATCACAGCCGCCTCCATATCACTTTGCACAGTGCCTTGCACAAAGTGGATGCTTAATAACTTCTTGTTGAATTGTAGTAGTTTAAAAATCTTCCATAGTCCAGGTTGAACTGAGAACATCAGACATTTCCAAAAAATGCTAAGATTTGTGTGGCAGATGAAGGCAGCAGCAGGTGAGCCCTCCCAGGGAGGGGAGACATTTGCAGGTCCAAGTATTTCTGCACCAAGCCAGTCCTGATCGCTTTCCTCCCTAAACAACGGATCTTTCTCATTGTTCCCCCCTACCCAGTGGTCCCTTTGTCCTTGTTTTGCAGAGGTTAAATGGCCTTATTTTTCGGTGGCATGCTCTAAAGATCTCACTAGCATCTTTCCTTCTTGGAGAGCTTGGTTTGTCAGCAGAGGGGAGGACCTCTCTGGTTCCCAGTAGGGATATTGTGCTCCTCTCTTCTCCTCTCTCCTCTCTGTTAACCTTAGTCTGGAGTAGGGAGGCCAATTCCTACTCCGCCCGTGAGGGCGCCTCCCATGTGACCACCAGGCTTGGACTCGTGTGGCCTGAGGAGATCATGGGATAATGTAACCAACAAGTTACCTTTAATATCAGCTGCTCAAGGAGCAGCCTCACCAGCCCCAAGACAAAGCTTGCCATTGCCGTTTTAAAAATAATAATCCCTAATCATTTTTGTATATCTTAAGCTCAGGGCCCAATAGTTCAAAAATAAAAGGTGAATACAAAGATTTTTCTTCTGCTCTTACTCCGTTTTAATTTTTCTTTTTTGCTGGGGGGCATTTGTTTTAAAACCTAGGAAATATTCTATACCTGTGATGGCCCCCAGCTGCATAAAGTATTAGACAGTCTCTAGATCTTGATACCAATTTCCATCTCTACTTTCTCAAGACAGCTTGGCTTTTAGCTATTTAACAGAATTCTTGTGATAGGTAAAGTCTTATAAAAATACATGGAGACAAAAGTATGAGGGCCTGGGCAAGGGATTTGTCCTCAGCTCCTGGCAACTCAGCTAGGATATCTGGGTAGGGAAGACACGTAAGAAGAGAGGACTTTGGAAGCGGGTGGCTGGAGTAGCCACATCTTATTCAGTCCACGTGGTCAGTAAAAACTTGCAAGAAGGCATGAAATGTCCCCTAGCCCTTCTAGTATACCTTGTCTATTTTAGATTCCAGTGTTCTTTGATTCCTGACAATTCTCATCTTCTACAGTCTCTGGTCACGACCAGGACCTAGTGACTGAAAGCAGAAGAATTTCACCTATTCCTAAGTGTGGGCAAGACACTGGAAAAAATGTGTATCAATCATCAAGGGTCGAAAACGCAGCTTCAACAGTATGTAACTGGTGAGTTTAACAAGCCTCACTTTTGACATAAACAAAACACAGCATTATAGTGTTTCACCCATCTTACCTTTAAGCGTGATTCAGTGGGATTAATTTTCCCCTGCCCCGGGATGTCAACTCTGGCAGATCTTATGCTTTTGCCTCCAGTCTTATAGAAAAGATACTCCAAGGTCACTTTAGGTTGCAAACACAATCTCAATTCAGTAATTAGAATGTCATGGCAAAGATGTTAATCAAAACTTGGAAAGTGACAGCATTCAGTAGTTTGCCTTCCTGCAGCTCTGACCTGCTTCAGGGGTGGTCCTCCAGTCTTCACTCCTCCCCTGCCCCTCCCTGGTCACCCCGCCCTCTCTGCACACTTTTCCTCACCAAGGTCAAAGATAGAAGAAGGAGAGAGAAGGGAACGTTATGGTTTTCACTAGGCTGGCAACTTTGTTATTCCTGAGCCTGCAGCTGCCATCCCTAATTAGTTACTGATGATTAAGACAGACCTTTTCCCCACAGCTGCTTTTCTGGGCTCTTTGAGGTGCTCTGCTGAAGTCTTCCTCCTGCAGCTTCCATTAGCTATTCGGATTCTTCGCTATTTCAGCTGGCCATTTGTAGCTCCTCCCTCAGCCTGTAGGGATCCAGTGACACCCTTCCAACTCCTTCCACTCAGGTCTTCTCACCTTCTGTGTTACCGTATTGCGCAGGACCAAAGACAAGATAAGCTGGGTCTCTCGCTGGAGTGGCTTATGTCAGTTCCCACGATCCTTTGTCCAGTGAGCCCTTTGTCCAGTGAGCCCAGGTTGCAGGCTGACCCCACCACAGAGCACAGGACGATGCCCCTTGATAGAATTAAGATTGGTTGGAAACCTTCCTGCATGAAAACTAATTGCACATAAAAATTAGTTAATCTCTGTTTTTCTCAGTTATATCTTGTTAATTTTATAAGCAGTATTTCTATGAGTTAGAGGTAATGAATACAAAAATTGTATTTGATTCATCATATAGTCTCATACATTTTTGAGTTGCAAATTCTCCCAGAGAGATATCGTACCAATTCTGTGTTAGTGTGTAATATTCAGAATTTGGTTCCTTGCTTTTGTTCAATGCAGTAACTTCACAGTTTTTTTGATACTTAACTTTTGGTTTTGTGAAAATAAGATATGAGGATTGAAATAAAGCGTTGCTATTAGCATGATTTAATTTTTCTTGCTTTTGAAGTAGCAAAAATTCATTGACTTGAGGGTAAATTATTTTATTTCGCTGAAAAAAATGTAGTATACAATGAGTGAGGGCTGATGATATGTTTCCTTGACAAGTCCTTTTAAGAAGACTGTTTCTAAATGCAAAATGCGGAGTGAAATCTTGGGAAGGAGAATTTTTTTTAGTAAGTTCATAGGGATCCACTGTGCCCTTCTGTTTCTTTCATGCTCTTTAGGAATCCTTTCTGTATATACTTAGAATTTTTTTTCTGCTTTGAATTGAAATAGTCTATGGAGCAGCCACTTTATATATGTTTTAAACTCTTGCTTGGTTCATAAAAATGCATTTTTAAGAGTTCCCGTGCAGCATAGATTTGTTTAAACATTTAAAGTCAACAGCATGTCAAGTCTGGTATGGTTGATGGAGCGGAGAGAATATTGAGTGCAAAGTACTGAAATTTTATAAGCTTTGGCAGTAAAGGGTAAAGATCTCTATTCATTTAGAAACTAATATTAGAAAATAATGTCTTGTAACTTTATCATTTGTTATCTCAGTTGATTCTCAGCCCTTGTCAGGGGTTTGTCAATAGGCAGGTCGGATTGTCATATCCTCATGTTAATGATGAGGAAACTGAGGCTCAGAGAGGTTGAGTGAATTTGCCAGTGTCATCCTGCTGGTACACTGAAGAACCAGGATAGGAATCCAGGTTTGCTGTCTTTTAAGTCCTGAATTTTTACATTATAGCACTATGATTTTCAAGACAGCAGTGATTAGTTATGGTTAGGGCATGCAAAGATGGGTGACACTGTCCCTATTTCCAAAAGCTAGTTGAGAGGTGGAGCTGGGAGACAGACAAGTCATGAAACCCTTGCAGTGAGATTTGGTAAGGACAATAATAAGAGCGATTAAATGAGGCACTAAGGAAGGCCTAATTCTGTCAGGGGTGGAAGTGGGAAGGACTTTAAGCTCTTGTGTTTAGGAGAAGGAGTTTTGATCCATGACAGTATTTCTCTTCCACAGACCTGTATATGAAAAAGGAAGTCCCTCCTCTCCCCATCCTCCCTTACCCCAGCCCCTGTGGTCAAGAGACTGAGTGATTGAGGAATTATGTTGATGGTATTGAATACGACAACTCCAGCTGAGCAAGAAAGTCTGTGGCAATTGAAGAATTCTTGGTCTGGGAGTAAGGAGCCTTCCCAGGGAAAGGCAGTAGAGTTAAGGCTTTATAGAGAAGATGGCTCCAGACCTTGGACCTCACTTGGAGCTTCAGAAAGTCATTGCAGCACATGGTATTTTCTAAAGATGGCCACAACAATATCTTTTGTCCCCATGCTCTTCTACAATGTGATCTTCTATTTGCCTATCAAGAGGTTGGAGGTTGAGTCTCACTCTTCTTCCAGACTTGTGACTGCTTCAGCCAATAGAGTATGCAAAAGAGCGGCGGTGTGATTCCCAAGACCGGTCACAAAAGGCAAGGCAGCATTGTTTGCTGGAACACTCTTTCTTTATTCAGGCTACTTTCTATAAAAATGAAATCTATACTGTTAAGGATGAACTAAGCTGTTTATGTATCTTTTTTCTCCCTCTCATGTATCTATGTCTGTCTATCCATCTATTGATCCATCTATCTACCTATCTAATCATCTATCATCTATTATCTTTCTCTCTTAATACAAGAGAAAATGTTTCTATTGCAATTAGTTCTGTCCTACTATTTGTTCTTTTAATATTGGAGTCAAATTATGGATATGTGAAATTTGTGTATACAAAGAATCAGAATGAAAGTTGAAGTTGAAAATGGATCCATTTGTTTATTAAGAAGACTTGAGAAGGAGGAGAACTGGTGAAAAAGAGGGAATGTTGTACCTATCCTAAAATAGTCTGATGTTTACTCCTCTATAACCTCATGTTTTCTGAGGTTTTTCTCTTTCCCTCTGGCTCCTCCTACTCAGTGTTTTGGTAGCCTCCTTGGCTTTGTCCACCTCTTACTTTTTGGTGGTTTCCACGGTTACTTCCAAGACCCTCTTTCCCTTCCTTTTTATTCCTTTTTCTTTCCATATCTCCCTTCCTTTCTCCCTCCCCACACTCTTCAGGGATGATCTTATTCCCTCTTTTGGCTTAACAACTACCATTTATTGTAGATAGTCATTAGCTCCACAAACATTTATTGAGTGCTTTCTGTGTGCCAGGCATTCATCTAAGAGCTGGGGATACGGTTATAGCTTAACATTTTTAGTGGTTTTATGCTTGTGAATTTTATTTTCAACTGGTAGTGATCACCACAGAAATTCAAATATTATCGTATACATTTACATTAACGTAAAATATGGGTTCTGAAGATGACGAGCGTTTAGGAAAGAATGAGTAGCTGGTTAGCAGCTTGAGCCAGCAGACTCTTCCTGCCTCTTAACTTGGAAAGCGTATCTGTTTATCCTTGGAATCAAGGTAGCACGATTGATGAGAAAATACTTTTCCCTTTTGACACATATTGCACTGGGTCAGATGCAATTGGGAAGTCCTCAATGATGACAGTTATTAATGGCAGAAAGCCTGTTTGAGGCAGATGCCAAGAGGGGAAGAAGTCATCTTACTTAGGAAGTGTCATCTTACTCTGGTCTCCTTGGCTCTCAGACATTGTGGATTGTACTGGATCACTGTGAGCCAGGCTTCCGGACTTTAGGTTATCCTGATTGACTTCTTTCTTGGACTGAAGTTATTTGGTAATGGTACTAATAGGGACTTTCCAGAGAAATAACTAGGGAAAATACCATAAAACCATTCATGCAGTTGAAAGCAGATATCTCTGGTGATATTTATATTGGGCAGAGACTGTGCCTTATTTTGGGTTGTATAGAAGGACATTCTTGGCTTCCAGCAAATTCTAACCCTAATGTAATTTGCAAAATTATTTGGTTTGGAAAGATGCAGAAAAGTAAATTTTAAATTGTTATGTAACTTTTACTTTCAATCTATTGAGGAGCTTGAAAGTCAACATGAAGCCACAACCCACTGGTACTGTTTAAAAAAAAAATAACAGTTCATTAAAAAAAAAAAGTCCATCTACATCAAAATAAAAAGCCAACGTCTTTCCTAGACTTTATGGGTATTTTTTATTTTTTATTACAATGCTGTTTAGGACTCCTTTTCCTTTTGAATTCAAGACACCAAAGGGCTTTGTTCTAAACCTGTCTTCCACCAAAGCAGCTGGTGGTCTGTTACACACAAAAAGAGTGCTTAACTTTTACAAAGCTTAGCACCCTCTTCTTACATCCAAGTTCTACTGTTCTCTAATGCCAGTCATTACTAATTATCTTCAGCTGTGTCACACTTTCTCCTGAGGTGCACTCTGATATTTTAGTAACAAAGACCTATAGGCCAATTATTAAATCACACCCAACCTTAGTGATGGATTTTGTTGCAGGCAGCTAGTTTGAGTTTCCTTTTGTTCTGCCTCATCCAGAAGTTACCAGTTAAACTGAGGAGAAACACAAGTGCGTTTGTGATAGGTATGGGATAGAAAATAGACAGGAGAAATTAATAACATAGTGGAGTGCATCTTTGGGTAGTTGCAATATCAAAACTCATAAAATTTCTCTGAAGCATGGTAACTGCTGAGTATAGCAGAGTAGAGTGGGAGGGAGTGAAAACTTATTGAAATACCTACCGTGTGTCAGCCTTCGTGCTAAGATTTTCCTACACTTTCTTGTTTAAATTTCACAACAAAAATTAGGAAGTGATTATTCTCCCTAACTCACAGATGAGAAAGCTAAAGTTCAAAGATGTGAAGCATTGGTGCCAGATCACACAGCTAGTAAAGGACATAGCCAGTATTTGAACCCAAATTTGAATCCAGAAGCTTTGCTTTTTCCCAATATATTATGAACACCAAACTATATTTGGTATCCATCAACTATTTTATTGCATGATGCCTCAAGAAAGAGTGGGCCAAGACATCCTCAGAATTGCTTGAAATGTGACACTTGACCTCCGTGAGTGAAAACACCCAGAGGGATGACCTTCACAGAAAATGAGGAAAACAGTTTACAGTCTGCAAACATCAGCTCAAGAAACAGTCTTGACACTCAGATTGACAATCCCTGTCTATACCATCAGAGATGAAAACCTGAGTCTCTTATTTTCCTGTTATAACCGAAGAAAAAGGGAAGCATTATGCTGGTTTTTCTGTGTGTTGAAAGGAAGGGATCAGGCGACTGTGAAGATGCTGCCTTTCCATGGTTCACCCTTTACCTTCCACTAATTGGCTTCTGAATGTTTTTCCTCCAAGTCTTAATTAGAAACATCCTACCTGGTGCTTTAGAAATATGAAGTTTTTTTTCATTGTTGTTAAGCAGTTCTTTAAAAAAAAGAAAGAAAGAAACTTAATTCAAAGTTTAGTTTCAATATGCTTGAATTTTAATCTCATATTTCTTAGCTGAGGCACACTTTTTCTTTTGGATCAGAAAGCACTCCTGGCTGCTATCAAGAGTAAGAAATACCGTCTTGAGACAGATGTCTGTTTCCTCTGCCAGGCTGGTGTGGAAGCCGACCCATGTTTCCTCCCCCATCTGAATGGTGGGGAAGCAGCAAGGAGGTATCAAGCATTCTGCCTAAAACATTTTTTCTCACCGCATTGCTCTTGCCACATCCAGTGTCTTTAAAACTAACAACAAAATGACTCTGAAAGTAGATGGCATTCATGTGAGGTGAGTCCCCAAGAATCATGCATAACCTGAGAGTCGGGCAGGAACAAGCGTTGAGTTGGGTCAGACCTGGATTTGAATCTCGGCCCCAGTGGCTTACCAGCAGCTTTGTCTTGGAATAGTGATGGGGCAAGACCTTTCCTGTGATCTTGGAATTTTAATTAAGGCTCATAAATTGAAGACAATGGGTGGTAAGTGCCTATACTTTGTAAGGAGAGGTCTAGACATTTCTCTGTAGACTTTATTAGGAAGTGGTAAAACTAGTCTTTGAACTCTTGGCCCCCATTACCCAGCTCCAGTCTACATCAGAGAAAGTTAGATGGTGTGATAGAGAACAAGGGGATTCTTTGAAGGGTATGAACAGGATTAGAAAATGCCAGGTATTTCTCCTGTGCTCCCTTCTTGGCCTCAAACCCTGGAAAACCATTGTTAGAGACAGGGGCCATCTGATGGAAAGGAAAATTGACATTTCACAATCTTGCTGTTTGCTTGATGACCTAAAGCAGAGGTCAGCAAACTTTTTCTATAAAGAGCCAAATAGTAAATATATCAGGCATTGTGGGCTATGCAGTCCTAGTTGCAACTGTTCAACTGTGCTGTTGTGGAGTGAAAGGAGTCCTAGGCAATAGGTCAGTGTGGCTGAATTCTAATAAAACTTTATCTTCAAAATTCTGCTGATCAGACTTGGCCTGAGGGTCACAGTTTGCTGACCCCTGACTTAGAGGTTCACCCTTCAGTTCTTTGGGTTGGATCACAAGTGAATTCCTAGCAGAATTTTTGATGAGCATATGGGAAAATAAAGGCTAGGGTATCCCATGATGGCCTTCTCAAGAAAAATGGGTAAAGACTTTGAAGTGGGCAAAAAAGATAACTGGGTCTTTTTAAATGGAAGCTAGGCATTGTCTAGAACACTCTCCTTGGTTATGTGATTCTCTGGGACTGCAGCTTTTATTTTCTTTGAGTTACTTTATAACTCTGTAAAATATAGAAAATTGATAGTAATGCAAATTATTCCTGTTCATAGAGATGCAAGTGAATTTTGTCTGAGGGAGATGCAATTGATTCCTCCCTCTTTTTTCTCCAGAGAAGCTAGTTTTATATCAATTAAGCAAATTCCTTTCATTCTGGTATTCCTAAGGGCCTAACTATGTATCTGCACTTTGAATTCTCCTTTGAACAGGTTCTGACATCTTACTGGTTCCCTCATTAGTTAATAAGTTAAAGGTCATCTTTGATAAACATTCATTTTATATTTGCGCAAGAGTCATGACTTTGTCTTTTAACATCCAGGAGAAGAGAGAGAGGGTGTTAGAGAAAGTGTGTTGGGCACCTTTTGTGCATCACTTCACAATTCTCTTGGCCCCTCACCTCCTACTGAAGTCACTGCTGGTGTTTTGTGTAAGTACAATGAGAGAGGGTCTGGCCCCAGGCCCACACTGCATAGCCTTCCCTTTCTGCCCTAGGGCTTCTCTGATATAGTGGCCCTGAATTCATTCATACTCAAGGTGAAATTGTGGGGAGCTAATACCAGCGGGGCCACACTTGATCAATGTGGGAGGAGAAACGGTAGATAAACGCTTCCTACTTTCCTCAGCACCTCCAACTCCCCACCCTCACCCCACCCCCAGATGCATTTCTTACAGGTCTGCAGTCTGTCCTGACAGGATCCCCATCCTTGTCCTTCATGGTGGCCAGCTTGATAACGTGTACCTGTATTGGCTTCGCCTCCTTCTGCTTCTGTCTTCTTCTCCTGCTCTCTTGCTCCCTGGGATCATTACCCCAAGTAAACTACCTGCATGCAAAGCTCTATCTTAGGCCCTACTTTTTGGACACTTAGGCTAAGACAGGGAGAGACCTGCACTTTAATGGTTTGTCGGGCAGGCGTTCACAATGTTTGCTGGAGGCCATGTTGACCATGAACAGGACAACCAGGAGTGAACTCTGCTGGAAGAAACCTGTCCTGGAGGGGGGTTTGCTGAGGTGAGGGAGCCCTGACAGAAAGAGTTTGCATGAAGAGTACAAAGAGAGGGCGGGAATTAAGGTGAAGTTAAAGAGGTCAGCCTGAAATTGCATTCCCTGCCCCGAGAATGGTACACTGGGAGGTCTCTGAGGAGGACTTGGAAAAATGTACAGTGAACCCCACAGAAGAGCCACAATTTGATGACTACTTTGCAAAGGTTATCAGTCATATCAAAGAGAACCATGGGGGCTTCCCTGGTGGTGCAGTGGTTGAGAATCTGCCTGCCGGTGCAGGGGACACGGGTTCGAGCCCTGGTCTAGGAAGATCCCACATGCCGCGGAGCAACTAGGCCCGTGAGCCACAATTACTGAGCCTGCGCGTCTGGAGCCTGTGCTCCGCAACAAGAGAGGCCGCGATAGTGAGAGGCCCGCGCACCGCGATGAAGAGTGGCCCCCACTTGCCACAACTGGAGAAAGCCCTCACACAGAAACGAAGACCCAACACAGCCATAAATAAATAAATAAATAAAATTAAAAAAAAAAAAAAGAGAACCATGAACTGCATCAACTGAGAAAAGAAGCTTTTACTCCTTTACCACTATTCTACCTACTGCCCTTGACCGTGAGTAGGTGAGAAAGGCTTTGGATTAAAAGGAGGAAAAGACGAGACCATGCCACTTCTCCCTCTTCACGCATGGTCTGTAAAATTGTGGGTTAGGATTAAGGGTACAGGAGGGGAGAAGTTATTTGGTTGAGGGATTGAAATTTTGATTTCAACTGGATTAGACTTCAGTTAGGAGGCAGGGGGCTGAGATGCACATTTTTTTATTCTCAAATGCCTTACCCTTAACAATTTAATCCTGGGAGCATATACATATACATCTTATGACTTAAGATGTTATTTGTCCCTCATCAAAATAAAGATGACATTTTCAGGCTGAATTTACAGAATTGCCAGAACTTAATCTCTCTGAGCGAGGCAGGAGTGCTTCCCTCTTTGCTCCATGGTGCTTCTGACTTAGGCTTTGTTCTTGTTATTTTATCTTGCTGAGAAGTATGTGTACAAAGCATTTTGTCTGGGGACTGTGATCAGGTCTGACAATATTTTTGAAAAGTTCAATCATCAGTAGGAGAGTTTCTTTTATCAACCCCCCCTCATTTTCTGCCCCCGACCCCAATTTACTTTGTAAAGTTTTCCCAAAGAAGAGAATAGTGGTATGTGAGGAAGCGTAAAAAATTCCTTCTGTGATACTGCTGATTATACCAGCGGCCCATAAAATCTTCACAGAGGAGCTGTAGACATCCTGACCTTAGTCCGTGATGTGCAGGGTCTCCTTAACACAAGCAGTAGCACGTCTCTGACCAGGGTTGGTCCAAACATACGCCTGTCTCCTCTGAGGAAGAAAGGAAGTCTAGGGAATGTCTCTTTGGGTGGCTTTGTGGCAAGTCTCAAGCAGGTCTGGCCCTTAGTAAAATGTCCAAGTCACAGAAGTTTGAAACAGGTAACATTTTGGCTGTTATTTTAGGTTTTTTTCCCTACTCCCACCCCCACCCCCATTTCCACGTGCTCCTAGCTCCTCATGGTGCCTTGCTGTCCTGTAGGTCCAACTACCTTAAAGTGCACCATGCTTGGCTACGCAGTAGGTCTTCAGTGAGTATTTGTTGAATGAGTAAATGACACACATGACGAAGGGACTTTTTTTTTTTTTCACACACACACACTGTATTTTATTTTTACAAGAGATAAATAGACTGACACCAAGCATTGTACATGGATGACCACAAGAAAAGCAACAATGATTGCAATTACCAAACATGAAACACACTCATACTATGTCATAATATTGACATTCAGTCCAGTATTCCTCCACTGTAACAGCTCCTTTACTTTGCAGTGAAAATTGATTTGTATATTCTTTGCCTCTGAGTCCTTGTTGGATTTTTTTTTTTTAATTCAGACAGAAAGTCACAAAAATTATACTCCTCCTCATCAGTTCACTCAGTCCCATGTAATTAATTTTTTTTTTTCATCTTGATCTTTTGTTAGCACTTTTATGAGTTCATCAGTTTTTCATTAGAGTTCTGAAAATGCTTATTCATTCAGTTCAGCAGTACAGTCAGTTACCAGAAACCTGTACTTGTCAGAGTCTTTTCCATGAATTTCTTAAAGATGAAACCCTTTTATAGGAACATATTTGCAAAAGCATCAGAGTACACCCAGAACTGTCTGTAAATGAAAAAAGACTTAAAAATGACCACAGTTAAAAATTTGATGAAAGTTCATAATAATGCAGTTGACAAGAAAATTAGTTATTTCTGAGATATACATTTTAAGGTAATAACTAGGATTATGACTTATAACATTATACCAGAACATATAAGATTCTTAGAAATTTCATGTAATGTCTGAAACATTTATATTAACATATTTCCATACAAATAACCCAATGAAAGTTTAGTATTAGTTGTTTTGTTTGTTTGTTTTTTTATACTGCAGGTTCTTATTAGGCATCAATTTTATACACATCAGTGTATACATGTCAATCCCAATTGCCCAATTCAGCACAACACCATCCCCACCCCACTGCAGTTTTCCCCCCTTGGTGTCCATATGTCCATTCTCTACATCTGTGTCTCAACTTCTGCCCTGCAAACCAGCTCATCTGTACCATTTTTCTAGGTTCCACATACATGAGTTAATATACTATATTTGTTTTTCTCTTTCTGACTTATTTCACTCTGTATGACAGTCTCTAGATCCATCCACGTCTCAACAAATGACTCAATTTCGTTCCTTTTTGTGGCTGAGTAATATTCCATTGTATATATGTACCACATCTTCTTTATCCATTCGTCTGTCGATGGGCATTTAGGTTGCTTCCATGACCTGGCTATTGTAAATAGTGCTGCAATGAACATTCGGGTGCATGTGTCTTTTTGAATTACGGTTTTCTCTGGGTATATGCCCAGTAGTGGGATTGCTGGGTCATATGGTAATTCTATTTTTAGTTTTTTAAGGAACCTCCATACTGTTCTCCATAGTGGCTGTATCAATTTACATTCCCACCAACAGTGCAAGAGGGTTCCCTTTTCTCCACACCCTCTCCAGCATTTGTTGTTTGTAGATTTTCTGATGATGCCCATTTTAACTGGTGTGAGATGATACCTCATTGTAGTTTTGATTTGTATTTCTCTAATAATTAGTGATGTTGAGCATCATTTCATGTGCTTCGTGGCCGTCTGTATGTCTTCTTTGGAGAAAGGTCTATTTAGGTCTTCTGCCCATTTTTGGATTGGGGTGTTTGTTTCTTTAATATTGAGCTGAATGAGCTATTTATATATTTTGGAGATTAATCCTTTGTCCGTTGATTCGTTTC
Source organism: Balaenoptera ricei (assembly GCF_028023285.1). Classification (NCBI taxonomy): domain Eukaryota; kingdom Metazoa; phylum Chordata; class Mammalia; order Artiodactyla; family Balaenopteridae; genus Balaenoptera; species Balaenoptera ricei. The sequence continues at coordinate 82,398,849 of NC_082644.1, forward strand.
CAAATATTTTCTCCCATTCTGAGGGTTGTCTTTTCATCATGTTTATGGTTTCCTTTGCTGTGCAAAAGCTTTGAAGTTTCATTAGGTCCCATTTGTTTATTTTTGTTTTTATTTCCATTATTCTAGGAGGTGGATCAAAAAAGATCTTGCTGTGATTTATGTCAAAGAGTGTTCTTCCTATGTTTTCCTCTAAGAGTTTTATAGTGTCCAGTCTTATATTTAGGTCTCTAATCCATTTTGAGTTTATTTTTGTGTATGGTGTTAAGGAGTATTCTAATTTCATCCTTTTACATGTAGCTGTCCAGTTTTCCCAGCACCACTTATTGAAGAGACTGTCTTTTCTCCATTGTATATCTTTGCCTCCTTTGTCATAGATTAGTTGACCATAGGTGCGTGGGTTAATCTCTGGGCTTTCTATCTTGTTCCATTGATCTATGTTTCTGTTTTTGTGCCAGTACCATATTGTCTTGATTACTATAGCTTTGTAGTATAGTCTGAAGTCAGGGAGTCTGATTCCTCCAGCTCCGTTTTTTTCCCTCAAGACTGCTTTGGCTATTCGGGGTCTTTTGTGTCTCCATACAAATTTTAAGATGATTTGTTCTAGTTCCGTAAAAAATGCCATTGGTAATTTGATAGGGATTGCATTGAATCTGTAGATTGCTTTGGGTAGTATAGTCATTTTCACAACGTTGATTCTTCCAATCCAAGAACATGGTATATCTCTCCATCTGTTGGTATCATCTTTAATTTCTTTCATCAGTGTCTTATAGTTTTCTGCATACAGGTCTTTTGTCTCCCTAGGTAGGTTTATTCCTAGGTATTTTATTCTTTTTGTTGCAATGGTAAATGGGAGTGTTTCCATAATTTCTCTTTCAGATTTTTCATCATTAGTGTATAGGAATGCAAGAGATTTCTGTGCATTAATTTTGTATCCTGCAACTTTACCATATTCATTAATTAGCTCTAGCAGTTTTCTGGTGGCAGTTTTAGGATTCTCTATGTATAATATCATGTCATCTGCAAACAGTGACAGTTTTACTTCTTCTTTTCCAATTTGTATTCCTTTTATTTCTTTTTCTTCTCTGATTGCCGTGGCTAGGACTTCCAGAACTATGTTGAATAATAGTGGTGAGAGTGGACATCCTTGTCTCGTTCCTGATCTTAGCGGAAATGCTTTCAGTTTTTCACCATTGAGAATGATGTTTGCTGTGGGTTTGTCATATATGGCCTTTATTATGTTGAGGTAGGTTCCCTCTATGCCCACTTTCTGGAGAGTTTTTATCATAAATGGGTGTTGAATTTTGTCAAAAGCTTTTTCTGCATCTATTGAGATGATCATATGGTTTTTATTCTTCAATTTGTTAATGTGGTGTATCACATTGATTGATTTGCGTATATTGAAGAATCCTTGCATCCCTGGGATAAATCCCACTTGATCGTGGTGTATGATCCTTTTAATGTGTTGTTGGATTCTGTTTGCTAGTATTTTGTTGAGGATTTTTGCATCTATATTCATCAGTGATATTGGTCTGTAATTTTCTTTCTTTGTAGTGTCTTTGTCTGGTTTTGGTATCAGGGTGATGGTGGCCTCATAGAATGAGTTTGGGAGTGTTCCTTCCTCTGCAGTTTTTTGGAAGAGTTTGAGAAGGATGGGTGTTAGCTCTTCTCTAAATGTTTGATAGAATTCACCTGTGAAGCCATCTGGTCCTGGACTTTTGTTTGTTGGAAGATTTTTAATCACAGTTTCAATTTCATTGCTTGTGATTGGTCTGTTCATATTTTCTGTTTCTTCCTGGTTCAGTCTTGGAAGGTTATACCATTCTAAGAATTTGTCCATTTCTTCCAGGTTGTCCATTTTATTGGCATAAAGTTGCTTGTAGTAGTCTCTTAGGATGCTTTGTATTTCTGTGGTTTCTGTTGTAATTTCTCCTTTTTCATTTCTAGTTTTATTGATTTGAGTCCTCTCCCTCTTTTTCTTGATGAGTCTGGCTAATGGCTTATCAATTTTGTTTATTTTCTCAAAGAACCAGCTTTTAGTTTTATTGATCTTTGCTATTGTTTTCTTTGTTTCTATTTCATTTATTTCTGCTCTGATCTTTATGATTTCTTTCCTTCTGCTAACTTTGGGTTTTGTTTGTTCTTCTTTCTCTAGTTTCTTTAGGTGTAACGTTAGATTGTTTACTTGAGATTTTTCTTGTTTCTTTAGGTAGGCTTGTATAGCTATAAACTTCCCTCTTAGAACTGCTTTTGCTGCATCCCATAGGTTTTGGGTCATCGTGTTTTCATTGTCATTTGTCTCTAGGTATTTTTTGATTTCCTCTTTGATTTCTTCAGTGATCTCTTGGTTATTTAGTAACGTATTGTTTAGCCTCCATGTGTTTGTCTTTTTTACGTTTTTTTCCCTGTAATTCATTTCTAATCTCATAGCATTGTGGTCAGAAAAGACGCTTGATATGATTTCAATTTTCTTAAATTTACTGAGGCTTGATTTGTGACCCAAGATGTGATCTATCCTGGAGAATGTTCTGTGCTCACTTGAGAAGAAAGTATAATCTGCTGTTTTTGGATGGAATGTCCTATAAATATCAATTAAATCTATCTGGTCTATTGTGTCATTTAAAGCTTCTGTTTCCTTATTTATTTTCATTTTGGATGATCTGTCCATTGGTGTAAGTGAGGTGTTAAAGTCCCCCACTATTATTGTGTTACTGTCAATTTCTCCTTTCATGGCTGTTAGCAGTTGCCTTATGTATTGAGGTGCTCCTATGTTGGGTGCATATATATTTATAATTGTTATATCTTCTTCTTGGATTGATCCCTTGATCATTATGTAGTGTCCTTCTTTGTCTCTTGTAACATTCTTTACTTTAAAGTCTATTTTATCTGATATGAGTATAGCTACTCCAGCTTTCTTTTGATTTCCATTTGCATGGAATATCTTTTTCCATCCCCTCACTTTCGGTCTGTATGTGTCCTAGGTCTAAAGTGGGTCTCTTGTAGACAGCATATAGATGGGTCTTGTTTTTGTATCCATTCAGCAAGCCTGTGTCTTTTGGTTGGAGCATTTAATCCATTCACGTTTAAGGTAATTATCGATATGTGTGTTCCTATGACCATTTTCTTAATAATTGTTTTGGGTTTGTTTTTGTAGGTCCTTTTCTTCTCTTGTGTTTCCCACTTAGAGAAGTTCCTTTAGCATTTGTTGTAGAGCTGGTTTGGTGGTGCTGAATTCTCTTAGCTTTTGCTTGTCTGTAAAGCTTTTGATTTCTCCATCAAATCTAAATGAGATCCTTGCCGGGTAGAGTAATCTTGGTTGTAGGTTCTTCCCTTTCATCACTTTAAGTATATCCTGCCACTCCCTTCTGGCTTGTAGAGTTTCTGCTGAGAAATCAGCTGTTAACCTTATGGGAGTTCCCTTGTATGTTATTTGTCATTTTTCCCTTGCTGCTTTCAATAATTTTTCTTTGTCTTTAATTTTTGCCATTTTGATTACTATGTGTCTCGGCGTGTTTCTCCTTGGGTTTATCCTGTATGGGACTCTCTGTGCTTCCTGGACTTGGGTGGCTATTTCCTTTCCCATGTTAGGGAAGTTTTCGACTATAATCTCTTCAAATATTTTCTCTGGCCCTTTCTCTCTCTCTTCTCCTTCTGGGACCCCTATAATGCGAATGTTGTTGCGTTTAATGTTGTCCCAGAGGTCTCTTAGGCTGTCTTCATTTCTTTTCATTCTTTTTTCTTTAGTCTGTTCTGCAGCAGTGAATTCCACCATTCTGTCTTCCAGGTCTCTTATCCGTTCTTCTGCCTCAGTTATTCTGCTATTGATTCCTTCTAGTGTAGTTTTCATTTCAGTTATTGTATTGGTCATCTCTGTTTGTTTGTTCTTTAATTCTTCTAGGTCTTTGTTAATCATTTCTTGCATCTTCTCAATCTTTGCCTCCATTCTTATTCCGAGGTTCTGGATCATCTTCACTATCATTATTCTGAATTCTTTTTCTGGAAGGCTGCCTATCTCCACTTCATTTAGTTGTTTTTCTGGGGTTTTTTCTTGTTCCTTCATCTGATTTATAGCCCTCTGCCTTTTCATCTTGTCTATCTTTCTGTAACTGTGGGTTTTGGTCCACAGGCTGCAAGATTGTAGTTTTTCTTAATTCTGCTGTCTGCCCTCTGGTGGTTGAGGCCATCTAAGAGGCTTGATGGGAGGCTCTGGTGATGGGTAGAGCTGACCGACGAAGGGACTCTTATCCCTCCCTGTTGCTAAAGGGCTTGTTTTTCCCTGTGAAGTGGTTTCCAACGTGTGGACCATAAAAGTCATGGAACAGAGGTATTGCAGTGATCCCTGTGTCCCGTAACATCCAGGTCCACCAGGACACCCAATTAAATACATTTCCATAATGTATATGCTACAGTTTTTTCATGTATGTAAATGAAATTGGGATTAATAAGTGATAATGTTTATAAGCTTTATTGGACAGGATTTAAAAATAATGATGGAAATGTATAAATCTGTATTTATTGCCATGATAGGATGTTGACATGTAATTCTGTGAGAGAGCTTAGTTATAAAATGGTGTACAAAGTGTGATATCATCCCTGCAAGACAGTACATAAAATACTAGATAGATAAATAAATTGGTGTAAATTAGGGCAAAAATGAATTATCCGACAAGTGCTCTTCATTTTTAGTTTATTTGTTCATTTTGGTGGAATATATCATCCAGTTGCTTTCTGAGAAAATGAGCACAGGATTTGTTTTTTTAGATCATTCATTTTATTTTTCCTGTCATATTTTTAGTTTGTAAGATTTTTTTTTTTCTTATTCTCTCCATGTTCCTTCTTAAAAATAGTGTTCTGGGGGCTTCCCTGGTGGTGCAGTGGTTGAGAATCTGCCTGCCAATGCAGGGGACACGGGTTCGAGCCCTGGTCTGGGAAGATCCCACATGCCATGGGCGACTAGGCCCATGAGCCACAATTGCTGAGCCTGTGCATCTGGAGCCTGTGCTCCGCAGCAAGAGAGGCTGCGACAGTGAGAGGCCTGCGCATCATGATGAAGAGTGGCCCCCACTTGCCGCAACTAGAGAAAGCCCTCACACAGAAATGAAGACCCAACACAGCCATAAATAAATAAATAAATAAATAAATAAATAAATAGTGTTCTGTTCTTGTCCCATGGATATGAGTTTCCCTAATGTCCTGGAAATTTAATTATAATTTTTAAAGTGTTTTTCTCTCTTTTATTTTCCTGCAATTTTTTTCTTATTTTTTTGTTTTGATCTTAGACTTTAATATTTGTTGTTGGCGAACCCTGGTGATCATGTTTAAGACCAAGGCATTCAAGGTGAATGGAAGCTCTGGGGTGTGATAGAGCTTTGCCAACTGGTGGCCTTTGCTGGTGGCTTCTCTCGCACTGTCATTGGGTCGTCTACATTTCTCCAGTTTCCTGCTAGTGTGAGACAGATTAGGAGTCTGCTTGCCATCATTCTGAAAGGCAACCAGGAAAGGGACTGGGAGATCACTGTTTAGTATGTACATTTTCACTGTAATCTCCCACTGTTCAGCTTTTTTCATGATCCCAGTGATCAGCTGTGCCTGGCTAGTAACTCCAGAGCCGCTTGTTTAAGTGCTCGGGATAAACCTCTTCAATCTTTCCTGGGAGGAATAGGTGAGAACTGAATGCCTAGGGTAGAACTGGCATCTGGGGATCTAACTACTGCCTATACAGACTTCAACCATAAAAGGTCTGAAGATATAATATGCAATATGTATAAAAGGTATAATTGACTTATAAACATACATTTTGATATATTTTAAGTATACTTAATATGTTCAAAATATAAATTTAATATATTTAAGATATATTTGTAGCTATATTTCACTCACAAAAATAAATAGTGCTTTGACCATAACTTTAATGTATATTCTTTGCTGGAAATAGCTAATTACTTACACAGGCAATTAATTAATTTATTTTTACAGTTGTTTATGCAGTTAATTTAAACAGGTGATTATTTTTCATATACTTTCTTTTTATCATCTTGAATTATAGAATATACATGCTTGCTATAAAATATTAAATTGATACAGAAGGGAACACAGTAGAAATTGAATGTTCATTCACCGTCTTTCCTACTCCTCAATCATGCGTTCCTTCCCAGAAGTAATCACTTTTAAGAATTGGTATCAATAGTCTATACTGCCTTTTGGGCTGTTGTTTTGGACCTTCTCCCTTTAGTTAATTTAATATCTATTAACATGCCTACTGGAAAATGGATGGAAAAGTTCAGGATTCTACTTCTCAAATGCATATAATTTACTCGAATATTGGAGCAGGTTTGGTGGAAGGTGAAGAGCTGTGCCTTACATGAATTCTGGTTCCTTTCAAGAGCTTTCAATTAATTATAACAGGCCAATATTTCCCCAGTTGCCATGGCTAACTGAAGACTGACTATGATGCAAATTGGTTTTACAGATCATAACATTGGGTATCAGACTTTAAGAAAGATGATTTTAAAGAGTTTCCTTGTATTCTGTACGAGGAGAGAGAACCAATTGGGAGAAGTAGAATGAAATGAAGAATCCGAGCAGACACCACAATGAAAGCCTGTGTGCTGTGAGAGGCATTCAAATAATTTTTTAATGAACTGGTTCCTTTGACTTATTTTAAGATCTATATGTAGGGGGAAATAAAAGCATGACAGGAATAGAATAGATGGAAAAAAATTAAACAAGATTCTGTCCCATTAGTTATGACTGACAAGGAAAAGATAATAGCCAAAGAGCAAACAGAGTTTTTTAGCAGAAAAAGATAATGATAATGGGACTTTCACAAATATATCAGGGAAGAAGTAGATAAAAGTTTTAAAAAAGTTCAGTAATCTGTAGAGATATGCATAATATGAATGACTCAAAAATGGCTGAGATATTGGTGTTTAAATTCTGTCATTACTGAGAGAAATAAAGAAGGGAAGTTTAGAGCACTAATGACGGGAATCGCAAACATGGCTACTAAAAATGCAGATAAGTGACTGTTCTTACTGAGAAATTTTGAACTTAGATTTATCAGCACATCTGGTTGACATGCCTTCTCTTGGGTAATATGAGAATCAGCTAATGTGCTTACCAAGCCACTTATGATGCATAATTTTTATAAGATAATTGTGCGGATTTAACGTGAACTAAATATTGAAATGCTTTGAACTCTGGAGCTGCCAATTTTCAAAGAAGGAAAACAGGAAAGCTGGAATAACAAATATTTGAAGGCTCTATTGTTTTATTCTTCAGATCTACCTCTCCTTCCGTTAGCTCAGAAGGTCATTAGTCACAAAAAGTTATGCATAATCCCTTTTCTAATGTGAATTTAAGAGGAAATGTAAACACAGTTGCCATCTCATTTCCTCTTCACCTTTATTTTCAAAAGAAAGAAAAAAACCTGTTTGCTGATTAAATTCAGGGACATCGTATAGTAGTAGACTGGTCTGCAAAGCATATCTCCACACAAGTATCCACTGAACAGTGGGAGGAAAATATTAGAACTTCTATTTATCTATTAATTTGCTATTAATATATTATCTAAAATGAGAAATAAGTTTACTAATATTTAATTTATTGATTGACACTTATTTTGGGGTGTTCCAAAAAAAAACTGGATGTTGGTAGATAGTTGACTGTTTGCTTTCAGCATCCTGCAAACTTTTATAGACTATATGGGCCTGTTTTAGTAGTTGTATAGAGGATATTATCTTGTTTGCATTTCAGTCTTTAGATGGAAAGTGGACTAAAAAGATTCTGGCAGAGACACCACAGATAAAATATAATAATAACAGTGATTAAGCACAGGCAAGCATTTAGAACATGGCAGGGCTGACATTTTACCCACCCCTAATATGAGTTCATGTTTAGCCATTTAAGAGACAAAAGCAATAACAATCTAATCATCGAATTATTAGACATAAAACTTGGAAATTATTTAAAAAGCTTTTTGTGAATTTACACCTACAACAAAGGCATTAGCTACTGATAGTGTGAAGTCATCATGATTCACCAAATGTTTAAAAGTAGTTTTATTTCACTTCATCTCATCCTCTAAATTGTCTAAATTTGTTACATGTACAAATGTATAAATAAGTATCTATATTTTGGGAGTGCTTGCCAAAATTTATTAATGGTGTACAAAATTAAAAATGCTTGGAGATCACTGTATGTGAGAATGTATTAAAAAGAGATGTTACAGAGATTCTCAAAGGGGGTACTCTTAAAGGTTTACATGTATTTCTTACCTTGTATGTCATATTTAGGTATAAATTCCATGATACACACTTTGCAATAACTAAATGACTTTGCCTTTTTATGAATTCTTTTACAAGTTTGTCATGGCATTTTCTCGGTTCTTCCGTGGTGTGGAAATAAAACCAATCAAATGAGAAAAACAAAGGATATTTATTCAGAGCTTGCTGGAGCAAGGAAGTCAGCCACCATCACTCGTGTTTGGCAGAGACTCAAATGCAGAGAGAGGCCTGGGAAAGCTTTATAGTGGAAAAAGGCGAAGGCTTCAGGTATGCCTTGCTTGGCGATTGTTGGCATGGTGAAACTGGAGGTGGGATAACCAGAAGCAGGGTATCCTATGTGACTGGTTAGGGGTATATTTTTGGCTTTCTCTGGTTGATCCTAAGCTGGAAGCAGGGACAAAAATTAGGGAAGCTGTCAGTTATTAATTAAGTCCTGGCCGTTTTGGACTGATTGTTACGAATGTATTTGTAGAACAAAGTTTTCCTACATGGACAGACCATGAAGGGTGCCTATCCCAACCAGTTCTCATTTTACCGAGCCATAGGAGGTTCTAGAATACTGCTCTAGACTGGTAATTATGCAAAAGGGTGCATGAGTATTCAGGATAATTATCCCACAAATATAATGCTCATCATAAATATTTTATACATTAGAAGTATATAATTAACATATTTTTTTCTGGTTCTATCCCATTCATCTGTGTTAAATAATTTGCATAATGTTTCAAACCATAGCTAATATTTAGGTTGCGGTCAACTAAATTATTATAAATAAGACTACCATGAATAACTTGGTATATAGCTTTCTGAATTTAAGATTAAGGTAGTATTCTAGAAGAAAAAGTTTTCTGTAAAAAGAGGCTCTATCAACACATAGTCTTATCATTTTCTTTTTGTTGATTTTTTTTTTGAAATCTACAAAATTCTCTTTTTGGTGTTGTGTAATTAAAAATAATCCAACTAATATTTCTTCATTATAATACCAAGGATATATATGTACTTATTCCTACCGTCTTTTCTTCCTATTTGTGTGTTATGTTACAATTTAGTACAACATGTTGGTGAAACTGAATTTCTTGTTTATTCAACTAAAAGTGCATTCTTTTAATTGAAAATTAGTCAGATAATATTGCAGTTTAATAGTGAAATGCCTTAATTTGAAGAAATAAACTGAATTATGTGATTACTTTCTTGAATAGATTTTCTGAACTGCTAACAAATACGTATTATATTAAAATTTCTTCCAAAAGATTACACCAATGAGTGATTTCAAAATATGAACTGGGAATTCCCTGGCGGTCCAGTGGTTAGGACTCCGTGCTTTCACTGCCACGGGCCTGGGTTTGATCCCTGGTCTGGGAACTAAGATCCTGCAAGCCACGCGGCATGGCCAAAAAAAAAAAAAAAAAAAAAAAATGCACCATCTCATTAAAAAAAAAAAAGCAAAACCCAAAAAACAAAATATGAAGCAATTTGTGTAAAAATAAAGATTTTATTTTGAATTATCTATAAAATAAAAAGAATTATTATCCCTCAATTTTTTTTTGATATCCACGAACATTTCTAATAAATGCTTTAATCCCCACATGGTTTTTAAATTAGCTTAATTTTTAATTAACTAATTAATTTTATTGAAGTGTAGTTGATTTACAGTGCTGTGGCAATCTCTGCTGTACAGCAAAGTGACTCAGTTATATACATGTAGATATTCTTCTTTTAATATTCTTTTCCATTATGGTTTGGGGTTGGTAGATGCAAACTTACATTTAGAATGGATAATTAGCTTAATTTTTGAGAAATCTTATAATAAGTCTAGAGAGTGGGAATTCACTGGGAAAGTAAATCATTCTTAGGTTTTAATTTGACATCTCATCAAATATTTAATAATCTGTGTTGTATGGGATACAAAGAAATACAGAGTAAATTCACTGCATTCAAAGAATAATTTAAATGAAAAAGTGCAGAGCATAAAAATATAAAAAGTTAAATATTTTTTCTGAGCCTCAATTTAATTGCAGAACTGGACCATCTGACCATTCATTATATGTAGTCACAAATAATACTACATTTCTGAGAAGCTGTAGCTACATCTGGACAAGCTCACTGTCTTTGGTTATACTTCTGGGACAGTTTTTACATCTTACCTGGTTCTTAGTCAGGAGCTGAACTAGGCTAATTTTGGTCTTCTCTGAAACTTCCTAGGATTTCCTGTGATCTGGGAAATTTACTTAAAGGTAGACTCTTCCCTTGGAATCTCTAAATCTCAGGATTTTCTTCCTTTCTTTCCTTCCTTCCTTCCCTCCTTCCTTCCTTCCTTTCCCTCCCTCCTTCCTTCCTTCCTTCCTTCGTTCCGTTGTCCTAAAATCCCTATCTTTTTAGCATCCTGAAAGCAGCTATGGCTATTGGATTGGCCAAGCTTGTTCTAATTAGGCCTGAGTCTGGGTGGCTCTTGGGATGTTAGGGCTGTTCTGAATTTTATGTTATGGCAGGAAACAGGGAGTTTGGGTTATCCTTGTACTAGGTGTCAATGAGCAGTACTTCCCCACTGTGTGGCTGGCTCATGTGGTTGTGTTAGGGAACCCAACACAATTTAGTTGGTCTAGCCTTGTGTGCCTTCCTTAAGCTAATGTGACCACCTCAGAAATAAGGCCCAAGACACCAAAGGGAAGCCCTGTTGGGTTCCTGCAATGCCTAGTCCTCTTTCCGAACTTCCTCCCACTTTGCTTTAGCTCTCTAGGCTGCTGACTTTGCTCCACATAACCCGTGGGGTAGATACTGTTGTGCTCCCAAATATGATCTTGCCATATCCATGGACTTGACTTCATTTGTTTTCTGGCTCTTATGGCAGTGATTTCCATTGTTCCTTTATCCTCTGTGTTTCCTCAGTTAAACAGCCCTCTTAGTTAGATTTCAATCCAGTTTGAGAACCTGTCTCCAGTCCAGCTGTGACCTGGGCTTGTGGAAGCACAGTATCGACGATAGATGTCTGAGGTGGGGATCTGTGCAGAGTGAGATAGTTATTCCACAGTTTTCTAATTAGTGGTATTTTTTCATAACATAAAATATGTACTGAATTGTGGCAAGTTTAAAAAATATAAAGAGTATAAAGAAAATAAATATGACTTGTAATCCTACCATTTAGGGAATTCCTTTGTTAATTTTTGGTACATTTACTACCTGAAATTTATATGTGTATGTAAATGACTAAATGAATACATTTTTAAAGAAGAAATGGATTATACTCTACATTCAGACTTTATGCTACTTTGTTCCTTAATACAAATAAATACTATGCCAACCTCATAAAAATCTTTATAAACACAATTTTAAATGATTGCATAATATTTCAGCATACATGTGCTTTAAACTTAATATTTTATTCTGTTTTTAAAATTTGTGCTATTTTTTTTTCTCCTGGAAACCTCATTTTCTTCCTGAAAAAACAATGACATTTGCTAGTATTATTTTTTCTTGATATCATTACATTTTCTCAAGTTAATGTCTTATATTTCTAACTATAATTATTTTTTAAAAAGAAGAATTATGAATGCTGGGGTTCTTTTTTTTTTTTTTTTTTTTTTGGCTGCGTTGGGTCTTCGTTGCTGCAGGCAGGCTTTTCTCTAGTTGCGGCGAGCCGGCTTCTCATTGCGGTGGCTTCTCTTTTTGCGGAGCACGGGCTCTAGGCGTGCGGGCTTCAGTAGTTGTGGCACGTGGGCTCTAGAGCGCAGGCTCAGTAGTTGTGGCGCACGGGCTTAGTTGCTCCACGGCATGTGGGATCTTCCCAGACTAGGGCTCAAACCTGTGTCCCCTGCATTGGCAGGAGGATTCTTAACCATTGCGCCACCAGGGAAGCCTGAATGCTGGGATTGTTAAATGCAATGTAATTTTACCTTTGTGAAAGGATTCAATTTTTTTAACTTTCTGTTTACTTCCTTTCATAAGTGAATTCACTTTGGGTATTTTTGAAGATTTAGAGTCTTATTAACTTAATGGAGTAACAACTAAATCTCCAGGTTCTTTAGGAATAAACTTCTAATGTCTGAGGAAGACTAGCTAACCAGAATTTCAGTTTCACTTTTCTAGGGAGAATAAAAATTGTACTTCGAAAAATGTCCCTGACGCTTTCAGACCAATGAGCATCTCCTTTTATAAACTATCAGAAACTTCAGAAGTAGAATTATTTTCTGTTTCATCTCTTTTATCTCCCCAATATCCAGTCCACGCTCCACCACTGTCTGGCTGTGAGTTTTTGGCCAAACGGTGAACCTCTCCAATCCTCAGTTTCCTCCTGTGTAAAACTGGGATGATGGCTGTACTGTTCTCAGGGGTTGTGGCAGGGATTACAGACACCCTGCACAGTCTCTAGCCTGGCTCATTAAAGTTTAGGTATTATTTATGGTGTTATTATGCTGCTGGTGGAGATAGCGCAACATGGTGGTTAATGTCGTGGACTTTGGAGTAAGCCTACCTAGGTTCAAACCTGGACTGCCACTGACTAGTTCTGTGGCCTTGGAAAGTCACTTATCCTCTGGGGCCTCAGTCTTCTCATCTGTAAAAGAGATATAATAATAACATCTACCCCATGGGATTTTTATGAGGATCAATTATTGTAATATGTATGAAAAGTACTGAGAACAATGTCTAGCAAGTGCTGTATGTGTGATTGTTTAAATCGAATAGAATACCTGATCCATATTTTAAGTAATAGGTGGGTGAAGTAGTTACAGAGCAAAACTAAATCATGTCGCTTTTGTTTCCTTACATGTGTAATATTTCCTTTTCTTTGAAGTGTTCAGTAACCAGAGGAACTGCATACTTTGAGATCGTTGGCCTGAAGGTGCTCAATTTGACCAGTCCCCAAGGAGGTACTTGCCAAATTGCTAGGATGGAACGTAAATGACTCCGAATCATCAAAATCTGAGGTGAGTCAGCTGATGCCTATCTTAGAGTCTTTAGTAGAACCCCACCAAGAACACAAGAGAAGTACTATGAATAGGTAACCTTCTCTATATATGTTTATGGGACTATTGCCATCCTTTCTAGTGCAGAAGAGTAGTTGTGGATTAGAGAGACTGATTTGCTTTTAGAGATTAAATGTCTTGGACTATCCCTGGGCAAAAAGGAGTTCACATAGAACGAAGAAAATATAAACAGTGTAACTCTATTTCTCTTACTCTAAGGCTCTTCATAAAGAATGATCCAATAGGCTAGAAGATTTTGAAGCAAATTAAAATTATTTTCCACAAGGCACATGAGCATTTTGATTGCTTCCCTATGTTTTAGAACTATTAAGAGTTCTTCAAATGAGGTCCAAAGTGCAGCAAAACATAATCATCCAACTTGGAAGGCAGCCATGGAATGGGATGACTGAATAAATATTACCATCTAGCATCATTTATCTCAGGCTTTAGTGCGAATGGGAGAGAGGTTGGGGAAGGATTTCCTGCCAGAATCCAAGGTTAAACCCTAAGAGAAGTTAGTACCCTCCAGGGGCCATTTTTTCTCCATTATGAGCCTTGGCTATGATTTCATTTCAATGATTATTTTAAAAAATTGTATTTTGAATGGGGGTAGGCAAAGCTGGTTTTGAACATGTATAATTTGAAAATTCATCTAGAAGTGTGATGGTCAATTTGAATAGATGAATATACTTTAGCTGCTGACCTATTCTTCAATATGTTATTTTGTGCTGACAAATTAGGGCTATTAAAAATTCCTCGCAATAGAGGTATTTGATTGTTTAAAGTGAGATTGTAGATACCTCCGTCAGCCTTTGACAGGGGACACAAACCATAATTTGGGAACTGTAATGTAAACCTTGAGACAACGAAGTAACTTAACAGACCTGAGTCAAGCATAAACAATGAAGTGGTTTGAAAGGATTGGTCTCCCCGAAATGGCACGTTCCACGGAAGAATGCTTTCTCTGTTTGATCTGTCACTAGAGCTCTCAAAACATGACACTCCTTGAACATAATATACTTTGATGATAAACTAGATTAACTTTCCCAGTGCAAGTGAAAGGCCACCTGTTGCCAGAATGGCCATATTCCTCATTGGCTGTCTTGTAGCTGTCATCACTTCAATGCAATCTGCAACCGACATGCTGGAATATAATGAATATGTCAGAAGTTGGAGGTCAGCCATCCAAGTACATGAAAACTTGGCTCGCCTACAGTGTCAGCATGGAGGCCTCCCCTATCATCTCGTGCAGAGGATTTCTGCACCACTTGATTTGTTTGCACAGGGTTTGTTGCTGTTGGATGGGGCGTATTTCTGAGAGGCTTTTTGACAGCCCGTTCAAATATTTTCACTGTGGAAAAAATAGGGCTTCTGGTTTCAAGCTCTTCAAATAATAATAGGTGGTGTAAAATGCCAAGGTACCTGAGGGTGGTGGGGGTCTGTTGTTGCTTTTTACTGGAAATATCCACAGAGGCTGTTAGAAGTTTTTTGATTGGAGTGGAGAGGAGGGTTGGTTGGAAGATCAGAGCCACTAAAGAAATTGTAGAGATGCTCAATTTCTGCCTTCTCCTCCCCACCCGTAACATATAGTGGTGTTGGATCCATTGGGCCACAAACTCTTGCTATAGGGAAATATAAAGTAGTGCATCATATTTACTTATATGTCAAATATTTATATATCATATGCAATATAGTACGGATCAGTTTTCCGGGTCACAGTATTAAGGAACAATGTGAGATTCTTATTTATTCATGGAATATCTGTTCTTTCTTCTCAAAAAGTGAAGTCTGTTTTAGCTGACAGCATCAGGAAGAAGCTTTCTGAAGTCTTGGTCAGTATGATGAAAGAATCATGAGTAGTTCCACTGGCTAAAAGTAAGAGAGCTTAAAGTCAGTCTTAGCTGTTGTTAAATGCTTGCTCCAAACCTTTAAAGGCCAACTAAAAGGAGAATTCTGTTCTTGGCTTTAGCTTGGGCAGAGTTTCTCAACCTTGACAGTACTGACATTTTGGATTGGATAATTCTTTGGGGGGAGGGGGACTGTCCTGTGCACTGTGGGATGTTTAGCAGCATCCCTAGTCTCTACCCTCTAGATGCCAGTAGCACCTTCCCAGTCATGACAATAAAAAAATGTCTCCAGATGTCCCAAATTGCCTATCGTCCCCTGGAACTCACTTGGGGGCAAAACTGCCCCTGAATGAGAAACCCTGACTTAGTTGGATACTGGGTTCCTAGAAGTATATTACATTGCAATATCATAAAGGAGCAAATTACATGCATAAACCCATCCTCCTAACTTTACCTCCCCAGTTTTAATATCAAAATATCAACCGAAAAGGAGCGGGAATTTTATTACACTCCGTACAGTAATTCACATTCGTACATCCTAAAAGTATGGGTTTGGGTAGCCAAGGGCCTAAGATTATCTTCTGGTGGTTTTGATAATAACAGCAATAATAGCTCTCATTTACGGAGGGGTAATTACAGTACCCCACCCTGTGCTAAGTCATGTGCTATTTCACTTGATCCTTGTAACAAATGTAGACGTTAACTACGTTGTCATACTCTCGTATCAGATGAGCACAGGGAAGCTTGGGGCATTTAAAGAATTTGCCTAAACTTGTACCCTTAATAAGAAAAAGAGTTTGTGTTTAAATTCAGGTGGTCCCACCCAGAACTTGTAAAATGAACTACTTATACATTGTTTCTCCCTTTGTGGACTGGATTACAGCTGCTTCCAGGGACTACAGGTCGCTGGGCCTCCACAGCTGACGCTCAGCAGATTTCTTTCTAGCACTTTCACATAATTTAGGTCTCAGTGAGTCACATCCTATAATCGTTTTATAAGAACGAAGTGGCAAATAGCTAATTTAAAATTATCCCTGTCAAAAGAAGATAAGAAAATTACGTGTGGGTTTGATAAAAAACATTTTATATCTCTTCTAAAACACTTGTTAAATTTTATCGAGATGTGACCTTATTTTTTTTTTTAATTATTTATTTTTGGCTGTGTTGGGTCTTTGTTGCTGCGCGTGGGCTTTCTCTAGCTGCAGCGAGCGGAGGCTATTCTTCGTTGCGATGCACGTGCTTCTCATTGCGGTGGCTTCTCTTGTTGCAGAGCACGGGCTCTAGGCATGCAGGTTTCAGTAGTTGTGGCACGAGGGCTCAGTAGTTGTGGCTCGCGGGCTCTAGAGTGCAGGCTCAGTAGTTGTGGCACACGGGCTTAGTTGCTCCATGGCATGTGGGATCTTCCCGGACCAGGGATCGAACCTGTGTCCCCTGCATTGGCAGGCGGATTCTTAACCACTGCACCACCAGGGAAGTCCCTCGAGATGTGACCTTATAAACTTAGAGCTCTAATGTCTCGACAGGCTGTACGCTCCATGGGAATTTGAATCCACATTCAGTATTTAATTTGTGTGAATTAACTCAGTGTTTAATTTTTTCTTTTTGTTTCCATCATCTTTAGCATTTTCTACATGTGTTGACAAGGGGAAATATGTGACTACTACATCCCTTTTTTTTTCTCTTGCCCTGCTGGTAGAGGTTTAAAAACGAGTGAAAGTGTCAAAAGTCAGGCAGATTGAACAAAACAAAACAAAACCAAAAGAAACAAAAACAGAGACACTTATTAATTCACAGCCTGGAAAATGAACTAACACATTTGCCCTCATCTATTCTTTCTTAGTCCATTGTCAGAGGTCCTTTGTTCCCCTTCTTTATTTATATATCCTTTTAATCTTCACTTTAGTTTACCTTCACTTATTCTGTTGCCATTCCCCAAATTGATCATAGACATAATATAAAAAGAGCCTTTTCTCTTAGTTTTTTTTTTTTTAAGTCAGTGCATTAGACCATTTTTTGATTAGCACTTAGCAGATACTCAGTAAACATTTACTGTCTTATGGAGCCCAGTAGACAAATCAGAGTAGGAAACACAGCAAAACACAAGATACAGAAAAAGTGCAGCCATGTGGCAGATAACTACACTGCCGTGAAGTGGTGGGGCACAGGAAGGGCCGTGAATTGTTATTACCGTATTTCACTGATTGCTTTCCAAGTACTCTTTATCATGGAGAATTTTAAACATATACAAAAGTAGAAAGCCTGGTAAATGAACCCCCATACACTTTTAGTCACCCCAAAAGTCATCAAACCATGGCCAGTCTTGTCACATACTGTATTAGTTATCTACTGGGGTAAAATGAATTACCCCAAATTTAGCAGTTTAAAACAACATACATTTATTATCTCACAGTTTCTGTGGAGTAGGTCTCTAGATGGGGTTTATTTGGATCCTCTGGCTTTGGGTCTCTCACAAGACTGTAGTCATCTCAGATCTCACCTGAAGGGTCCACTTCCAAGCTTACTCAAGTGGTCGTTGGCAGGATTCAGTTACGAGAGCTGTTGATGGGAGGCCTTCCTCCTTCCTTTCCACATGGACATCTCTGTAGAGCATCTCACAACATGGCAGCTTGCTTCATCAGGTTGCTCACAAGAAGGAGAGCAAGAGAGGGTGAACAAGAAGGGAAGTCACAGTCTTTTGAACCTAATCGTAAAAGAAGTATCCCATCATCCTTGCTGAATTCTGTTCTTTAGTAGAAAGTCACCAAGTCCAGCCCACACTCAAGGGGAAGGTATTACATAAGGGTGTAACTACCAGAAGGTGGGGACTACAAGGGACTGTTTTAGGAGCCTGCCCATCACACATACACATTCGCATTCTTTCTACCCTCCCAGATTATTTTGAAGCAGATCCCAGATTTCATATCATCCCTTCTGTAACTTTCAACACGTATTCCTAAAAGATAAGGGTTCTTTTGAAAAATACATAATCAAAGCACCATTATTACACCTAAAATTTAATAATAATTCGCTAATATTTTCAAATGTACAATCAGTGTTCAAATTTCCAATTGTCTCATGAATATAGTAATCCATTGAGATATATTCATGTATTTTAAAATGTCTTCTAAGTCCCATTTTAGTTTATTGTTTTCCCCTTCTCTCTCCTTTTTTTCCTTCCTTGTAATTTATTTGAAACAGCTAGCTTGTTTGACCTGTAGAGTTTCCTGCAGTCTGAGTTTTGCTGATTGGATCCCTGAGTTAAAGTTTATCACATTCCTAATATTTCCATATAAATTGATAAGTATTGATTTTAAGATGGCAATATTTACACATTGAAATCAAGGTGCATCTTACCATCAAAGGCATTGTATGATTTCTCAGGTGACAGTTATGATACTGTTGTCATTGCTTCAGCATGAGCAAACTCGTCTTGACTATATTGTTATCACTTCAGTTGAATTATGTGCATTGTTCCTATTACATGTGTTGAGTTTAATTGCTGTTTAAATTTTTTTTCAAGAAGATTACATTTTGATTTTGCATTGAAAGAAAAAGTCACTGCAAGTGCAGGAAAACACAGAACAGAGGGGATTAAATTTGATTCATTCATGACTGGGCCACTAAAATCCCTTGATGTTTCAGGCTGCAAACCAAATAAGGACATTTGAAGAAGGAATGGAAGTCCTGATGTTGTCCGAAATGGATCAAGGAAGCACCAACATCAACATTTGCCAACAGAGCGTCAGTCCCTTGGAATAAAATTCCATGGTCAGTAGCGGAGCACTCTTTAAAGTTCTATTCAAAATATATATTATCCTTCAATAAAATAGTGTGGAAAAACACAGAGATCAATGGCTTTGAATATAAAAGTGATTCCTGTTGGATTATTTTTTTTTCCAGAATATTCTGATGGCTTCAGGAAATACTAAGTGAAAACAAAACTAACAAAATTACATCACAAGTATTAGTCTAATTAAGGCACAGGAAAAGGACTGGAAGGAAATACATCAAATTGCTATCAGTATTGATGAGATTCTGGGACATACATTTTTCCTTTATATTTTGTTATTGTGTTGTTTTCCTGAATTATTTACAATGAACAAGAATACCTTTTAAAATCAAGGGGAAAAAAACCCAGTAAATATTATTCTTATAAAAGCACCATGTCAGAGAAGTGACAAGCCAGATTGTGGGCTGGCTTCTGTAGGGAGGCTGTGAGGTTCTCAGGCTTGTAGGCTGCAAGATGAATTTTAGTTCTTGACCTTGGAGGCTCTTGGCAGTCTTTCTGTGGATGGACCGCTGCCTTCTCCCCGCTTGGGAAGTGCCCCATCCATCCTGACCCTGGAACTGTTTCAGTGCTGTCTGTGAGGGATGTTCTTCAATCCTTGTTAATTTTTGCCCGAAGTGCTCAAGTATGTTGTTCTCATGATGATCTTGGAGTTCAGAAAGGTCTGTTGGATTCTTCAGCTGAAGAATTTTTTGTAGCATCTTAATCATTGGCATTTTTGCTAATATTTTCCTTTTTGTGGATACTACATGGGAGTGATAAATGATATAAATCTCTAAAAATAAGTTTTAAGAAATCATTCCAATAAATGTAAAATAAAAACTTCTAAATGATAGGAAGAAGGTACTTGTATCAGTTTAATTGGCAGGGTTTTTTTTCTTAGTCACTTTGAAAATAATTGTGTGTTTTTCAATTAAGTTACCAGATTCAATGAAATGCATTACTAACAATAAAACTAATAAAATTAAATAAAATAAAAAAACCTGTGTCCTCTAGAGCTGAGTTTAGGGGATTGGGGATTTGTCTTTTCTTTCCTCATATGTCTCTTCTTGCTGATAATCCCATATTTCCTTGATACCAGATATCATAAGTTGTTAGATACATCATGAATTTTATAACAACTTTTCAGAAAAAAGAAGCACCTATAAAATTACAAAACTTTTTTTTCCTGATAGACATACATTCTTCAGTTTATAAGTTTCGTTGGAGCCTAAGCTTTTTTCACAGTCAAAGTCTGAATGTTGGGGCTTCCCTGGTGGCACAGTGGTTAAGAATCTGCCTGCCAATGCAGGGGACACGGGTTCGAGCCCTGGTCTGGGAAGATCCCACATGCCGCGGAGCAACTAGGCCCGTGAGCCACAATTACTGAGCCTGCGCATCTGGAGCCTGTGCTCCGCAACAAGAGAGGCCACGATAGTGAGAGGCCCGCGCACCGCGATGAAGAGTGGCCCCCGCTTGCTGCAACTGGAGAAAGCCCTCGCACAGAAACGAAGACCCAAAACAGCCATAAAATAAATAAATAAATAAATAAATTGATAAAAAAAAAAAAAAAGATCAAAAGGCTGACTTAATTCAGGCTGAGAATAATGTGGAGTCAGTCTCGGGCAAAAGCTTTAAAAAAAAAAAAAAAAGTCTGAATGTTATCCTGAGTCGATTTTGGTTTGGACACTATCTGTAGCACCATGGTGACCTCCTCCACCCCACCTCAAAACCTGTCTTTTATAATCTGTTCCTCTTTAGCATATTTAAGAACAAAGGACATTTCAAGGCATATCTCAGTATTCAGGCTTGATGAACAATTCCTGTGTGGTTAAAATCATCATTATACTTTTCCCTCTGTATTATATATTAATGGACATTAAACAGTTCTTAAGAATCAACTGGGTATTTCTGATAGATGGATACTGGTACCAGAATGATCACTAGAATTCAAGAAAAGATATCATCAAACCTTCATAGTTTTGAGAAACCTATTCCTATTCCAAGAGATGTGGCAATTTCTATTGCCTTTAATTGTATTGTGTAGAGCCTGACAATATTCTGCAAAGACAATTATTGTTTGTTGCTCTGTTAAATTTTAACATATTCTTTTTCGAAGACATTTTCAAGGACAATTGGAATCCAAACTTAAAATAAGGTTCAACTACATGCCATGCAAACAAGGCTTATTTCCCAGCTTAGGTGAGACTCAGATGAATCTATAACCTTCTACACACGTGCTAATTTGCACATGTGCAGGCATTGACATCTATGTCACAACTCACTTCTCTGCCAAGTTTCTATTGGCACTGACTGTAAATTACATACAAATTTGAGATATGTTAAAATGTGAAAAGTTCTGCATCTTAGACTTGATGAAATACAGTAGTAAATAACATTTATCAATTGTGTGTAATATGCTAGATACCTTACCTATATTATTTCACTTAATGTTCATAATTACCCTATAAAGCAGTGCTGTTATTGTCTCAGTTTTACAGATGAAGAAAACTGAGTCTTGGGGAGTTTAAGTCATTAGCCTAAGGAAAAGGCAGAATTGAGTGAAAGCTTGAACTTGAAGGCACATAGGATCTTTACTTCCCTGCTTCTCTCTTGGTAAACCTTATGATTTTATGCACTATTAGCACTGTCCAATAGAACTTTCTATTATGGAAATGTTCTCTGTGCTGTCCAACATGACAGTCACTAGCCTCCTGGGGCTATTGAGCATTTGAAATGTGGTTAGTATGACTGAGCAATTAAAATTAATGTTATTTAACTTTAATTTTAATTTAAATGGACACATGTGGCTGGTGGCTCCCACACTGGAGAGTGCAACACTAGAATGAGGGTCACTATAGTCTCAGGATAATTCTAAAGAGTTGAGGACACAGAGTTCACTTTTGTGCTTGCAAAAGTCAGGTCTCCACAATTGCAAATATTCGGAAGTAATTACTTCTCTGAGACAACTTGACTGTTCTCATGGCTTTTTGGAAGCTGGTCAGCAAATTTTAAACAAGAAGGGGCAGCTAGAAAACTATCTTACCACTGTATGGGGTACTTACTCATGATCTAGAGAAGTCCCTTATGGGATTCTTCTTAGGTCTACTGTGATGTGTTTTTGTTGATGTTGTTATTTTTTCTTTTTTCTTTTGTTTTTTTACAGTTTAAATATTTTATTTATTTATTTGGCTGTGCCGGGTCTTAGTTGTGGCATGTGGGATCTTCGTTGCTGCATCCAAGGTCTTCACTGTGGCATATGGGATCTTTTAGTTGAGGCACGCGGGATCTTTTAGTTGTGGCACGCGGGATCTAGTTCCCTGACCAGGGATCGAACCCAGGCGCCCTGCATTGGTAGCGCAGGGTCTTAACCACTGAACCACCAGGGAAGTCCCTTGTTGTTGTTGTTATTAGTCCTGTACTTTACATTTTACCTACCAGTTTCCAGTTATCTTATGAAACTTTCCCAAACATTCTGTAAGGTAAGTAGATTGGTATTACCATTCCTGTTTTACAGATGAGGAAATTAAGACTCAGAGAGGTTATGTGATTTGCCTAGGGTCACCCAGATAAGGACTGACTTACCTGGGGTTGGTATCTAGATCTTTGGACTTCTTATCTGCTGTGCTTTCCATACTAGGAGCTATTTCTCCACTTCTGCATTCAAGCATATTTTATTTAAAAACACACAAACACCAAACAGACTCTGCAGGAAGAAACTCTGAGTTTGGGTGGGGATGATTCCAGGCAAGCTGGTAGAATAAGGTGTCACCCAATGGGCATTGGCCCTCCCAAAGGAAGCCTTTACCATTGGCTTGAGTAATGTCATTGTTTTCAGGGTGATTGGCTTCAAGCCAGGTGGTTGCAGTGGAAGATCAGTTGCTGGGGCACTAATTCTGCTTCTTCTCAATGTGACCGTTTTTTTTGCACTTTGTAGAGAAAATGAGTAGGTCATAATATCAATTACTTCTTGGGTATTTTGGTTGACTTCGAGTACTTTTCCTTTTGTAATTAAGTGGGAAAGGAAAAACAGATGGTCACCTTGTCAAATCTCATTTTCAAGTTAAATACACTCAGCCCTCTTTTCTAAGTAGGCTAATTCCCTTTTAATGGGGATGCTTTAAAATAGGGAGACACTGGTGGTTTTGCATAGGATCTAATGAATGTGTACATAATGTCAGCTGCTTGGACAGTGCACTTGGAAAAAAATGCCTTAATTTTTATGGAAGTACCACCTGTAATCTTCTGTGTTGTCTAGAACAGTAATCATTTAGCTTCTCTGTACTTTAGTCTCTTCAGGGTTATACCTTCTGTACATATAGCCAAAGCACACACAGGGAGCATTGGTATATATCTGGGCACTGGAAGGTGCCATTCAGTTGGAGGTTACAGGAACAGTGGGAGAGTTCCGCAGATCGTCCCACTGTCACCTCATTTTGGTTACTTTTTGGATATTGAGGAGGAGCTGCAGAGATGAAGGAATAATAATTACTCAAAACTGGAAGTCATTTCTTTCTTTTTTAAAATTTTATTTTATTGAAGTATAGTTGATATACAATGTTGGGTTAATTTCTACTGTACAGCAAAGTGATTCTGTTATACATATATATATATATATATACACATTCTTTTTCATATTCTTTTCCATTATGGTTTATCACAGGATATTGAATATAGTTCCCTGTGCTATATAGTAGGACCTTGTTGTTCATCCATTCTATATGTTATAATAGTTTTTGTTTTTTTAAAATTTAATTTTACTTATTTATTTTGGCTGCGTTGGGTCTTTGTTGCTGCATGTGGGCTTTCTCTAGTTGTGGCGAGGGGGGGCTTCTCTTCATTGCGGTGCGCGGGCTTCTCATTGCGGTGGCTTCTCTCGTTGCGGAGCACGGGCTCTAGAGCGCAGGCTCAGTAGTTGTGGCGCACGGGCTTAGTTGCTCCGCGGCATGTGGGATCTTCCCGGACCAGGGCTCGAACCCGTGTCCCCTGCATTGTCAGGCGGATTCTTAACCACTGCGCCACCAGGGAAGCCCTGTTATAATAGTTTGCATCTGCTAACCCCAAACTCCCAATCCATCCCTCTCCCGCCCCCTCCCCCTTGGCAACCACAAGTCTGTTCTCTATGTCTGTGGGTCTGTTTCTCTTTTGTAGATATGTTCATTTGTGTCATATTTTAGATTCCACATGTAAGTGGCATCGTATGGTATTTGTCTTTTCTCCTTATGGCTTACTTCACTTAGTATGACAATCTGTAGGTCCATCCATGTTGCTACAAATGGCATTATTTCATTCTTTTTTATTGGAAGCCATCTCTTTCTATCCCACCTACTTCCTAGAACAGTGAGGACCAGTTGATTAGGGAGATCTTAGGCCCTTCCCAGAATTATTCTCCATATTAAGGAGAAAATAGAAAAAAATACCTTCAGTTTAAAAAAATTCTTTTTTTGAGATGGTGTGAAAATGAGAAGCTGGTCTTCTTGTCTTTACCAATCCTAACGTCTCTTTTTCACACCTTTTTATGAGTGTCTCCTTACTTCCTTGCCCGTATAAAGTCACACTCTCTGAATTGGCCACATTACACAGAATAAAAGTGGACTTCCAGAAAAAGAGAAAGCCTAGATTCTGCCTCTATTTCTAGAAAAACATGAGATTCTTGTCACTGCTTTTATGTTAATCAACAATTTATTGAGCACCTGCTGTGTACTTAGAACTGTGTTGGAATTTTCTTTCTTGCCCTGAAGCAGAGCACATTGATTTTTAAAAAAGATTTAATTAATTAATTAATTAATTGGCTGCATTGGGTCTTCGTTGCTGCACACAGGCTTTCTCTAGTTGCGGTGAGCAGGGGCTACTCTTCATTGCGGTGCGCGGGCTTCTCATTGCGGTGGCTTATCTTGTTGCGGAGCACGGGCTCTAGGTGCACGGGCTTCAGTAGTTGTGGCTTGCGGGCTCTAGAGCGCAGGCTCAGTAGTTGTGGCGCATGGGCTTAGTTGCTCCTCGGCATGTGGGATCTTCCCAGACCAGGGCTCGAACCCTTGTCCCCTGCATTGGCAGGCGGATTCTTAACCACTGCACCACCAGGGAAGCCCCAAGCACATTGATTTTTAGAACCATCTTTAGTTAAGACTTTAATTTAAAATCCAATGGTGCCATTCCTCTTGGAGTTCTGAAGTCTTCTGCTTTCTGCCTGTGTGTTGGCTTGGGAGAAATCTCCTTTTTATTTCATTTAGCCAGAAGTAAAGGAAACAACTTAAGCTTGGTATTTTTATGAAATTTCTTTTAAAGTGTTTTGACATTGTGGCTAATGGCCTGGCTAATTCATAAAAGATTTGTAGTTACTTTAAATTCTTACTATTTGAAAACATACAGTGTGGAAGGTTAACTAATACTGTGTGCACACATAAAATATATGCCTACATACAGCACGAGTGGATTTAGGCTTAGTTTATTGAAATATCTTTTAAACTAGAACAACATTACATACCACCCCCTAACCCTTATGCTTAAATGTTGGCTAACTAGGGGACAATAAAAGATATATATGTAAAAACTTATTTGATAATCATTTTGTATCCTGTGAACATATTGTAGAACCTACATAAGTCTAAATTTAAAAGACAAACAAACCCTGTATTCTACCATTACTGAATAAACATTGTTACTAGCTGGGAAGTGGAGACTTAGATGCCAATTCATTGATATTTAATGAAATTTATTTTTAATGAGTTAATTGGTCAAAAGACAAGTCTGGGTCATGTTAGTTTCACTATGTATGAGGCAACACTGCAAAAATAAATGACTTTTTCACTGAATCTTGTTTTCCTCCATAGTTCTTAAGGAGGGTCCCCTTTGCATTATTCAGTGTTTTGGGCTTATTTATAATTCTTGGACGAAATGTTACACAAAATCACAAATATTTCAGATATCGCTGTTATCACTGCATTACTCATTCAGACTGCACATGAGACCAGGAATGTTTTTGCCATTTAAAACTTCCAGAGCAAGAGGGAGCAAAACCACGCATCTCCAGGGTTAAGCAGATGTGGTAAAAGCACATTCACTTGATGTTTGTTTTGCTAACAAAAGCTAAAGCTTGGTATGTGTTACAGATCTCGTTCCCTTTCCTTTGTTAAATTGTTAGTTGGTTATTGTTCCGACAGCAGTTCCTTTTATTGCTTAAAAAGGAAATTATAAGAACATACTCTTCTTTAAGATCTGAAGACTCAAGTATCCTTGATTCTGTGAAATATATCTTTTATTTTTTAATGAATGCATTTGTCTGTGTGTTATTAGAATTTAGAAGTTATATTTTACTGGAAATGGCTTTAATAGTTTTGTTTGCTAAGCCAAGTTCAACTTTATATGTAAGAAAACCATATTCAAGCTCTTCAGAATCGTTTCTAAGACTCAGATCTCCTTAAGGATGCCTTATTCACTGTTGGCCTTTACACTTGACCTTTAATTTATAAAATGAGATTTTCCTATATTTCTATGCCCTATATCCTAACTTCCTACTTTCTCTGTGTGGGGCAGATTTGGAGATGGTCACAAGTATTTATTTTTTTCCCCTCTTTGCATTTTGAAGATGAAAAAACATTACCTGTAGAAACTCCTAGATTATTATGTAGGATAATAATAATGGCATGTGGTATTTACATGAAAGGATGCTATAAATTAAGAGAAATTTGATTCTGATTTCCTTTTAAATGGTTTTTAATCTGGGTACATTCAGAAAATGTCCATGAGGTACTCTGGATGGTGGGCTTCATGTTCTTGTTGCCAAAGGTTTCTGGCATTTATAACTATTTTTAAAAATTTTTATCTTTTTGGGTGCATTGGGTCTTAATTGTGGCATGCAGGATCTTCATTGAGGCATGTGGGGTCTTTCGTTGCAGCGCATGGGCTCTTTGTTGTGGCGTGCAGGCTTCTCTCTAGTTGTGCCGCGTGGGCTTCTCTCTAGTTGTGGCGCGCGGGTTTTCTCTCTCTAGTTGTGGTGCACAGGCTCCAGGGCGTGTGGGCTTTGTAGTTTGCGGCAGGCAGTCTCTCTAGTTGAGGGGTGTGGGCTCAGTAGTTGTGGCATGCGGGCTTAGTTGCCCCGTGGCATGTGGGATCTTGGTTCCCTGACCAGGGATCGAACACGCTTCCTCTGCATTGGAAGGCGGATTCTTTACCACTGGACCACCGGGGAAGTCCCTGGCATTTATATCTAGATTTCCATTTTTTACCCACTTTTGCCTTCCCCTTATCTTCAAAGCCTATCATCCTGCAGTCACCATCTGCTTTCCCTTCCCTGACACGAGCACACATTATTTCATACTCAGCATTGAATACCATCGTTTGCTATTGAGTTCAATATCTAACTAAATACGAATGATGAGTGATCAATATCCATCTGATAGTTAAAACATTCTATGAGGCCTCACCTTCCCAACCCCAGGGGTTACAACTTGAAAATCAACATTTCTATCCACCTCAGGGAAAATTATTATGGAAATTTTTGGAATAGCTACACACTCCCTATTTGATTTCAAATGATAATATAATCAATCCAGGAAAGGAAATGATAAAATTTCATATTATGATTAGAAGTGTAATCTGGCTGAAAGAGAAAATTTCTAATTATTAAATTAGAAGAGTCACAGTTCCTCAAGCACAGATTCTGAGCACTGCATCTCTGGAGAAAATGGCTATTTTGGATGAAAAAGTACAATTGGCACTCTGCCTGTCACATGGTAAGTGCTCAATAAATATTTGTCGTGTTAAAATGTAAAAGTTAGCCCACTCCCCAAACCATAAGAAGCTTTTCTAATTTTTCTCTTGCCATTTTAAAATAGCATACTGATTTATTTCCATTACGAAAAGAAAATTTTCCTTCTAAACCTAGCTAAAAATTTAATTATATAGTGGAGGCGTAAGAGAAGAAACAAGACTGAGAAAGAAAAGAGAAAATAAGGGGAAAAAAGGAAGGGAAAGAGGAAGAAAAGAGAAGGAAGGAAGTGAAGACAGTCTGCATTCACATTTGGTTGCTGTCCTGAGATTAAGCCCGACCACACAAAAACCCAAAGGAAGCAAGCATCATTTAACATTCAACTTGCAATTGATTTTGTAACTCTATCATTATGCCAGCTCATTTGCAGTTTAAAATGTGTTATAAAGTCAAAACTTAGAAGTAAAATTCTTTCACTTCCTGATACTAGAGTGAGCATAGTACATCTGCCTGTTTTGGATCATTTCTAAGCATTTCTCAAAGGTTAGTTACACTTTGCCTCAAAGATGGTGTTTTGAACTATTGAAAACTGTTTCATCAAAACTTTATCAGATCATCATTTCTTTTTTAAAACTCCCTATTGGTAGATATTACTATTCAAACAGTTTATCATTAGTCACCTTGCCCTATTAATTTTATTTCTAAAATGTCTCTTGAATATGTCCCCTTTTATCTCTGCCGCAGACATCGTCTTTATGTTCTGAACGCCTCTCACCAGGCCTGCTACTGGGTCCTGGGTTGACTTCTGTTCCACTCTTTCCTAATTTAATTGTTTCCTTAGGCAGGGAATTATTTTCTGAAGGATTATTTTCTGAAGAAATAGGATAAATCATGAGTTTTTTTTTTTTCTTCCAGGTTTTCATTTGCTTACATAATAAAGTCTGAACTGCTTCAAGATCTTTTATCATCTAGCTCCCAAATACTTTCCCAGCCTCAACTTCTCCTTCCTCCGTCTATGTATATATATATTTTGTATCAGTGAGTTCCACAGATGCACCAGAAGCTTCCACATTTCTTTGTGAAAGTCTTTGTTCACACTGATTCCTCATCCCAAATGTCCTTACTCTGCTTTTACATGGAAAACCCTAGCTCAACTCAAATATCACCCCTTTATGAAGCCTTGGGTACCTTCCGCAGCTGCAGGTAATCCTTCTTTCCTCTACCCTCCTATAGCACCTGGAGTAAATTAATATATTAGAGATGGAATAAGTTTTACAGTTCAATTGAACTTCATTCAGGAATCACCTTGGTGTTAGATTATTTAGTTTTCAATGAAAGAAACACAAAATAAATTTGGGTAAATAAAAGAAGTATTTATTGGTTCATGTAACCAAAAATGGAGCTGGCTGAATGCAGTGCCCAGCTCGTGTTCTCAGGGATCTGTCCCATTTCTTGGCTCTGGTTTCCTCCCTGTTGATTTGAGTCTTCAAGAGACCCTTCATTCAGCATGATAGGAAAGTGGTTCTCAGAAGCCCCAGATTTACGTGGTATTTTTAGCTCTTAATCTCAGAAGGAGAGACACCCTCTTCCACAGCACTGATGTCAGCCCTCTTCCCCCTCGGACACTGATTGTCCCTGTTTGGGTCATTTGTCCACCTGGGCTCTCTCACTGTTTCTGGGAAGTTGGGCTCTCTCATTGGTCAGTCCAAGTCTTGTGCTCCTTCTGGTGAAGGAGGTGGAGCCACGTGATGGACAGATACACCAGAATACTGTAGAGTGAGAAAGAAGCAGTCTCCAAGAGGAAAGTGATTTTTATTACATCCTCTATTGGGTATTTTAATTTTACCCTTTGTTGTAACTCAGTGTTCAAGTATATCTTACCCTTTTAATTCTAAGCTTCTTGAGGGCAAGTATCAACACACATTCAATAAATGTTAGCTGATTCAATAAATGTTAGCCCAGTGAAGGACTTATCAGGCAGATAACAAATGAAATAGCACCCAAAGTTACCATTTTAATGGACTAAAGGTTCTTTTTGACCTTTTCAAAGCCTCATTAGTGAGACTTGATATTTTCCGGTGATTAAGGGAGATTGGAGTTCACAGAAAATGGGGAAGGGGATTAATATTTAAGATACAACTGATTTATTTAAAATATCAGATGCCAAATGCTTCTAGTTATGATTTGGCTATCAGAAACCATTTAAAGTAAGATGTTTTGAAGTAGAAAAATTACTGCTTTTAGTAGAGAAAACGTTGATATAGTTTATTACCATCACGAAAACAATACTACTTAAAACGTGCATTTCTGATCTCTCACAGTTAGACAGTTTTGTTTTACACTCTTAGAAAGTATGAGGTCTTGCCAACTAGAGTTTTAAAATATTCAAAATGGAAAATTAAAGTTTAGTTCCTCATTTCTTTTCTTAGTAACTTTAAATAATCTAAGAAAATGACCCTGCTTTGCATTTTTTTGCTCTAAATAGTTTAAGTGTTTTATTTAAACTAGTTATTTCATTAGCATGATGCTACACAGGAAAATTGATCACACTTGGCCATGACACGAGCAGTACCATATTGTGAACACTGAATCTGTATTGTTTCTTTTAATGAGCTTTTAATAAAGCAATTTCTAAGCTTGTTATCATCAAATCTGTGCTCTAGAGGTTGTTAGTGTAGAGGTTAAGCATTCTGGATTTGGAACCAGACTTAACCTGATATGAAATCTGACTCTGCCACTAGATATCTTTGGGTGTCCTTAGACAAGTTACATCGGCTCCCTGAATTTTTTACCCATCTGTAAAATGGGGTTAATACTAACTGGCTCAGAGAATTGTGAGAGTTAAAGGGGATAATGTGATATTGTGTATGGAGTGTATGGGACATTATAAAGGCTCAGTGTAAATAATATATGGGCTATTGTCACAATAGCTGTTACTGTACTTCAACCGGTACCTATTGCTTTAGAGAGGAAGCAAGGCTGGAAATCACTGGGGAAGGAATATTTGAGCAGTTATATTAAAAGTACTCCTGCTTAAAATGGAAAATGTGGCATTTAAAAGACAGAACAGTGTCCTTATTTCATCACCGATAAGATGTCCTGCTTTCAATCCTTCATGGACTGGCGCCTCTATTGCTTGATTCTCTCTGCCTCTCACCCCGACCGCCAATGCTTCTCTTCTGTAACTGCAACTACCAGTATTTTGCGACAAAAGACCCCTCCTCCATAGATGGACCATGAGGACCACGAGGCCAGACCCAGTGTGACTTTTCATCTCCCTCAAGATAAAAATATCTTGCTCCATTTGAGATTAAATTTAATCTTTTTGCCAAATGTGAAGCTGCTATACTCCAGTTTCTTAAATATAAAAGATGTGAGATGAAGCAAGGCATAGCATACAGGGAGATCTAACCAGACATCTCAGAGTTCCAATGAGGCCACAAATCACAGAGCTTCATTATTTGTGTTGAGAATAATGGTAGAAATAGACTGATGGTGGCTTGCTCAACCTTACCCTTGCCGCAATTCTGGATTGAACACACTGTCTCCTGTAAAGAACATCTCTGCTTAGTACGTGCACACAGCAGGTATTGGTTCATTCTTGCACCAATTTCCACCCACTGTCATTTGTTGTTTATAGTGATTTTCGAAACTTTTTATTTTGCAAAAATTTCAAGCTTACAGAAGTGCTGCAATCTTCGTTAAGATAACTATATAGCTTTTACCCAAGTTCACCAATTTTGTTTTGAATGAACACGTTAAATATTTTAACTCATTATTAATGAGGGAAAAAGGCAATGTCACAACCGGTTCAAAGGTTCATTTATAGATCAGAAATATGGAAATAAATTTGCAAATGGATGCAAAACTGGCTTCTTCCACAAAGGGGGAAGGAAGTCAGCTGTACCTCCACTTGACAGAATTTATGTACAAGAATTATTTTGCCTCGCTGTGATGACTCACTAACTTTTAACATTTTGCCACAAATCCTTTATCATTCCCTTTTTCTCTAATTAAATTTTTCTGAACCCTTTGAGAATAATTTGCATGCATCGTGCCCCTATAACCATTAATACCTTTAATTCACTGTGAATTGTGAAAGAAAACACATTTTCTTACATAACCATGGCAAATTATTGAATTCAGAAAATTTAGCATTGATATACTTTTCTTTAATCTACAATCCATGTTTTGTTAGTTATTATAATAACATCCTTTCTTTTCCTGTTTTATCATTTAAATTTTATTTGATTTATTTTTTTATACAGCAGGTTCTTATTAGTTATCTGTTTTATACATATTAGTGTATACATGTCAATCCCAATCTCCCAGTTCATCCCACCACCGCCCCCCCACCCCGTTCTAATAACATCCTTGATGGCATTTTTCTTTCTCTAGTACTGAATTCAGTCTGGGGTCATATATTTCGTATACTTATCATGTTTCTTGTTTTTTATTGAGGTGTAATTGACACACAACATTATATTAGTTTCAGGTGTACAACGTAATGATTTGATATTTGTATATATTGTAAAATGATCACCAAAATAAGTCTAGTTAACATCTGTCACCATACATAGTCACAGAATTTTTTTCTTATGATCAGAACATTTAAGATCTACTCTCTTAGCAACTTTCAAATATGCAACACAGTATTATTAACTATAGTCACCAAGCTGGTCATTACATCCCCAGGGCTTGTTTATTTTATAATAAACCACCTTCACTCATTTCACTCTTCAACCCTCCACGCCCCTGCCTCTGGCCACCACCAATCTGATCTCTGTATTTATCATATCTCTTTAGGTTCTTAATATTTTTCAGAAAAATTTTGAAGTTTGTCTGTGTTGGAAATTGTGGCATTTCTATATTTGTGTGTTTGTGTGTGTGTGTTTTGCTTCATTTACGATAATATCCTTAGCTGTTATGTCAAAAGCTGACTTAAAAAAAAAATACATTTCAACTCCAAAGTGATACTGGGGGGAAAATAGCAAGCATAAATCAGAACATCAAAGTAAGTCCCACCATACCTACAGTGTACAAATAGCTGTTGATGAGTTTGCCATGCTTACTGAACTGAATAAGTATAAAAGCTTTTCGTGTGCATTCCTATTTTCAGGCCCAGTACAGTACGTTAACCTCAGAATATCAAATTGAATCAAGGCTTCTGAGAAGAGCCGCCTGCAAAGCAGTTAGAATGACAACTCTTCATTACACTATCTAGATTTGGGTTTCAGACAGCCATAACCGAGGCCTTTTCTAACCTCTCACCTATAGTCAGATACGCACAGCCACTCAAATCAAGAGCTCCGTACCTCTTAAACGTGAAGTCCACTGAGGCCCGCAAAGCTGAGCCCAAAATTGTTAGGAATGATGCCATTTTTCCTGGCGAGGCCCGAATAACCAGCCCCTGCAAGGCTGCTGGCCACACAGTATGTCAGCACATGTTATGCAGTCTGGGGCTGAGTGGATGTGTCAGCTGCCCATTAGACCACACTAAAATAGAATTGCTGGGTGCCTGAAGCATGAAGCATGATATTAGATAAAGTGATGAAATTTCACTCGATTAAAGAGCCAGGTCAAGGACAGTTACCTCAGGAAATTCCTTCTTTCCTCGAATATTCTCACAACTTTGATGAATTTATCGTTTTCTTGCTTATTTTTCATTATCGTTTGGGGCTTTATGAACAATAAAAGGTGCCCTCAGCAGGCACTGACATATTGGAGTGATCAGAATCATAGGTTATATTGATTCAAAGAAAGAATGGGGGGAAAAAGATGGAATTGACATTGCCGCAGGTCAAAAGCCCTTGGAAATGTTGGATTGATTTGTTTAGACAGTTGTTTGATTTCTCTCTCTCTTTCTCTTTATGTAGCTCTTTTGTTTTGTTTTTGCTTTTTGTTTTTCTTAATAAAGGCATAGGAAAAAGAAGAGAAAATGGTAATCTTTTTTATTTTAGGCCAGTCGAAGGGTAGGAACAGAAGCATATGGCTTGGCAGAAAGTTTTATTTTTATTTATTTGATTTATAAGGACAGGAGAGAAATGCTTCTTGCAAAGGGCTTCTTTTATCAAAAGGACTTGCAGGCTGAGAGTAATGA
Source organism: Balaenoptera ricei (assembly GCF_028023285.1). NCBI lineage: Eukaryota > Metazoa > Chordata > Mammalia > Artiodactyla > Balaenopteridae > Balaenoptera > Balaenoptera ricei. The sequence goes on from NC_082644.1 coordinate 82,432,512, forward strand.
CTGCATACCTGCATTGCTTCTTAAATCTGTGTTGGAAAACCACAGCTAACCAGGGTAAAGCAGTTTGGCGGTTTCCCCCAGCAGGGAAAAAAAACAAAAAACAAAAAACACCATTTTGTTTCATTAGTACTGTACTCTGACTTATTTTCATTTACAGTAACATTTGAGAAGCAAAAGAAATGAGAAGTGAATATTCAGATCACTTCAGTTCCATGCTTAGAGCTTAATGATTCTCCCACCTCTCCTCCTCCCCTCCTATCCTGCCAGTGAGGGTGAGGTTCTTAAGTGAGCATGGCATCCCGCGACATCCCCGAGGGAGCAGTGCCGAGGCCAGCTAGTCGGAACGTGTAGAGCTCTAATTCAGCTGCTCCTTCTTTGGGTCAGAAAATCCACATTTGCAAATGTGCTCATCTGGGGGGTTGAGGACATTTTGGAGGAATAAGCTTTCGGCACCACCACGTGAGGGTCATTACAAACTCTCAACTCAATAAATGATTGAGGAGCCTTAGTTTAGTAAATTTCGCAGGCAATATTTTGACTTTGGTGCTCCTCTTCTACCTTATAAGACTATAAAGAAGATGGAAAAAAAGGGCATCTATTTACAGGTTTGTTGAGTTCTAAAGAGAAAAGGTATTATCTAGATTCCAAATGGTGTCATGATTATATTTCCATATAATATTAATTTTTAATACTAGTGGACAAAGAATTTGTGTGACCCAGTGATCTGTACTTACTTGGAATGTGAACCATAGACACACCTAAAATTTACATCTGCTTTTTTAGCAGATTCCTTACGCATGACAGGAATGTTTCTATAAATCGAACTTCTTTTATAACACCATTTCCTAGGTAAGAGTCGCTATCCAAGGAAGAAATATGTTAAATGATAGCCTGGTGGAATGCACAGGAAATGCAGGAAGGCTTGTTGGGTATAATGCTGGTTTTTCAGCGTCTTTATAATTGATAGAACAAAAGTGAGAGGGCAAATTTTTTTTTTTTTTAATTACAGGAAAAAAGGACAATTACTTGTTACATAGAAATGTTTGGATCTGATCAACTGTAGTCTTTCTTTTCTTTTTCCCCTGGGGGTTTTATTTTTTGTTTTTCAAAATATTGAAGTGGTTTGAAAGATCAGAAGGCAGTTATGCCAGGTTTTCTATTATTAGCATGGAAGCGATAGCATCTTTCTTATCCCTTGGGAGAAGAGGTGGCAGTTGGAGGCTGAGGAGTTCTCAATGCTGTATCGGCAAGCTTTTCACCAAAGCAAAAGCAGAAATAAGACTATCTGCCTGTAATAAAAGGAGAAGTCTGTTACTTTTTCTCAATATGAAGTAAGGGATAAAGACATACCAATTGAGATAAAAGTGCCATGAAATGGGAGGAATTTTAAACTCTCCCTTCCCTGTTCTGGGTGAGTTGGATTCTGGTCTCTTGGAGGCCAAGGACCACTTGGCTGCCACTCTCTGTGTTCTCACAGCTCCAAGAGTCAGCTCACTATCTCCTGTGTTTTTCACTGGTTGCTGGCTTTGTTTGTGTCATGTTATTTTGGCTGAATAAAATCCTTCACTCAGCTGCAGGAGGGGGAAGGTCCACACCAAGCGTTGGTTGGCAAAGTAAGGGTGCATCAGTTTTTTTTAAGATGCAGGAGGAAGCCTGTGACACATGTTTTCTTCCTCTTCATCAAACGCTTGGGCAGCAGGAGGCAAGGATTGTATTCTACTTATGGTCATCTTGCTTATGATGAAAATTACATGCTTTGTCCGAGCAACAATAAAAAAAATTACTTTGAAACCTCTCATTGGCACCTTTAATGAGCACAATAGATAGAAGAATATGCTTATCAAAATGTGTCCTCCTTTTCTCCATGATAAACTCAGTAAATATTCCATTAGAAGAAGGGTTTGGTTTCCCACGTGGATTGTGAAATCTCTTGGGTTATATTAAGGCTGTAAATGCAGCTCAAAGCAGCTCAGAGCCTCGCTCTAGGAGATGGGTGCTTTTTATTTTTGATTCTTTCCCAAGAGGTTCTGATTACCCCAGTGCTCATTTGGTGCAGTAATGGAAAGGAAATTTCCTACAGGCGACTGCAATAGAGCCTCGGTTGAGTGTTTGCTACCTTAGGAGAACCAGGTCATTCTCCTATCTGCTGGGGAAACACATGCTCCCTGAGAGAAAAGAATTGGGAAGACAAACTCCTCTGACAAGTGCAGCACTCCTGTTGCAGAACATTCCCAGACAGTGCCAGAGGGCAGATCTAGTATTCCTGATCAGATTGTCTCCACATTTTCTTCTTTTTTTTTTTAAAATTTATGGGTTTTGTCTTATTTATTTTGTTTTAACATGAGAGAACTGAAAAGGCAAACTGTTCAAGACGTACATTCTTCTGATGTGAAGGCTTCATGATTTCAGTTCTGAACACTAATTTCTGTCACCTCGGCCAACAAGAAGGAAGAGACACATTTCTTTTTCTCTCCATGATGCCTTCAACGACATGACACATGGATGATGGACTATGTGATGATTTAACCAAGCCTGATCTTTCCGCCTGGGGGCACACACAGCACTTAAAGCCTCAGTGAGTCCTTATTTATTTATTTACTCATTATTTTTTAGATTTCTCTTGAGAAACCATGGTATTTAAAATCCACTTCCTTTTTCATCCTTTAAACAGAGAATTCATTTTTCTTATTACAGAGCAACTACCTTCAGAAGCCAAAGTAGTCACGTTCTAATTACAGGGAAATTCAACAAATATTTCAACTGTGATTCTTTCATTCTTTAATTACCGGAGTTTTTGTATGACCTCTTCTTTACCTGGGCACTGTGCAGAGGAGAAATTGCATGTCCTTCAGTCTTAAGGTTAATTCATCAGTCATGTCACTTTGACTGATTATTTTCTTTCCCATGTACTACACGGCATAACACTTTCTGCTGGATTCAGCTAGATTCATTCCCGTCTGGTTTCCTGTGTTGCAAGTAATGTGACTTGGCAGGGAGTTTGCTTGTAGCCAATGCTGGATTGCCTAAGAGCAATGGAGCACCTCTTGAATGACATAGGAATTCCTTTAACACCATTGACATTGTGATTCCTTTAGGATAAGACATGCTACAGTCTTTTTTTTTTCTTTCTGCCTGGCTTATCTAGGTAGGAATTAATATACAGATAAGTGAGTGAACAGAAAAGAAGATGAGGTGTAGGTCTCAGATATCTGGGTTTTAGATTATTCACATGGAACATTAAAAAGTAAACTACATTTGAAGTGGTCTCAGGGGAAATCTACCAGTACCCAAGATCCAGTGGCATTTAAATATCATTCAAGACAAAGCTGCAGAATGGCCAGTTGTTCTTAAAACTCATCACAAAATGTGGAAACAAAAAGGATGAAGGCTGAAGGCATAGCAGAAATACATTTTATTTAGGAAGGCCTCAACAATTCAGATGTGGTCAAAGAGAGTTCTCAGTGGCCATTTCTGAAAGATGTTGTTGGTTTTGACGAATGCCAATTATTACCTGAATCCAACTGAGGCTGAATTTCAAATCCCAAGCAATAAACAAGGGAAGAGGGGTGGGGACTGCTGGTCAGTGAGAGACAGAGGGGCTGGGTCCAGGGAAAGTATCATTGAGAAGATGACATTTGATCAAGACCATGAATGAGAAGTTCAAGTCAGCCTCATAGAATCTTCCGGGTAGGGATAATAGCAAGTTACAGGCTGTGAGGTAAGTGGGTGCCTGGCAAGTTTAAAGAAAACTGAGGAGACCAGATTTTCATGGAATGTTGCTGTAAATGGTGCGATAGAAGAAAATGTGGGGTCATGAGAGGTTTTTCTTCAAGATGCTTGACACCAACGGGGATGACCCAATAGAAAGAAAGAAATTCATGATGTAGAGAGAAGACTTGGAGAGGAAGTTTCAGGAGTTAGAATGGGCTAAGAGAGGGGAGATGGAGTCTAGTACACATGTGAAGGGTTGGCTATAGAGAGGAACCTATAGAGTTTACCCACTGTAGCAGGAGGAAAGCACAAGGGCACCACTCCAGATAACAAAGGAGATTAGTGTTGGGAGCTTAAGAATCTCTTCTGATTGTGTGTGTGTGTGTGTGTGTGTGTGTGTGTGTGTGTGTAAATAAAGTCATTGAGTGTAAAGATGGGGAATATGTATTACAAGTCTGAGGAGAAAGAAAAAAACTTGAGATAGTCATCTAGGGCATTGTTTCTCAAAGTGTGGTCCACACCAGCAGCAGCAGCGTCACCTGGGCATTTGTTAGTGATACAGTTTCTCAGGCCCCACCCCAAACTAACTGATCCAGAAACTTTGGGAGGGGACCCAACAGTTTGAGTTTTCACGTACCCTCCAGGTGATTCTGTGGTAGTCTCAAGTTCCGTGACCACTTGTTCAGGGTAACAGGAGAGTGATGGATTATGGAAATGTTGTATGATTGATGGGTAGAAAGAAGGACCTCCTTGAGGACAGTGATCAGGAATTTGAAATGAGATCCGTCAGCAAGCTTGTGTGGCTTTCTCCAGGCATGGCCATCTCTGTGGGTGGACAGAGCAAGCCAGGTAGATTTGATCTGGCCTGGGGCTTTTTCAGATGAGAACAGTGAGACAAGATTTTTAAGAATATATACAAAGATATAATGTAGTGATGGGCCCATCGTCACAAGCTAGGTGAGATGGGAAGCCCAGGGACTGTGAAAATATATGATTAATGCCTGATAGCTGCTGGTGGGGCCGAAGTTTCTTAGAGTTGGAGTATTATCAAGAATGAGCTGGAAAGAGAGAACCTTTGGAATTGCAATTCTGGAGGAGTTACATTTGCTGGTAAAGACAAATCTAGGGTATGACCTTTGGAGTGAGTGGTTTAGGTGGAGTAGAGGGTGTGAGAGTTAGAGGATTGGGCGTCAAGAAACAGAGTCTAGGATATTGTAAAGATCATATATATATGGGTACTGAAGTCACCAATATGTTGGAGAAGTGGCAGGGAGCCAGGAGCTAAAATCTTCAAGGAATTAGGGGAGTAACCTGGGGTCCTATAGGTGACTGCAACAAGCTGGATTGGTGATTGATAAAGACTAAGGACGTGACATTCAAGGATGGGGATTTTTGTTGTTGTCGTTCTTGGGATGGGAGGGAGGCAGTATGAAACCAGAAGGGCACCTACCGCGCCTGCAGGCCTGGTGTTGCAAGTCTTGCAAGGCACGACAGCTATCACTTCAGAGGGCTGGGTGAAGAGCAAGTAGTTTCCTGAGAGGAGACTCAGTTCATTTAGAGCAAGAAGCGAAAGGAAAGTTCTGAGAAGAACTGAGCGTGAATTCCAGAAGACAGTGTGGAACCGTTCCAGGAATTGAGGATGAGTGTAGAGTGGATAAAAAAAGGGGAACTGTAGAGATGGTTGAGGAAGGCATCCAGGAAGGTGAGAGGTGATTGAAAGTCTTGGCTTCTTGTGGGGCCTGACACCCATCAGAACACGTGGCAAAATGAGGTTTGCCTAGATGTTCTCAACGTAGATACCGTAGATACAAGGCTGGGAGTGTTGTAGGGCAGTGGGCCCTGGTGGTCTTGCCAGCAGCATCCTGAGGCCCTCTCTTTCACTCCTGCCGGTGGTGTGAGACCAGGGGTGGGCGGCCTTATTCTCAGTACGATCTGGAAATCCACGAGGTGTGGAGGCCAGGGAAGGGTGTTCTTCTCCCCTGTGAGGCTGGCTCTCCAATCAGAGTAGATTTGAAAGCATCTATTTGAAAATGGTGTTGGAAATGAGTTGAAGAGCAGAGGAGTCAAGGCTACTAGAATTTCAACACCCTAAACCATGCCCTACTCGAGAGGTATGGGGTGGTCATCCAAGTTCCACTGACCTATGCTTGTCTTCTTTAAGCGTTGCAAATGAAAAAGAAAAAAAGGAGTTTAAAAAGTATCTGAATTTGTGTCCATTTATCCCTTCAGTTTTGTGAGATCCAGTGATTGTACCTCTGGTGTATTCATTGGTATAATTTCCAGCAAAAAAGCCCACTTTATTCCATGTTGGGGCCCTATTCATTTCCCCTGGCATGTTCCTGTATGTGGAGGTATTTGGTTTGTTTACCAGTGAAGAGATGCTCTTAGGACCCAGCGTGGTTTGATGGCTTGAGCACAGGTCCTGGGTGTGAGGAGTGTACCTAGGATGCAGTAATTCATACTTCTCTGGGGATGCACACCTGGAATGCAGAGATGGGGACTACCAAAAAAGCAGTTGTTGTAGATGCCAGATACTCTCAGAATAGCTAACTCCAGTGGAAGCCTCTTCAAATATGGCAAGAATCCAAGGTCTCTAGGCTGTACACACTGTTTTCACACTGTAAGCCATTGCTCTGTGTAGAAATGCTCGAATGCAATTAGAATTTTTATCATGTGTCTTTAGTGGTAGAATATTGAATGCAGACTGACAGGTCCCATTAGAAAATGCACCCCTTCCCCACCCCTTGCTAGGCTTAATGTACAGCAAGGGAAGGGACTGATGCAAAAATAATACCTCTTGATGAGTCAAGATCGATTCTAGAAAAATTTAAAGAAGAATTATGTATTTTTAAGGAAATGGGTAATGGAGGAAGCTCTGGACAGCTTCTGGCAACTTTGAGTATCTGCAGGGAGTTGGAGGGATGAGAGAAAGAGACTTGCTTCTCCAAGGCCTCTCCTAAGAAACAGAAGAAGAGAAAAACAAACATGAAGTGACAACCAAAAAAACCCCTTTAAACCTGAAAGGAAGCCTTACCTTTAAAGTGGAAGGTCACAAAGAAGACATACAGATGGCCAACAATTGCATGAAAAGATGCTCAACATCACTAATCATTAGAGAAATGCAAATCAAAACCACAATGAGGTATCACCTCATACTGGTCAGAATGGCCATCATCAAAAAATCTACAAACAATAAATGCTGGAGAGGGTGTGGAGAAAAGGGAACCCTCTTGCACTGTTGGTGGGAATGTAAATTGATACAGCCACGATGGAGAACAGTATGGAGGTTCGTTAAAGAAGGAGGAGATAAAAATAGAACTATCGTATGACCCAGCAATCCCACTACTGGGCATATACCCTGAGAAAACCATAATTCAAAAAGAGTCATGTACCACGATGTTCACTGCAGCACTATTTACAATAGCCAGGACATGGAAGCAACCTAAATGTCCATCAACAGATGATTGGATAAAGAAGATGTGACACATATATACAATGGAATATTACTCGGCCATAAAAAGGAATGAAATTGAGTTATTTGTAGTGAGGTGGATGGACCTAGAATCTGTCATACAGAGTGAAGTAAGTCAGAAAGAGAAAAACAAATACCATATGCTAAGGTATATATATGGAATTTTAAAAAGTGGTACTGATGCACCTAATGGCAGGGCAGGAATAAAGACGCAGATGTAGAGAATGGACTTGAGGGCACGGGGCGGGGTGGGGGAGGGGAAGCTGGGATGAAGTGAGAGAGTAGCATTGACGTATATACACTACCAAACGTAAAATGAATGGCTAGTAGGAAGCTGCTTTGTGACGACCTAGAGGGATGGGATAGGGAGGGTGGGGGGGAGGCTCAAGGGGGAGGGGATATGGGGATATATGTATACATATAGCTGATTCACTTTGTTGTACAGCAGAAACTAACACAACGTTGTAAAGCATTTATACTCCAATAAAGATGTGAAAAAAAAATAAAGTGGAAGGTCAATCATTTTCTCACTCACTTCCCTTTTTATTACTATTACCGCCAACCACTGTTAGTTTCTTTACAGATATTTTCTATATTTAGAAAATATCATTTTGAAAAACACAAATGGAATCAACCTATATCTGTTATTTTGCAGTTTTGTTTTCAATTTAATGTGTTTTGGACCTGAAGTTTTACTGTAATCTTTTGTTCAGTTGTTTAATGTTCTGTGTATACTTATGGCATAATTTATATAACCTATCCTTATTAACCTTTAAATGGCTTTCATCTGGACTATTACAACAGTTGCTGCAGTTAATATCCTTGTGCATATATTTTTGTGCACTGAGGCAAGTCTATCTGTGGGCTAAATTTCTAGAAGTGTAATTCCTGGGTCAAAGAATACATGCATACTTTTTTAGTTTGTTAAAGTATCTTATTTTAGGTTTAAAGTGTTCTTACAAATCAATAAATAGAAGATGAAAAAATATGTAAAACTAAGTAATGGTAAAGGTATATGACAGGAAAAGAATACAATGGGTTAATAAACAAGTGAAAAGATACACAAAGTCACTCATAATTAAAGAAATGAAAATTAAAACAAGATACCATTTTACCTATGAAGTTCATAAATACTTCTAAGTCTGATCCCACATTTCATTGGTGAGGATGGGGAACCCAGGACAGGCATGTGCTATTGGTGGTGGTGTAAGTGATCATCACTTGTTTTGGAAGGTGCTTCAGCAATAGCTTTGCCAATATTTTTACTCCCGAATGCCCTGCCAGTTGGCCTGGACCTACACTCTGCTCACATGATTAGAGAAAGATCTTTAGGCTACACTAATTATAGTTTATTTTTCAGTTTTGAAAGCTGCCTGACTTACCTCATTATGGATCGATTAACTAGTTTAAGTCTGAAGGCATTTTTTTCATTCCTTTAATTAATGTTTATTAGGCATCTATTATGTGCCAGTGGGAACAGAGTGGGGGACATAGTGATGACTAGTAGTGGAGTGACAGACAAGGCTTGTGCTCTCACAGATTTTGTATGCTAATGGAGGAAGGTGGCAACAAGCAAATGTACAGTCAGATATATAATGTATAACAGGAGATGACAAGTACTGTGGTGGAAACAAAACAGGTAACAAAACAAAACAGTGGTGGCAAGTGCCTGGAGGGCTATTTAGATAGTATGCCAGAGAGTCTCTCCGAAGAGGTGATATTTAAGCTGAATGATGAATGACAGGAAAGAGGTGGCTATGCAAAGACCTAGAAAGGGCCCTCCAAGCGGAGAGCACAGCATGGGCAAAGGTCCTGGGGCAGGCAGGAGGACCAGTGTTACGGGGTGAATTGTGTACTTTCAAAATTCATATGTTGAAGTCCTAACCCCCAATGTGACTGTATTTGAAGAAAGGGCCTTTAAAGACGTACTTAAGGTTAATGAGGTCATAAGGGCAGGGCTCTAATCCAATGTGACTCGTATCCTTATAAGAACAGGAAAAGACACCAGGCATGTGCATGCCCAACAGGAAGGCCATGTGCGCACACAGGGAGAAGGCAGCCTGCTGCAAGCCAAGGAGAGCGGTCTCAAGGGAAACCAAACCTATTTGGTTTGGGCTTCTAGCCTCCAGAACTATGAGAAAATAAATACCTGTTGGTTAAGCCACCAGTCTGGTATTTTGTTATTGCAGCTCGAGCACACTAAGACAACCAGTGTGGCTGAAGCTTAGTGACAAGGAAGCAAAAGGGAAGACATGGAGTCTGCGATGTAGGCAGCGGCCAGAGCCAGGATGACAGGGCTTTGAGGGCCAAGGTTAAGAGGCTGGGTTCCATTCTAAGTGTGACAGGAAGGTATGTGGGGGTAACATTTAAAAATCTTGCTCTGATTGCTTTGATGAGAATGGAATGGAATGGGCAAACAAGAGGTAGAAAGGACATGAGGAAGCCTTCACAGAAGTCCAGAAAAAAGAACAGGTGATGGTGTCAGCTAGAGTGTAGAGATGGAGATTGAGAGAGGTGAACAGATTTGGGATGTGGTTTGGTGTAAGTGAGGGAAGCCTAGGAGACCCCTCCCCCGTGGTGTACCAAGAGGTGGTGGGAGTGATCCATCCAATAAGGGGATGCACTGTCTACAGAGAATTTAAAGGCATTAATAACATTGACCAAGAGTCTTCTGCTTTTAATTATCATCATGTGCTGATAATTCTAGACAATGTCCGCGATACCACATTCCTCCTGGCAAGCTTGGAAATCTCCTACTATCTCCCACCACCCACCTGCCTGGACCCAGAGGCTGGGGGAGGGAGTGTGAGCCCAGTAAGTGCAGCCACTGGTGCAGTGAAGCTGGGTCTCTCAAGTTCTTCCCTCTAAGACTAGCGACTTCCCCTCTCTGCCTGAAGGGTGAGTGGATAAAGGTGTGCGTGGAGAAAGCAACAGAATCCTTTCTGCCAGCACGTTTCCACAGGACGAGACAGAGCAGATCCCTCCTTTGCACCTGAGGCACAGACATAGGGAGAGGTGGCGAGGTATTCCTGAATTCTCCTTAGCTTTCTGTTCTGTTCTGTTGTCTGTTGAAATTAGAGTTCAAAAGTGAAATCAACTTCAACTCAAACCTTAAGACGAATGGTCAAGGCTATGGTCAACCGAGGGCAAGCCTGTCCCCTGAGGAAAGGGGCCAGCAGCATGTCAGGGCAGCGCAGCTCCTCTTGTGCCACTCCCAGCACCCAGCAAGACTGAGGATCATTTCCTGGCACAAGTGAGCTGTGTAGTTCCGCTTTTATGATATAGAGGGGTCATAAAAGAACATTAAGTTATTTCAAAGGCCAAGTTGAGTTTTAGGCTGACTCTTATCTCAAACTATACCCAAGCACATTAGCCAAAATCGCTCACCAGAGATTATGGAATGGATCCAAATAATACAGTATCGATTCCCCAAATATGAACAATGGATCACTTCTTAAAGTCCTAGAAGAAATTAGAGTTCAAAAGTGAAATCCAAATAGAAATCACCTTTCCCTTGTAAACCAAGACACTTAATTCTAAAACGCCTCCCTCCTGCATTTCCCATTCTGCTCAGAGTCAGAGAGCCTCGCACAGCTGCTGCAGCCTGTGCCATCTTCCTGGGAAGCTGCACCAGGGGCTGTACCTCCTAAGAGTGGATCCATCCAGCCCCAGGACTCTAAGGTGTCCCATGTCCCCAAACAGTCAAAAGGTCTACCTGATTCCTAAGATGGTTGATGATAGCCACAGAGCCATACAAATAGCATTCATGGATGATCCCCAGAGACAGCGTGTCACAAATAGAAGCAATGTTCCCCCTTTTTTTTGAGCCAGCAATGGATCAAAGCTGAGAGTTGGTGGAGGAAGTAACACAGAGAAAAGAAAGTATGAGGGAAAAAACTCATTTTGTCTTTAGATTTGCCAGGATGCCAGTTACTCTATGCCAGCTGTCTGGAGTATACAACATGTTCACTTAAACTCAATTGGGAAAATTTTCCATCATGAGCTTCAACATACTGCCATATGCTTCTCCCGGAGCCTTACATAAGGCCAGAGCTTCTCGCCTGAGCCACTGCCGTTGGAACTTTCTTCCTCAGAATTCTGAGAAGAAGTAAAGACCTCTGTTTGCTGCATGCTTGTCCCACCAAACTTGCGGTAGCTGTGGATTCCTTCAGCTCTCTGTGGCTGTCGAAATCCCCCATACCTGTGCCTCAGTGGACTCCCCCAAAGCTTTTCCTTCTCTCATTTTTTTTCTTAATTCTCCAGGCTGTGAATAAATTTAACTGCTCAAGAGGCAACACAAAAATCCCTTGTTAAACACCCATTTCCTGGTACATTAAGACCACAGCTGTGGACAAATGGGAAGAACCAAGCAAATATCCTTTGTGTCTCGTATGCCCAGCCCTCCAAAAATCTCATGCATTCATGTCTCCACACATATCCCCAGACCTTTTTGAGGTGAAGCTCCTTACGTCTATTAAGGACCCTACTCTTTCCAGGGCCATGGGTATGTCAAAAGCTCTGTGAGACCCTGAACTCCTACGTGTCTTAAGTGAGGTGACCCAGAGAAGACTTTACTGGTGCCAGATGAGAAATCTCTGTCTCTGCTCTCCACCAGATGCCTGCTCATTCGTTTTGAGGCTCCAGATCAACAGCGGGTTGCTTTTAGTGATAATTCCTCCTGTGGCTGCCCACCTGAGGATTCTGGGCATGGATGCAGGTAATTGTCAGTTGCTGGGGCCTGTGATTACTAAGTCTGGACTCCTTGGCCCTGACATCCCAGACCTGCTTTAGCCATCCACTTGTAAGAGGCGGAGGAACTGGAATAGATGGAGAAGGATGTGGCCTGCATCTCAGTCACCATAACAAATGGGACAAGAAAGAAGTGGGTGCTGCTTCTGAGCACATGAAAAGTGAAAAAGGAAGCTGATGGCTTAGTTTCTGCATTGGCGACATGGTGTCTTAGTCCATTTGGGCTGCTATAATGAATTACCATAGACTGAGTGCCTTATAAACAACAGATATTTATTTCTCATGGTTCTGGAGGCTGGAAGTCCAAGATCTAGGTACTGGCAGATTTGGTGTCTGGTAAAGGCCTGCTTTCATTAATGGCTGTCTTCTCACTGCAACCTCACACGGTGAAGGGATGAGCTAGCTCCCTGGGGCCCTTTTATAAGAGCACTAATCCCGATCAGGAGGGCTCTAACCTCATGACCTAATCATCTTCCAAAGGCCCCACCTCCTAATACCATCACTTTGGGGGTTAGGATTTCAACCTATGAATTTTGGGGGGACACAGACATTCAGAGAACATGATAATCCTGGCAGTTACTATACGTGGTCAAATGGATGTTTGGTCCACTGACCCAAACAGTTCCATAGGCAAGGACTAGAAGCTTGCTGCAGAAGGCAGGTTGTGGGTGCCACTGGGTGGGCATGCCTGGGCTTGGGATTTGAAAGAAGATGCTGGTCTTTTTTCAATAACAAGATACATTAACTGTGAATTAGTAAAATATGAACCATTGAATATCAGGCTCTGACTATATGGATTGGCCACTACTTTTCCCATGGGGCAGAGAAACTTAGAGAAAGAGAGGGGACAGGAGAGCACCAAGTATTTACCATAATACTTGTGGTATTTGTGCAGAATGCCAGATAGAGAGGCGTGAGTAGGGTATCAGTCAGGGTTCCAGCAAAAAAGAGAACCAGTAGAGTGTGTGTGTGTGGGTGTGTGTATGTGTGTGTGTGTGGGTGTGTGTATGTGTGTGTGTGTGTGTGTGGGTGTATAAAATGATATTTATTGCAAGGTATGGGCTCATGTTGTTGTGGGGACTGGTGAGGCAAGTTTGGAATCTCTAGGGCGGTCCATCAGGAAGGGAAGGCTGGCCACTCTGGGGCAGGAGCTGATGTTGCAGTCCACGGGGGAATTTTTTCCTTCCTCAGGGAAACCTCATTTCTGCTCTTCAGGCCTTCCAACTGCTTGGATCAGTCGCATCCAGATTATCCTGTCCAAAGGATAATCTCCTTTACTTAAAGTTAACTGATTATAGATATTAGTCACATCTACAAAATATCTTTGCAGCAACACCGAGATTAGTGTTTGAATAGGTACTAGAGTTGAGCCAATTTGACACATAAAAATTAAGGGGAAATGTCTGCCTTTTTCCAGCGGCTGGGCAGATGTGCAGGGAAAGGCGTTTCAGAGAGTGGGAACACCATATGCAAAGTGGAATCGGAAGAAACTTAGAGTGAAGGAGAAGAAGGTTACAAAGGCAGATGAAAAAGTAGGCAGAGGCAAAATCATAAGCACCATTCTGTCTTAGAACGAGAGAGTTTGGATTTTATCCAGATAGAGGAATCTTGAGATTCTAAGGTAGCGAAGGATATGACAAGGTATGTCATAGAAAGATATGTTGTAGAAAGATCAGACAGGTGACTATATAAAGGGCCTGGATGAGCAAAACTGGAGACAAGAAGGCTGGCTAAGAGAGAGTGGACAGGATCCTGGTTGGAAATGTGTTTTGGGGTAAAGTTTGAGAGCAGGGTATAAATTCACCATAATTTAAAATATTTAAGAAGTAGAATTTACAACACCTGGTCAGGATTGAAATGGAGTTGAGAGAGAAGTCCAGCTGCCTGGTCTGGGCAACGGGGTTTTTGGCCATTCATTTGCTGAAAGAGTGAATTGGGAAGGAGATACAATTTGGTGCCTCTGCTGACATGTAGTGTGTGTCATGGGTTTGGTATCAGAAGGTGTCTGTGAACATCCGTGTGTTGATAGGCAATTCTGGAGTCTTGGAGAGATGTCTGAGCTAAAAATAAAATTTTGTGATCTTTTGATGGATATTTACTGGAGAGTTATGCAAATGAAAAAAGATTATTTAGGAAGTCTGTGAGCAAGAGAAAACCCCAAAGAGAATAGGAAAAGAGGAAATAATAGAGAAGAGAAGAGGGACAAGGAGAGAATCCTCAGGGACACTTAACATTTAATAGACCGAACAGGAAGAGAATCTTGTGAATGATGTAAAAATCAGATGAAGAGGAAGCGTGTGCTCTTTCCAACCACTCCCTAAACAGTGATTTTCAATAAAGTATTGCCTTTGGTCCTCTTCTATTTTTTCACCAAAGATGTATCAAATGCCTTCTGGTGCCAGACACTACCCTGGAGATGCAATGATGAACAAGTCCCCCTTGTGATTTCTGCCCTTGAGTACTTTAGATTAAGATTTCTTGTGTCTGTCAATGCTAGGGTGGAGCAGAATCACCCCAGATGAGAACCACTGCTCTCAGGTCTCATGGCAGGGACAGATACATAAACAGAATATAATTACCTCATAAGATATGTTGTAAGAGGTTTAAAATTGGTCAAGGTAATTCGTTCCAAATGACAGAATCCATTCTTGCTATGTAAGCAGCAAGGGATAATGAATATTCCCAGAAAGGGATATTAGGTAACTTATGGAATCTATGGGCGACCGCCGGGAGCAACACATCCAGACACATCACAGCCAGAAAAAAACAGCCAAGTGTACCCCTCCATATCACTCTGGTAAAACACCACCACTGCCACTGCCTCCATTTAAGACCCAGTGTACTGGAGGCTGGATGCTAGAAGCCCTCCACAGCTACCCCAGAAAAACCTGCCCACACTCTGCCGGCATGGGTGCCGGATGATCTTCCCATTTGATGCTTGCTCACTTCCAAAATTTCCATAGGTATATCTGATTGGCAGAACTGAGGCTATGTGCCTGGTTGTGTTTTGTTTGTTTGTTTGTTTTGTTTTGTTTTTTGGCTGCGTTGGGTCTTTGTTGCTGCGTGCGGGCTTTCTCTAGTTGCAGCGAGCGGGGTCTACTCTTCGTTGCTGCGTGCAGGCTTTCTCTAGTTGCAGTGAGCAGGGGCTACTCTTCGTTGCTGTGTGTGGGCTCTAGGGCACACGGGCTTCAGTGGTTGTGGCTCATGGGCTCAGTAGTTGTGGCTCACGGGCTCTAGAGCACAGGGTTAGTAGTTGTGGCTCACAGGCTCTAGAGCACAGGCTCAGTAGTTGTGGCGCACAGGCTTAGTTGCTCTGCGGCATGTGGGATCTTCCCGGACCAGGGATCAAACCCCTGTCCCCTGCATTGGCAGGCAGATTCTTAACCACTGCGCCACCAGGGAAGTCCCCTGGTTGTGTTTTAAGTGCAGTGGGAACCTGATGATTTTGAAGGAAGGAAATGATGAGATTTTATTCATGATTTTAAGATATCACATCACTTTCCACTTGTGACCTTTGAAATTTATGTTCAAATTCAAATTCATAAATAAATCTCTTTATTCCTTAGCACAGGCTTTCTATTTCTAATTGACTTCTCCATAGCTTCTCCTGGTATCTCAATCTGTATCTCAAGTTGACTCCTCTTGAAAACCACTCCATTCTGAGAAAAGGGACCTCTCCTACACCATTGCTGAGAATGTAAATTGGTACAGCTACTATGGAAAACAGTATAGATGTTCCTATAAAAACTTAAAATAGAGTTACCATGTGATTCAGCAATCCCACTACAGAGCATATATCCAGAAAAGACAAAAACTCTAATTTGAAAAGATACATGCACCCTATGTTCATAGCAGCACTATTTACAATAGCCAAGACAAGGAAGCAACCTAAATGTCCATCAACAGATGAATGGATAAAGAAGGTGTGATACATATATACAATAGAATACTACTCAGCCATAAAAAAGAATGAAATAATGCCATTTGCAGCAACATGGATGGCCCGAGAGATTATGTTAAGTGAAGTCAGAAAGAGAAAGACAAATATCATGTGATATCACTTATATGTGGAATCTAAAATATGATACAAATGAACTTATTATTGAAACAGACTCACAGACTTAGAAAACAAACTTATGGTTACCAAAGGGGAAGGGGGGTGGGGGAGGGATAAATTAGGAGTTTGGGATTAGCAGATATAAACTACTTTACATAAAATAGATAAACAACAAGGTCCTACTGTATAGCACAGGGAACTAGATTCAATATCCTATAATAAACTATAAGGGAAAAGAATATGAAAAAAAAAAAAAATATATATATGTAAAACTGAGTCACTTTGCTGTTCACCAGAAATGAACACAACATTGTAAATCAACTACACTTCAGTTAAAAAACCAAAACCAACCAACCAAACAAAACATTCCATTCCTCTGGTCAAGAAAGCTTGGCAACTGTGAATGTCTTCACGCTATGTCTAATCAGCTGTCCCATTCAGTTGATTCTACTATCCTATTCCCTCTGTCCTCACTTTGGGTTTTGGACGTTTCTCTCAGTTTATCTGAGTCTAGCCATTTGTCCCATCCAAGTTCTTTCTCTTCTTGGCTTCCTGAGTATGGAAAGAAGGAACTAAAATTTATTGAAATTCTATATGTGTCAGATGCTGTGGCAGGGACTTTGCATAACTGATCTCATTTAGAAGCAACTGGCTAGTGTGCGAGGAAGAACTATAAAATCAGAGGATTCTAAGAAGCACAAGCAAGTAGAGGAAAAAAATAGATCAATTAGACTTTAACAAAATTAAAGACTTGTGCATCAAAGGACACTCTCAAGAAAGTGAGAAAGACAACCCATAGATTGGGAAAAAATACTTGCAAATCACGTATGATAAAGGACTAGTAGTCAAAACATTAAAGAACCCTTACAACTCAACAGGAAAAAGACAAAACCTAGTTTTAAAATGGGCAAAGTATTTGAAGACATTTGTGTAAAAAAGATAGATGGGTGGTCAATAAGCACATAAAAAAGATGCTTAACATCATTAGACATTAGGGAAATGTAAATTAAGGCTACAGTGATATACCACTGCACACCCACTGGGATTGCCATAATAATAAAATAAAAGGAAAATTACACTTGTCGATGAGGATGTGGGACAATTGGAACCCTTACACATTGCTTGTGGGAATGTGAAATGGTGCAACTTTTCATAATAGTATCTAAAATTTTAATCATAAAGCCATTTAGGTGCCAGGCACAGTGACAAGCACTTACATGCATTATCTTATCTAGTTATTTCAGTAACCCTAGAAAGTCTATTCAACTCCTTCTTTCCCAAAGTGGGTTTTCCTCAGACTCTCAAGATGCTCTGGGTTAAAGTAAAACAAAACTGGGACACATTGCATCTTCAAAGCACTTCTGCAGAATCACAACACACACTACCCTATTACAGGCTGAGAACTCCTGCAGTAATAAAAAATTAACTTGGGTAATCTAGTGTTTTGCAGATCATTTGGCCACTTAACACACTTATTAACAGCAATTACATGGAACATACTTTGGGGGATATTGACTTGGAGTTGTGAGCTGTCCCACTGACAGTTTCTGCAGGGAACAAGGAATGGTCCTTTTGAGTTTTCACTACTGGCCTACATGAGCATGCCTGCATCTGATAGAGTTAGTTTAAGAAAAGGTAATCAAAATAAACAAGTCATTATTTGATGTTATAGAAAGTAATCAAAATAAACAATTCATTATTTGAGTGTGTGTTTGTTTGTGCATGCATGTGCGTATGTGCTTTCATATAGGAAGTAGCAATATTTTTGAAAGTTTGTTTTGTGCCTTGCCTACTTCTTGACTGTTTACTCTCAAGCTTAATATATTATCAAACGAGTGACTGTAAAGTAAACATAAATGTAAAACTATGTGCAGCATATCAACAGTTAAGGTTCATATTGGAATGGAGAAACAAGGGAATGGCATTTGGTGTCTGAGCTTCAGTTAAACAAGATTTAGAGCTGATACAATGCAAATGGTTTTGGCAGTAGAAAACCATATTGGTGCATATGTGGGCTCGTGTGATTAGATGCAGGACCAAAAGGACAGTTTAAACTAAGATTTCCAAGCTCAATTTGGAGAAGTCCTTGAATTTTTATTAAAAAGCCGAGCTTTATATGAATACAGCAGAAGCATTTTCTGGGAAACATGGATGGCTAACTATTTGCTGAGTGATAGCAAGTGACCCTAACTGGCCCTGTTTAGAAGGTAGTCATAATTTATTTGTAAGCCAGTGAACATGGTCTGTCAAAGGATCATTTTCTGCTTTGTGAATTTATTTATATAAGAAGTCTTAGAAAGATATAAAATTTAAATCACATTTGATGAATTTTTTTATTAAAAAGATTAAAATTACATGAATTTAAGACTTTTCTTAAAAACTGGCTTCTACAATTGTCCTGTGCTCCACGTACCTATTAACTTATGGGGGCATAAGAACATTTAAAAATTCATTTGGATTTTTTTTTTTTTTTGATTTAACGTCGAGTTTTAGTGCACCAAGGAGAAGGAAGAAAACATCTACCTAAGAGAATATTACTAAGTCAATTTAATGTATAGGGGAAAAAATTTATCATAGGTTTTATAGGATTTGAGTTGTATTTTGTGTTTTCACAGCTGACAATGGAGATGTTTAGATTGAAATATAATCACAATGAAACCTTTTTAATTCTTACTTATAAACTTACCAAATTTGTAGGTCCTATTCCCTTCCAGAAAGCTTTTAACCAGTAAGAAGCTACAGTACAAGTCTCAAGCTATGCATAATGCCTTTTTAACAGAAATGCTGGTTTTGCAAAATGCAAGAAACTTGTAAAGATTTAAATAATGCTTATGAATTTAAAAAAATATAATAAATTGAATTTTTGTGTATCCACTTTTACTATTAAAGAGAAAAGGGGAGCATTACTATGTTAGATTTGTGTTCACTATAAAAATATACAGAAACATTTGCTAAGTGAACTTTCAGGGTTAACTGTACATTTTAGAAATTTAATTTACACAATTACTCTGATTCTGAAGTATTTCATTTTTCACATAAAGTTTATTTTACTGTGATATTTTAAAATATCTTAAGAGGGATAAGTAAATATGCTATCGGATAATGAATCTACACCTGGACCATCTCATCATTACACATAAGTTGCTGTATCCCCCAATAATCAATGTAGCTTAAAAATACTCAAATAATATGGTACTTGCATTGCCCAGTTTCAATGCCACTCTTAGGAGTAAGCATAATAAAGTATTTTAAAATATACAATTCACAAAATTGCTAGCATCCCAGCATTCTGAAGAATGCACTAGTGCCCCTATGAATTTAATTACTACAAGGAAAGAATTTTTTTAATTAATTAATTTTATTTTTGGCTGCGTTGGGTCTTTGTTGCTGCGCATGGGCTTTCTCTAGTTGTGGCGAGTGGGGGCTACTCTTCGTTGCAGTGCATGGGCTTGTCATTGCGGTGGCTTCTCATGTTACAGAGCAGGGGCTCTAGGCATGCAGGCTTCAGTAGTTGTGGCATGTGGGCTCAGTAGTTGTGGCTCACGGGCTCTAGAGCGCAGGCTCAGTAGTTGTGGCACACGGGCTTAGTTGCTCCATGGCATGTGGGATCTTCCCGGACCAGGGCTTGAACCCTTGTCCCCTGCATTGGCAGGTGGGTTCTTAACCACTGCGCCACCAGGGAGGCCCCAGGAAGGAATTTTTTTAAAAAATATATTTATTTATTTACTTATTTATTATTTTTAGCTGTGTTGGGTCTTTGTTTCTGTGCGAGGGCTTTCTCTAGTTGCGGCGAGCGGAGGCCACTCTTCATTGCGGTGCGCGGGCCTCTCACTATCGTGGCCTCTCTTGTTGCGGAGCACAGGCTCCAGACGTGCAGGCTCAGTAGTTGTGGCTCATGGGCCCAGTTGCTCCGCGGCATGTGGGATCTTCCCAGACCAGGGCTCGAACCCGTGTCCCCTGCATCGGCAGGCAGATTCTCAATCACTGCGCCACCAGGGAAGCCCAGGAAGGAATTTTTGACCCTGGGTAAAATTATGCACATGAGGGAGTTTTAGCTGGGCTGGACCAGAGGCTTAGATTTACCTATTTATGAATAGCCATCACCCCACTAAAGTTCCTCCTTGTGACTGGACAAATAGTACCATTAATTGACAGTTAAAAAGCCACACTCACCAATTTTATTGGGGTTCAGGATGTTCAAGGAGAAGAACTTGGACACGACCATTACTGGGATTTAGACAAACTAGTGAATTGGAAAGGTCACGATGGAAGTCAATTTCAGAGAATAGCAGTGGCAGAAATTCTCTGAATGTGCAGAAGGAATTGGGTGTACTGGGGTTGACTCAGAAATGAGACCTTCAAACAGGAGCAGTGATTTTGGGTACAGAGTCAGGCTGTGATCCTGAATATACTTTGTATTCTTTCTTCCTAGACTGCCTAAGCACTTTGCTAAAAAGAGAGCGTTGTCAGTAGAAATTAAAGAATTGTGGCACTGGAGGCCCACATGAATTCTATTGAAGGTTGGTCTTTTTTCCAGAGGGCTCTGGATGGAACAGACTGGGCTGTTTCAATAGGGACTTTAATCATTTTACAATAGGATGTCCTACATGACTAGAAACTGAAAGAGAAGTAAGTGCTGGAGATAATGAGACAGATGGTGAAGACTTTTGGGTGTCAAAACACTGAAATTAGGTGCTCCAGGAGCTTGGGAATCAGAGCCTCTATAGGTGAGGCCCAAGCAGCACATTAGTAGTGGTGTTCCTGGACTGAATAGGTAGAGGATCTCCAGGCTTCAAAGGCAAGTATGGTGAAGCAAGTACCCTCGAGGGTCTTCCCTTGACAATTGTGTTTCTCACTGCTCTGGTGAAGGGTCTTGGTAGAACTTATTTGGGTATAGGAAGGGGTTGGGTGAGCAGTTCTTAGATGACAAATCTACTCTAGCATTCCAATTTCCCTGGGTCTTGGAGACTGTCTTCTACAACATACAAACCGAGCCGTTTCATCTTGGTTTAGCGTGGGCTACCAGGTTTCAGTTAATTAACCAAGGAAACTCTTAGAGCCACTTAGCCACTAAGTAATTCTTTTGCCACTACGTAGTATGCGCACTTCAGTTCTTTCAAAAATATTCTTCAAGCATCTACTGCATGTCAGAGACTCTTCTAGTCCTGGAGATACAGCCATAACCAAGACAGAGATCGTCCCTGCTCTCTCTCTCTTTCAGCTTGGTTCTAATGGGAAAGACAGATTAAAAATAAATTTTTATTAAATTTCAAGAATTTAAGTACTTTGTTGGAAAATAAAACTGGTAAAGAGACAGATACTGACAGGAAGGAACGCTTTTAGGTCTGGTGGCAATAAACACAGACATTAGCTCATATTAGCAAAAGAGTGTTTAAGAATAAAAATAAGTATAATCAGTGCCCCTTACTTTGGAGACAAACTGAAGTACTTAACGTACTTCTATTTTTGACTTCTTCCTTAGCATGGTGAGTTGTTTGGGAAATGATTCAATAGTTATTTGTAGTTCCTAAATTCTCAACAGCAGTTGCCTCCTGATATGTGTCACTATGTATTCTGAGTTGACATCTGCTATCTGAATCACCAAAATAGTGCCTTGTTTTAAAATTTATCCACTATTGGCTTATGTTTTATCTTACTCTAGGCCATGTTATCACTACATGTGACATCTCTGTATATGTGTTTGTGAAACTGGGATAAAGTTGGCAAAACTTGAGATGGAGGAGACTCTCTATGAAACATGTTTTTGCATTGGTAGAACAGCAGGCATAAGCACGTTAGGAATAGAGGGAAGAAGAGAGACGGAGAGATATTGGAGAAATAGGATCTCACAAAGGAAAGTCAAATGCAATTTGGGAACTTAAATGCCATTCAGGCAACAACCTTTGGAGTTTAGACAACTATAGACTTTTAATTGTAGTTTTTGGTCTCCAGCAAATAGATTAAAATCTCCTTTAGAAATAAAGCTTTTGCTTAGTGGAGGAAAATCAGTTAATGTTTATTGATGGGGATTTTGATGACAGCACTCATGATGACATTCTATTTGAGGAATGTTTCTCAAATGGGACTTGATTCGGCAAACTTTTACACTGATAGGGAGATGGACGCTCTGACACTTTAGATATTGACGTATGAAGAAGAGAAATCATTGATATGACTAAGTAATTGTGAAGCGTAGTATACGAGTCTCCAGAGTTTTGTGGAGTTAAATAAAGAAAATCATAGTACAGATTATCCTCTGTTGAACAATATAGATATGTGTACACCTAATGTCGGATAGCTATCAGAGCATCAGAGCAGTTCCTAAAATGCTTTGTTAATGATTGTTTTTAAGAATTCAAATAAATGTTAAGCCTTGTAATTATCCTACCAATTCCCATTCCCTCTTCCCTCTGTGACCAAAAGATGAACCAGTCCCAGGGGAGCCTCAGCAGATAAAGATAGGATTTTTTTTTGTTTTTTTAGTGTCTTTCTGTCCCTGCTTTTTCAGTCCATTCCAGGCCACCCAGATCCTTACTGGCTATTTCATAATAAGAAAGCCTATTGATCGTTCACATGTCCTTGATAAAGGGCTGGTATAGTTTGGACAAGTGAGCTGAGACTGACCCTAACTGGTCTGAGCCTACAGCCACTGTTCTTTTTATTCCAAAACACCGACCCCTGGAGAAAGGGTTAGGAGAATTTTCAAGCCTGGTCACCCTAGGGTTGGGTTGTGTATGGAAGAGAGGACACGAGCCTGGGAGTTAGGCAGTGCAGGTACTCGTTCTACCTGGTACTCAGCCTACCTGGTCTGTCTTTGTGAAACATACTAGGTGTGTTTCCTCACCAGATGACTTCATGGGCCTCTTCAAAAGCTCACATCCTGCAGTTCCTCTCTGTGACACTCAGAGGCCAAACAAATGATTTGACTGTTTTCCAACCTCCTCTCCAAAGTATCTTGTAATATTAAAGCAGAGTATTTTGATTGTCTTATATTGGGATCTGCTAATGAAATTGGAGGAGAACATATTATTGTTTTTCAACTCTCTTAAATGGATGTGCTGCTTTTTATATCCTCTCCCTTTTCCATCTGTTTTTCTGGCTTTCTGTTGGTTTGGGGCCATATATACGTGGGCAGTAAGGGCGAGCATTTCTGCAGAAGCACCACAGGCCCACTGTGCTTTAGCAGACTTTATTCTTGTTTGTTTCATGAGGGTTTGTAAAGATTGGGACTTTTCCAACAGTCAGCACATACTTAAGGGCACCTACTATGTGCTGGTTCTGCTTTAGTTTCTAGGAATTGGGAGAAATCTGCACATAGAGAGCCATGTGTATCTACATATTTAAACTATTATACCTATTTCCCTGTATTATTTTGGGACTAAGG
Source organism: Balaenoptera ricei (assembly GCF_028023285.1). Taxonomy (NCBI): domain Eukaryota; kingdom Metazoa; phylum Chordata; class Mammalia; order Artiodactyla; family Balaenopteridae; genus Balaenoptera; species Balaenoptera ricei. The sequence continues at coordinate 82,455,885 of NC_082644.1, forward strand.
AGTTGATGCAAACCAGCACTATGAATGAACTTGATTATATTTAGGAGAATAATTTCTCACTTCTTGGGTCTTTGCTACAAATTTTAACAATGAATAGCTGTTTTCAGAACTAAAAGTTTGGCAGCCCACCAATAAGATGTAAAATGAAGAAAAACCAAAGACACCTCTATCATTTTGAAGTACATGGAGCTATTTTTCAGAAGCCAGCTTCGTTGACAGAGCAAGTCCGTTAATAACCCTGCAGCACTCCCCTTGTTGGAATAACACAAATTAGCATTTAACCCGGGAGGAAGAACACATGAAGTTATTTAACATTTACATAAAATTATGGAGTAAACTCCAAACAGGTTGCCTCTGAAATGTATAATTACACTCAGCAGTCCTGTCAGCATACATGGAAACAATTTTACTTCCAATCATCTTCTGCTTTTATTCACTCAGGAATGTATCATTAAAATTTCCACAGAACAATGAACCTTAATAGGTGCTAATGCAATTGTGAATTATGGTAATTGTTACCTAAATTAATCTCTGTACTTTCCATTCCTTATTGCCTTATGCATAAGGAGTGTGAAAAAGATAATGTTGAAACTGACATTTGTATAAATGGTGTAAAAGATTTGTCTAACTTGATAAAAATTTCAGGAGAACTTGCTATTTTTTAAAGTAGTTTACTTGGAAAAAATGTTAGAATTGCTGCAAGTACAGTTTATGTAATCTTTTATTGGTGAAACTTGCAGTGGACAAAGGCTGTTGACTCGTTTAGGTCGTCTTGGTGAATATGCACTCACTAAGATACCCAAATGGCAAATGTGTGCCTCTGTGTCTATATTGCGAGGACAGAGGTGCATTCACACCCATATCTGTATGGGGTCACCATTTGTGTGTTTACCTTCACTTATTTATGTAAAGTACATACAACTTGCTTGTTGTAATGAAGCCCATTACTATGGACTGAGTCGTGTTCCCTGCCTCCAAATTTGTATGTTGAAGTCCTAACCCCCCAGTACCTCAGAATGTGACTATATTTGGAGATGGGGTCTTTCAATAAGTAATTAAATTAAAATGAGATCATTAGGGTGAGCCCTAATCCAAAATGACTTGTGTCCTTATGAGAGGGGGAGATTAGGACACAGACACCCACAGAGGGGAGACCACGTGAAGACAGAAGGAGAAGACGGCCATCTGCAAATCAAGGAGAGAGGCCTCAGAAGAAACCAACCCTGCTGACACCTTGATCTCAGACCTCTAGCCTCTAGAATTGTGAGAAAATAAATTTCTCACAATTGTTGTTTAAGCCACCCAGTTGGTGGTATTTTGTTATGGCAGCCCTAGCAAATGAATGTATCCACCTAGATTGGATGTAAAGAAATGTAGGTCAAATATATTCCAATCTAAAAAAAAAGGAAATACAGGTTTTTGTCCTGTCTCTGTCACTCCTGAGTTATATTGGACCTTGGGTATATCACTTAATCTTCCCATTTGTAATGAGGTCTAGATTTTGTATGTTTGTTTATATCAGACTGCCCAGCATCAGATCCTTTTTTTCTGCTACCAGCACCCCGGGTTTTCTCCGAGAGAATACTTGCCCTTTGTTTTCGGTCCCCACAGTTTGTGTGAGGCTGGTCTAATACCCTCGCTCTAGATGTGGGCATGTTACTCGAGTCTGGCCAATCTTTATGTTCCATGCCCTCTGCTTGCAATGATGGGCTCAGGTATGGGACAGAGGACAGAGACCTGGACAATGAGATTTGATTTCAGGACTTAATTTGGAAGTATTGAGCAGTTAAGCTCTCCGTTTGTTGAAGCTTCTGAGGTATGGGAGGTGAGTGCCCGGGGCTTGCTATAGCTCTGGCAGCCATAGTGAAAGGCCAGGCTAAGAAGGATGCTCACATGAAGGGAGCCAAGCCACAAGATAGAGAACTAGTACTAAGGATCCTTCGTGAGCCCTCACCCAGGCTTGCCTGAAGCTCATGATCCCTGGGACCCTGGCATTTTATTAATAAGCCAGTAAGTCTCTCCACTCTTTCTTCAACCTTAAGGCAGCCTGACTTGCATTTCTATTATTGCTACCAAGAGTCATGAGTAATATAATGGCTTAATGCTTTGTCTTCCTCTGCAAAATGAGTGCGCTCTTCTAATGGAAATGATTTTTTCCCCAAATTAACTATTACCTAGAACACTGATACTTCTCTGGCATGTATGTGAAAGGAGGCAGCAGCAAGGGCGGGAAGTGAAATCCGACCCATTTGATATTGTGCTGATCCCTTTCTTCTGTGTGGAAACCTTTGGGTTAGATGATCCAGACTCCTGCCAATACTTAAAATCATTAAATCTTATATACTTGGGAATACTTGTAGGTCTGAGTGTGCAGGAACCCTGGGGGCAAAGTGGAGAGCAGGGTGAGGGGAAAATGCACTAACAGGTAAAGAAAGCATGGTCAGAGGTCACAGGCAGACATGTGTCCTCCAAGGGCTGTGAAGTCACTGAATGGCCAGAGGCAACGGCTGCTTGTAAAGCGCTTTACCATCGGGTAGCTGATTTTGCTATCCGTCTCTGGCAGGGCTCCAGGCTGTCACGCACAAGCTGAATAATCGACTTTAGAATGCTTATGGGCAGAGGTGTACTTGACCTGAGAATAGTAAGAGAATTTAAAAAGCAATATCATTGGTGCCACCAGAAATCCTCCAGATTGGTGAAAAGCCCACTAGGTTGAAGTGGAATGCATCGTAATTAGTGATATTTTATTTTATAGAAAATGCTTTATTGAGCCAAGCCTGGGACCAGCTTTGCCATTTATAACAGTCTTTGGAACAGTGCTTATTAACCAAATCTGAAGAAGACTTTGAAAAATCCATATAGAATGTGTGATCAGTTTTGAGGGTTCTACTTTCACAGCCCATTTCCCTACTGGACCCCAAGAAAAGGGCTCCTGCTCTAGACAGATGTGTTAAACCCATGTTTGTTGATTTTTTTTTTTCCAAACGTTCATAGCAGCTTTATTCATATTTTCCCAAAATTGGAAACAAAATGTTCATTAACAGGAGAATAGCCAAATTGTGGTACATTCATACAATGGAATACTACTCAGCAATAAAAAGAAATACATGGTTCAACCTCTCAAAACTTTATACTAATGAAAGCATTAAGTGATTCGATTTAGTTTCAGAGCTGGGGAGGAAGGAAATGCTAGTCTGTGGTGAAAAAATATAGATAGTAGTTAAATTACCAACTAAAGTAGCGGTAGTGCTTTGTTGCTTAGGTAGGAGTATAAGGGAACCTTCCTTTGTTCTGATATGGCTGTGGGCTAAAAGTATCCATTTTCAAAATTGTAGTTAAGATTTGTGTATTTCAATTTTATAAATCTTACCTAATAAGAGGTGTGTACAGCGGACAGATGAATGTACCAAAGCAGAATTGAGGACTGTTGAAGCTAGGGTGTGAAGGTTCAAGGTACTATTTTTTTAAATATACATCCAATTAAGATGTTTAATTACAAATCTCGACCTATTTTTATGGGCTCCTAGCTCACATATCCAACAGCATATTGGACATCTCTTGACACTGCCAGTGGTTTTCTTCCAATCTTAGTCACATAACAGACCTCTATGACCCTGCCTCAGTTTCATCCTAGGTTTCTGGTTTGAGCAACTCAGGAAAATGCTGGATTGCAAGAAGTAGTCTGAAGAGGGTTCAGTTTGGGGGTAAGAATTGACACCTGTCAATTCTTGTAAAGGGTCTTGTAAAGGACTAACAAAGTGGACCCTAAGGAGCAAACTCAAGTGGGAAAAAACTAGAAAAGTAAAACAAACTGATGGTGATCAACAGTGGACATGCTTGCAGTGAACTCAGTTACAAAGTCTCTGAAGGTAGGAATGGGTGGATGGAATCCAAAGGACCAGTGCTTCTTCCATTATGACAAAAAGAGAAGGGTAGATGGGAATGTAAAGTTTGAAGGTGGGTAGCCAGGAAATGGTGAGTTATCTGGCTAGGACAATAAAAGCCTTTTATCTTTCATAGTGTGATACCACATTTACCATATTTTTCAGATTATGTCCCTGAATCTGATTAACACCAAGTGCTTGCCAAACTCAGTTACCAGTTCATGTAAGAGAATCTGGTGCTGTAGGTATTGCACACATATGTAACAACCTGCTCTTCTACGATCAACCCTTTTTAACTCAGATTTTGGACAATATTCTGATAAGCTTATTCTGAGAAAGATCCAAATACACATTTTTATAAGATTCCAGTTCTTAGCTTATTGTAGATGAAGAACTGAAATTTTGCCAGATGATGAGATATGTACCTGCATGGCACAATGATGAAAAGCTTATAACTCTGTTCTAGTTAATAGAAATAACCATGAGTTAAACTCTGCCCCCACCCCACCATCAAGAGCCTCTTTCATAATAAATGTTGGACTATTCCACCTTCAGACTTTTCACTCTTCTAGCTCCAAACTCTAGCATTCTTATTCTTACTACTTACACCCTTTCTACTCTTTGATATCCTGTATATAGCCCAGATGATTTCCTTTGAGCTTCAGGTATGAAGCCACTGACAAAAAAAATGTTTAAATCTGTTCTCCCAGGAGCTTAAAGATCTTATCTTTATGACAACTCCTATAAATCTTAAAAAAATGATCATTAAATATTGATTTACTCAATTAATTATGAAAACTTTAGAGACCTAGTATTTGGTCATGTGTACTATTTTAAAAAGTACATCAACAGAAAACTTTCTGAATGTCACTAGACAATAAATTAAGCAAACCTTTATTGAAGCTTAAATTGTGGTACAGAAATACATTTCAATTGATTTAAGTCCAACACCATGAAGAGAGAAATTACGGCACCAAAATTTTCCCTCCTCTATCATACACACTAGGATTAATTTAGATTACTATTCAATCTATAGTTTTCATTTTTCTGGGCTTTGTTCCATACAAATTTGTGCAGTTTTTCAACATTAAATAGAAATCTTAAATCTGTTGTGGTGGGGTGGGGTGGAAATCAGACCTCAAGCCAGTAAATGTTCATCAAATCTACTGGGACACTGTTCAAGAACAAAATCCACTTTGAGCATTGGTCCTCATAATAGCACCAAAACATAAGGTACTGTGCACTAATTACAGAATCGGACTGATCCATTGATTGAAAGCTTCTTCAGTGAAGCTTTGAATCAACAACATGTTTAAAAGTCAAAAGTGTTCCAACCACTTGATTTCAAAGCAAGTAGAATTTATGTTTAGAAACACTAAAAAAAAAGTGTTTCATTTATAAATACAGAAGGAACAAAAGCATCACTGCATCAATCCAGAAAGAATCAAAAATTGTTTGAGGACAAGAAGAAATACAAAATTGTGTCAACTTTGCTCATTTATCAGCTGCTGAAATGTCCGTATTAGCAAATACAGCTAAAAGGCTAAAAACTCTTTTAAGCCTGTATTTCTAGTCATTTCGCATTGACCATTTTGGAATTTTGTATGTTATATTTTATGGGTAGCATTCTGCTTCACTGTGTAGTATGTCTGAATAACCTGAACAGTTCTCATTCATCACTTGATGTTACTCCATGGAGAAAGAAATACCAGTAAGAGGAACTGTCAGAACACTATCACATGCATCACAAAGTCACAGAACTTTTTAAGTCACAAGATGGCAAAGACATCAATTCTGCTTTGAACCAAAGTTTATGGCATATTATTAATAGAAATTAGTGGAAATGGCTACAAAAGTAAAAGTTAAGGTGAATCATCTGAGCTAACTTGACTTGTTGAATCCAATACAACCTTTTTCTTAAATCTCCTTGCTAACAAATTTAGTGATAATTCTTTCATACTACTACTTAGCAAGTTAATAAAGGCATGGCACTCATGAGAAGCTAATCTCATTTAATGGGGGGCACAGAATGGCATACAGTTTCCATACAGTTCTGCCAGTATTCCCTAGTATCAATCTACACCTTCTTTGCTAATCAACACCAGCTTATTCCAAAAGAGCTCATGGTAACGAAAAATGCCAAACTCCCTTGACCTTAAAAGAAAATTAAGCCCAGGGTCCATCCCCCATCCCCCCTCTGGAGTATAAGGTTAGTGTAAACCCACAGTGTAACAGTGTATTGCTTTATGGAGGGGGTGGGGTTGGGAGGGAGACACCATGGTGAGGAACGAATCAATTAAAGTCATACAAGTATAGGAAGCAGTGAGATAGTAATACACAAAATGGATAACTGCAGTCATTTTCGTAGAGGACTCGACTCGTGGAAGAAGAACTTTGATTGGTGCTGCAAAAACATCTGTATGAAGTAGAAATTGGTTTCAATAACATTAGTAGAGAATATGTTCTAGTAAGTGGAGGTAACTGGATGCAAAATCCTTGTAGCAATTGAATAGAACAGTCCCAGATGGCTAGGCTGAGGCCAACACCTAATGAGGACGAAAGCCTTGTCTGTGGGGAATTTTGGATGATACCTGGAGAAATATTACACTGTGCATAAACCAGATTGAATTGTTTTCACAAGTGTTGTAAAGTTTCATATAGTGAAAGGTTTTTTCTACATGTACTTCAATTTCACAACAAGAGTGGCATAGGATACCTAAACACAGAAGAGAGCATTCATGCAAGATATCTAACTCCTTGATACAATAATGCATACAATTCAAAATGATTACACTATCATAACATCTAGGGCTTTCTGCAACTACAAGGGGGTGGTTATGGAAAGCATGGCCCTTGGTATCAATATCTAAAAAGCAGCCACCACCTTCTTCTACGTGTGTTCTCTTTTTGCGTTTTTTCGTCATTTTTCTTAATCAACTCTGCTGTTGTTGCCGCTTCTTAGCAAAACTGGTAAAAACAAAATTGTAATCACTGAATAGAGCGCTCTGGCAATCTAGACCTTTAAAACCTTCAATCTTCTGGGGCAAAGAAAGCACTGTGCGACATTTAGAACTCTGATTTGCAAACAGGGTGGTCACAAATTTTCCTGGCTTGAAGACTTCCACAACTTTCCTGATCAGGTCATCATAGGAGGTCTGACTTAAGTTTGTTTCAAAGCTAACATAAGAAAATTCTGGTTCTGGAGTGATGTGGATAGTCCAGTAAGTTCCATCTGATTTCATTCCATTCATTGAATACCCACAAGGATCGAACAGTGTGGCATCAATGACAGAACCTGGTATCAGATCACGAATTCTACTCTCATGAGTGACATCCTTTGCAGTAATACCATCTTTCATGTAGCACTGGTCCGTACTGCTGGGTCAAGCTCACTCATCAGAATTTCCAGGGTTTGATCTGGCTGATTGATTACTCGACTCTCTGGGAAATCCAAAGTATACAAGTACCAACAATCAGAATTCATGCGTCCCATACAATATGCAGCTCCATTTGGGAAAATTGCATTAAGAAACTCTATTTCTTCCTGGAAATTCCCGTGTGGGTACCCTTGGTGAGAAGGCTTCATGAAATTCTTACGAGAATAAAAGAAGCATTGAATTGAGTCAAACCCATTGTAATCCCTAGCAAGTTTCAACAGGGGAACTGGTGCTTTCAGCAAGAGGGTGGTACCACGTCTTCAAAATGAAACGTCTCTTGGAGGCAAACATGCTACTCTTACTGAGTACATAAGCTTCCTGCTTGTCAGTTTTTGTCACACTTATGACTGAACATTGCACATCCTTCAAAAGTATGTCCCACTTGTGTCTTGGGATGGTGCGAAGATCCCCAGATCCTTGGTTTGAGTCAGGTTGCTGCCGGGAGAACCAAACCTCCAGCAGCTTCTCGGTCCCTTCGAAAAAATGTGCAGCTTCCATCACCGTGAGACTAGCAAACAACCAAAACCACAGAAAATCAAGTAAATTAAATCTCTTCTCCCACCGCTGCCGCCGCCGCTGTGGATTGTTCCAGCTGTGTTACTAAAGTTCAGGTTCCTTTTTTGCTATAATTTTATATTAACTTTTTTTTTTAAAAAAAGGGTTAGTAAAATTTCCCCAGCTTTTTTTTTTTTTTTTTTTTTTTTTTTTGTGAGCGAAAGTTGAACGTGAGTCTGTTGGAAATAGAGGCAGATACAGCTCAGTCTCTTGTAGTCTGCTGTTTCGCCATTAGAGAGAGTAGAGCGAGCGCTAGCTAATGTTGCTGGCCATACTGTGGGAGCCTGCTGATTTGTTTTTTAAGCTATTTGGATTTTCTGAATCCAGATTCTTTAGATTGTAATTTACGCAACACTAATTCATTTCTTCAACTACCTTTAATTTCTTTCTTTTATTTTGGGGGTTGCTTTTATTCACCTCTGCGTGTAATCTAATGGAGTTCCTTGTTTATTCAACAAGTTTTTTGGGAGGGGTGCATGCCGTGTACCGGAAACTGTGGTAGAGGCTGGGGATATAATGAGAGTAAAGACAGGGGAGCCAAATCCCCCTGGAACTGATGGGCTCCTGGGAGAACACAGGCCTTAGGTAATATTGAATCAGCAGAATCTAATCTTGTCGGTTCTGTCTCTCGAGTGAGGGCACTATCTCTGTGAGGCCCAGAGCAGCCAGGGACTGGAGTTTCGAGGGGACTGTGGAATCTGAGGACGTATAAAGGCTGCCCCTTCAGCTGCTGTAGCTTTGCAGAAATGCAGTGGGCATCACAGGGAGGGAGACAGGAGGATTGAGGACGGTTAAGAGTGGCCTATTCTTTTACCAAAGACCTCACGCTAGGGCCAGAACTAGGGTGAAGTGAGTGAGATACTTGGTCTTGGGCGGAAAATTCACACAGGTGCCAAAAAATCCCTGGGTAATCAGGATTCAACAGAACCAGGATTAGGGTGAGGGAGGGAGGTGAGCCGTGCGTGGGATCTTTATTTAAAATTTTGATATTTTCTTCATCATGGCCATTTGGATACTTTGTTCATCATGGATAAATTAATTTTTTTAGCAATATATTTTTAAAATTTTATTGAAGTATAGTTGACTTACAGTGTTGTGTAAGTTTCTGGTACAGCAAAGTGATTCAGTTTTATGTATATATATGTTCTTTTCCATTGTGGTTTATTACAGGATATTGAATATAGTGCCCTGTGCTATAGAGTAACACCTTGTTGTTGATCCATCCTATATATACTAGTTTGCATCTGCTAATCCCAAACTCCCAATCCTTCACTCCCCCACACCCCTCCCCCTTGGCAACCACAAGTGTGTTCTCTATGTGTGTGAGTCTGTTTCTGTTTCGTAGATATGTTCCTTTGTGTCGTATTTTAGATTCCACATATCAGTGATATCATATGGTATTTGTCTTTCTCTTTCTGACTTAACTTCGCTTAGTATGATCATCTCTAGGTCCATCCATGTTGCTGCAAATGGCATTATTTCATTCTTTTTTATGGCTAATATTCCATAGTATATATGTATGTAGCACATCTTTATCCTTTCATCTGTTGATGGACATTTAGGTTGTTTCTGTGTCTTGGCTATTGCAAATAGTGCTGCCGTGAGCATAAGGGTGCATGTAGCTTTTTGAATTATAGTTTGTCTGGGTATGTGCCCAGGAGTGGGATTGCTGGATCCTATGATAACTCTATTTTTAGTTTTTATAGGAACCTCTATACTGTTTTCCATAGTGGCTGGACCAATTTACATTCCCACCAACAGTGTAAGAGGGTTCCATTTTCTCCACACCCTCTCCAACATTTATTATTTGCAGACTTTTTAATGATGGCCATTTTGACTGGTGTGAGGTGGTACCTCATTGTAATTTTGATTTGCATTTCTCTAATAGTTAGTGATGAGCATCCTTTCCTGTGCCTATTGGCCATCTGTATGTCTTCTTTGGAGAAATGTCTATTTAGGTCTTCTGCCCATTTTTTGATTGGGTTGTTTGTTTTTTATTATTGAGTTGTATGAGCTGTTTGTATAGTTTGGAAATTAAGCCCTTGTCGGTTGTATCATTTGCAAATATTTTTCTTCCATTCTGTAGGTTGTCTTTTTTTGTTTATGGTTTCTTTCCTTTGCTGTGCAAAAGCTTATAAGTTTGATTAGGTCCCATTTGTTTATTTTTGCTTTTATTTCTATTGCCTTGGGAGACTGACCTAAGAAAACATTGGTACGATTTATGTCAGAGAATGTTTTACCTATGTTCTCTTCTAGGAGTTTTGTGGTATCATGTCTTATATTTAAGTCTTTAAGCCATTTTGAGTTTACTTTTGTGTATGGTGTGAGAGTGTGTTCTGACTTCATTGACTTACGTGTGGCTGTCCAACTTTTCCAACAGCACTTGCTGGAGAGACTGTCTTTTCCCCATTGTATATTCTTGCCTCCTTTGTTGAAGATTAATTGTCCATAGGTGTGTGGGTTTATTTCTGGGCTCTCTATTCTGTTCCATTTATCCATATGTCTGTTTTTGTGCCAATACCACATTGTTTTGATTACTGTAGCTTTGTAGTATTGTCTGAAGTCTGGACAATTTAAATTTTATATTTTAAAAAATACTGCATTAAAATGTTACTTCTCTTGATTGCTAAGATTTTGGAAGCCTCCTTAAATTTTGTGCCCAAAGCAGGTGCCTAACTTTCCTCACCCTGGTCCCAGCCTTGTCTCACAATGTAGTGATAAGTCACAGCACTTTATTAGGAAATGTTTGCTATGTATCATTTTTATAATTTAGTTTGTATAGGATATGAACTCTTTTGATAAATATTTTGCATAATATATGATATATATTTTTATATATATAATTTTTTGTATATATATAATTAATTTGACCTCAAGGAATACTTAAAAAGTGTAGAGTCAGTATAATTTTGAGTCAGTAGATTTGAGGCACAGAGAGAGAGTATGTGTCTGCGCATCATTTTTTGACTCAACATCTCTCCGTTTGGCTGGGGAATCCTCTGCACTGTACCACATCTGGCTCTGAGGTTTAGTGGCTGTCTCCATCTGCACTGGGTGGCCACAGAGAGCAGGTGACGAAGACACTAACTGTGTGCCCGGTGGGGTGGCCTTGCCTGGAGACGAGACCACTGTGCCTTTCCCATTTCCCTGTCCTTCATGCAAGCCCTCAACCTCACCTCTGGCTTTATGTTGCCCTCATCTCCTCTTATCGCTCCATGTCTCACCTCTCTGTTTTCTCCTCTCCCTAATCTACTTGTTCCCTGATCTCCTCAACACCAGACTTTGCTCTGGGTTTCATCCCTGACTCCTCTGTCGCTGGCATATATCTGTCTCCCACACGACTTCTCCACCATCTGGAACAAGTTCTAGAAGCCTAATGAACTTGTAAAGTGTGTTCAGTTTGGATGGCAAAACCCATCTTTCTTCCCTGTGACTGGAACCTCCTGACCTTTCCTCATAAAACACTCATGTCCTATTTGCTACCCGTGCTCAGTTGTCGTTAGTTTGTGTTGACAGTTTTATTGTTTCCTGCTGACCCTTGTCCATCCACAATTACTATGGTATGTAGCAACCTATTTATTTCAGAGTTAAATGTGTAGAATAAAAACAAAACCAGAAAGTTCCACATGCTAGGGAGAAAAATCCCAGTTTTAAAAATATAACCTATATTCATATATGTATGAGTCCTATTGTAATTTATTTCTCTAAATTAGTGAGTAGGTCTCTTAAACATGTCCAGATAATAGTTAGTAATCCTTGGCTTTTTAGATCTCCCAGGCTCTAAAAATTATGTGTGTGAATAAACAAATATCTAATGCAAATTTTTCAGAGAAGCAAAAATTAACCAAAGAAAGATACATTGCAGCAATTAACTAAATAAATGCCTTAAAGTATTGACTATAAATGAAGATGATTCACTCTTTCAAAATATCCTGGGCTTCAACATAAAATGAATTTTTATTTATGAAACTTGTGTGACCAAATCATAACTTGAGAAATAAAATAACGAAGGGAAAAATAGTTTGGTATGTAGCAGCATGGGGGTGAGGGTGAGGAGACCAGCGTCTTTCTTTTAGTCATTGCTACTGATTGCAGACTAAGCTTGGGCAAGATGTGTACCGGGTAGATGCCTCATGCTGATAAGTGAAGATGGGGGCTAAAATGAATGGCTTCTACCCAGTAATCACTAAAGCTGATTTAAATCAGATCACACAGCTATAGCCTTATATTTAAGGAGAAATTTATCTCTGGTTGCATTCCTGTTATGAATTTAAATAGCAAGGGACTGTCATTTGCTTTTAAAAGTTGAAAGGCCAGCACAAAGATGCAGAAAGGAAAAAAAATGTACAGTGTGCTGCATAAGAGGCCAAAAAGTTTGGTATTGTTTTCAGATACAAGTACTTAATCTTCTATGTAGATATGTAATCTTTAGACTGAAAATAACCTATATTTTTATTAATTTCCATATTCCTCTTATGGTTCTGTGGATTCATATCTTTTGAGAGCATGAACTAGGAATGAAAATATATCTATTTGTAGAAGCATGCCCTGGACAGTTTGGCTTTGGATTAATTGATACATTTTATGAGTCAAATTATCCAGGACTTTATCCTGAGTTTCTTCAGAGAAGTGAAGGAAGGCAAAAATAACACTTCTCTGATGCTTTGGGATCCTTGGTAAGAAGCTATGTGAGAAGCACAAAGTATCGCTCTCATTTGGCAATTGTGATTCTAAGGCATATTGAAGCAGACACCCGAGTGCTCCAAATGACAAGATAATCCAGATAAACTTTACGTGTCTTGCAGCTTTTGAAGTTTCTAAAGCCAAAGAGAGTGAAAGGATAAAAGACAAACCAAGTTCCTAAGTTAGTTCATATCATACACTTAGTGTGTCTGCTTCCTATGACTCCTGGCTGCCAGCAACAAATACTTCAGCCAAGCACCTCGAGTCAGTGTATCTGCATGTGGACAGTTCTATCGCACATATGTGCCACGGATTACAAAAATGAGACTATCTTCTTATGTAACTTGCTTTCTTTTAATGAACATAGTACTGAGTAATTAAATATGCTGCTCTACAATATCAGTTGTAAAAGCAGAATAGTTCTCCATTATATAGATGAATCAAAATGTGTTTAACTAATCCCCTATAATTGGGTATTTATATTATATGGCAAGCCACCACCAACATATCAACATGGAAACAGATTTAACCTTTTAAGTTTCCTAAAGCTGTTAATAAGAATGAAACCTGTGGAAGACCCAAGTGGATAGGGCCAGAGTCTTGTGAGGTAATACACAGTGGGAGACTTCCCTGGTGGCGCAGTGGTTGAGAATCTGCCTGCCAATGCAGGGGATACAGGTTCGATCCCTGGTCTGGGAAGATCCCACATGCCGCGGAGCAACTAAGCCCGTGCGCCACAACTACTGAACCTGTGCTCTAGAGCCCGTGAGCCACAACTACTGAGCCTGTGTGTCACAACTACTGAGGCCCGCATGCCTAGAGTCCATGCTCCGCAGCAAGAGAAGCCACTGCAATGAGAAGCCCGCACACCGCAAGGAAGAAGCCCTCACTCGCTGCAGCTAGAGAAAGCCTGCGCGCAGCAACGAAGACCTAACACAGCCAAATATAAATAATAAATAAATAAATTAATTAATTAATTAAAAACACATTTAATACACAGTGGGTCAGAGGCCTTGGGCCCTACAGATCTTGGGGGATGACTGGATGTTTAGGTAATAATCCATGTGAAGCCATTGTGTAAACTGTATCAAATGTACAAAGTATGACACATTTAGGCTAAGAAATTGCTATCTTTCAACATAAACTTATGCTTTCCAACTAAAGATATTAGCATTTAATTATTGGCTAAGGTTTATACAGTTTTATTTTGAGTATATCTTTCTTAGAAGAACCTTAATATGGACTTACATGTACAGTGCAGTTTAAAAAGTGGACAACTGCATTATAATCAAATGAATGCATTTATTTATTTTTACCATCTTTATTGGAGTATAATTGCTTTACAATGGTGTGTTAGTTTCTGCTTTATAACAAAGTGAATCAGCTATACATGTACATATATCCCCACATCTCCTCCCTCTTGAGTCTCCCTCCCATTGCCCCTATCCCACCCCTCTAGGTGGTCACAAAGCACTGAGCTGACCTCCCTGTGCTATGCGGCTGCTTCCCACTAGCTACCTATTTTACATTTGGTAGTGTATATATGTCCATGCCACTCTCACTTCGTCGCAGCTTACCCTTCCCCCTCCCCGTGTCCTCAAGTCCATTCTCTATGTCTGTGTCTTTATTCCTGTCCTGCCCCTAGGTTCTTCAGAACCATTTTTTTTTTTTTTTTTAGATTCCATATATATGTGTTAGCATACGGTATTTGTTTTTCTCTTTCTGACTTACTTCACTCTGTATGACAGACTCTAGGTCCATCCACGTCACTACAAATAACTCAATTTCGTTTCTTTTAATGGCTGAGTAATATTCCACTGTATATATGTGCCACATCTTCTTTATCCATTCATCTGTCGATGGACACTTAGGTTGCTTGCACATCCTGGCTATTGTAAATAGAGCAGCAATGAACATTGTGGTACATTACTCTTGAATTATGGTTTTCTCAGGGTATATGCCCAGTAGTGGGATTGCTGGGTTGTATGGTAGTTCTATTTTTAGTTTTTTAAGGAACCTCCATACTGTTCTCCATAGTGGCTGTAGCAATTTACATTCCCACCAGCAGTGCAAGAGGGTTCCCTTTTCTCCACACCCTCTCCAGCATTTATTGTTTGTAGTTTTTTTGGTGATGGGCCATTCTGACTGGAGTGAGGTGATACCTCATTGTAGTTTTGATTTGCATTTCTCTAATGATTAGTGATGTTGAGCATTCTTTCATGAGTCTGTTGGCAATCTGTATATCTTCTTTAGAGAAATGTCTATTTAGGTCTTCTGCCCATTTTTGGATTGGGTTTTTTGTTTTTTGGATATTGAGCTGCATGAGCTGCTTGTAAATTTTGTAGATGAATCCTTTGTCAGTTCCTTCATTTGCAAATATTTTTTCCCATTCTGAGGGTTGTCTTTTTGTCGTGTTTATGATTTCCTTTGCTATGCAAAAGCTTTTAAGTTTCATTAGGTCCCATTTGTTTATTTTTTATTTTATTTCCATTTCTCTAGGAGGTGGGTCAAAAAGGATCTTGCTGTGATTTATGTCATAGAGTGTTCTGCCTGTGTTTTCCTCTGAGAGTTTTATAGTGTCTGGCCTTACATTTAGGTCTTTAATTCATTTTGAGTTTATTTTTGTGTATGGTGTTTGTGTATGGTGTTTGAGTGTTCTAAGTTCATTGTTTTACATGTAGCTGTCCAGTTTTCCCAGCACCATTTATTAAAGAGGCTGTCTTTTCTCCATTGTATATTCTTGCCTCCTTTATCAAAAATAAGGTGACCATGTGTGCATGGGTTTATCCCTGGGCTTTCTATCCTCTTCCATTGATCTATATTTCTGTTTTTGTGCCAGTACCATACTATCTTGATTACTGTAGCTTTGTAATATAGTCTGAAGTCAGGGAGCCTGATTCCTCCAGCTCCGTTTTTCGTTCTCAAGATTGCCTTGGCTATTCGGGGTCTTTTGTGTTTCCATACAAATTGTGAAATTTTTTGTTCTAGTTCTGTAAAAAATGCCATTGGTAGTTTGATAGGGATTGCATTGAATCTGTAGATTGCTTTAGGTACTATAGTCATTTTCACAATGTTGACTCTTGCAATCCAAGAACATGGTCTATCTCTCCATCTGTTTGTATCATCTTTAATTTCTTTCATCAGTGTCTTATAGTTTTCTGCATACAGGTCTTTTGTCTCCTTAGGTAGGTTTATTCCTAGGTATTTTTTTCTTTTCATTGCAATGGTAAATGGGAGTGTTTCCTCAATTTCTCTTTCAGATTTTTCATCATTAGTGTATACGAATGCAAGAGATTTCTGTGCATTAATTTTGTATCCTGCTACTTTACCAAATTCATTGATTAACTCTAGTAGTTTTCTGGTAGCATCTTTAGGATTCTCTAGGTATAGTATCATGTCATCTGCAAACAGTGACAGCTTTACTTCTTTCCGATTTGGATTCCTTTTAATTCTTTTTCTTCTCTGATTGCTGTGGCTAAAACTTCCAAAACTATGTTGAATAATAGTGGTGAGAGTGGGCATCCTTGTCTTGTTCCTGATCTTAGAGGATATGGTTTCATTTTTTCACCATTGAGAACGATATTGGCTGTGGGTTTGTCCTATATGGCCTTTATTATGTTGAGGAAAGTTCCCTCTTTGCCTCCTTTCTGGAGGGTTTTTATCATAAATGGGTGTTGAGTTTTGTTGAAAGGTTTTTCTGCAGCTGTTGAGATGATCATATGGTTTTTCTCCTTCAATTTGTTAACATGGTTTATCACATTGACTGATATGCATATATTGAAGAATCCTTGCATTCCTGTGATAAACCCCACTTGATCATGGTGTATGATCCTTTTAATGTGCTGTTGGATTCTGTTTGCGAGTATTTTCTTGAGGATTTTTGCATCTATGTTCATCAGTGATATTGGCCTGTAGTTTTCTTTCTTTGTGACATCTTTTTCTGGTTTTGGTGTCAGGGTGATGGTGGCCTCGTAGAATGAGTTGGGGAGTGTTCCTCCTTCTGCTATATTTTGGAAGAGTTTGAGAAGGTTGGGTGTTAGCTCTTCTCTAAATGTTTGATAGAATTCGCCTGTGAAGCCATCTGGTCCTGGGCTTTTGTTTGCTGGAAGATTTTTAATCACAGTCTCAATTTCAGTGCTTGTGATTGGTCTGTTTATATTTTCTGTTTCTTCCTGGTTCAGTCTCGGAAGGTTGTGCTTTTCTAAGAATTTGTCCATTTCTTCCAGGTTGTCCATTTTATTGCCATATAGTTGCTTGTACTAATCTATCATGATCCTTTTTATTTCTGCAGTGTCAGTTGTTACTTCTCCTTTTTCATTTCTAATTCTATTGATTTGAGTCTTCTCCCTTTTTTTCTTGATAAGTCTGGCTAATGGTTTATCAATTTTGTTTATTTTCTCAAATAACCAGATTTTAGTTTTATTGATCTTTGCTATTGTTCCTTCACTTCTTTTTCATCTATTTCTGCTCTGATCTTTATGATTTCTTTCCTTCTGCTAACTTTGGAGTGTTTTTGTTCTTTTTTCTCTAATTGCTTTAAGTGTAGGGTTAGGTTGTTAATTTGAGATGTTTCTTGTTTCTTGAGGTAAGCTTGTATTGCTATAAACTTCCCTCTTAGAACTGCTTTTGCTGCATCCCATAGGTTTTGGGTCGTCGTGTTTTCATTGTCATTTGTTTCTAGGTATTTTTGATTTCCTCTTTGATTTCTTCATTGATCTCCTGGTTATTTAGTAGTGTATTGTTTAGCCTCCATGTGTTTGTATTATTTACAGATTTTTTCCTGTAATTGATATCTAGTCTCATAGTGTTGTGGTTGGAAAAGATACTTGATACGATTTCAATTTTCTTAAATTTACCAAGGCTTGATTTGTGACCCAAGATATGATCTATCCTGGAGAATGTTCCAGGAGCACTTGAGAAGAAGGTGTATTCTGTTGTTTTTGGATGGAATGTCCTATAAATATCAATTAAGTCCATCTTGTTTAATGTATCATTTAAAGCTTGTGCTTCCTTATTCATTTTCATTTCGGATGATCTGTCCATTGGTGAAGGTAGGGTGTAAAAGTCTCCTACTATGATTGTGTTGCTGTCGATTTCCCCTTTTATGGCTGTTAGCATTTGCCTTATGTATTGAGGTGCTCCTATGTTGGGTGCATAAATATTTACAATTGTTATATCTTCTTCTTGGATTGATCCCTTGATCATTATGTAGTGTCCTTCTTTGCCTCTTGTTATAGTCTTTATTTTAAAGTCTATTTTGTCTGATATGAGAATTTCTACTCCAGCTTTCTTTTGATTTCCATTTGCATGGAATATCTTTTTCCATCCCCTCACTTTCAGTCTGTATGTGTCTCTAGGTCTGAAGTGGGTCTCTTGTAGACAGCATATATACGGGTCTTGTTTTTGTATCCATTCAGCCAGTCTATGTCTTTTGGTTGGAGCATTTAATCCATTTACATTTAAGGTAGTTATCGATATGTATGTTCCTATTACCATTTTCTTAATTGTTTTGGGTTTGTTATTGTAGGTCTTTTCCTTCTCTTGTGTTTCCTGCCTAGAGAAGTTCCTTTAGCATTTGTTGTAAAGCTGGTTTGGTGGTGCTGAGTTCTCTTAGCTTTTTCTTTTCTGTGAAGGTTTTAATTTCTCTTTCGAATCTGAATGAGATCCTTGCTGGGTAGGGTAATGTTGGTTGTAGGTTTTTCCCTTTCATTACTTTAAATATGTCCTGCCACTCCCTTCTGGCTTGCAGAGCGTCTGCTGAAAGATCAGCTGTTAACCTTATGGGGATTCCCTTGTATGTTATTTGTTGTTTTTCCCTTGCTGCTTTTAATATTTTTTCTTTGTATGTAGGTTTTGAAATACAAAGTTTGATTAATTTGTGTTTTGGCGTGTTTCTTCTTGGATTTATCCTGTATGGGACTCTCTGCACTTCCTGGAATGGATTGACTGTTTCCTTTCCCATATTAGGGAAGTTTTCAACTATAATCTCTTCAAATATTTTCTCAGTCCCTTCCTTTTTCTCTCCTTCTCCTGGGACCCTTATAACTTGAATGTTGTTGCATTTAATGTTGTTCCAGAGGTCTCTGAGACTGTCCTCAATTCTTTTCATTCTTTTTTCTTTATTCTGCTCTGCAATAGTTATTTCCACTATTTTATCTTCTAGGTCACTTATCCGTTCTTCTGCCTCAGTTATTCTGCTATTGATCCCTTCTAGAGAATTTTAAATTTCATTTATTGTGTTGTTCATCATTGTTTGTTTGCTCTTTAGTTTTTCTAGGTCCTTGATAAACGTTTCTTGTATTTTCTCCATTCTGTTTCCAAGATTTTGGATCATCTTTACCATCATTATGGTGAATTCTTTTTCAGGTAGACTGCCTATTTTCTCTCCATTTGTTAGGGCTGGTGGTTTTTTGCCTTGCTCCTTCATCTGCTGTGTGTTTCTCTGTCTTCTCATTTTGCTTAACTTACTGTGTTTGGGGTCTCCTTTTAGCAGGCTGCAGGTTCGTAGTTCCCGTTGTTTTTGGTGTCTGTCCCCAGCGGCTAAGGTTGGTTCAGTGGGTTGTGTAGGCTTCCTGGTGGAGGGGACTGGTGGCTGTGTTCCGGTGGATGAGGCTGGATCTTGTCTTTCTGGTGGGCAGGTCCACGTCTGGTGGTGTGTTTTGGGGTGTCTGTGGCCTTATTATGATTTTAGGCAGCCTCTCTGCTAATGGGTGGGGTTGTGTTCCTGTCTTGCTAGTTGTTTGGCATAGGGTGTCCACTACTGTAGCTTCCTGGTTGTTGAGTAGAGCTGAGTCTTAGCGTTGAGATGGACATCTCTGGGAGAGCTTTTGCCGTTTGACATTACGTGGAGCCGGGAACTCTCTGGTGGACCAATGTCCTGAACTCAGCTCTCCCACCTTAGAGGCACAGGTCTGACACATGGCCGGAGCACGAAGATACTGTCAGCCACACAGCTCAGAAGGAAAGGGAGAAAAAATAAATAAATAAATTAATTAAATTAAATACAATAAAATAAAGTTATTACCATAAAAAATAAAACAAATTACTAAAAGTAAAAAAAATTAAAAAGTAATTAAAAAAAAGAAGGAAAGAAGAGAGCAACCAAATCAAATAATTCTTCTATGAATGATAACAAGTGCTAAAAACTATACTAAAAAAAAAAAAAAAAGGACAGACAGAACCCTTGGACAAATGGTAAAAGCAAAGCTATACAGACAAAATCACACAAGGAAGCATACATATACACACTCACAAAAAGAGAAAAAGGAAAAAAAATCTATGTATAAAAAAAAAAGGAAGAGAGCAACCAAATCAATAAACAAATCTACCAATGATCATAAACTCTAAATACTAAACTAAGATAAACATAAAACCAGAAACAAATTAGATGCAGAAAGCAAACCCCAAGTCTACAGTTGCTCCCAAAGTCCACCGCCTCAATTTTGGGATAACTCGTTGTCTATTCAGGTATTGCAGAGGTGCAGGGTACATCACGTTGATTGTGGAGATTTAATCCACTGCTCCTGAGGCTGCTGGGAGAGATTTCCCTTTCTCTTCTTTGTTCACACAGCTCCCGGGGTTCAGCTTTGGATTTGGCCCCGCCTCTGTGTATAGGTCACCTGAGGGCATCTGTTCTTCGCTCAGACAGGATGGGGTTAAAATAGCAGCTGATTAGGGGTCTCTGGCTCACTCAGGCCGGAGGGAGGGAGGGGGACGGAATGCGGGGTGAGCCTGTGGCGGCAGAGGGTGGCGTGATGTTGCAACAGCCTGAGGCGCGCCGTGTGTTCTCCCGGGGAAGTTGTCCCTGGATCACGGGACCCTGGCAGTGGTGGGCTGCACACGCTCCCTGGAGGGGAGGTGTGGATAGTGACCTGTGCTTGCACATAGGCTTCTTGGTGGTGGCAGCAGCAGCCTTAGCGTCTCATGCCCATCTTTGGGGTCTGCGCTGATAGCTGTGGCTTGTGCCCATCTCTCGAGCTTGTATAGGCAGTGCTCTGAATCCCCTCTCCTCGCGCACCCGGAAACAGTGGTCTCTTGCCTCTTAGGCAGCTCCAGATCTTTTCCTGGACTCCCTCCCAGCTAGCTGTGGCGCACTAGCCCCTTCAGGCTGTGTTCACACAGCCAACCCCAGTCCT
Source organism: Balaenoptera ricei (assembly GCF_028023285.1). NCBI lineage: Eukaryota > Metazoa > Chordata > Mammalia > Artiodactyla > Balaenopteridae > Balaenoptera > Balaenoptera ricei. The sequence continues at coordinate 82,476,579 of NC_082644.1, forward strand.
CTCCCTGGGATCTGACCGAAGCCCGAGCCTCAGCTCCCAGCCCCCGCCCACCCCGGCGGGTGAGCAGACAAGCCTCTTGGGCTGGTGAGTGCTGGTCGGCACTGATCCTCTGTGTGGGAATCTCTCCGCTTTGCCCTCTGCACCCCTCTTGCTGCACTCTCCTCCGTGGCTCCGAAGCTTCCACCCCCCCGCCCCATCTCTGCCCACGAAGGGGCTTCCTAGTGTGTGGAAACTTCCCCTCCTTCACAGCTCCCTCCCCGAGGTGCAGGTTCCATCCCTATTCTTTTGTCTCTGTTTTTTCTTTTTTCTTTTGCCCTACCCTGGTATGTGGGGTGTTTCTTGCCTTTTGGGAAGTGTGAGGTCTTCTGCGAGCGTTCAGTAGGTGTTCTGTAGGAGTTGTTCTACATGTAGATGTATTTCTGATGTATTTGTGGGGAGGAAGGTGATCTCCATGTCTTACTCCTCCGCCATCTTGAATTTTGGCTCAAGTGAGTACATTTAGATTTACTATGTCTGATGTCTTGTACTCTGCCAGTGTAACTAAGCAGAACTACATTTCCCAGAATACCCTTTTCTATTTAGTTTCCCGTTCAGTTGACGGCTAGAAAAATTCATAGAAGATTTGAAAGGCCAAAGTGAAGTCAAAGCCTTTTTGTTGTTTTTGGAAGGCTGATGCAGCATACCAGACATGGTGGCAGGTCACATACATTGTCTCTGGTCTGCCAGCTCACCTTGCTACTGGGGGACAGCAACCACACTCATCCTGCTCCCAGCTCCCACCAGATCTGCTCTTTGAATCCTGGGCCACAAATATATGCAGCTCCGTGGTTAGAGCATGGTTTTTCCTGTAGCTCATTCAAGGCACCAGGGTTGGAGGCAGTGAAAAGCAGATGTGAGCTTCCGTTTATCCATCTTCTCATCCTCATCCAGCTTCCTTTCTGGCTGATCTTGAGTAATTGCACAGACTCCTTCAGCTTCCATGATTATGTACAGTCTAACGGCTATAATAAATTTCTATTGGAGACCATTCTTAGCAGTTCTGTTTCTCTTTAATCGAATGCTGATGGCTATAATAAGAAAAAAAATGTACACACACACACACGGAACCTGAAAAAAAGCTTCAGGAAGATGCATATGGTAGCAAGGCCTCAGCCACTGAAGAATGGATTGCCAGTGGAGATTGAAGGAAACTTTAGTATGGGGGCTGATGTGCAAGATGTGTGAGATGTATGAAAAAAATGATGGGACTATCCCTAGGGGCCTGATGGGGAATGACCCTAGGGACCTGGGATCATGGAGCACAATTCTAGACACAAAGGCTTTGAGTAGTACAACAGAGAGAGAGCTCTGTAGTTTTGCAATTAGTGGACCAAAGTTTATGGACATAGGACCCACAGAATACATTGAATATGCATATAAGAAACTTTAGGAAGGACAGAAAGGTTATGGAAAAGAGTAGTGGACATTGGGTAGTTTTGCCTGCCTAGTAAACGTCTGCAGTCTCCCAGGGCTGTAGAGCATGTGGCGACTCTCTGTGAATGTACGAAAGATGCTCCTTTCAGCCAGATGATCCAATCTAGGGTACCTGATTTGGAGACTGGAACACATCCTACCATCATCCTCTCATTTCACCACTCAGCTTGTGCCTTTGTGCCCTGATCATGTACAACTGTATGCATACTTTCCCCACACTCTTTCTCCATGACGTTCAGGTGGATGGACTGCAGCCTACCCCAGATATGGGGTGGATAGTGGACCAACTCCTGGCTACATTCCCACAACTGATAATCCCAGCGGAAAGCGACTCTTATTTTCCACAGAGAAATAGAATGTTATTGGCCTGACTTTGAGGAACATGCTTACTCCTGCACCCATCCCTGTAGCCAGCAGTATGATCTCCTATTTAGGCATGTGTCATGGGCTGAATTGTCTCCCCTCCCTACAAATTCATATGTTGAAGTCCTAATCCCCTAGTACCTCAGAATGTGACTGTATTTTGAGATATAAGGCCATTAAGGAGGTAATTAAGGTAAAATGAAGTCATATGGGTGGGTTCTAACCCAGTCTGACTGGTGTCCTTATACGAAGAGGTTAAGATGCAGACATACACAGAGGGAAGACCATGTGAAGACACAGGGAGAAGACAGTCATCTGCAAACCAAGAGAAGAGGACTCAAAAGAAACCAACCTTGATGACACCTTGATCTTGGACTTCTAGCCTCCAGAATTATGAGAAAATAAATTTCTGTTGTTTAAGCCACCTAGTCTGTGGCACTTTGTTATGACAACCCTAGGAAACCTATACAGCATTGTTCTTATTAAATGACTCAATTTTTATAAAATGATACCAAACTAATCTCTGCTGTCTGCTTAGGTATATGTCTGTGTTTAACAAGTGACATAAGCTAGCCCCACAATGATTACCCACTTGAACTTGAGGCCCACCCACCGTTTAGCAAAAATTTAGCTGAAACAGAATTTATGAAGGGAAGTTTGCTTAAAGGCCTTCACGTTTATCAATTTCATAGATATTCTAAAGCTTACCTCTGAACAAGCTCCATCCTTTGGTTAGCTGGATCCTCTGCTGTATAATGTTGTTTTAGCATTAGGTTGTGCTTTTTGCTGGGGTGTCATCAGCATAGACGAAAGAATATTCTAGAAGAGCCTCAAGAAGTACATTTGTGTGTCTACTGAAAGTTTGCTACTGAAAACATTGCATGAGATATTTGCTAGGAGGACCCTAGGGAGAAATTTCTAATTTAAGCACCAAGGATATCTGTTCTTCTCATGATCAATTAATCCAGAAGATTAACTTAGTTTTAATTTTTGCAAGCATGACTAGAAAGTTGGGTAATAGTTCTTAAACTTAATGTGCAAAAGAATCACCCGAGGAACTAATTCTGAAATTCTTCTTGAGAGTGAGTAGGGAAATGTGACAAAATATCCAATTTAGAATAAGCTTGATCTGATCAAAAAACTTTCAACTGTTCCTTTATGTACTTTTCAATTCCCATTAGGTAAAATTGCTTAGGTCCCATCTCCCTTTATTTTCCTTCCCAGGATGGTACCTGGGTACATGAAGAGGCTTAGGTGTCTCCATGGTAGTGGGTGGAGGGGCCCCTGTTCTTGAGTTATCACTGGTTTTGGACCCTTGTTCTCTACTTTGCCTCCCATCTAGCCCTCTGGCCAGGCCACCCAGTTCCACCTTCTACTGTGGTGTCACTTTGCCCTACCCAGCACAGTAGTCCCCACATCCGTCTGGCTGGCTCTCAACTCAGACGCCCACACATCATGGGTCTTGAAGGAGGATCAGAAGTACTAATCCAGATAATTCTCTAACAACATGGTCTGCTTTTCTTATTAGGCTGAGTGGCTCTATGTTGGTCATCTCCTCCTTGAATCCCAAAGGAAGAAAATGGAGCAAAGGTCCCTTCTCGTTGAGGTTTCTTCCCTTATATGACACAAATAACCCTCTCTAGGCAAAAATCTGAGAGGGGCATATCAGGAGACATAAGACTGAACACTTGAGTCTCATTTTTCTTTCTGTTCTGTTCCCTATAATTCCCCAAGCAGGAAATGGGGAGGTTTTTGTTTTTCTTTACCTACATTTTGATCTCTTTCTACAACTGAACAAGAGATTTCCTGCCATTGCATTCACAGGTGGAAATGGAGTTTTCTCAGCACTAAGAAGAACTCAGTAGGCCTGGGTGTTCCCGGATTGGTTGATACACTAAAGAAGGAAATAAGAGCATTTGGGAAATCCTTTCTTTTTAAAAAATGCATGGCTCTAAGCTTATTGACTTTCTGCTAAATCCTATTTTGTATGTGAGATGCTGAATAGTACCTCAGTCTTTATTTTTGTTTTTCTCTCCTCACCAAATTTCCCCAAGTAGATGGATGCTCTAGGACATGTACTTGGAAATGCAAAACAAATAAAGCACATTAATAATTTAAAAACTGTCTATATTATAAATTATAATAAAAGATAGATATCAGAAAATAAGGAAAAAAGGGCCTTAAAGGAGAGAAGAAAAAGTAAACAGTAAACTCCAGGTGCTCAAAACTGTTTTTTTTTGGTCCTAAAGGCATAGATGCTGAGAAAAAATAGTTGGTATCTGGGCCATATTTTGGGTGCCCCTAATTTGGGGCATCTATTGGTACACATGAATTACTTTGAAAATTAGATGTGGATTATGCTATGAGCTGGTTGTCTTTGGTAAGGGATTCAAGAGTTGAGTTCAAGTATTTCTAAGAGTATTAGTAATCCAAGTAATCCACATTTTCTTTGCTTCAAGTTTTTTTCTTCGTTTTTACAAACTTTGATAAAGCCATTCTCATGTCTTTCTTGCTGACCTCAAAGGAGTGTGGTGGGGAAAAAAATTGAAGAAGAATAGAGATCCATTTAGAAGGTTGAGATATTAAATTGATTACATCATTTATTGTTACATATCAAGAATGGACAACTTTCTTATTCTGTATCCTTTATAATAGAATCCTTACAAGCTGGAGTCCAGTTATAGACTTTGAAAAGAAGTATGTTTTCCTATCTCATTTCACATTTCCTCACTTCTTGTTTTGATCGGGATTGAGAAGGACTTAGAAACACACAGTCATTAGGCAGGGCAGTAGGAGAGTCCTGGCATGTGATATCAGGTGACAGATGATTCCATATGGTGGCCAAACCTCAAAAAGAAAAAGTAGAGCACTTTAAAGAGTAACAGGAAAGATTTCAGAGCAGGATGATTTCATTACGGGGCTTTATTATTTAGGCTTCTTTAGCAAGCACACATTGACACAAAATCTTGGAAGATTTTGAAAACTATAGTTGGTTTAATTACAGGCTCCCTCATTTCCCTGTTTTCTTCCCGAAAAGAATCCCTGTTTTGACAAGAGGTTGTTACCAGCCTTAAATTCCATCTCTACCGTGAAAGTAAGATGTGGTTTTCATTCCTTTTGCAACCCACACACCGATGTGGCACTCTACCCTAATCTCCATTTCCCTCTCCAAAATCCTATCCTTTTCCTCTCCACATCATAGCCTTTTTTTCCTGAGTACTTTTGTAGCAATAGGTACATGTCATCACTTTTTTTTTTTTGGTTGAGAAAATACTGTAATAAAGGTAGGCCCTTGAATATATTTTGGTGGTGTGGTTTGTAAGTGAGAAATTTTTTAAAAGATGCCTTTCTTGATGAATCCATTAGTGTTGTCTTGATTGAAAAAAAGTGATGCCAGGGCGGAGTCTTCTTTTCTTCCAAGCACCTTTGATCCCAGTGTACAAATAATGTTTATATTCCAGTTCACAGGGAAAAAAAGGAACGTGAAAATATTTCATTGAAAGCTGACAGCTTTAATGAACTTTAAAGGTTAACCCTGGTGCTAGTTAGCATATCTATTCATGTCTCCATCAGTCTATTGAATTACTCAGCTGAACATGCACACAAAAGCAAAACTTGAAAAAAAATACCCAGAAAGCCAACATTAATAATTCATAAATACTGGAGGCTGGTGACTGACAATTTTCCCCCTACTGTGTTGAAGTCTGTTAAGAACTGAATCCTGATAGCTCCTAAGTTACTTTAGAAACTCCATGAGCAACCCTGTCCAGGAATGTTAATGTTTCTGTAAGTGGTTCGCTACCGAAACATATCGTGGATTTTCCTCCCCTCGAGCACTTGTTCGTGTTCCTTTGGATTAGTATAAGGTACAGCTTTTCATGAGATGTTTAACTGACAGTTTTTATATTTGAATTTCACAAGCATCTGCAGACCATAAAAAAGTCCAAATTCAGCCATAATCCTCTGTTACAAAGTAAATCGGCATTTTTGAACAGATTCCAGATACCAGTTATAGCATTAATGAGGATATACAATCACGTTGTCTGCTTGGGCAGGATTAGAAGTGATGCTGCTCCTGACAGGGCTGGCCTGCCTCAAAATTCATTGTCCTCCTTCTTCCACATACATACAACTGTGCTTTATCAAACCTTCCCATTAAAAATAGAAGCTATCAACATCTTCAGGTGTTAGCCATTTTCCCAGGGAAATAAGGGATAAATACTACCACTCTTGCCTGACAATAAGTTGATTTCAAGCTCTTGTATAAAAAGAATAAAAATTCAGGCTTGATGCTATTAAAAGATTTAGCAAAGAGCTCCCGCAGAGGCCTGAAGAGAAGGGGACTTGGCAGGCTCTCCACCTGGTACCAATTGCTTTTCTCACCTGGGTTTGCTTCCGAAGGGGTTCCAAGGCTGTCGTCTCCAGCTCATGGTCAGAACTTCTACCACTTGTCAGTGATGAAACTCCCTTTTATGTTTTTCCGCTCAGAGTTTTTATTGTCATGCCTGCCCTTTGGAAAAAGCAATGGAGGTATGTGGATGAGGGTGTCTTCTCAGACTTGGGAAATGGTTATTTTGACATGAGGTTTTCTGTTGGTTCTCACAAGCCAGCTTCTAAACGTGAAACTATGGTGGTGTTCCAACGTTAAAAACCCTTACTTGACTTCCTAAATTGCAGTCTTAGTAATCGGTTTATATTAGGGATAGTTAGAGACATAACTCAACCTCTGCCCTTGGTAGCAACAAGCTTGTTTCCATTTCCCTTAAATTGTAGTTAACGGCAACAACTGAAAACTATTACGCTAACTAAAGTCCTTCCTCACTAAAATCTTAGACTCATGAACTGCCACTAAAGGTTTAAGTTTCAAGAAGATTTATAAGTTATAGAGTAGAAACTCAAAAATAATTGATCAACATAAGGCAGTGGTTTCCCTATTAAGTAATAAATAAAGCCCCAAACACATATTGAGCACCTTTCCTCTATGAAGAACTTCACCAGCTACAATTAATGTATTAGTCATTTGGGATAGATGTAGTTTGAAATCCTGCACTGCTGATTAATAACTATGCAAGTTTGGACAAACTGCCTAAAACTTTTGAGCCTCTGTTTGCTCGTCTGCAAATTGGGGGTAATAGTATTTACCTAATAGGGTTGCAGTATGGGTTAAATAAGATGATGTAGATGAAACATCTAGCAGAATTAACAGTAAATCTTATTTCCTTTCCCTTACATTTGAATCAGAACAATCTTTTTTGTCTGTGTGTGTGTGTTTCTTTAGTATAATCCTGTGAGGAAGAAGAAGAAGATGTTGATAACTTCTATTTTGCAAATGAAGAAATCCAGGCACAATCAAGTTACATGACCTGCCCATGCAGGTCATGGTAAACCGTTTCTTGGATTTTCTGGTCACTGTCTATGACCCTCAAAGACCCATAAGACAAGTGGGTCAATCATTATTTCTCAGCTTGATAACATTTTAGAAAAATTTCACTTTAAAATCCAGAATTTTCCTGTGTCCAATGCACATTTTAAAAATAAGCTATTTGCTTTTATTTTCCTTTGGGGATTTGAGGCAGCTTATAACACAGCAAACCAAACTGAACTTGACAAAAAAGAAATAAAATATCAGGATCAAATAAAAAGAGCATAATTATACATATTATAAGGCTCAAACCTTGTTGCCATAGCTGGCTTGTGAATTTGGCTCTGAGCCATCATAAAATTCCTTGAGGGCAGTGAGTGATGTAATAGACAGTGACCTTCGTCACATTTTTGTAACTTATAAAACACTAAATTTCAAGACTATATGATGACATTTGATAAAAACTGAAGGTAAACATTACTCTCTTAGGAATAACCCTAATGCACGCCAAATATGTAACTTTCTGGTAGTTCAGCTCACTTCAGGGTATAAGTACCTAGCGAAGTTAATAGATTGCATAACGATTTCTTAAAATGGTTTCTCTGTATTACAGTTATTTTGCAAAAATCTCATTAACTTTCTGTCCCAAATTTATAAAGTGTATATAAAAAATACAGAGCAACATAAATACTAAGTAATTTTTCTCTCCACTCTCCTTTTCTTCCCTTTCCCATAAGCAGTATTAATAGTTGGTGTGTATTAGTCTATTCCACAGTAGAGAATGCTAAAAATGCTAGGTATAATGCTTTAAAAGAATCCTTTTTTATAGATGTACAACTGAGCTGGGGTTAAGGTTAACATCAATTTTAGACAAACTTTTCCAAAAATTGAAGAAGAGGAAAACACTTCCCTATATTTTTCATCTGGCCAACATACACTATCAATACCTAATTGGCCAAAGAAAACAAAACATATAAAATTATAAATCAGTGTCTTGAACATAGATGCAAAAATCCTAAGCAAAAATATTTAAATAGTAAGTTTAGTGACATATGGAAAGGCTAATACATCACAACTAAGTTGTTTATTCAAAAAAATACAAGATTAACTTAACATTTGGAAATACTTGAAATTAAATTAATTAAACAAATAAAGAAAAAAATCATACTTACCTCAATAGTGACAGAAAAAGTATTTGATAAAATTAAAAAATGGTTCATGATAGAAAACTTTGATAGCAACTAGCAAACCAATAATAAAGGAGAACATACTCAGCCTGATGAAGAGTATTACTATAGACTGAATGTTTGTGTGTCCCCCAAATTCATGTGTTGAAATCTTAATGCCCAATATGATGGTATTAGGAAATGAGGCCTTTGAGAAGTGATTAATGCCTTTGTAAAAGAGGCTCAGGAGAGTTCCCTTGCCCCTTCCACCATGTGCAGACACAGCAAGAAGTTGGCAGTCTGTGTAACCCATAAGAGGGCCTCCACCAGAATCTGACTGTGCTGGCACCCTGAACTTGGACTCTCAGCCTCCAGAACCTCCAGAGAAGTCAATTTCTATTGTTTATAAGTTACCCAGTCTGGGGTATTCTGTAATAGCAGCCCGAATGAACTAAGCAGGTATTCTACAAAATACTTAGAGTCAACATCATACTTAGTGGTGAGATGTTGAGAGCTTTCTCTCTTATATCAGGAACAACACTGGATCCTAGCTCCTGAAAGTAAGCAAGGAAAAGAAATAAAATATATTTGAAAGTGATGAAACAAAATTTTCATTGTTCACTGATGACATGAATGTGAACATGCAAAATTCGAAAGAATTAACAAAAAGTTAAAGAGTGAATTTAGCAAAAAACTGGGTAAAATATCAATACACAGATATCAGTTGTTTTTCTATATACTAACAAAGCAATTAGGAAATAAAGTAAAAAACACATTATTTATAGTTGCATCAAATAACATCAGATAACTAGAATAAATCTACTGGAATATGTGAGAATCCTCTACGCTGAAAACTAACTTTATTGAAAGACACTGAAGAAGACCAAAATAATAAAAGGATAAACCATGTTCTTATATGAGAAATCTCAATATTAAAAAGACATTAATCCTTCCCATATGGATTTATAGATTCAATGCAATTTCATATTTGCTTGTTTATCTATTATCTATCTCCTCCACCCATCTGTCTGTCACAGAAAATGGCATGCTGATTCTGTAATGTATATGAAAATGCAAAAGGGTAAGAAGAGCATTTGATCTTGAAGAAGAGGAACAAAGTTGCAGGACTAAACAAGCAGATACCAAGTTTTATCATAAAGCTCTTATAACTAAGATAGTGTGATATTGATATAAAGATAGACTGATTAATGAAACAGTACAGAGTCCAAAAAGTGACCCATCTATATAAGGTCACTTGATTTATGAAAAGATTATACTGTAGTACTGTGGGGGAAACAATGGTCCTTTCAATAAATGGTACTGAGTCCATGAGATATACATATTTAGAAAAAGAATCTTATTTAGAAAAAGACCTATATCACTGTAGGTCTTACCCTGCAGGGGAAAAAAAGACCTATTATTGGATAGGTCTAAATAGGAAAGGTAAGACAAGAGTTCTAGGAAATAACATGGGGACTGTAGGAACTGGAGCTTCTTAGCGGTATTTAGAATTCACCAAAGAGATGCAACCACTTCTCAAGACTGTCCAAAGTAGGGGAGACAGAGACAGAGACAGAGAGAGAGAGAGATAGAAAGACAGAGAGATTGAGAATACCTGGCTGGACCTCGAAAAAAGTCATTTGCCAAGGAAATTTCGAAATGGAGCAGAGCAGGAGATGGTAGACAAATGGATCTTAGCTAAGAGCAAACAAAAAAAACTGAAAGCAAAAGAAACAAACAAAATATGCCAGACACAATCATCGAGTTCAAAAGCAAGCATGAGTTCAGAAATAGGAGATGAAGCGCAAGTCAGGAAATGGAAAGATATAAAAGACAGTCATGGCATCAAATGGCCCATTTTATTGAGGTCCAACTGTATTCAGGTAGAGACTGATCAGGTATAGGAATTCCACCTAAGGTTTCATGGGGGCTTCCCTCCTGCCTGCTCTGCTTCTTGAGTTGGATTGGTTAGAGTAGACAAATACTAAGAGGAAATAATAGTTAAGGATTTCTTAAAATGCCAGTCCCCTTTATTATTGTTTGGACGAATCTAGTCTATATGAGTCAGAAAAGCTCATGGATGGAATAGGATAACTATTAAAAAATAAGTTAAAAGTAAGTTATTTTGTTTAACCCTCCAGTTACTTTTTTTTTTTTTTAATAATTTAGTTGACTTTAAGTTTCCTTAATATCAGTAATGCTAATCGTGTAAAACAATCTCACTACCAGTTTATTCTTTTGGCAAAATTGCTTTTTACACATTTAAATGGTCCTTTCACTTACAAGGAAATGCATAAAAATTGTAAAACGTTGTTGCCTGCTGAGCTTTACCTCTACTTTTACAGTAGTGAGAACCCAGCCCTGCATGAGTAAATTTTCTAAATGTGTTTTTTTTTCCACTCAAGATTTCTGGAGCCTGTAGCTCTTTCAGTCTTTCAAACTCCCATGCTTTGAAATTCTCACTTTTGCAGAAAGCCTTCCCATTTTGTCTGAATTAGGTACAAACTTTTCAGACCAGAGAAACCCTGTGCCTTTTCAAAATTCTACATTTTTTGAAACTCTTCCCATGCTACAAGTAGCAAGACACAGATATTTACTAGATCATTCTCAACATTAGCATAAGGAAAAAAAATATGATACAAAGTCCCAGAAAACCTGCAACAATAGAGTTTCCTAACAGGGTAACAAATTTTTTTAAAAATCAAAGATAAAATATTCTTTCCCAGTAAGTAGAGGCTACCCTGACGTTTTCAATCACTCTGGGGGAAAATAAAACCATTAACACACGTTCAGCCACAAGCATCCTTGGATAAGTTACATCTTACCATCATCCCGTTTCTTCTCACATAGTCTAGACAACACAGTATGACTTAGACCTCAAGACTCCCTAATAGTGTGGCTCCTAAAAAGTACAGAGAGAACAGCAGAAAACATCTTTCCCCACATTCTCTATTACTTCCTGGACACACATTACTCAACACCTGCTAACTAACAAAGGGAGGGAAATACACAATCTGGAATAGGTCTTAAGGTGTTATTGTCTCCTTTGTCTGCCATCTTTAATGTGCTGGAATATCTGGCATCAGGCCTAGAAAATCGAGATTTACATCCCCTTCTTTGAAGCTCTCTCTTTCCTCTTGGTATGGCTACTCATCAGTAGGCAAATGCCCCTCGGCTCAGTTTAGCTCAGAGGGACCTAGACTGAACGCCTCCATCACACAAGCTTTCTCCCCAGGTGTTTGTATTAATGTGTTCCTTCCTCCCCCAGTCCTCTCTGAGGAGACTTCTACCTCCCTAGTAGTGTTTTCAGTGACAGAAATTAACCCTCATCAGTCTTCAGTCCTACATAGTAGTGTTTAGATATTTTCATGTCCGTTAGCTCACTAGATTCATTTGTTTGTTCAATAAATATTTACTGAGCTTCTACCCGGCTCTCTTACAGGTCAATAAGCAACGCAGAACTCTTGCTTTTGTGGAACAGCCAACCTAGTGGATCCTGCAAATGTCCTGTGAGATGGCTTCAAACAGTCAGCATGCTAGGATGTAAGGAAGAAGAAGCATAGAGAACCAGACTAGCACATGCAGACTTCCTGTTCTCAAAGCTCTCATTATTACCCTCTGGGTCCATTTTTCTCACTGATAGGCTATGTGCTTTGCTTCTTACATTCCCAGAAACATCGGGCTTAATTGTAGGTGTTGTGGGAATACATTTAAGAAATTAACGAAAGACCGTAACGGAAATGACTCACTTGGTAGAAATCCATGTCAATAGTGTATCTGGAATGATCCGTGTTACTAGCTTGGAGTACAAACGCAATTACCTCACTTTTATTTATTCAGTGTATTGCTTGAGCACCCACCTGCCCTCGGTGACGGGAAGTCCCCTTATTCCCCAAGGCCTCCCCCAACCACCCTCCATGGGCAGGAACACTAGGGACTTAGTTCATAGAAGATCGGTCCTGCTTCAAAAAGCCAGGAAGTGAGCGAAAATCAGGAAGTGTGACCTGTCCACTAATGCCGTGGCTTGGGTCTCTGCCACGTGAGGTTACAGGTGGTCCTGCACATTCTGATGGCTGGAAATTTGTTCATGGTTGCTACAATACTCCTATTGATTCAGCTCTTTTCTTCCCATCACCCCAGCAGCATGCCCCTGAACTCTGAGGACACTTTTCTTTTAGATCACACTTACATGCTCAGCCATTTCCCCTAATGCTTAGCACAGTGCCACGTGGGCCACGCTGGAGAAAAACCCAGCCCCAGCCTCCTGAGGTGCTGGAATAAGTCTTCCCCATGGTGCCTGGTTTGCTCCCCCTGCATGGGGCCACCTCGGCCCATCCCAACAAGGGATCTCCCTGCTGCACATAAGGGGAAAGGCAAATGTTGCTAAGCAACAAACACCCATTTTACATACCTACACCTACACACAAACTTTCACTGGCAAGGATTGCCTTAAATTTTCATAATTTAGAGGGTCTTTTAAATCCTTCTCTACAATGAAGCAATATCCTCCAAGGCAGTGTTCTTGGCTACACAGTAGAAGTGGCACCTTAGTGCCACATAGTATTCCAATACTAATTTTTTATAAAGAAAAGTCTGCTCCAAGACTGTGGCTATTGAGTGAGGCCAAGTAATCATTATTCAGGGCTTGAGTGCTCATGGGGGGAGAGTTAATCAGCCATTTGCATCTCCCCCAGTATCTGGTAGTTTTACCCAGCATTAGCATTTTAAAAAAAAATTGTAACACGTGACTGCAAAGCATTAATATCCAAAATATATAAAGGATGCCAGTGGTCAAGAAAGAACAGTGTAGTAGAAAAATGGGCATTTCACACGAAGGAAATCTAAATGGCTAATAAGCCTTATTAGTAATCTTGGAAATTCACATGAAAACTATGAGATCAATTTCACACCCACCAAATGGGTAAAAAATAGAAATTGGACAAAACCAAGTGCTGATGGGATGTGGAGGAATGGAGATGGCCAGTGGGAGAGCAAGTCGCCTCAGCACCTTGGGGCGACAGTGGTGCTCACCGGCCACCGCGTTGTTCAGGTAGCCCCTCACATCAGCTGGTCTGTGAGTTGTGGTGCATTCATCCAAAGGGCGTCTGCAGCAGGGGATGAGCGAGGCCTTTCTGGGACTGGGTGGTGAGAACAGCCCATAGCCCTAAAGGAGGCCCCATGCCACCGATATCAACGAATCTCAAAAGCCTCCCCGGCCCCCATGCCTCAGGGGTGTGAGCCTGGGGAGAAGCTAGTGCTTTTCCAACCGTAATGGGTATGGTCGGCAGCCTCACGTCTGCTCCAGTGATTCTGCCCCTTGGCAGTCATGGCCCCGGCCATCCCTCCCAGTGGGCCAACCTGTGTAATGACATAGGTGACCGTGGAGGCACAGAGACTTCCTCCTGGCTCTCTTGGACGACTTGCCGTGGTGCCCCAGCTGCCATGTTGTAAGGACACTCGAGTTGTCCCATGGGGTGGAGAGGCCCCATGATGAGGAGCTGTAACCTCCGGCCACACCAGCATTAACCCACCAGGCAGTGAGCGGGCCCTCCCATCCCTTTGGCAAGCCTTGGCCAAATCTTACTGCAGCCTTAGGAAGGACTGAGCTGGAGCCGTTCAGCGAAGCTGCTCCCTGACCCTCAGAAATGGTGTGAGATCATAAATGTTTACTGTTTTTAGCATCTGCGTTTTGGAGTGATTTGTTATGTAGCTATAGGTTATTGAGAAACCTTGTCAAATACAGATTCTCTAACAATCCGCTCCCAAAGGCCTAGGATGCGGGGCACTTTAATAAGATCCAGCTGATGCCAGTGGGCGGGCACGTGGTCCTTGATGAGGAGGAGGATTTGGCTCCACCCCCGCTAGGTTGAGAGCCCGTAAAGCAAACCAGTGCAGCGTCAGCAGCGTCCCCTGTGAAGGAGCGGTCAGAGCAGCCAGGCGGCGAGGACGGATGGGCGCAGCCCCGCACCTTGGCGGTGACCAACCGTGAGTGCCAAACCTGACGGGGAACGATGCGTGGTGGGCTCGCGAGGGTGCTGTGAGCCTGGAGCCTCCTGATGAGTTCTGGTTCCATTTAATTCAGAGTTTGCTCAGTGGACTCCGGAAGGTTCTGTGCGTTCTGGTTCCGTTTAATTCAGAGTTTGCTCAGTGGACTCCGGAAGGTTCTGTGCGTTCTGGTTCCGTTTAATTCAGAGTTTGCTCAGTGGACTCCGGAAGGTTCTGTGCGTTCTGGTTCCGTTAAGTTCAGAGTTTGATCAGTGGACTCCGGAAGGTTCTGTGCGTTCTGGTTCCGTTTAATTCAGAGTTTGCTCAGTGGACTCCGGAAGGTTCTGTGCGTTCTGGTTCCGTTTAATTCAGAGTTTGCTCAGTGGACTCCGGAAGGTTCTGTGCGTTCTGGTTCCGTTTAATTCAGAGTTTGCTCGGTGGACTCCGGAAGGTTCTGTGCGTTCTGGTTCCGTTTAATTCAGAGTTTGCTCGGTGGACTCCGGAAGGTTCTGTGCGTTCTGGTTCCGTTTAATTCAGAGTTTGCTCGGTGGACTCCGGAAGGTTCTGTGCGTTCTGGTTCTGTTAAGTTCAGAGTTTGATCGGTGGACTCTGGAAGGTTCTGTGCGTTCTGGTTCTGTTTAATTCAGAGTTTGTTCCACAGGCTCCGGAAGGTTCTGTGAGTTCTGGTTCTGTTTAATGCAGAGTTTGATCAGTGAACTCTGGAAGGTTTTGTGCGTTCTGGCTCCATTTAATTGGGAGTTTGTTCCAGGGACTCTGGAAGGCTCTGTGCATTTTGGTTCTATTTAATTCAGAGTTTGTTCCACGGATTCCGGAAAGTTCTGTGCATTCTGGTTCCATTTAATTCTGAGTTTGCTCTGTGGACTCCAGAAGGTTCTGTGAGTTCTGGTTACATTTAACCCAGCATTTGCATTTTAATAACTGAAACAGTCCAACACAGGTGTCCGTGGTTGGATGGGTCTCCCAGGTAGCTTTCTTCCACATGGCAGCTCAGGAACCCAGGTTGCTTACAGTATAAAGGCTTCAACATCCTCCAGGGTTTTGGAGTTCACCAGGTCTCTGCATCTGGCCACTAGATCCCTGATTGACCCATGTTTCAATGGCTAGAACTCAGTTAAATGGCTCCACTTAACAACTTATTATTTACTTTTATTCAGACTTTAAAAAATTTGATTTGATTTGATTTTTTAAAAAGGCTTCTATTGGAAAATTTAAAGACATATATCTGAATTTGTATCTGAATATATATATATTCATTTTTCATATATATATATATATATATATTCTGAAAAGTCAAAAGAAGTTGGATAGTTAGTGTTGACAATGAAATTGAATATAATCCTTGACTCTTATTCAGACTTTAAATTGTTAGTATGAGCTGAGGGGAAGGAAAAAAACTTAACAAACTCCAAACTGGTTCCAAGAATGGCTTTCCTTTTTAGCCAGTGTTACATTTTTCACAGGATGGGGGAAAAGCTTTAGTGGTTGCCTACTGTTCTCGAGTAATACTTTTTAGTAATGCAAGAGCTTAGTTGGCTGGATAACTTGATTACTCTGGAGGGCATGCTATTAGCAGAATGGGAAGGAATCAAAAGAAAAAAATAATTTACATTAAGGCCACAGACATGCCATACAATACAATTACTTCAGGTTTTATATCCAAAAAGCTATTATACTTTTCCCCCCATTCTTTTAGCACTGTGGTATTCTGGTAAGGGGCTTTATAAGAGGCAATAAATGGATGCTAGCCCAGAAAAAACCCAAGAGATTGTTTTGTGAATGAAAAAGTCCTGATGCTGGGAATAGGTCCATATGGATTTTTCTTTTTAGCTCTTTCCAATGAATTGTAGTTATCCATGGCTAATCAGTTCACTTCTTTTTACTTTAGTTTTCATGTGGAAATGATCATTCTGGTTCTTATTACAGAAATGTTATATGCATAAAGGAGATAATCCATGTGCAGTGCTTTTGTATACCTGAGCGAATTCAGCGTCCTTCCAGATCATTACCTGGAATCTCACTAAGCGTTATTCACCTGTTAGTAGAAATTGTTATGAGGAAAGAGCATCTTGGAGTAGATGTTAGTCATGACAAGTTAGGTTATGCTATAGTAATGAATTAGTCCCTACATCTTAGTGGCTTATTAATTAAATAATATTAAGTTATTTAAATATTTAAATTTAAAAATGGATTTAATTTTCATTCATTCAGTATATCCTACATGGATAGCCTACGTGCATCTACAGTGGAAGGCTTTGCTCCAAACTCTCACTCAGATCTAGGCTGAAGGAGCCTCACCATCTTGTGTGGCTGCCGTCTCAAAAATATGATTTCCAGGATCTCCCTGAGAGAGGGAAAGAGAAAGCACAGAGCACTCACACCTGCTCTTAAAGAGTCTTGACCAGAAGTGGCATAAGTCATTCTCAC
Source organism: Balaenoptera ricei (assembly GCF_028023285.1). Classification (NCBI taxonomy): domain Eukaryota; kingdom Metazoa; phylum Chordata; class Mammalia; order Artiodactyla; family Balaenopteridae; genus Balaenoptera; species Balaenoptera ricei. The sequence goes on from NC_082644.1 coordinate 82,493,373, forward strand.
TCACCAACCAGTCATGTGATTCCATTTACCTGCAAGAGGCCTGGAAAGTGTAGTCCCAGGTGCCTAGGAAGAAGCAGAGAACCACAGGTGGGTAAACAATGCACTCTTAATTGTAGTTCACTGGGAATCAGTAATTGAAATATGCAAAGGAGCTCATCAAAAGGAAACCATTTACAAATTAGGTGAACCTTTATAACTTATCTCAGGTGCTTCATCAGAATTGTGTTTTAGTATTATTTCATTCTTGTTTTGGTGGGTGGCCAACCAAAAATTCCTGGGTTTAAGATGAGGCATCAGCAAAGACACAAATTCTAACCTCAAGTATCCGACTCTGAGCTTCTCTCCGAGAATATATCAGACTGTGATCCTCTGCTTTCCATCAGGAGATTCTTAAATCGTCCATTTCTCCTTCTAGAAACCTGCTGTTGTGTTCTGGCTACAGAAAACAAGACCAAGGCCAAGTAAGATCTTGAAATTCAAAATAAAGACATCTGGTCCGAGTTTGCTGAATTGAATCGAATCCTCCATTAAATTAGGCACACGTCTTAAAGAGATACTTTCTGTAAAAGTGCCCAGCACAGTTCCTGGCATGTCTATAGTAGATGCTCAATAAACGAACGTGTACTTCCTTTGCAAAGGAAGTAAAAATCATACTGGTTTCTACTCTATTTGTGAATATATTTAGTGAGATTTTTCAGGTAATGATCTCCTTCCTATTCTTATACATCTAACCAGTTTTACAATTATGAAGCTCTTAGAACTTCTCCTCAAAGGTAGGACTTTATTATAAGCCATGCAGTGGAGATACAGCAGTGAAAAAAACAGCCGAAGTTCTCGTTTGTGCTCTTGTGTTGTAGCGGTGGGGCAGCCATGGGCACAGAGAGCAAACAAATCAAGGAACAAGGAAACTGTCAAGGGGGCCAGTGAGCGAGAGGAAGAGCAGAAGGAGAAGTGGTCCTATAGGCTGCAGCGGCCCACTAGGTGTCTGTCTGGCTTGTGCACGCGTCCTGTGGTTAAATTGTTTGTGGGTGGAAACTGAAGGAGCTGCTTAGGGAGCAGAATTTTGTGGGACCTGGGGACCCCAGCTTTTCTGTTTGAGTCCGACGGCGGGGGGAGATACAGATCAGGGAGAGGGGCTTCCAGCATGGAGTCGTCACAGCAGAACAGGGTTCTGTGACACAGAGTGTGTAGGGAACGCAGAGCTGCACTGGAGCCTGGAGAAAAGGATGTTTGGGGACATCCACAGACAGTAACTTTGGGAGAGACATCAACATTTTTACAGTGGAAGAGGGCCAGGGGATCAGAAGAGAGGCGCTCTGCAGCAGGTTTGAGTTGTCAACTGACAGATTCAGGAAAAAAAATGACAACTCCCACCCAGAAATAATAGGATGAAAAATAGAACAAAACTTTGAAAAGAGAGATGAAAGTCCAGGGAAATACAGGTCATTAAATGTTAGGGTGATCCCATTGTCCTCAAAGCCTGGGTAAAAGCCATGGGGAACTTCAAGTTACACTGACGAGGCCTTGCTTGAATGTGTTTAGAAAGTTAAGGGATATTAATTTCCCTTTGGGAATTCATTCAGTGATCTCTTTCCCATTGGATGGACACGTTTTGTTGAAACACCTGGGCTGCTTGGAATTTTTATTAGTCATACTTTCAAACCCAAAAGCTATAGTTTATGATATTTCAGTTCTCCTAACACAAATGCTGGCCAGAGTTAATCAAAGGCAGGTTGGACTACACCCTGTAGTGACATTTCTGGGATAATAAGATGGCTCCAGTGTCCCCTAAATATTTTCTCTTTCCCATTGTCTGAAATGGCACGATGGCGAGGCAGTTGACCTGTTGTTACGATTGAACCACAGTTGCCCACAGTGATAATTGCTCATTAATGCGCCTTGTATTAGCTTCCTTACTTTTTCTATCCCACTTTTGCAGTTCTCAACAAGTACTTCTTGAGATCAACTCCCAAATAAACCACTTGCGTGAAAATCCTAGTCTCATTGTCACTTTTGGGGAAACCTCAACTAAAGACAGCAAACACAGCTAAATGTACTGAGGGTAGTAAGGGTGAGCTAGGTGCCAGCTACTATACAATTCTCGTCTAACTGCTAAAACAACCCTATGAGGTAAGTTTTTTTTATCATTATTATCCCCATTTTATGCAGGAGGAAAACAAGGCAGAGTAGTAAGGTAACTTGCTTTTGGTCACCGAGCTAGTAAATGGCAGAGCCTGGAACCCTCACTTCACTGCCATCCCTGTTTCATCAATTTCTGATCAATTTTGTTCCTTTTGGCATCCCATAAGGAAAGTATTTAATCTCTGTCATCCTACTTTCTAAAAACTGCTTCCCCCCCAACACTTCCTTCCTCATTATAATATATAATAATATGGTGCTGTTTTTATAAAATTCCCTTAATCTGAGGACTTCTGTGGAAGCATACATTACTACTGATGGTAATAACAGGCCACAGGCTTCACCAATATCTTAATGTTCCTCACATTTACCAAGGAATGGCCCGATTGATGCATTTCCCCACAAAGCCCTTGAGACTAGTCTGCCTCTGTGTGAGAAGCGGAGGCTTTGAGCCCAAGGCTTGCTCTTTGGAGAGTGGTGACCGTGAGGAGGGGAACGTGTGTGATGCATTTCGATTGCAACGCCTGTGGGTCTTTACTGCGGTTCCTATTTTTGCTTTTTGGGTGCAATCCCAAAATAACCTACTTTCCTTCACCACCCAATTTGGTTTCTTCTCTCACAGCCCGTAGGGCAGCACTGTTACGTCTGTCTGTCGTGGCAAAGTGATACCAGCCAGCCTGGCATGCATATGTCTGTCTTGGACTTTGTATGATTGCAATAGAAACACTCTTAAAGAAGCTTAAAATATATTTATTATACCGATTCAGGTCATAGAGGTGGGCTTCGTGATTTCTCTCTCCTCTCTTTACATGTATTGTTCACTTCTGCTTCTGTGTTTTGATCACCTCTCTTTCTGTCTGCTGCCTTTTCCGGTCGTTCATCTGTTTGTCCATGATAGTGACCTCAGCGCCCGTATCAGCTTCCTATAGCTAAATGAATTGGTTCTGTCTCCCAGTTCCTGGGAGAGAGAATATGATTTGCCCAGCTGGAGCCAAGAGCGCATCCCTGCTGCAAGCAGTTGGCGGGGATGCTGCTGTTTACTCCGCGGGAGTTGCCAGTGTCAGAAGATTCTCTGTGGCGGCAAAACTGAACTTCCACGTTGGCTAAAGTGGTTTAATTTTACATCCGTGTATAACGATTATATACATTAAATGCCAACAGATTCCCCAAATTGTGCTGTAAGTATTATCTCATTTAATCCTCACAGTGACCCTGCGGTGTAATTATCCCCATTGTATAGGCGGGGAGCCTGAGGGTCTGCGGCTTTCCCGAGGTGAGAGGGCTAGTGTTGAGTTTCATGCGTGAGCTCACGTCTGTCTCCAAACCTCGTGCCCTTTCTCTATGGGCAGAGCTGAGTAGAAGGACTAGTTAGAAAACCATTTTGAACGCAAGACGCATACTTGGCAGATGTCATCACTCTCCCGTGAAGGAAGGAGTGGAGTGCAGGGAGCACATTTTAATTTTGTCACTAGATCATCAGCCCAGCCCAGCCCAGCCCAGCGTGGCGAAAGGGAAGCCTGCCTGCTGATACATAATGATGTTTCAAGATGATGAGCAAGAAAGCCCTGTCCGTTGACATAAAGATAGTTTATTACTCACAATTCATGTAACATGCCCAGTGTCTCTGCCCTCCTGGGGCAGAGGCCCCTGGGGGCGAGGCTCAAAGAGCAGTGAGGAGAGACTAAGTGAACCATGAAGGCTCTGGAGCGAGGATGAGCACTAGAGCCAGGCGTACGGTGAAGGGCAGCAGAGTGGGCTGCAGAGAACGCGGGGAGCATCAGGGACATGACTACACGGGCCTGAAATGAGGCTCGGAGGAGCGGGAGCAGGGACAGCCCCCCCGCAAGGATTTGTGGGCCTCCTCCCAGTTTGCAGGAGCCAGCCTGTGGCGCGTGTTCATTCACTCATAGATACTGGCTGCCTCCGTGACTACGGACTCTCCCTGCGGGCCTGGACAAATTGCTTAAATGTGTGATGTTTCTTTTTTTCTTTTCTTCTCTCAGTTTTATTGAGATACCATTGAAATGTGTGCTGTTTCCTCTTCCACTTTTAGTTTTGGTATGCACTGCCCCCTCCCCTCTGTCTTTCCCTCCTACAACCTGCCTTACTCAGACGCCACTTGTGTACACTCTAGAGTTATGTTTTGTTGTTCCTTATTCCAATAGAATTATGATACTGTGTATTCTCACAACATACATTGTCCCATTCCCAGGAGACTAGGGTAGAAGCATTAGGGAAAAAATGTTAGTGTAGGGAAAATACACTAATTCATACACAGCGTTAATTACCGACAATGGCTTTATTTGCTCACCAGTCAGGGGTTTTGCTAATTCCCAAGTTTCCTCGTGACCCAGTGTCTTAACCCAAATGAATGATACTTTGGTGGAGGACAGCCCTGGCTGTCATTGACAGAGCCTGTGCATTCCCAGTTTCTACATGAGGAAGGTTTACTTCTGGCTTCAGTAGCTTCAGGCTCAGTAAGAACCAAATGATCAGAGAAAACGTTCTCCGAAAAGCCCACCAAGCACCTTGCAGGAACAGATAAATGGAGCCAGGTTGGGAGCAAGGGACTAATTTATTGAGCATCCACTATGAGCCAGGCACCCTAGAGATCGCTTCCTTGTACATAATTCCCATCCTTTTTGTTTTATATTTTGATCTTTTTTTTTTTTTCTTTATTAAAGGTATGTGCACAAGGGAGAGTGTGCTCTTAGGAATCCTGCAACATGCCTGGGTTTTCTGGGAGGGGGAGGACTTAAAGCTTTATTTTTCTCCTGAGGTGAAAAGTAAAGGCTGAGGGAAATAGGTAACACAGCTTCCTTGTAATATTTGCAATTATATAATTTCTGTTACACAGATCCCTTGGATTAAGATTAACAACAGTGACAGCACATAGCTGATACACATGTGACTAGCACTGTTCTAGGTCCTTGACTCATATAAGTTCATTCAACCTTGGGAGCACGCCAGTGAAATACGTATTATTATCATTTTACAAATGAGGGCATTAAAATAGATAAGTGATCACCTCCAGGTGCACAGCTAGTAAGTGGTGAAACCAGTATTTATATGTAGATAGTTAAGCCTCCGGAATCCACATTCTTAACCATTACATTCTTATCAAACGTCTGAAGCAAGTTATACACACATTGTGAAAAGAGAATTATATAGAGAGGGTGGAAACATACCAAGAGGTCACATCATTAGATTTCAGGTATAGTCCAAGCTTTGTGAATCAGTAGCTATATGACTTTGGGCAATTCCTGCTCTAAGCCTCAATCTCCTCGTTTGTCAAATGAACACAGAAGTATTAGTTATTTCCCATATTGCTTGGTATTTATGGTCTAATTATTTCTGGTCTCAATTCTTACTATGCCTTGGACATACATTAGGGATTCTAAATAGTATACCTTATATTGCAGGATAAAATTTGGACAAAATTGAAAGCACGGGATATTATCAAATAGAATAAAGTATGTTCTGTAGATATCACATTAACCTGCCTTTGTTGTTATAGGATTAATTAGAGAATAATTACACACACTCAAATTAAAACACAAGACAACAAGAAGTTGGGAGCTGCATCAGAAAAACCAGACTCAGTAAGGAAATATTTTGGTTCATGTAACCGTGAGTCAAAGGAAGGAGGAGCTTCTGAATTAGCTGATACAGTGGCTCAACCATGTCATCCAGGGCCCAGCTTCTTTCTTTCTGCTCTAATGTCCAAACTGTCAGCTTCATCCTAAGGGTGTTTTCCTTTGTGGTCTTAGGATGTTTATCCGAAGCACTTAGGTCAAACACTGCCAATTCTTATCTACAGCTAGACAAAGAGACACTGCAGGAAACTCTTCTAGAAGCCAGAGGAGGAACTCTGTCACACCTGTCTCATTGGCCTGCCATTGTATCACATGCCCATTCCCCTTCCATCAGCAGCAAGGGGTATGGGAGGTCTCTGATCGGGCTACACTGTTGTTTCTCAGCCCTCAGGGCTCATTAGTATCACAAGGGAAGCTTTTTTGAAGTATCAATACTAATACTTGGGCCCCTCCCAGGCTGAGAAAGTCGGAATCTCTGGATGTGGGGCCTGGATATCAGGATGTTTTAAGTGCTCTCAGGTGATTTTAATGCAAAGTCGATTTGAGAAGCATGGGCCCATGCTTATTAGACTTCATCCATTAAGCTAGAGATTGGGGCAACATCTGCTGGGTCAAAAGTCCTGAGTATAAAACGGTCATGGGTTCAGAAGAAAATTAAGGCTTTGTTAAGAAAATGGAAATGGGAAATGGATGCTTGGTAGGCATTAAATATTATTCACTCTAAAAGAAATTTGCTAGTCACTGTTTTTAAACTTTACAGGCGCATGCTTATTTAATCCTCATAACAACATGATGAGCAAGCTATGATATTCACCAGTGTGTAATTGTAGCATCTTGTTTGCTGCCAGTATCTGTTCACTTTGGTTAATGCTTGAACTGTACCAGTTGATAAATATTTTTAATATTACCTATGCCATCGAGTAGAATGGCTTCATAGTTTGTTGTCCAAATTGAAACTTTTTTTTTGTTTTTTTTTTTGTTTTTTGTTTTGTTTTTGTTTTTTTTTTTAATTCAGACAGAAAGTCACAAAAATTATACTCATCCTCATCAGTTCACTCAGTCCCATGTAATTAATTTTTTTTTTTCATCTTGATCTTTTGTTAGCACTTTTATGAGTTCATCAGTTTTTCATTAGAGTTCTGAAAATGCTTATTCATTCAGTTCAGCAGTACAGTCCGTTACCAGAAACCTGTACTTGTCAGAGTCTTTTCCATGTATTTCTTGAAGATGAAACCCTTTTATAGGAACATATTTGCAAAATCATCAGAGTACACCCAGAACTGTCTGTAAATGACAAAAGACTTAAAAATGACCACGGTTAAAGATTTGATGACAGTTCATAATAATGCAGTTGACAAGAAAATTAGTTATTTCTGAGATATACATTTTAAAGTAATAAATAGGATTATTACTTATAACATTATACCAGAACATATAAGATTTTTAGAAATTTCATGTAATGTCTGAAACATTTATATTAACATATTTCCATACATATTTCCATACAAGTACAAATATAAGATTTTTAGAAATTTCATGTAATGTCTGAAACATTTATATTAACATATTTCCATACATATTTCCATACAAATACAAATATGATTTTTAGAAATTTCATGTAATGTCTGAAACATTTATATTAACATATTTCCATACATATTTCCATACAAATACAAATATAAGATTTTTAGAAATTTCATGTAATGTCTGAAACATTTATATTAACATGTTTCCATACAAATAACCCAATGAAAGTTTAGTATTAGTTGTTTTGTTTGTTTTTTTATACTGCAGGTTCTTATTAGGCATCAGTTTTATACACATCAGTGTATACATGTCAATCCCAATCGCCCAATTCAGCACACCACCATCCCCACCCCACCGCAGTTTTCCCCCCTTGGTGTCCATATGTCCATTCTCTACATCTGTGTCTCAACTTCTGCCCTGCAAACTGGCTCATCTGTACCATTTTTCTAGGTTCCGCATACATGCATTAATATACGATATTTGTTTTTCTCTTTCTGACTTACTTCACTCTGTATGACAGTCTCTAGATCCATCCACGTCTCAACAAATGACTCAATTTCGTTCCTTTTTATGGCTGAGTAATATTCCATTGTATATATGTACCACATCTTCTTTATCCATTTGTCTGTTGATGGGCATTTAGGTTGCTTCCATGACCTGGCTATTGTAAATAGTGCTGCAATGAACATTCGGGTGCATGTGTCTTTTTGAATTACGGTTTTCTCTGGGTATATGCCCAGTAGTGGGATTGCTGGGTCATATGGTAATTCTATTTTTAGTTTTTTAAGGAACCTCCATACTGTTTTCCATAGTGGCTGTATCAATTTACATTCCCACCAACAGTGCAAGAGGGTTCCCTTTTCTCCACACCCTCTCCAGCATCAGTTGTTTGTAGATTTTCTGATGATGCCCATTCTAACAGGAGTGAGGTGATACCTCATTGTAGTTTTGATTTGCATTTCTCTAATAATTAGTGATGTTGAGCATCTTTTCATGTGCTTCGTGGCCGTCTGTATGTCTTCTTTGGAGAAATGTCTATTTAGGTCTTCTGCCCATTTTTGGATTGGGGTGTTTGTTTCTTTGATATTGAGCTGAATGAGCTGTTTATATATTTTGGAGATTAATCCTTTGTCCGTTGATTCATTTGCAAATATTTTCTCCCATTCTGAGGGTTGTCTTTTCGTCTTGTTTATGGTTTCCTTTGCTGTGCAAAAGCTTTGAAGTTTCATTAGGTCCCACTTGTTTATTTTTGTTTTTATTTCCATTACTCTAGGAGGTGGATCAAAAAAGATCTTGCTGTGATTTATGTCAAAGAGTGTTCTTCCTATGTTTTCCTCTAAGAGTTTTATAGTGTCCAGTCTTATATTTAGGTCTCTAATCCATTTTGAGTTTATTTTTGTGTATGGTGTTAGGGAGTATTCTAATTTCATTCTTTTACATGTAGCTGTCCAGTTTTCCCAGCACCACTTATTGAAGAGACTGTCTTTTCTCCATTGTATATCTTTGCCTCCTTTGTCATAGATTAGTTGACCATAGGTGCGTGGGTTAATCTCTGGGCTTTCTATCTTGTTCCTTTGATCTATATTTCTGTTTTTGTGCCAGTACCATACTGTCTTGATTACTGTAGCTTTCTTGTATAGTCTGAAGTCCGGGAGCCTGATTCCTCCAGCTCCGTTTTTCTTTCTCAAGACTGCTTTGCCTATTCGGGGTCTTTTGTGTCTCCATACAAATTTTAAGATGATTTGTTCTAGCTCAGTAAAAAATGCCATTGGTAATTTGATAGGGATTGCATTGAATCTGTAGATTGCTTTGGGTAGTATACTCATTTTCACAATGTTGATTCTTCCAATCCAAGAACATGGTATATCTCTCCATCTGTTGGTATCATCTTTAATTTCTTTCATCAGTGTCTTATAGTTTTCTGCATACAGGTCTTTTGTCTCCCTAGGTAGGTTTATTCCTAGGTATTTTATTCTTTTTGTTGCAATGGTAAATGGGAGTGTTTCCATAATTTCTCTTTCAGATTTTTCATCATTAGTGTATAGGAATGCAAGAGATTTCTGTGCATTAATTTTGTATCCTGCAACTTTACCATATTCATTAATTAGCTCTAGCAGTTTTCTGGTGGCAGTTTTAGGATTCTCTATGTATAGTATCATGTCATCCGCAAACAGTGACAGTTTTACTTCTTCTTTTCCAATTTGTATTCCTTTTATTTCTTTTTCTTCTCTGATTGCCGTGGCTAGGACTTCCAAAACTATGTTGAATAATAGTGGTGAGAGTGGACATCCTTGTCTCGTTCCTGATCTTAGAGGAAATGCTTTCAGTTTTTCACCATTGAGAATGATGTTTGCTGTGGGTTTGTCATATATGGCCTTTATTATGTTGAGGTAGGTTCCCTCTATGCCCACTTTCTGGAGAGTTTTTATCAGAAATGGGTGTTGAATTTTGTCAAAAGCTTTTTCTGCATCTATTGAGATGATCACATGGTTTTTATTCTTCAATTTGTTAATATGGTGTATCACATTGATTGATTTGCGTATATTGAAGAATCCTTGCATCCCTGGGATAAATCCCACTTGATCGTGGTGTATGATCCTTTTAATGTGTTGTTGGATTCTGTTTGCTAGTATTTTGTTGAGGATTTTTGCATCTATATTCATCAGTGATATTGGTCTGTAATTTTCTTTTTTTGTAGTGTCTTTGTCTGGTTTTGGTATCAGGGTGATGGTGGCCTCATAGAATGAGTTTGGGAGTGTTCCTTCCTCTGCAATTTTTTGGAAGAGTTTGAGAAGGATGGGTGTTAGCTCTTCTCTAAATGTTTGATAGAATTCACCTGTGAAGCCATCTGGTCCTGGACTTTTGTTTGTTGGAAGATTTTTAATCACAGTTTCAATTTCATTACTTGTGATTGGTCTGTTCATATTTTCTATTTCTTCCTGGTTCAGTCTTGGAAGGTTATACCTTTCTAAGAATTTGTCCATTTCTTCCAGGTTGTCCATTTTATTGGCATAAAGTTGCTTGTAGTAGTCTCTTAGGATGCTTTGTATTTCTGCAGTGTCTGTTGTAACTTCTCCTTTTTCATTTCTGATTTTATTGATTTGAGTCCTCTCCCTCTTTTTCTTGATGAGTCTGGCTAATGGTTTATCAATTTTGTTTATCTTCTCAAAGAACCAACTTTTAGTTTTATTGATCTTTGCTATTGTTTTCTTTGTTTCTATTTCATTTATTTCTGCTCTGATCTTTATGATTTCTTTCCTTCTGCTAACTTTGGGTTTTGTTTGTTCTTCTTTCTCTAGTTTCTTTAAGTGTAAGGTTAGATTGTTTACTTGAGCTTTTTCTTGTTTCTTTAGGTAGGCTTGTATAGCTATAAACTTCCCTCTTAGAACTGCTTTTGCTGCATCCCATAGGTTTTGGGTCGTCGTGTTTTCATTGTCATTTGTCTCTAGGTATTTTTTGATTTCCTCTTTGATTTCTTCAGTGATCTCTTGGTTATTTAGTAACGTATTGTTTAGCCTCCATGTGTTTGTCCTTTTTACGTTTTTTTCCCTGTAATTCATTTCTAATCTCATAGCGTTGTGGTCAGAAAAGATGCTTGATATGATTTCAATTTTCTTAAATTTACTGAGGCTTGATTTGTGACCCAAGATGTGATCTATCTTGGAGAATGTTCCGTGCGCACTTGAGAAGAACGTGTAATCTGCTGTTTTTGGATGGAATGTCCGATATATATCAATTAAATCTATCTGGTCTATTGTGTCATTTAAAGCTTCTGTTTCCTTATTTATTTTCATTTTGGATGATCTGTCCATTGGTGTAAGTGAGGTGTTAAAGTCCCCCACTATTATTGTGTTACTGTCGATTTCCTCTTTTATAGCTGTTAGCAGTTGCCTTATGTATTGAGGTGCTCCTATGTTGGGTGCATATATATTTATAATTGTTATATCTTCTTCTTGGATTGATCCCTGGATCATTATGTAGTGTCCTTCCTTGTCTCTTGTAACATTCTTTAATTTAAAGTCTATTTTATCTGATATGAGTATAGCTACTCCAGCTTTCTTTTGATTTCCATTTGCATGGAATATCTTTTTCCATCCCATCACTTTCAGTCTGTATGTGTCCCTAGGTCTAAAGTGGGTCTCTTGTAGACAGCATATATATGGGTCTTGTTTTTGTATCCATTCAGCCAGTCTATGTCTTTTGGTTGGGGCATTTAATCCATTCACGTTTAAGGTAATTATCGATATGTATGTTCCTATGACCATTTTCTTAATTGTTTTGGGTTTGTTTTTGTAGGTCCTTTTCTTCTCTTGTGTTTCCCACTTAGAGAAGTTCCTTTAGCATTTGTTGTAGAGCTGGTTTGGTGGTGCTGAATTCTCTTAGCTTTTGCTTGTCTGTAAAGCTTTTGATTTCTCCATCAAATCTAAATGAGATCCTTGCCGGGTAGAGTAATCTTGGTTGTAGGTTCTTCCCTTTCATCACTTTAAGTATATCATGCCACTCCCTTCTGGCTTGCAGAGTTTCTGCTGAGAAATCAGCTGTTAACCTTATGGGAGTTCCCTTGTATGTTATTTGTCGTTTTTCCCTTGCTGCTTTCAATAATTTTTCTTTGTCTTTAATTTTTGCCACTTTGATTACTATGTGTCTCGGCGTGTTTCTCCTTGGGTTTATCCTGTATGGGACTCTCTGCGCTTCCTGGACTTGGGTGGCTATTTCCTTTCCCATGTTAGGGAAGTTTTCGACTATAATCTCTTCAAATATTTTCTCTGGTCCTTTCTCTCTCTCTTCTCCTTCTGGGACCCCTATAATGCGAATGTTGTTGCGTTTAATGTTATCCCAGAGGTCTCTTAGGCTGTCTTCATTTCTTTTCATTCTTTTTTCTTTAGTCTGTTCCGCAGCAGTGAATTCCATCATTCTGTCTTCCAGGTCACTTATCCGTTCTTCTGCCTCAGTTATTCTGCTATTGATTCCTTCTAGTGTAGTTTTCATTTCAGTTATTGTATTGGTCATCTCTGTTTGTTTGTTCTTTAATTCTTCTAGGTCTTTGTTAATCATTTCTTGCATCTTCTCAATCTTTGCCTCCATTCTTATTCCGAGGTCCTGGATCATCTTCACTATCATTATTCTGAATTCTTTTTCTGGAAGGTTGCCTATCTCCACTTCATTTAGTTGTTTTTCTGGGGTTTTTTCTTGTTCCTTCATCTGGTACATAGCCCTCTGCCTTTTCATCTTCTCTATCTTTCTGTAACTGTGGTTTTTGGTCCACAGGCTGCAGGATTATAGTTTTTCTTGCTTCTGTTCTGAAACATTTTTGAGAGTGAAAAGGAATATTCTATTTTTAAGACTATGACTCCAGGACATTAAGAGTAAACTGGGACCATCCTGGGCAAACCAACATACGTCATCACTCTACCTACGAGGTATTATGTATAGTATAGAATTTGGCTTTGTTTAAAGAAAGGTCTGGCCTTTGTCTTGACTTCTAGAATGTAATCTGTGTCATACCTGATAGGCATGTCTTGGCTTAGGCCAGATTCTGACCACACTGGATCTTAAGAAGTGGATGTCCACACCTGAGAGTTTTAGGTTGGGGCTGGCCACACCAGAAAGACCAGCTATGTATTTAGAGTGGAGACTTTGGGTAACTGGGTATCGGTTGACCTAGAGACTGAGTTCAACCACGTGGGCAATCAATAAGTCATGCCTATGTAATGAAGTAACAATAAAAACTGAATACTGGTGCTCAGGCACACTTTCTTGATTGGCAGTACTCCATGTGTATTGCCATGCATCAATACTGGGAGGGTAAAGTGTCCCGAGGACAACAGCAGCTTCCTGTTTGGAACCCTCCCAGACTCTGTCCTATGCATCTCTTGCTTTGGCTGATGTTGATCTGTATCCTTTCCCTGTAATAAACCATAACTGTGAGCATAATAACTTTCAGTGAGTGCTGGGAGTCCTCTTAGTGAATTGGAAAGCTGAGGGTACTTTTGGAAGTCATCCAAACTTTCCATTGGTGTCAGAAGGGATGGCTGTCTTAGATACTTTGCCCTCAAACCTCACAGTTTGGTTAATTCTGGATATATTATCAGGCCACTTTAGGAGGCTAAGTAACATGCCCAGTGTCTCAAAACTAATGAAGGATGGAGCTTCAGCAGAGTGGGCTGCAAAGTCATTTCACTCCCCAGAAGTGACTACTTCTATGATATTTCAGTGTTGCTTTTATACTTTTTTTCTGCCTCTAATTCCTCATGTTAAATTCTTTCTGTTAAAATAACTGATTTTTTTTTTCTTTCTTTCTGTTTTGCTGACTGGAACTAGATTGATACAACAGTGTTGACATTAAAATACTTTCTTTTTATTAAAAAATACCTCAAATTTATAGGAGACTCTCAACTATAAATACAATAAAATGTCTAGAGTCTTAGAGTGAGAAAGTGGTGAAAGTGGCAACAAAATAGCTCTTAGAGCTCATGGATCAATGTTTGACTTAGTTGGGTGCGTGGTCTTTCCTGGGGCTGTCAGAGGCTTAAAGGAATCAGTTGCTCCAAGTCCTGGTTTGGCAAAGCATCTTTCCATTCCTGGGCATTTTATAACACTCAGGCTGAAGCCAGTGAGACTCAAGGTGCAGAGTGTGAAAAGAAAGCAGCACATGCACAGCTCCCTTACCTTTCCTTTCTCATCTGGTTTCTGAGACTACTGATTTGATTCTGTAAAGGGACACACTTATGTACCAAGGTGAAATTGGGAAAGTGAGGCCATATACAGTATTTGTTTCATTAATACTCAGTCCATAGATCTAACTGTGAATGTGAAACTGCAAAGAGAAAACACCTCACTTCAGAATAAATGCCCTGGACATGATACAGCTAGCAGGTGGGGATCATATACTATTTCTAGTTTATAAACATTTAACTGTGAGAGATTAATGTAGCCAAATGGTAGTTCCTGCTGCCTCACTTCCTGCTTTAAAATATAGTGCATTAATAGAAAATTTGAAGTATAATAAGGCAATCAGAAAATGACTGGCACTGGAAAGATAGTTTATTACTCACAATTCCCAAGAGGAGGTAGCTTGCCACACCACAGGGAGTTGTATTAGGGTTCTCCAGATGAGCAGAGAAACAACCAATAGTGTGTGTGTGTGTGTGCGTGTGCGCGTGTATATATATATATATATATACACACACACACACACACACACACATACATCTACATCTATACCTACATCTATATATAATAAAGAGATTTATTATATGGAATTGGCTCACATGATTACGGAGGCTGAGAAATCCCAAGATGATATGTAGTTGGCAAGCTGGAGACCCAGGAGAGCTGATGTAGTTCCAGTCCAAAAGCCAGCTGACTTGAGATCCAAGAATTAATGTGTCAGTTCAAGTCCAAAGGCAGGAAAAGACCAATGTACCAGCTCAATCAGGCAGGCAGGAGGAATTCCCCCTTCCCTGTGTGTGTGTGTGGGGGGGGGTGGTGTGTCAGCCTTTTTGTGCAATATAGGTCTTCAACTGATTGGATGAGATCCACCTATATTAGGGAGGGCCATCTGTTTTACTCAGTCTACTGATTCAAATGCTGATCTTATCCAGTAACACCCTCACAGACACACCCAGCATAATGTTTGACCAAATATCTGAGCACCCTGTGGCTCAGTCAGATTGACACACAAAATTAATCATCACTGGTGGCGACGTGGGAAAATTACTGGGCTTGGTCATATGGCAGAAAGAGGAAAAGACTGTGGTCAGGAGCCTTCATTGTGGTTTCCTTGGGAAGGAACACGTGAGGCAGGGGAAGCATGCTTGGGATTGACTAGTTTGAATAATTACAGTGGGCTCTGGGGCATAGGGCTGTCCCTAATTGTCTGGAACTTGCCTCTGGAACCTGCCTCATTTGGGCAGGTATATAGTGGCCCAGAGTGTAAGAGTCAGATAAGGAAGGTGGTTGGGGGTGTAGACTTTGGATTGATTGGCTTGTATTTGAAAAGCATATCCCCAAGAAGGGGACTCCTCCTAAGGAGGGGAGATGGGAAGGGAGGCAGAGGGCTAGGGCAAGGTGATTTAGGCATATTTGGGTTGTCCAGTACAAGGCATATCTAGCATGTAGACCTAGAAAAGATGTTAAAGCATCAAGTTTACTGAAGCTAAAAATATGGTTAATTCAGCCCCATGGTGCACAGCCTGTCTAATGCCTACTATAGGAGTTGGCACCTGGTCACATGCATTCTCTCTCTAACCAAAGCTGAGTCGCAAACATCCCCACTCCCAACTGACAGACTTGTGGGTGCACGAGCAGGTAGAATAGGATAGTAGAAAATGCTTGGGTTTTGGAGCCACGAGCTCTTGTAAGTGAATACCAGCCCTTTTGCTTATTAACAGAGTACATTTAGCAAGTTATTTAATCTCCCTAAGGATTGATTTTTTAAAAATATCTGCAAGGTGGACAATGGAATCTACATCAGGGTTTTGGTGAAGATTTGACATAATGAATACAATGGGTCTATCAAATAGTAAGCACTTATTTTAATTAGGATATTTTTGTCTTTATTAATATTAGGATATAGATAGTTGAGGGTCCTGAAATGAGGTCCGCGTTCATGGGACCTTAGTATTCAGAAAAACTCAAAATATCTGGAACTATTAGTAGATTTGTTCTAGTGAAATTTATGAGTCAAATAAGCTTATTTTAATTCATCTGTTGGCAGCTAGAATACGTCTTTGAGTAATGCTTGCATTAATCATACACGGTGGTATATTGTCTGATCTCTTGCATATTTATGTCCTTTCTTTTTGTCTCCTTTAGATTTGATAAAAAAGAAATAAACTTGAGTTGAAGTCACCATCTCTCAAAATTTAGTAGTCTTTGCTTTGCTGTCTTTTTTCATTTAGTATTACAGAGAAAGCAAATGTCTATCTGATTTTTGCTCCTTTGTATGTGTACATCTGTTTGTGCATGGTAGCTATTCCTATGTATCCATGTGCACACAGGCTGAATTAGGGATATTTTAAATGGGAAAAAAATGTTGGTGTATGTCCAGTTATTGGTATATGTCTAGGTATGGTATCTTCTCATTAACTTTTCTTTCCTTTCTTTTTTTTTTTGACAAAGTATTTCAATCTTCAAAATCAGTTTTTTCAGGTAAAATAGTTTTCTTCCATTATTCCTATAATCGTTCAATTCCTTTAGGCTTCAGTACTGTCTCCATATTTTATTCTTCTTAGATGTCCTTTGCAACTTGACTCCCCTATATATGTCTTCCATGTCTCTTAGATTTTTCTAACCATTTAAATCTTTTTTAATGCTTTCCCTGAGTTTGGGAAGAATCCAGAGTTGATTACTGCTTTACAAATTTGATTTCTGAAAAAACTAACTTGTCAGCCTGCATTAACTTTACTGTTTGTTATTTGTGCTTTTTACCTCCAGGTCTGATACAGTTTCATAGAAACAGGTCCTTCTGACTCCTATTGTAGACACATATGGAGGTTCTAAAGCACTTTCTTGTTCCTTGCAATAAATTTATCATTTTATAGGAAGGCATTTGCTCTGAATTCTCATGGTGATCCTTTTCTTTTGAACAACTGTGCCTTTTTTAATATATGCTTTGTACTTTTTTTGGTTAGTTGTTACCTTTTGCAGAGGAATACTTTAGCTTGTCAGGGATTGAGAATTGAGAAGGGTTCTATCAGACATTGGCATGAAGCATAGTTTGAAATTTTTATGCCCAGATGAAGGGTAATGGACAGTATTTGGTTTCATTTTGCCAGTTCAGAGATCCTTCAGCCTGCGGGGAATGCGGATAGAGCAGAAGCCAGAGCCAGAGTTAGAGAAGAAAGTCGGAGCTAGTTATACTTGGGAAGTTCGCCCAGAGTTTCTGTTTTGTGTTTGGCATGCAGTCACGATTTTTCTAGGACAGGGCCCCTGCTATCGTCTGGCAAAGCTGCAGTGTTTAAAATCTGATGGTTTCATTACCTCTACTCTTCACTAACGTGGTCATCAGGACCAATTTTAACAAGGAGTGCCACCACAGGGTCCTGGTGAGGCGTGGCCTCCGGTGTGAGAAGTGCTTTTGCTGACACTGGTGGGAAGCAGATTTCTCCTTCCTGATCTCTCCTACTCCCCTTCCCCAACTCTCCTACTCCTTATTATCTCACCTCCTTCTTCATTTCCAGCCCTCACAGCCTCCAAGTTAGGCTACAAGTCAGTATCTTGCTATATAAAACCGGGAAGAATAAGACTGCTGAGAGGAGCAGCTGGGCCCAGAGTTCAGGTACATGGGGAGTTTGCTTGGTTGGTTGTTGGTTTTACTTTTAGGACGTTTCCCTGTGGCTCCTCTCGGGCATTCAGTATTAGAATTTCTGGGGGAGGAGGTAAGAATCTGTATTTTTAAAAAGCCTCCCAAGTGATTGGAATGCAGCTGGCCCTTGGACTTCCGACAGTTATTTGCAAATCAGGAGTCTGAGAAAAAGGCCTGAAAAAAATGTGCCAGTGTGTCTTTCTAAAATTTTCTGAGCACCTACTTTATGCCGATTGCTTTGCTTTGTGCCACTGTGTAGGATAGAAAGAAGCAGAAGGGGAGGGAAGTATAACCTAATTAGGCAGAAATCGTTCACATTTACCCAGTGCTTACCACACCCCAGGCACTTCACTTAGCACTTTACACACATTAGCTGGAATGGTCCTCACAGTCACCCTAGGATTTGGAAGCTATTATTTTCCTTCTTCTACCAATAGGGAAACAGAGGCTTAAAAAAGGTTAAGGAGCTCGTCAGCGTCACACAGGTAGCAAGTGGCAGGGCTAGAATCTGAACACGTGAAGTTCAGCTGCATTTTAAATAAGTTCTGTTGTCTCCCGCAAAAGGAGATAGCGGACAGCGTCGTTGGTCTGTGCCTAGGCCAAGTGGGAGTTCAGACTCTAAATGCTATGTGTGTTCAAGCGGCCATACACCCCAAGTCCGGGGGTGGGAGTTGGGGTCTGTAACCAGGAGGGAGGTGCAGGACGTTCTCTGCACAGGTGCACCCAGGCTGACGCCGTGTGCCCTGCCGCGCATGTGCCTTGAGCCTCCGCTGCCTTTGTCCTCCCCAGTTTCCCATCTGCAGCCATCCTTGATGGAGGCTCAACCCACCTGTGTTTGCAAGAAGCCTGAATGCTCCCTTGCCTGTTTTTAAGCCGTTTGCCTATGACAGAGTGTGAATAACAAGATGGGAAACATCTCTATTATAACTTAAGAGGCCCCGTGTGCCATTTCAGCGTCATTTTGTTGCTTTCCTTTTTTCTCTAGGTTAGTAAAGATTGGCTACTGGCTCTGATCTTTTCAAAGAAGCATAAGAGAGTTATTTACTAGCTTTGGGGATCATTTGTCTAAGTGGATTTTCAAATATTTTGTACAAACCTAATGTAAACATCTTGTAAAAAAAAAAAATGAAGCATAAATGCAGCAGTCACATTCAAGAGAACTTCAGAGGGAAGAGATGTTTTCAATGTTGGTTTCTTTTCTGTGATGTCATTAGATTTTGGTAATATATTATGTCATTGTTATTACTAGGAATTTAGTAAGCGATTAACTAGCTGCACAAGTTGTTTCATTTGGCTTTACACCGAGGAAAGTAGAGAAACCATGTCTGCCCCTAAGCGATATGGTATTTAAGATGAATTTAAGACAGATACCACTGACATAAATATTAAAACCAGGAAGGATGAAAGGCAGCACAGGACAGCATTTTGTATATATCGATAGTATATAGTATGCTATAGCATAGTCTCAGAAGAACACAGATTCTGAAGCCAGACTGCCTGATTTCAAATTCCCACTCTCTGTGCAGCTGTGTGACCTTAGGTAAGTCACTTACAGCTTCAGTTTTCTCATCTGTAACATGGGGCTGCTAATCATATCTATCTCATAAGGTTGTGCTTATTAAATAAGTGTACATAGAGCACATATTATTTTAAACCATTTCCATTATTTATATATAATATACATATTTTATTATATCTGAAGGGAAAAATTAGCAGCAAAATCACCAGTTTATTGTCACAATGCCAACTATAAAAGTCTTGTGCCTTGATGAAGGATAGTACCACGAGATAGTGTTGGCTGAACTTGGTTTCCCTGTTGTTAAAAGCAAAATAAGAAAACGGAAACATTCCTTATATGTTGGTGGATTTTATTTAACCAAGGGTTTATGTAGTACTTACTGTGGGCCAGGCTCTGGTAGAGGATTTTATAAATATTGATGTATTTAATTACTTAGTGAAATGGGGTCCTCACTATTTCCATTTTTCAGATGAGCAGACTGAAATGCTGTATTGACTCTGAATCACACAGCTTGTCAGTGGTAGAACTGGAATTCAGGCAGGCCATCAGGCTCCCTGGCCAGTCCCGCTTATTCCTCTGCTCTGCTGCCTCTGTCAGTATGTGCAGGATGGACCCATAGGGTAAAATATGTTGCATATTTTACTGCAACGTTTATATAGCTTTGGGCACAGAAGAGTAAAAGGAACAGCGTCTTACAGATTTCTCTCCACTTTCTTATCGCCGCTGACTCAGCCACCATTGGATCTTTAACCCTAAGGAAACTATCAGATAAAAGACATCAGTGAAGCCCTAGAGGTGAGGGCCAAGGGAGGGGTGGAATATGTTTTAGCTGTTTTATAACGGCCAGTATTTGGCCTCCTCTTTGCTAGTTTTTGGTTGGTTGTTTGTGTTAACCAACTCATGGATTCATACAGCTGTGACGCTGGAATGGTCCTTAGTACCATGCTTCTCACACTTGAAATTGCATGTGATTTGGTCTGGGATCTTGGTAAAGATTCTGATTCTGTAGATTGGGGTGGGTCCCAAGTTGCTGCGTTTCTTATTAACTCCCAGGGGATGCTTCAGGTTCCTGGATCACAAGGCCTTCAAGTTCTTTAAGTCAACGCCTTCATTTTACAAATAAGAACAATGAGGTCTAGGAAAGTCCAGAAACTTGCCTATCGCCCCATGTCTATAGTGAGATATGTAAAAAAAAAAAAAAAAAAAATCAAAAAAAGACACATAACTTTCTCATCATTCAAGAGGGGCTCTCTCATTAATCCTTATGACATCTTCATGAGATTTTACTTTTCTACTTACAATAAAATAAAATGAAACATAAGGAAGAAAGATGAATTAATTTAAGCCTGTTTAGTAAGTTGTGCTATATACCTGGAGTGTAAAGTAAGTTTAGTCTCAAGTCCCTGTGCTTGCTCTTGATCACGTGGTTTTCCTGCTGGTGGCCAGGTATGACTTGGGGTGAAGTATTAGGAAACGTGCTAAAGGCTCACGTGTGAGCTGTGCTCTTCAATCCACTTGAAAAGCTGACATTTTGGTCTGAGTCTGACCTCTTACCTGGTCCCAAATTTAGATTGTAAGTAAAATATTCTTTATTTTTTAAAAATTTATTTATTTATTTATTTATTTATTTATGACTGTGTTGGGTCTTGGTTGCTGTGTGTGGGCTTTCTCTAGCTGGGGCGAGGGGGGGCTACTCTTCGTTGCAGTGTGCGGGCTTCTCATTGCGGTGGCTTCTCTTGTTGCGGAGCGCGGGCTCTAGGCGCGTGGGCTTCAGTAGTTGTGGCACATTGGCTTCAGTAGTTGTGGCTCACAGGCTCTAGAGCGCAAGCTTAGTAGTTGTGGTGCATGTGCTTAGTGGCTCCGCGGCATGTGGGATCCTCCCGGACCAGGGTTCGAACCCGTGTCCCCTGCATTGGCAGGCGGATTCTTAACCCCTGTGCCACCAGGGGAGTCCCGGAAAATGTTCTTTAGAGCTCCAGAAGTCTCAGCAGAGCTACTGAGAACTGTGTAAGTCGGTAGTGGTGAGTAAACAAATGAGTAAGTGCAAATCGCTTAACCTGGTGCCTGGTTACATGGCAGATATCCAATATTAGTTAATTCCCATTTTAAAATTGTTGTGATTTATTGATTTCCTTTATAAACATATTAAATTCTTCTTAAAACCAAATGCCCCTTTAGTTTTGTGTAGCTCACAGACCTGGCTAAAGGAGGAACAAAGTCTAAGGGAGGAAAGAACTTCAGAGATCTTCACAGCAGTGTGAGAGTGAGAAACCTCATTATTTCCTTTAGGAAGTATTAGCCTGAATAAATTCATAGTTTGTCCTTACAATGGGATTTGCTTGACTTTTATCTCAAAATACAACTTCCTATTTCTCAGTCATTTCTCTGAGAAAATTTTCTCAGGATTATTTTTCTGTATTTATTTCCCTCCTACTTTCTCTTTTTTTCTTATTGCTTATCTCTCTTGTTCTTGCTCTTAATCATTCCCCTCTCCCCTCTCTCACCTTTCTTTCCTTCCCTCCCTTTTAAAATTTTTTGCTAATTGGAAGGAGAGTAGCATCCGAGCGTCTTACCGTTGGTTCACAGAAACCCTGGGCAGGTAGTTAATTATTTCTTAATTTTGATGCACAGTCTCCTAATTAAGGGAAGGGGGTTGACGCGTGATTTGCCGGAGACCTCCGTGAGTGTGGTGCTCACTGCTTTCTTATCGTGGGCGGGCAGCGTCGATCCGTGACGCACGCAAGGGTCCTCGCACTAGGGAGGCCGTAGGAGTCTAGGGTTCCGGACCAGAGGATGCAGGCAGCAAAATGCATAGAGTAAGATTCAGGTGATACCTCTTCTCCTCTCTCCTCCCCATTCCACTCTTTCTGGAGAATGAAGCCAGTGTGGCATGAGGTCAAGAGACCCACACCCAACCCCTAAAATGCTTGCACCGATCAGCAGACACCTTCTTCCCCTGACTTGGAGCACGGAGACTCCTCTGACTAATTTGCCACATCTTTTTGAAATAACAAGGGATTTTTAAGGTGTTTATCCCATCTACAGCTTTTTAAAGCAGCAAGTTCATTTAAATAATTACCTAGTCATTTAGTTAATGCATTCTTTTTTAAACTTGACTAACTACAGCGTATGTGGTTTTGATGGAAAAAGAGCCCCCTTTATGTAATAGCACTGTTTTTTCCCCCACAAAATAAATGCAACACAGTTATTTTACCGCAGAGAAATTAGCTCATTTGCAAATGCCACCTCAGAACACAAGAAGAATGGCATTTATTGAAGCACTAATAAAGGCACCATGTTAGAATAATTTTATGCTGACGGGCCCACAATCACTCAATATTTTAAGAGCTGTCATCACACCAGCATGAGCTGCATGCAGAAGTACAAATTGACTCTGTGGCATCGTGGCACTAAGAGTATAGTTGGAACAAAATTGCGCAGCCTCTCTGTGGCATCTGCCGGTGTCTCTGAGCCCCTCACTGCCCTCCCAGAGTGGGTTCTTGGTTTTGCACCGGCAGCTACACATTCTGCGAGTGTACGATGTACCAGGCTTGTGCTGTGAGCCCTCCAGGGTTTCTGGAGGACGCTTCTCAGTAGGTACTCAGTGACCTGTGCTGTCGCTGAGCGGAGGGCTGCACAGGCCTAGAAAGCTGAAAGAACCGCAAATCAGCCAAAGCCACTCTTTAGATATGGATAATTAAGCAAACAGTTACCATACAATGGGTGAGGACCTCAGAGCATCAGTTTTAGCAAGTTAATAAATTCCAGTAATGGCCTGCAGTGAAATGCTAAGCTTGAACAGATGAGAACGTCGGCATGAAAATCGGGCTTGACGATTCAACCCTATGACTTCTCACCCCGTTTTTATCCTCATTGGAGCCGGGGGTGGGGGTGAAAACAACACCCGACAGGAGATGGTGGTGAGTGTGGAGGAGCGCGCAAACTTACCTGTCCTGTTTAGACAGGACACCCCACTCGAATCCTCGACCTTCCTCGCTGCCTCTTGGGCAGGATCAGACATGTTCTGGCCTGCAGGAGGTGTGGAGGCGCCCCTGCAAATCTGGGTTGAACGCCATGAGTTGGTCAGTTTGTTTGGGCCCGCAGGTGCGCCCGTCTGTCAGGGGAGCTGAGAGGGAGGGGCGGCGGGATCTGCGCTCCGCAGGACGCAATGCACTGTTCCCCACGGTGGTGCGGAGGCTGTGGAGCCTCCGGCCGCTGAGTGAAAGGCTTTAGTGAGCTTGATGAGATGGTTAATTTGGATGTAAGAGAGGAAATGTTGTCATTAGCAGCCCGATAATTGGGAAATACGACACATTTCATGTGAGGGGATGACAGAGTATAGTGGCTGTTTAATTGGGGAATATAGATGATGTGTGTACTTATGCTATGTTTGGGTAATAGTCTGTGGTAGGCAGAATCCACACCCTGCCCCCCGCCCATGTCCATATCCTAATCTGCAGAACCTCTGAATATGTTACCTTATATGGCAGAAAGGACTTTGCATGTGATTAATTTAAGAGTCTTGAGATGGGAGAATATCTTGTATTATCTATATGGGCCCAATGTTATCACAAGAGTATTTATAAATGAAAGAGGGAGGCAGGAGGGTCAGAGTCAGAGAAGAAGATGTGGTGACAAAAGCAGAGCTTGAAGTGATGCCATTGTTGGCTCTGATGATAGAGGAAGGGGTCATGAGCCAAGGAATGTGTGCAGCCTTGAGGAGCTGGAAAAGGCAAGGAAGCAGGAGTTCAGTCGGCTGACACCTTGACTTAGCCCAGCGTGACCTGTTATGGACTTCTGACCTCCAGAACTGTAAGATAGTAAATCTGTGTTGTTTTAAGCCACTGCATTTGTAGTAATTTGTTATAGCAGTATAGGAAACAAATAGTTTTCATATTTATAAGTATCTTAAATGCATTGAAATTATTTAGTTTTTGGTGTTTGGTGAGTTTTGGGTTATCGTATGAACTAAAGTATGATGGTTAAAACATGGTATTTTCCATACAAATTAATGAAAAAAAAGAGACTCTCTTTTATTAGGAAAAGAATTTTTGTTAAAAACACAAGAAAACATAGGGTGATAGTAAGAATAGTGAGAAAGTACCAGTCTTTGGAATTAAATAGACCAAGGCTTTGAACAGTACTGTGTTTTCCTGGATAAGTTATAAAACCCCTGGGCTTTAGATGCCTTACTTGTCAAATGGAGATAATAATAATTTCTTCATAGAGCTGTTTTGAAGA
Organism: Balaenoptera ricei; assembly: GCF_028023285.1. Lineage (NCBI taxonomy): Eukaryota > Metazoa > Chordata > Mammalia > Artiodactyla > Balaenopteridae > Balaenoptera > Balaenoptera ricei. Next base: position 82,517,704 of record NC_082644.1, read on the forward strand.
GTAAATATGTATTTAAAACTCCTAATAGTGTGTGGTAGTTAACAGGTACTTAATGAATACTATTTGTTCCTTACTTTAGCTATATTTAAGAGTAGGTGTAGCACACTGCATAGGTGTGGCAATTTTAAAACATGGTTGCAAATTCTTTGACACTTATGTTATCAAGAGGTGGTGTCTATGTCTACTCCCTTTGAATCTAGCTGGGCTTGTAATGCTTCAACCAACAGAGTATAACAGAAACGATGCTATGTGACTTCTGAGACTAGGTCATGGAAGGTCTTGTTTGCTGAAGCATTCACTCTTGGAGCCCTGAGCCACCAGGTAAAAACCAACTACCCTGATGCTTCCATGCTGTGAAGAAGCCCAAGCCTCATGGACCGGCCACCTGTAGGCACTCCAGTTGACAGTCCCATCTATGCCCAGCCTTTGAGTCATCCCATTTCAGGCACCAGACTTGTAAGTGAAGAAGCCTCCATAGGATTCCAGCCCCAGCTGTTGGAGTCACCTGAAGCCACTTGAGTCTTGCCAGATGAAGCCCCAGACATCGTGGAGCAGAGAAATCCTACCACTGTGCCCTGCCCAATTCTTGACACACAGAATCCATGAGCACAATAAAATGGTTGTTGATTTTTGTCACCAAGTTTGGGATGATTTGTTATGCTGCAATAGAATACTGGAGCACTAGATTTTAACCATTGTTAGTGAAAAATATGAGGCAGAAAATTGTGGTGCTAAACCAGTAGCCCACTGCAGATCAGTAAGCTGGAAATAAAACATAGACACATGTATTTCTATAGTTTTTCAATTGCATTCTCTTTGTATAAAGGAAAGGCAACTGGGTATGCTTTAATTTATATTCCTTCCAATTGCATTGTAGTTAAAACAGTCTCTTCCTCATCATTCTTCTCCTAAATTAAGAAAGGAGCCATGTCTTTAAAATCTTCAGAGAGGATGCCTTCTGGATCCTCTGTGTATATCCCTGTCTGTCACCAGATACTTGTTTGAAAACACACATCTGAATGGGAAAACCAACTCAAATGTAAGGAGACAATATCTTGTTTGTCCAGGTGATTAATTAACAAATCTTGGATTTCCTACTCCTCTTTGTAATAGCTTCTTTATGTGTGTGTTACTTTTATCTCTCTCCTCTTTCAGATTTGAAATACAATATTAATCATATGCTAGACATAACAAACAAAGGGATTGAAGCTAGATCATATTGATAGGATCACGGTATTTGTGTTACACAGAACCTAATCTCATCCCTCTATTTTTGGGTGGCTTGGCATTGTCTCACAAATCAGCTACTTGCAGGATTTCCAGCGGGCACAGAAATGGGAAGCTCGCCCAGACTTCAAAGTTTGGCAAACATGGTGAGATAGACCTTACAATGGCTGCTAGTGTATGTATTTTCATGGGATTCCCCCGACATCCCATTTTAATTTAAACACATATGTTCATTATTTTTGAGGTATATGCATATGCTTGAGTATTTATTTGGAAATAAACAAAATCATTTTCATCACAATTATTTTTTTAAAAGCTAAGGATAAAGTAACACAAAGAAATCAATATTGTACGATATGCACACAGAATAAATGACTAACTGAAAGTTTTGTCAGGTTTACAGTATTTTCAAAAACATATGGTTGCCTTTATTTAATGTGGGTTGGAAATAATGAAGCAGCAGAGGAAAATGAGTTAAAATTTTCACTCTGTCTGTTAGGTCTTCAAGAACATCACATTACCTTTCCTTGTCTCTGATTCACTTGTGAAATAAGACATTGTAAAATGCCATTGACTGTCAGCAGTATCATAATCTGAGTGTGATGAAAAAGTGAATCATAAATGGAGAAGTATATTCCTTAGGAATATTTGGATATTTTCAGGAACAAGCAGGACACGGCTTATGCTGTTCAAAGCATATTTAGGTTGCCCATAGGAGGTGTTAGCTTCTTTTAAACTGTGGTTTTTAACACAAAAGGGATTTATATTTAACCATAAAATTCTCATTTTCTCTTGGTGGCCACGACAGGTGCCCACTGCCTCTTCCGGGGCAGATCCTCAAACTACCCGGTGGCTTTGGTTGATGTTCCTCTTACTACCAACACTGCTCTCTGAAAAACTGAAGCCTTCTGAGTCATGTGTCTTTTGCTGTCAAATGAGTTTTCTTTGTTGGAAGCTGATAAAGTTTTAAAGTCATTGCTTTGGCAACAAGACCTTCTGTTCATAGAAGTAATTTGTAAGACCCAATTTTCTGGACCAGATTATATTTGGAAAATGTGATCTGGGCAGTCCCTGATCTGAAGCTTGTACAATTTGGTAGACTCTCTTGAAGAAAAATAATGCAAAATTCCAGATAAAAGTAGGTAAGAAAGTGAATATTTATTTAAACTGAGACAAGAATTCGCAACAAATTATTGGTGCCTCAGAGATCCAGGCTCTTTGCTTCTCGGGCCCTTTTAAGCAGTTGACCAGAAATGACTTCATAGAAATGCTTCCTCTTACAGCCTGGCTTCCCCTGCCACCTAGAACGTTCCACAATTCCTAGTGACTCTTGACGCTCTCAGGTTTGAGTGTAAGAGATGCCCTGAAACTTAAACTCACTGACCTCGAGGTAAATTTCCCTCTGGTGCAGTGAATGAATGAATTTTGCCAACAGAAAATAATAACTGACACTATTGTGTACTACCCTGGCATGGACCACTGTTGCAACCACTTTACATGGCCTCAGTGGTACGTTTTGATTGTCCGGTCCCACTAGCCAGACAGGTGGGAAATGAAGATTTTCCTGTGTATAATTATATAATTTCATTTAAATAATGTGTAAAATATTAATATAATACACATACAGGACTATTTATAGCCCATACTCATAAACAAGGAAAAACTCCACAAGTTCTTGAAGGCAAATTTGTGGCAATGCTTTAGACTTCATTAAAACAGAGAAATGTTAATATTCCAAAAAATGACAAGCTTATCAAGTAATAAAGTCTGACTCATAAGCATGCTACTAAAAACTATTATTATATTTTTTAAGAATTCACAGTCAATTCTTTGTTGGAGAAAGGGTTTCTTGTTTGTGGTTTTTGCTGTCTTGTTGGGTTAATATTGCAAGATCAATAATATCAGAAAAGGCAAACATTTTCAAGGGTACTTAGTCAATTTTTTTCCGAAGGGTCAATTATAAATATTAAGTATTTACAATTGAATATAATTAAATATAATCTTATTTAATCACGTTTCATAATTTGTAAATAGTTCTCCTCCCACACATGATAGGAGATTATTAAGATGTTTAATATATCAGTTAAGCCTGGCATAATAAGATTCAAATTGGTAGACCTCTGTTAGTTTAACATATGTGTTAAACTTCCTAAAATAATTTTTTCAGCATTTTTTGAAGAGTAAACTAAAGGATACATGTAGATTTAGCATGGCCAGATTTCAGCCCACAGTGAATGTTCACGGTTAAGCTCAGAATCATAATGAAAGCACAGTTGGGACTAAGGAGAGGTCCCCAAGTGTGGAAAGTCAGCTTTAAAATAGAACGGGTAGTGAAAGGGCTCACAAACTACTCTGTTTGAGTAGTGACCGACGTTTGCTTAGTGTAAACCTAACTGACTGGTGTTGTTATTTATTTTAACCATTCCCTTACCTTAATTTGTCATATATGATGTCAGTCACGGTCCCAGCAGGAAACAGAATCCCCTCAGATGGTTTAAACAAGGAAGCTTGAAAGATGGGACTACTTAACAGAGGTGAAGGAAGGGGATAGAGCACACACTGAATGATGGACTTGAGGCACCCAGAAAGTCGCAGCTGGAAGCCAAAGTTTTTATCCCTAATGCTTGCGGGGGCAAATGGTGGAAAGAGTATTACCAGCCCCTAGCCACGCCTGACATCCTGACACATTCCACGCGGGAAGAGTCACCATAAAATGACAGTGCTGGTAGAAAATGACTCAAAAGCAGGAAGAGCAGGGAAGAAATCCCCCAGCCTCTCTCCTCTGTCTCTCCAGTTTCTTGTCAGTGCCTTCTTTTGGCCTAAAGCAATTGGAAGGCAGCTGGCAAAAGAGAAGCACTGGGATGCAGAGCCCTGGAGCACAGAGTAGAGAGGAGAGTGCAGGGAAGGTGGGGGCAGGGGAAGTGGAGAAGAACAGAAACTGGGACTTCAGCAGATCTTCAGTTTGAAATTGTGAGTTATCGGGACAAGTATTACCATTTACATTGCAAGGAAGAAATAGCTTGTATAACGTATGACATGTCAGGAGTGACAAGTGGGATCTCACCATGATTTTAAACACTGTTTTATTGCCTGAGCCTAGAATGCTCACACCTAGTAGGCACTTAATAAATTGTTTGTTGCTTGAATTGTGTATTGAGTACTGTAGTCTGTGTAGGCATCACAATTAAAATTTTACACTCTTAGATTTATACTTAAGCTAGATCAGTTCATCTAACCAGTTTAGCCAATCTTGACTTTAAAAATTCAACAACAAATAGGAAAAGTTTCAAACTAGACAACTTAAAAGTTTTTCACATGAACCTTTAAATTAACAGAAGTTGGTAATACTCAACCAGTTACTTCTGTATCAATTAAGCATAGACTCCTGGGTGTGCCTTACTACATAATAAATGGTATTGATAAACTGGGACAAAGTCAATGTATGTAGGTTAAATCAAGTTTTAAGTGTACTAATAGGAACCAGATAGCTGAAGAATGACACTTTCTATCGTTTTGTAAAGTAAATAGTCTCTACAGACTATTATGTTTGTAAACCTGAATGGTCATCTATTGGTTTACTTAAAAATAGGTTATGTCCACGGCTTGGGGATGGATCCAAGCTTTGAGGGGCCTGAAGTTTATAAATGGAGGTATCCGCTTTAAAAAACATTACAGAATTATGACTCAAAATTGCTAGGTCTTCTTCCAGAGCATTCATAGTGGTCCATGCAAATGAGTGAGTTACTCTAAAGATTGTTTCATTCACTTTAGAGCAAATGTGTTTGTACTCTTTTTTCTTTTTTCTTTTTTTTTAATTTTTCTAGGTTATACTCCATTTAAATCATTAGAGAGTGCTTGGGTTGTTTTTTTTTTTTAAGATAGTAGTCATCTTTTTTTTTTTTTAATTTATTTATTTATTTTTGGCTGTGTTGGGTCTTTCGTTGCTATTCGAGGGCTTTCTCTAGTTGCGGCGAGCGGAAGCCACTCCTCATCGCGGTGCGCGGGCCTCTCACCGTCGCGGCCTCTCCCGTTGCGGAGCACAGGCTCCAGACGCGCAGGCTCAGTAGTTGTGACTCACGGGCCCAGTTGCTCCGCGGCATGTGGGATCTTCCCAGACCAGGGCTCGAACCCGTGTCCCCTGCATTGGCAGGCGGACTCTCAACCACTGCACCACCAGGGAAGCCCTGTGTTTGTACTCTTGATACAGACTTACTGTCTGCAGCTGTGTGGTAGGTAGGCTCTTGGGAACTGACCTAATGCAGTTTGGTCATGTAAGATTTCATGGTTCTTTTGGTGAGATAGAGTGGACAAGGTTAGATAAGTTTGTGGTGCACAGCTTAGCTACTCCCCACAACACTACCACCCGTACAATGGAAGCGAGTCTCAGACCACATGCTCTTACATATATAGACAGTTACTGAACGGTCATTCACTAGCAAAGGAGGAACCAAAAAGCAGGGCAGGACTAGTGTGGGGTGAGCAACATTCTTACCTAGGTCACAACGTTTAAGAGAGTGCCGAAGAACTCAGTAATCAAGATAAATAATATTTGAATGTATTATTTTTCAAAATCAAAATTAATGCAATATATCCACGATGAAGAAAGTAAACATATTAAATAAATATGGGTTCAGCATTATTGGTTTTTCCTTTTACCTCTGGCTCTGATATGATTCTGCCTGGCACCGCAGAAGGTTTTTATATATTCTTCCTTGAGCTCAAAGAAATTCCAGCTCTCTGTTCTTTGAGATGGCCCCAGCATTCCTTGCATGAAAGACCCTCTCTAGGCCAACCCAGTGCTCCAGAGGCAGGACTCTATCTTCTAGTTGGTGTCAGACAAATAGAAATTCTCCGGGTGCCGGCCTGAGCAAAGCTCAAGCTTGGGTGCTGTTCTCCTGGGTGCAGGTAAGTGCACTCACTAGATTCTTGGATTCTGCTTATGCCCTGGGTTAGGAAGTCTTTAGAATGTATATTTAGCTCATCTACCTGTCTTGAGTACCTCGAGAACTTATTTCTCGTATTCACTATGCTAACTTCAGAATTAAAACTCATTCCTGCCCTTCACTCTGAATGAATAGCAAAGCCTCGGTTGATGATGGTGCTAAGTTATAGCTAGGCTTGTGGTAGCCTGGGGAGTGGCTCTTTCTCATTGTAGAAAAAAGGTACTATCTGATTTTTCATCTGTACATTCTTGACTGGCTACCCTTTGGCTGTGCATTATCGGTTAGCACCTAGGCTTTGGCTAACCCTAGTGACACTTACATCATGTCGTACTTTATATGCTCAAGTAGCTTAAAGTAATTTAGAGGCATTGGGGCCCTAGAAAAAAGTAGGTTATACGGCAGAGCCCCTGCCCTCACAGAGAGAACTTTCACTGGGAAAGAGAGAGAATCAATAAACAAACATAAATACATGTTATAATATGTACTGTCAGGCACTGATAAATACCATAAAGAAAAATGAGGCAGGATGGAGGGATAGAGCCTGATGAAAGGCATTATTTTATTTAGGGAGGGGTCAGAGCAGTCTTCTAAGACAAATGACATTTGAGCAGGGACCTGAGTGACATAAAGCAGGAGCTGTGCAAATAGCTGGGGTGGGAGAGCTTTTCTGCGCAGGAAATAGCAAGTTCACAGGTAACACATGCTAGGAGAATTACCACATTCGTGTTGCAAGGGATGGAAATGAGAAAATATAAAGCACAGAAAATAAAAGCCTCCTATACTCCCATTCCTCAGCGATATCCACTCATAACAGTTTATTATGTTTCCTTCCAGAAGTTTCCCTATACATATGAAACCCTATATCCTCCTTTCCTTTTTCCTTCCCTCCCAACAGTCCTACCTTCTTTTTCTCATTTCCTCCACCCACCTCTCTCTCCTTTAAGATGACCAAACCATACACACTTCTTGGCAACATTAAATGTTTCTTATAAGTATTTCTTCAGTATTAGTATTTCTTTCATTTCAGCACATTTGCAGAGTAACTTCCTTCTTTGGCTTCTGCTATGGTCTGTGTTCTAAGGTTTGGATGTACTGAAGTTGATTCAACCAGTTTTTGATAAATGAGCTTTGTGTGAGTTTCCAACTTTTTTTTTTTACTATTAAAATAATGCTATGGTGAACATTCTTGTATATATTTTATATATGTGTGTGTAAGTATACCAGTGTAAGTATTTCTTGCTAATCCTCAAATCGGAATTATAGGTCAAATGGCGTGCACTTTTCTGATTATAATATACATTGCTGAAGTGCCTTACAAAAAGGTTATGCTAATTTATATTCCTGCCACACTTCATGAGAGTTCCTGTGTTCTGATACTCTCACCAGCATTAAAGTATTAACAGTCATTTACATCTTTGCCAGTTGATAAATAAAAATTACAGCTCCTCATTATTATAATTTGCATTTCTCCTCTTTTTTTGTGAGGTTGCATATTTATTTCCACAGCTATTGGCCATTGACTGAGGCAAGGGTGCTAATTGTGGTTGAGGATAGAAATCCTCACCTATTACCTGTCTAATGCCAAAGGCTGCCACCAGCATATACATCTTGAGTGGATTAGAAAAAGGAAAAAGGTGACCTTTCTTTGTGCCACTTTACTGCCATCTACTAGAAAATTGGCATTATGAATAAACAAATCCATGATGACTACTGTGTGAGTGGTTAGTGGTACCTGCAGAGTTGTGCAGTCAACCTACACATCTGTATAGGACAGCCCTGCTAATATTCACAGTTAGTTTCTGAGTCTCAGCCAAGATAACTGTTGTCATCTTGACCTCTCTGGCTTTCGTGTGTTAGCTCTCTGACTGAATCTAGGACATGGCCCCAGTTTTTTCTTTCTAAATCCCTTGGGCTGTCTTGGTCCTCCCTTTCTGGCTCATTTAATCTGTCTGCAAACTTGACTCTTTCAGTGATCTGGTTGGTGCCCTTTTGTCACCTTCTTGACAGGAAGAATTAATTCACATTTTCCTATAAAAGCCTGTGATTTGAGGTCACAGGCCCATCAGCTTTCCTAAATTTCTAGCAGACTTGCTGTGATCATGTAGCCCATTTCTCTCTAAAAACACCTATCGTTTGCTCCTTTTTGGAATATAGGTGCCCCTCCAGGCTTGTGGCACGATACCTACAATAGATAACATTGATTGAGTGCTCACTAAAGACAGGGCACTGTTCTCAGCTCTTTACATGTGTGAATTTGTTTTATCATTTTAACCACCTAATGAATTAGATATTAATTAGTAGTAGTATCACTATTATTCCATTACTATTACTACTATTTCTAGTATTTTCAGAGGCAGGTGGATAAGGCAGAGGAGGTGGAGATGAAGGAAGCAAAAGCTAACAAATGTACACTTAGGATTTAGGGCCATTCCCACCTTTCTGATAAGGGAGGGCACTGAGTTTACCTACTCAGAAATATAATAGAGGAGTTTAATGCCATTGGGCAAACTCTACAACAACTCAACCCGCAAGAGGCTTGAGATAATTCAAGCCCTTTAGCTGCAGAATAAACTGATAAGCCTCACAGGAGGCCATATCCTTGGGAAGTAAGTCCCTGTTGACCTCCCTTTAAAAGCGTTCAAAGTTCATGGTTCCCCGTGATCCGCTGAGCAAATGTCACATGCCTCTGATACAACTCACAGTCCAACAAAAAATCAAGCAGGGGACTCTATTTGAAAATACCCAGATGAAAGTGTGTGTATGTGTGTGCTGGGGCCTGGAGAAAAGTTACGAGGAGCACAGTATATCCGGTAAGATGTCCTGGAATTTGGGGATTAAAAGCAGCCTTGGAAATCATAACTGAAGACTTCTGTCTTCAAGACCTGGAAACTGAAACACTGCAGGATCAGTGACTTAGCCAAACTCACCCAGCTTTGAGTGGCCCGCCATGATGTCCAGAATGATGCCCTTTCCCAGAACACACTGCTCCGTTAAATTTAGAGACAAGGGTCTTCAGTTTTAATATCAGGCCTGTTGATGATTGATTGGGCAACATTGGGAAAAATCACTTCATCCAGTTGCATAGGGATTAGATTTCCATAGTTTCTTTGCTCGTTAACATTCAGTGACCTAGCTGTAAGTTCCCTTTCTAAACCTGCCCCCACCCCTTTTTTTCCAGTCCCCACATCCATTGACAGCCCTTATAGGACTTAAGAATGCCCTTCTTCTGTGACATGTCTCAGCCTATGTAGGCAACAGTCCTGGGGCCCACCCAAGAAGATTTATAGTGTGGAGCTTTCTCTTAGCAGTGCTTTGACAAGGAAGATGTCAGGCAGCCAGCATCCAAAACCAAACAATTGTCAGATGGCCGGGGAAAGAAAAATAAATGTTGAGCGGAGTCGAGAACTCAGTAACTATTTCCGGGCAGAAGAAGGCTTCCTTTATGGCCATTTCAACTGGAGCATCAGAGTGTGCCTGAACTAGAGGATCTGCCCCTTTCTGACCCCAAATGCCTGGGCTACAGAGGCCTAGGGGCATTCTATCAACCATTTATCCTTACTCCTGTGTAGCTTAGGCCCCTGGGACCACCACTGGTGAGGGTAGGAGTCCAGGTGCTACTGAGGAATCTCTGAAGATCTCTCAGCACACCAGGGATGTCTCCTGTAACTCTTGCTATCCACACTGTCAGTGTCTGGAGCTATGCTCATATTTATCTTGGTGTGCAGAAATGTGTTTCTCAAGCTCACAGGGCCTTTTTGATGACATATGTCTCTTTCCTTGACCAGTTAGTTACCCTCTGCACCCATCCACCACACTGTGGGGTTGACATCTTTTTATTTTTCCTAGATTGAAAATCTGAGATAAATGACTTATTTTCACTCTATTCCTCAATCTGGAAGACAGGATTGCTTTCCACCCCCTCTCTACTTATTTATGCCCATACTTGCATCATTTTTGTGTTTTATAGGGATCTTGTGATACAAATATTGTGTATTTGGGGCTAGCCAAACTCCATCTGTGTGGAGATTCTATCTTGGCAAGTACAATCTAGCCAATTTAGATTTCCCAGGTATTGAATTTACTTTCAGATTTCTCTCTCCCTTCTTTTACTTTTCCATCTTTTTGTCCATTCCTTCCTCCCTTTCTTCGTCTTTCTTCCTTTGAAATGATTTTCTCTGTGAAAGTAGAGCACAGTAAATATATCAGTAGAAATAAATTTCATAAATGTCTATTTCTTGATTTCTATCATCTTAGAGTTAATAAACTCTCTCATGAAGAAGACCTTGTGAATTTTTAAAATCGGTGGCAGATGAAAAGAAACAATATGTTATCCCTAGAAAAATTTTAAAATAACCTGAGGATAAAACAGGAAATACCCATTTTGAGGTGTTCTCACAAACACAAGTGCCTTCAGGGCCCATCAGGTAAATGTGTGTATCTGTTCAATGTGAGGCAGTTGGGAGTGGCAGAGTCTGTGGTTGAACTAGAATGTCATGCATACGATTACTCAAATTTATTTTAAGTTAATTATTTTTAAAAATCACATTGGCCACTCAGAATAAGTTTGTGCACCCAACTGGATGCCAGGACAGTAAGTTTGCAACCATTTCTTTAGGTAATCATGACTATGTTATTTCTCTGATGAAACTGATGCTTGTCCTGGAATGATTGAAGATTATGGTTTCCCTCACCACACTGCTTGTCTGTCACTTTTCCTCTCCTCCTTACTGTCTTTAGAATAAACTGAAAATTCTTAACGGCATTTAATATTCTCCCTGATCTGACCCCAACCTGTTATTATGTCCATATCTTTTTTTCTCTCTCAAATTGCTGCTTGCCTCACCTACTCATATTGTCTTGAACATATTCTATTTTTTTATTCTTTCCTATCCATGTGCTTTGGTTGGTATCAAATCTTTTCCTCATCGTTGTAGACAATCCACTTAGTCAAAGCCTTGATGAGAGCTGCCTTTACTGAGTTCCATAGTCTATATTTAAAGCCTCTTGCTCTTTGCTCTCACAACACTTTATGTAAATCTGTGTTAAACCAGGGTGACATATGTCTTGGTTTGCCCTGGAAAGTCTCTGTTTGTGCTTGTGGTCCTATCTTTAATACTTTATAATGGTCATGCTAATTACAACACTTACTTACAGTTTTGCCTTATGTTGGAGTTAGATGTGTTTACGTCCTCATTGGACCAAGGATCAACCTTGAGTCATCCAACGACTGGGCTATCTATTTCTGTTACATTCATGACTGCCAGTTAAGGAAATTGGTGAATTTAATCTAATTTCCATATGACTAGAAAGGGTTGAAGATATAGTGTGTTTTATAAGTAGCCCAGATATTAAGTGACTCATCTTTAGGGGGTTGCTGTTCTTTTCTCCTTTTTGGATAAATTTGACTCTGGTTATTTCTTGCATTTAGATAGTGGTAATGAAGAACAGATCATGGAACTATGTATCTTAGAGCAAGGAAGGACCTTACTGATTATTAGGTCAAATCTCCTGCCTTCGCTCATGAAAATAATATTATAGTGAACATCTATTACCTTTTGGTCTCCGCATCATTCCTTCCTCTTCTTTAGATAGTGGCACACTGATTTTCCTTTGGGGAACCTACCCGCCCCACCACCACCTAACTTTCAGTAGCAGGACCACTGAGACTAGGGTGGGGCGAGTGAGGCACCTGGGGTGCAGTTAGGAGGCCCTCATTCTCAGGTTTGTGCATGAACAGGGTTGGCAATAACAGAGCGACTTCTTAAATAATGTGCCCTAGATGATTGCTTGCCTCAGGACCCTAGTCCTGGCCCAGTGTAGAGACAGTGAGGCTGACCCAATCCCTGTCTCCAGGGATGGACGTTTGACCCAAGCCTGGTCAAAGAGGTTTCCCCGCACCAAGAGGCAGTTATTGGACGCAGTCAGAACCAAGGAGATTCTACTCTGGGACTTGTACTGGGTGTCTTGGGAAAGCAGTCTGTCTCTTTGGTGCAGTTGGTACAGTGAGGATAGAAGCCTGGAAATGCCAGGACGGCCATGTGGGGCAGCCTGCAGGAGAATGGATCCACAGCCGAAAGAGGCAGATCCAGGAGTGGAGAAGAGCTGCATGCTAATGAATTATTTAAGCACCTGGATCCAGCTATCCTGTTCATCCTAGAGTTTGCAGATACATAATCAAGAAATCACTTTTACACACACACACACACACACACACACACACACTTTTCTTTTTTTCTACATGCCGGGCTTGAGTCAAGTCTCTGTTTATTTGCAACTGAAAGAGTTCTGTCCATCAATAGGAAGTGGGGAAGGCCCGTGGGAGTTGATGCTTGCTCTTCGTCACACCGCTTTAGTCATGTGTGGAGAGTCAAGCTGGATCTACACTTTGCTGCACAGTATTTCTTCATTCCTCTCTACTGTCTCTGATGTTTACCAGCAACCACATAATAGTTAAGGCACTGAACCGCGCATTTAAGTGTGTTTGACAGAAATCACAAGTTAAAGATATTTAGGAACTAGGAGCCTATGCTTGATTTTTTTAAAGAGAATTGTTATTTTCATATTAATGTCCTGCTCAACTTATTATGTTCAGTAAATAAAGGTGCTGAAGCCGAAAGAGATAAGGTACAATGGATCTAGGTCTCTGGATTTTTTTGTTCAGTGATTTTTCAGTCCACCTCACTGCCTCTCAAAATAAGCAACTCCTCATTTTCATCTTCTAGCTAGATTTTGATCTGTTGTTGAGCTGCAGGGATCAGTTGGGTGTCTAGATTGTAGTTTATTACAATGCCTACTCAACTTCCAACCAAGCAGTAGTGATTGATTTTTTTCTCTCCCATTGGGGCACACAACTCGGTTTGCTAATGGTGACAAATGACATTAAGAGACAAATGAGTTTAAATTAATGACCCTATGCTTGCAAACTACCTCAGGGAGGGCAAGTTCACTCTGATATTAGAGAGAGAGTGGTGCTTTTGCCACCTGCGATCAGTGAAGTTAATGAAAAAATCCAAAGGCCATCACAACTTCACACACTCCTGCATGCACATGCTCGAACCGTCTGGAGGGCTTGCTAAAACACAGACTTCTGGGCCCCATCTCCAGAGTTCTGGATTCAGGAGGTCTGGGGTGGGGCCTGAGAATTTGCATTTCTAACAACCTCCATGGTGATGCTGATGTGAAGGTCTGGTGAACACACTTGGGAAACTGCTGCTCCATATTATGAATGGAATTTGATCCAAACAAGGAATTAGTGTGCTATGCTAACAAAGCTGCAGAGTTGAGGTAGATTTTCTTGTCCCATTTTCCCTTTTGAGCCCTTCAAACACAGACATGCTACTAGAGTTCCTTTAAATAGCTGAAAGAATGCATATAGCAGTGGGATGTGTCATTCACAAGTAAGAAGACCAAGAGACATCTAATCTTGATTAACTTAGTTGTGACTCTTAGTTTTCCAGGCCCAGAAACTTTTGTTGTTTCATTCATCTTTCAGGGATGGTGTGAATCCTCAGGAGACTGTTAAATAAGTCTGGATGCAAATTTATTATTGTACCATGAAAAATAACAACAGATCAGAGAACCGTTGCTCTCATGTCCGTAGATAACATTTTCTCTTGCAGTAGGCAAGCTGCTATGAAAACCAAAATAATGTCAAATTACATCAAAACTTTGCTTAGGGAGTGTGGCCTGAGCAAGACAAGTTCACCATATTTTAGGAATTTTGCTCATAGGCTGGCGTGATGCACTCACCTCCGTTGGAGGAGAACCTTCCTTAAGGGGCATGTGTGCTCCCACCCCTTCACCAGGATCATCTTTGCTCGCTAAGTAGTGCCGGATAGACACTGCTAAAATGTGCTTGCCTAGCATGTTTTTCTACACACCTAGTTGGCAAGATGGTTTCTAGAATAGGTTAAGATATTTAGACAAGTTGAAAGCAAGGCTTGCTCTGGACATCAGGCCATTCTGTGCTGCTGTACTGATCTAATTCAATATATCGCAGACTTGTCTACAAAACTTAAAAGTAGGGGAAGTGGACTTTCATCTGTGGATATGAGGAGAAGGCCTAATAGAATATGTGGGAAGTTCAGCATTTTTTAAAATTTATTTTCTTATCCTTCATAATTCTAAAACCTTAGACCCTACTCCATTAAATAATGCTATCCACCTATCAATTCTTGTCCCCTTGTCCATTAAGATTGATATAAAATTGAGTTAGTTTTCTTGGGCCACACAGAAGTCTAAGACCTCCTCAAGAATTGTATTATTCTTGGAGGCTTATGCTATTCTAGTCAAATAGTGGTTCTGATTTCTTGTTTGTTCTGAAGGGTTTCTCCTTTTCTGACGGGTTCTCTCTGCTCCATTCTGATCTGTATGTAGAGCAAAGACACTATTCTTAATTTCCATCAAAACCGTTTACCTAAAACATTTCTTGTAGCTGGTGTTTCCTGAAATTTTAGGATGATGGTAGGATAAGCATTCAGGATGGAATATTAGACAACTGTGTCCTAAAAGTGCTTCAGGATCCTGTCATGAATTGAATCCCTCACTGGACTCCAAACTGCTATTTCATGCTACTTCTTCTTGGAATTTTCCTAATGACTCATCTTTGAGTCCGTAGAACATTCTGAATCTCAGAACGGTTTGACTCTCTTCTTTTCCCCCTGTCTGCCTCCATATCATTTCCTCAAGACCCTACCATCAAAATCAGAGTGGTCTAATACGGTAGTTTCTTAAAACAAAGACAGCTCTCCACAGTCCGCTAACAATAATGCTTTGAAATAATGAATGAAACTCATATTTCAGGAAAGCTATATCATATTTTCCTGCACAGTCTCTGGCAAGTTCCTGTGATCTCTAGTTTGATAAAAATGGTACTGGTAGTCAATTGTGTAGTTTAAATCTCAGAAAGCAGCCACCTTTCCATGACTGTGGGCCTGCGGTACCTCCCTTAGTCAGGATCCCACCCCAAGGTACGTCTGCTAGGTATTATCATGGTATGACTAGAATAGGATGAGAAGAACCCAATTAACAGAGCTATGAATGAAAATATTTGCAGTGCCCAGTCTGGTTACACGAATAGGTCTTATATTTCTCAAGAAAATTAAATTTTCTTGACATTGACACCCCAACATTCTAATCAAGATTTTTCCAAAATAGTTTTTTTGTGTGTGTTTTGTTGATATGTTATTGTTGATCTTTTGTCTGAAAAACAATTGAATCATGTTTATTTATCTTGTTTTTTATTGTATTGTATTATATTTTATTGTAGTTATTAATCCTAAGGTATATAGGGTATATTTTACTGGGCTTTCTGAATAAATATTTTTTCCTTTATTAATGATGATTAAAAATATTCCTTTCCAATAGCCATCTCTTTTCTTTTTGCCTGCTTCTTGTATTATTGAATTATCTATCCAAGTTATCATGTTGAAAAATATTCTTTTATTTTTAATTTTCTAAGGTTTTAAAAACATTTTTAAAAATAAGGAATGGAGAGTGAATGCTGTTGAATGCCTTTGAAACATCTGAATGATTTAATTAAATGATTTATCTTTTTTTTTTATTAGGCCTATTTTTTGAATAATTATGTTAAGAGATTTCCCACTACTGTGCCTGAATTCTTGGGATAAACCCTACTTAGTCATGGTGGCTAATTCTTTTGTACTAATGAATTCAGTTTGCATTATTTGTATTAATAAGTAAGATTTGTGTCTCTGTGTGTGTGTGGGTGTGTGTGTGCGCATGTGCGCGCGCGTGCACTCTTCATGTCTAGTTTGGCCTTAGGGTTTGTTAGCTTACAAAAGAACTGAGTACTTTCTGTAGCACAAGAATGATCTGTTTTTTGAAAATCTGTATAATTTTTAGATAAACTACTTTTAAAAGTAGCTTTTAGATAAACTTTTAAATAATTTCCCTGTGATAGTCTTTTCATATTTTAAATTTTTTAATTGAATCATTTAAGATAATATACTATTTTCCCCTAAACCCAAGTATTGTATCAAGATGTTCTTATTTTGGGAATTCCCTCGTGGTCCAGTGGTTAGGACTAGGCACTTTCGTTGGTTGCTGGGACCCAGGTTTGATCCCCGGTTGGGGAACTAAGATCTCACAAGCCGTGTGGCTTGGCCAAAAAAAAGAAAAAAAAAGTGTCCTTATTTTTAGAATCGTAGAGTAGTTTCTATTTTCTTAACCTCTATTTTAATGTTTATTAGGCAAATCTATCCTTTATTATTTATTGTATTCATCATTTATTATAATTCATTTTAAACCATTTTTTCCCATAGAAACAATGCTTGGGTTTTATTTAGCTGTTTTACAGTATTATAATTAATTATTTTTTTTCCTGTTAGAAAAAAAGGATTCTTTTTATCCTGATTTTTATAGTAAAATTTTTAAAGTTACTTAATATCTTCAATTCTCTGCTATTTCATGTATATTCTTACCTATAATAAAAGTTTTAACGATCATGAATTTACTTTTGTCTATAACTTGGATAGAATATTCGAGAGAATTAAGTATGTAAATTCATATACAGTTCTCTCATTTTCACTCTTCTAACAGTCTGTAACTGTCCTCTTGATTTCTTTTATGATCCATGGGTTTCTTTTATTTTGCAATTTAATTAATGTTCTAATTTTATAAATAATCTCATGGACAATTGGAAGGTGTTTCTTTTGAAAATCTAAAGTTTTATATATATGTATGTGTTGTATATACATATATCTATATACAAACAAAGGTGTGCATATATATTTTATTTATTATATATCTATATCTGTTGCTTTTTAAAACTACATTATTCAGGGCTTCCCTGGTGGCGCAGTGGTTGAGAGTCTGCCTGCCAATGCAGGGGACACGGGTTTGAGCCCTGGTCTGGGAAGATCCCACATGCCGCGGAGCAACTAGGCCCGTGAGCCACAATTACTGAGCCTGCGCGTCTGGAGCCTGTGCTCCGCAACAAGAGAGGCCGCGATAGTGAGAGGCCCGCGCATCGCGATGAAGAGTGGCCCCCGCTTGCCGCAACTGGAGAAAGCCCTCGCACAGAAACGAAGACCCAACACAGCCATAAAGAAATAAATAAATAAATTTAAAACTACATTATTCAAATTATATCTTTATTTTTTAAAAACATATTTTAGACTCAAAAGACTTAAAAAAGGGGTACATAAAAATTTCCCACAATAATTGTTTTCCTGGAGTGTCTGTTTTTTCTTTTCTTTTTTTTTTTCAAATGTATTTATTTTTGGCTGCATTGGGTCTTTGTTGCTGCATGCAGGCTTTCTCTAGTTGCGGCGAGCGGGGGCTACTCTTCGTTGCGGTGTGCGGGCTTCTCACTGCGGTGACTTCTCTTTGTTGCAGAGCACGGGCTCTAGGTGCGCTGGCTTCAGTAGTTGCGGCACACGGGCTCAGTAGTTGTGGCTCATGGGCTGTAGAGCGCAGGCTCAGTAGTTGTGGCGCATGGGCTTAGTTGCTCTGCGGCATGTGGGATCTTCCCGGACCAGGGCTTGAACCCTTGTCCCCTGCATTGGCAGGCGGATTCTTAACCACTGTGCCACCAGGGAGGCCCTCTGTTAGTTTTTAACTGTAGTGTTTTGATGCTTTGCTACTTAGTTAGATCTTTGGAGCTAACTGCCTTATTTCCTCTGGATGTTTGTAGGGTTTTATTTTTATCTTTTTAATTAAATAATTTAACGTTTGCCTGAACATAGACATTTGTGGGGTTCTTTTCAACAGTTTTTCTAGGAACACAATCAACTCCTTTGATTTGACTGTTCTATTATTTTCAAAAACTTTTTATTTTGAAATAATTTTAGATTTACAGAAGAGTTGCAAAGGTAGTATAGAGAGTTCCCATGTACTCTTCACCCACATTTACCTAATTTTAACATCTTATATAACCACGGTATATTTATCAAAATTAATAAATTAACTTTAATGCAATATATTAACTAAACTACAGACTTTATTTAGATTTCACCAGTTTTCCACCATTGTTCTTTTTCTCTTCCAGGATTTAATGCATTTAGGTGTCATGATGCCTCCTTGGAATCCTCCAATGTATGACAGTGTTTCATGACCTTGATACTTTTGATAAGTATATTCAGTCAGTTTTTTAAACTAGCAATGGAATGCATTCTTCGTCTGTGATTTCTGCCTCTATTCCAATCATTTACATTTTCCCCCTGGGGAACATATATAATTAATAGGTTTGATCTCCACTGTCTTATTCCTTATCTGTCATTTTCTTTCAAAGATTTTCTTTTCTCTACCTCTATAAGTTTGGACAGTGTTTCTCATGTTTGTCATTCACTTTAATTATTTGATTATTCGCAATATCAATCTCTCCTTTATCACCATTAATAATTAAAAGCTTGGCCAGTCTAAATTTGATTTAGCTGTAACACTTTTATTTTTTATTTTTTTATTTTTTAACATCTTTATTGGAGTATAATTGCTTTACAATGATGTGTTAGTTTCTGCTTTATAACAAAGTGAATCAGTTATACATATACATATATCCCCATATCTCTTCCCTCTTGCATCTCCCTCCCTCCCACCCTCCCTGTCCCACCCCTCTAGCTGGTCACAAAGCACCGAGCTGATCTCCCTGTGCTATGCAGTTGCTTCCCACTAGCTATCTATTTCACGTTTGGTAGTGTATATATGTCCATGCCACTCTCTCACTTTGTCACAGCTTACCCTTCCACCTCCCCATATCCTCAAGTCCATTTTCTAGTAGGTGTTTGTCTTTATTCCCGTCTGGCCCCTAGGTTCTTCATGGCCATTTTTTTTTTTTTTAGAGTCCATATATATGGGTTAGCATACGGTATTTGTTTTTCTCTTTCTGACTTAACTTCACTCTGTATGACAGACTCTAGGTCCATCCACCTCACTACAAATAACTCAATTTCGTTTCTTTTTATGGCTGAGTAATATTCCATTGTATATATGTGCCACATCTTCTTTATCCATTCATCTGTCGATGGACACTTAGGTTGCTTCCTTCCATGTCCTGGCTATTGTAAATACAGCTGCAGTGAACATTTTGGTACATGTCTCTTTTTAAATTATGGTTTTCTCAGAGTATATGCCCAGTAGTGAGATTGCTGGGTCATATGGTAGTTCTATTTTTAGTTTTTTAAGGAACCTCCATACTGTTCTCCATAGTGGCTGTATCAATTTACATTCCCACCAACAGTGCAAGAGGGTTCCCTTTTCTCCACACCCTCTCCAGCATTTATTGTTTGTAGATTTTTTGATGATGGCCATTCTGACCAGTGTGAGATGATATCTCACTGTAGTTTTGATTTGCATTTCTCTAATGATTAATGATGTTGAGCATTCTTTCATGTGTCTGTTGGCAATCTGTATATCTTCTTTGGAGAAATGTCTATTTAGGTCTTCTGCCCATTTTTGGATTGGGTTGTTTGTTTTTTTGATCTTGAGCTGCATGAGCTGCTTGTAAATTTTGTCGATGAATCCTTTGTCAGTTGCTTCATTTGCAAATATTTTCTCGCATTCTGAGGGTTGTCTTTTCGTCTTGTTTATGGTTTCCTATGCTGTTCAAAAGCTTTTAAGTTTCATTAGGTCCCATTTGTTTATTTTTGTTTTTATTTCCATTTCTCTAGGAGGTGGGTCAAAAAGGATCTTGCTGTGATTTATGTCATAGAGTGTTCTGCCTATGTTTTCCTCTAGGAGTTTGATAGTGTCTGGCCTTACATTTAGGTCTTTAATCCATTTTGAGTTTATTTTTGTGTATGGTGTTAGGGAGTGTTCTAATTTCATACTTTTACATGTAGCTGTCCAGTTTTCCCAGCACCACTTATTGAAGAGGCTGTCTTTTCTCCACTGTATATTCTTGCCTCCTTTATCAAAGATAAGGTGACCATATGTGTGTGGGTTTATCTCTGGGCTTTCTATCCTGTTCCATTGATCTATATATCTCTTTTTGTGCCAGTACCATACTGTCTTGGTTACTGTAGCTTTGTAGTATAGTCTGAAGTCCAGGAGCCTGATTCCTCCAGCTCCGTTTTTCTTTCTCAAGATTGCTTTGGCTATTCGGGGTCTGTTGTGTTTCCATACAAATTGTGAAATTTTTTGTACTACTTCTGTGAAAAATGTCAGTGGTAGTTTGATAGGGATTGCATTGAATCTGTAGATTGCTTTGGGTAGTGGAGTCATTTTCACAATATTGATTCTTCCAATCCAAGAACATGGTCTATCTCTCCATCTATTTGTATCATCTTTAATTTCTTTCATCTGTGTCTTATAATTTTCTGCATACAGGTATTTTGTCTCCTTAGGTAGGTTTATTTCTAGATATTTTATTCTTTTTGTTACAGTGGTAAATGGGAGTGTTTTCTTAATTTCACTTTCAGATTGTTCATCATTAGTGTATAATAATGCTAGAGATTTCTGTGCATTAATTTTGTATCCTGCTACTTTACCAAATTCATTGATTAGCTCTAGTAGTTTTCTGGTAGCATCTTTAGGATTCTCTATGTATCTGCAAACAGTGACAGCTTTATTTCTTCTTTTCTGATTTGGATTCCTTTTATTTATTTTTCTTCTCTGATTGCTGTGGCTAGGACCTCCAAAACTATGTTGAATAATAGTGGTGAGAGTGGGCAACCTTGTCTTGTTCCTGATCTTAGTGGAAATGGTTTCAGGTTTTCACCACTGAGGACGATGTTGGCTGTGGGTTTGTCATATATGGCCTTTATTATGTTGAGGAAAGTTCCCTTTATGCCTACTCTCTGGAGGGTTTTTTTTTTTATCATAAATGGGTGTTGAATTTTGCAAAAGCTTTCTCTGCATCTATTGAGATGATCATATGGTTTTTCTCCTTCAGTTTGTTAATATGGTGTATCACATTGATTGATTTGCGTATATTGAAGAATCCTTGCATTCCTGGGATAAACCCCACTTGATCATGGTGTATGATCCTTTTAATGTGCTGTTGGATTCTGTTTGCTAGTATTTTGTTGAGGACTTTTGCATCTATGTTCATCAGTGATACTGGCCTGTAGTTTTCTTTCTTTGTGACATCTTTGTCTGGTTTTGGTATCAGGGTGATGGTGGCCTTGTAGAATGAGTTGGGGAGTGTTTCTCCCTCTGCTATATTTTGGAAGAGTTTGAGAAGGATAGGTGTTAGCTCTTCTCTAAATGTTTGATAGAATTTGCCTGTGAAGCCATGTGGTCCTGGGCTTTTGTTTGTTGGAAGATTTTTAATCACAGTCTCAATTTCAGTGCTTGTGATTGGTCTGTTCATATTTTCTGTTTCTTCCTGGTTTAGTCTTGGAAGGTTGTGCATTTCTAAGAATCTGTCCATTTCTTCCAGGTTGTCCATTTTATTGGCATACAGTTGCTTGTAGTAATCTCTTATGATCGTTTGTATTTCTGCAGGGTCAGTTGTTACGTCTCCTTTTTCATTTCTAATTCTATTGATTTGAGTCTTCTCCCTTTTTTTCTTGATGAGTCTGCGTAATGGTTTATCAATTTTGTTTATCTTCTCAAAGAACCAGCTTTGAGTTTTATTGATCTTTGCTATCGTTTCCTTCATTTCTTTTTCATTTATTTCTGATCTGATCTTTATGATTTCTTTCCTTCTGCTAACTTTGTGGCTTTTTTGTTCTTCTTTCTCTAATTGCTTTAGGTGTACGGTTAGGTTGTTTATTTGAGACATTTCTTCTTTCTTAAGGTAGAATTGTATTGCTATAAACTTCCCTCTTAGAACTGCTTTTGCTGCATCCCAGTTTTGGGTTGTTGTGTTTTCATTGTCATTTTTTTCTAGGTATTTTTTGATTTCCTCTTTGATTTCTTCAGTGATCTCTTGTTTATTAAGTAGTGTATTGTTTAGCCTCCATGTGTTTGTATTTTTTACAGATTTTTTCCTGTAATTGATATCTAGTCTCATAGCATTGTGGTCAGAAAGGATACTTGATACGATTTCAGTTTTCTTAAATTTACCAAGGCTTGATTTGTGACCCAAGATATGATCTATCCTGGAGAATGTTCCAGGAGCACTTGAGAAGAATGTGTATTCTGTTGTTTTTGGATGGAATGTCCTATAAATATCCATTAAGTCCATCTTGTTTAATGTATCATTTAAAGCTTGTGTTTCCTTATTTATTTTCATTTTGGATGATCTGTCCATTGGTGAAAGTGGGGTGTTAAAGTTCCCTACTATGATTGTGTTACTGTCGATTTCCCCTTTTATTGCTGTTAGTATTTGCCTTGTGTATTGAGGTGCTCCTTTGTTGGGTGCATAAATATTTACAATTGTTATATCTTCTTCTTGGATCGATCCCTTGATCATTATGTAGTGTCCTTCTTTGTCTCTTGTAATAGTCTTTATTTTAAAGTCTATTTTGTCTGATAGGAGAATTTCTACTCCAGCTTTCTTTTGATTTCCATTTGCATGGAATATCTTTTTCCATCCCCTCACTTTCAGTCTGTATGTGTCTCTAGGTCTGAAGTGGGTCTCTTGTAGACAGCATATATATGGGTCTTGTTTTTGTATCCATTCAGCCAGTCTGTGTCTTTTGGTTGGAGCATTTAAACCATTTACATTTAAGGTCATTTTTGATATGTATGTTCCTGTTACCATTTTCTTAATTATTTTGGGCTTGTTATTGTATTATTTGGGTTTGTATTTTGGGTTGTGTTATTGTTATTCTCTTGTGTTTCCTGCCTAGAGAAGTTCCTTTAGCATTTGTTGTAAAGCTGGTTTTGGTGCTGAATTCTCTTAGCTTTTGCTTGTCTGTAAAGGTTTTAATTTCTCCATCAAATCTGAGTGAGATCCTTGCTGGGTAGAGTAATCTTGGTTGTAGGTTTTTCTCCTTCATCATTTTAAATATGTCCTGCCACTCCCTTCTGGCTTGCAGAGTTTCTGGTGAAAGATCAGCTGTTAATCTCATGGGGATTCAGTTGTGTGTTATTTGTTGTTTTTCCTTTGCTGCTTTTAATATATTTTCTTTGTATTTAATTTTTGATAGTTTGATTAATATGTGTCTTGGCGTGTTTCTCCTTGGATTTATCCTGTATGGGACTCTCTGTGCTTCCTGGACTTGATTAACTATTTCCTTTCCCATATTAGGGAAGTTTTCAACGATAATCTCTTCAAATATTTTCTCAGTCCGTTTCTTTTTCTCTTCTTCTTCTGGGACCCCTATAATTCGAATGTTGGTGTGTTTAATGTTGTCCCAGAGGTCTCTGAGACTGTCTTCAATTCTTTTCATTCTTTTTTCTTTATTCTGCTCTGCAATAGTTATTTCCACTATTTTATCTTCTAGGTCACTTATCCGTTCTTCTGCCTCAGTTATTCTGCTATTGATCCGTTCTAGAGAATTTTTAATTTCATTTATTGTGTTGTTCATCATTGTTTGTTTGCTTTTTAGTTCTTCTAGGTCCTTGTTAAACTTTTCTTGTATTTTCTCCATTCTATTTCCAAGATTTTGGATCATCTTTACTATCATTGTTCTGAATTCTTTTTCAGGTAGACTGCCTATTTCCTCTCCATTTGTTAGGGCTGGTGGTTTTTTGCCTTGCTCCTTCATCTGCTGTGTGTTTCTCTGTCTTCTCATTTTGCTTAACTTACTGTTTTTGGGGTCTCCTTTTCACAGGCTGCAGGTTCGTAGTTCCCGTTGTTTTTGGTGTCTGTCCCCAGTGGCTAAGGTTGGTTCAGTGGGTTGTGTAGGCTTCCTGGTGGAGGGGACTAGTGCCTGTGTTCTGGTGGATGAGGCTGGATTTTGTCTTTCTGGTGGGCAGGTCCACGTCTGGTGGTGTGTTTTGGAGTGTCTGTGGCCTTATTATGATTTTAGGTAGCCTCTCTGCTAATGGATGGTGTTGTGTTCCTGTCTTGCTAGTTGTTTGGCCTAGGGTGTCCAACACTGTAGCTTGCTGGTCATTGAGTGAAGCTGGGTCTTGGCATTGAGATGGAGATCTCTGGGAGATTTTCGCCATTTGATATTACGTGGAGCTGGGAGGTCTCTTGTGGACCAGTGTCCTGAAGTTGGCTCTCCCACCTCAGTGGCACAGCCCTGATGCCTGGCTGGAGCACCAAGAGCCTTTCATCCACACGGCTCAGAATAAAAGGGAGAAAAAATATAAAGAAAGAAAGAAGATAAAATAAAATAAAATAAAGTAAAATAAAATAGAATAAAGTTATTAAAATAAAAAATAATTATTAAAAAAAATTTTAAGGAGTAAAATAAGAAAAAAAAAAACAAAACGGACAGACAGAACCCTAGGATAAATGGTAAAAGCAAAGCTATACAGACAAAATCACACACAGAAGCATACACATACACACTCACAAAAAGAGAAAAAGGGGAAAAAAAAAATATATCTTTGCTCCCAAAGTCCACCTCCTTAATTTGGGATGATTCATTGTCTATTCAGTATTCCACAGATGCAGGGTACAGCAAGTTGATTGTGGAGATTTAATCCGCTGCTCCTGAGGCTGCTGGGAGAGATTTCCCTTTCTCTTCTTTGTTCGCACAGCTCCTGGGGTTCAGCTTTGGGTTTGGCCCTGCCTCTGCATGTAGGTCGCCTGAGGGTGTCTGTTCTTCTCTCAGACAGGATGGGGTTAAAGGAGCAGCTGCTTCGGGGGCTCTGGCTCACTCAGGCCGGGGGGAAGGAAGGGTACGGATGCGGGGTGAGCCTGCGGCGGCAGAGGCCGGCGTGACATTGCACCAGCCTGAGGCGCGCCGTGCGTTCTCCCGGGGAAGTTGTCCCTGGATCACGGGACCCTGGCAGTGGCGGGCTGCACAGGCTCCCGGGAGGGGCGGTGTGGGGAGTGACCTGTGCTTGTACACAGGCTTCTTGGTGGCTGCAGCAGCAGCCTTAGCGTCTCATGCCTGTCTCTGGGGTCCGTGCTGATAGCCACGGCTCGCGCCTGTCTCTGGAGGTCCTTTAAACGGCGCTCTGAATCCCCTCTCCTCGCACACCAGGAAACAAAAAGGCAAGAAAAAGTCTCTTGCCTGTTCGGCAGCTCCAGACCTTTTCCCGGACTCCCTCCCGGCTAGCTATGGTACACTAACCCCTTCAGGCTGTGTTCTCACCGCCAACCCCAGTCCTCTCCCTGCGATCCGACCGAAGCCCGAGCCTCAGCTCCCAGCCCCCGCCCGCCCTGGCTGGGTGAGCAGACAAGCCTCTCGGGCTGGTGAGCGCTGCTCGGCGCCGATCCTCTGTGCGGGAATCTCTCCGCTTTGCCCTCCGCACCCCTGTGGCTGCGCTCTCCTCCGTGGCTCCGAAGCTTCCCCCCTCCGCCCCCCGCAGTCTCCACCCGCGAAGGGGCTTCCTAGTGTGTGGAAACTTTTCTTCCTTCACGGCTCCCTTCCACT
This sequence comes from Balaenoptera ricei, assembly GCF_028023285.1. Lineage (NCBI taxonomy): Eukaryota > Metazoa > Chordata > Mammalia > Artiodactyla > Balaenopteridae > Balaenoptera > Balaenoptera ricei. Next base: position 82,543,220 of record NC_082644.1, read on the forward strand.
GGTACAGGTCTCGTCCCTATTCTTTTGTCTCTGTTTTTTCTTTTGCCCTACCCAGGTACGTGGGGAGTTTCTTGCCTTTTGGGAGGCCTGAGGTCTTCTGCCAGCGTTCAGTAGGTGTTCTGTAGGAGTTGTTCCACACGTAGACATATTTCTGATGTATTTGTGGAGAGGAAGGTGATCTCCGCGTCTTGCTCTTCTGCCATCTTGAAGCTCCTCCTAACACTTTCTTATCTAACATTTTATTTTAGCTTGAAATCTGTGCCTTGCATCTACTACAATTATTATATTAATTATAAATAAAGTTAGCTTATTGTCTTTTCATTATACGCTCATGTTTCATAAAGCAGAAAGTCATAAGGCTAAAAGAGAATACAGTAGACATAAAGAATGATCTAGCTCATGTTCTGATCCAGGATCCCATATACCTTCTAGTTGTTACATCTCTTTGGTCTCCTTTAATCTGCGACAGTTCCTTAGTCTTTTGGTATTTCCTCACCATAACACATTTAAAGAATACTGGCCAGAACTCAATCTGGATTCTCTGATATTGCTTCATGATTAAATTCAAATTATGAATTTTGGCCAAGAGTATCACCAAGATGATGTTGTGTCCTTCTCAGTATCTCATAATCCAGAGGCATATGCTGTTGACGTCTCATCACTGGTGATCACTTTGGTGACTGGTTAAGATGGTGTCTTCCAGATTTCTCCACTGTAGAGTGACTGTTTTTCTCTTTGTAATTAATAAGTGTCTTGAGGGAAATACTTTGAGACTATGTCAGTATACTTAGTGGCATCCTTTGCCCACTAATATTAGCATTCATCAATGATGGTACTGACAGCAGTTTTAATGCCTATTGATTAATCTTACCTGAAGCATTTATTACTGTGGTGTTTGCTGAATTGGTGATTTTTTAATTTCCATCATTCAGTCTAAATTTGTTTGTTGGAATTCTATTGTACTGAAAACTTTCCCTTCTTCTCCATTTTTTTGCTTATACAACTCTTTATTTTTACAGTATGCACTCACAGATGTTCATTACAATTATTATTTATTTTGTGACCCAGATCAAAGTGACCCAGATTTGGCCATTGGCAGCTCCTTCCAGAAGTGTCCTGTGTTAGATAATATTTTAAATTGGAAACCTCTTTTATATCCCCCCCCCCAATTTTATTATTAAAATGTTCAAACATACGAAAAGTTAGTTGCAGGTTGGGATAAATCGCTTGGTCAGAGAATTTCCTGTGAGCAAGATTTTAATGGTGGTAAGGAGGAGAGAATATCCAAACGTTGGAAACTTTGGGGCCTCTATGTGAGTAAGGGGTGGCTCCCAAAACACAAAGGAAATGATAGCTCTGGAATGAGAAATTAAACAAAACCAGCAAGTGTTCCTACAACACCTAAATGATGTAGGGCCTTATTTTTGGATGGACGCTTAACCTACTTCACACTTTTGTTTAGGATCAAAGTGGGTGAATGGGTGAGTAAATGTAGGGGACCAGGAACTTGTCCCTCCCTTCCTTCTGGAAAGGCTTTACTGACTTTCTCTGCAGTGGAAACTTAGCCAGAGACAGTTAGCACTCAAAGTGGGTTGCCTGTGTTTCCATCATCCCAGTTCATATTGGAAATGTGTCTATTTTCTGAGAAACCATTGAGCGCAATCTAAATTTCTCATTACCATTTAGTGAAAGAGGGACTGCAGTTGACTGTAACAGGTAAAGGGCAATTGCTTATTTTTCAATCAATTCTTATTGATTTGGGAGACACAGAGTCCTTAATTGTATGTGTGCTTCATCTTCCCATTGGAAATTTCTACTTCAACTGATAAATAGATTCTAGTTTAAATTACAATGCAATATCCTTATGTGCACTGTAGAAAGAAGCTTTACGTCTTTCAAATCCTTGAGAGGAGACCCTACAGAATGAGCAAACCTTTCTCTTCCTGATATTAGCTGTCTTGCCTGGCAGTATAGGCTCTGAAACCAGACTGCTTGGGGTTTGAATCCCAGCTCAGTTATTTACTACCTTTGTAACTTTGGGTGAACTACTTCACCTCTTGATGTCTCAGTTTCTTCATCTGTGAAATGGGTGTAACAGTAGTACTACCTACCTCTTGGGGCTATTGTAAAGATTAAATAAGGATAATTCATGTAAAGCATTTAGTTTCGAGCCTGGATTCTTTTGTTTTTTCCCTTCTTCCCTGAAACCAAAGTGCAAGTTGCCACCACTTCATGGCTGAGCCAGCAAGTCTCATTTCATTTTCCTTGAATTCTTAAAAAAAATTTTGTTGAAATATATTTTTATATGCTTGCTTTTGCTTTTCAACATTTCTAATCGTCCTATCGATAAAGTGTACACTGTTTTTATTCACATATCACTTATTTTTCTTTTTCTTTTGACATACTTGCAAATGATGGTAGATTGATTCTATATTTGTGCTATATACATTTCTCATAAATATGTATATTCCTATATATATATATGTACATATATATAATGTTTGTTTGCAATTGATTCACAAAAATGGGAACACTGAGATCAAAGGCATGAGTTATTTTTAGGATTATGATACAGCTTTTAGTAGTTTGGTAGATGTTTATACTAGTAATTTTCTTTAATTCCTTCTTTTAAAAATCAGATCTTATTTTGGTATATCATGTGAAAACAGCATTTACATTTTTTTTTTTTTTTTTGCCAAATGTGTATTTCTAAATTATTTCATCCACAAATACCTCATTATTTATCTTTAAAAGTTAAAGATTTTTTAGTATAACCATAATAGCATTATCACATCTAAATTTTTAAAACAATTTTAAATTAGAGATAATTATAAATTCATATGTAATTATACAAAAAAATTCTGTGTATCCTTTACCCAGTTTTCCCCAATAGTAACATCTTGCATAATCATGGTACAGTATCACAACCAGGAAATTTATATTGATAAAATCTATTGCACATTAAAAATTTTTAACACTAATTCTTTAATATCATTAAATACAAAGGTAGTGTTCAAATTTCCATGTTGTCTCATAATATTTTCACAGTTGCCTTTATTATAGTCAGGAGGATCCTCACAGTCTCAAACATGAAACAAACAAACCTTTCTCTTACTATTTGCTGCCTTATGCAGCCTAGCATGGATATGTAAATTGCAAACCCTCTCTATACCAGGTGTGAGAATGGGAAAGGACAGAGGGATAAAGAGAACCCTATCTAGTCACAGTTATTATCCCTGGTCTGAAGGTAACAAAACTGAAGTGCATGAGAGATAAGTACTTGAGTAAGACCCACAGAAGGCCAGTGTCACAGCTGGAATTCTAATCTGAGGCTTTTTTGTGTTTTCTGTGACAGCATGAGAAATCCACGGGAGCTCTGAGGAAAATTTTTTGTAAAAATTCTGGACAGTTTACAACCCGCAGGACTGGTGGGACTCAAATATTGCTGATGCAGCTTCATGTGTTCTGGTACACCGACATCGAGAGGTAGTTGGGCCATAGAAGAAAGGACATGGGACTTGGCTTTAAGGACACAAGTTCTACCCCGATCCCATCATTTACTAGTGGTGAACTTTGGGCAGGTCATTTAATCTTTTTGAAATTCTATATTTCATCTACACAGCAGGAATATGAGAGCCTATTTTATAGTTTTACTGGCTGGTGACACAAGATAATATTTGTGAAGCTGTCTAGCACATCACAGAAATGCTACTTCAACCAGAATGCTTGGTAAAGAGCAAAAAACAAATGCTGCAGAAAATGTTATTCGATGTTAGCAATGAGGCTGAAAATTTGAAGACTTTTTTTTAATTAAAAAAATTTTTTTAATAGATCTTTATTGGAGTATGATTGCTTCACAATACTGTGTTAGTTTCTGTTGCACAACAAAGTGAGTCAGCCGTATGCGTACACATGTCCCCATATCCCCTCCCTCTTGAGCCTCCCTCCCACCCTCCCTATCCCACCACACTAGGTCATCGCAAAGCACTGAGCCGATCTCCCTGTGCTACGCTGCTACTTCCCACCAGCCGGCTATTTTACATTCGGTAGTGTATATATGTCGATGCTACTCTCACTTTGCCCCGGCTTTGCCCTCCCTCCCCACCCCATGTCCTCAGGTCCATTTTCTATGTCTACCTCTTTATTCTTGCCCTGCCACTAGTTTCATCAGTACCGCTTTTTAAAATTCCATATATATGTGTTAGCATACGGTATTTGTTTTTCTCTTTCTGACTTACTTGATTTTGTATGACAGACACTAGGTCCATCCACCTCACTACAAATAACTCAATTTCATTTCTTTTTATGGCTGAATAATATTCCATTGTATATATGTGCCACATCTTCTTTACCCATTCATCTGTCAGTGTACACTTAGGTTGCTTCCATGTCCTGGCTATTGTAAATAGTGCTGCAATGAACATTGTGGTACATGTCTCTTTTTGAGTTATGGTTTTCTCAGGGTATATGCCCAGTAGTGGGATTGCTGGGTCATATGGTAGTTCTATTTTTGGTTTTTTAAAGAACCTCCATACTGTTTTCCATAGTGGTTGTTTCAATTTAAATTCCCACCAACAGTGCAGGAGGGTTCCCTTTTCACCACACAATTTCCAGCATTTATTGTTTCTAGATTTTTTGATAATGGCCATTCTGACTGGCGTAAGGTAATACCTCATTGTAGTTTTCATTTGCATTTCTCTAATAATTAGTGATGTTGAGCAGCTTTTCATGTGCCTCTTGACCATCTGTATGGCTTCCTTGGTGAAATATCTACTTAGGTCTTCCGCCCATTTTTGGATTGGGGTATTTGTTTTTTTGATACTGAGCTCCATGAGCTGTTTGTATATTTTGGAGATTAATCCTTTGTCTGTTGTTTCATTTGCAAATATTTTCTCCCATTCTGAGGGTTGTCTTTTTGTCTTGTTTATGGTTTCCTTTGCTGTGCAAAAGCTTTTAAGTTTAATAAGTTCCATTTGTTTATTTTTGTTTTTATTTCCGTTACTCTAGGAGGTGGGTCAAAAAAGATCTTGCTGTGGTTTATGTCATAGAGTGTTTCTCCTGTTTTCCTCTAAGAGTTTTATAGTGCCTGGTCCTGCATTTAAGTCTTTAAGCCATTTGGAGTTTATTTTTGTGTATGGTGTTAGGGAGTGTTCTAATTTCACTGTTTTACATGTAGCTGTCCAGTTTTCCCAGCACCACTTACTGAAGAGGCTGTCTTTTCTCCATTGTATGTTCTTGCATCCTTTGCCATAAATTAGGTGCCCATATGTGCATGGGTTTATCTCTGGGCATTCTGTCATGTACCATTGATCTATATTTCTGTTTTTGTGCCAGCACCATACTGTCTTCATTACTGTAGCTTTGTGGTATAGTTTGAAGTCAGGGAGCCTGATTCCTCTAACTCCGTTTTTCTTTCTCAAGATTGCTTTGGCTATTTGGGGTCTTTTGTGTTTCCATACAAATTGTAAAATTTTTTGTTCTAATTCTGTGAAGAATGCCATTGGTAGTTTGATAGGGATTGCATTGAATCTTTAGATTGCTTTGGGTAGTATAGTCATTTTCACAATATTGATTCTTCCAATCCAAGAACATGGTATATTTCTCCATCTGTATGTCATCTTTGATTTCTTTCATCAGTGTTTTATAGTTTTCTGAGTACAAGTCTTTCACCTCCTCAGGCAGGTTTATTCCTAGGTATTTTATTCTTTTTGTTGCAGTGGTAAATGGGAGTGTTTCCTTAATTTCTCTTTCTGATTTTTCATTGTTGGTGTATAGAAATGCCAGAGATTTCTGTGCATTAATTTTGTATCCTGCAACCTTACCAAATTCATTGATTAGTTCTAGTAGTTTTCTGGTGGCATCTTTAGGGTTTTCTATGTATAGTATCATGTCATCCGCAAAGAGTGACAGCTTTACTTCTTCTTTTCCAATTTGTATTCCTTTTTTTTCTTTTTCTTCTCTGATTGCTGTGGCTAGGACTTCTAAAACTATGTTGAATAAGAGTGGCAAGAGTGGACATCCTTGTCTTGTTCCTGATCTTAATGGAAATGCTTTCAGTTTTTCACCATTGAGTATGATGCTTGCTGTGGGTTTGTCTTATATGGCCTTTATTATGTTGAGGTAGGTTCCCTCTGTGCCCATTTTCTGGAGAGTTTTTATCATAAATGGGTGTTGAATTTTGTCAAAAGCTTTTTCTGCATCTATTGAGATGATCATATGGTTTTGATTCCTTAATTTGTTAAGGAATGGTGTATCACATTGATTGATTTGCGTATATTGAAGAATCCTTGCATCCCTTGGATAAATTCCACTTGATCATGGTGTATGATCCTTTTAATGTGCTGTTGAATTCTGTTTGCTAGTATTTTGTTGAGGATTTTTGCATCTATGTTCATCAGTGATATTGATCTATAATTTTCTTTTTTTGTGTGATATCATTTTCTGGGTTTGGTATCAGGGTGATGGTGGCTTCGTAGAATGAATTTGGGAGTGTTTCTCCCTCTGCGGTTTTTTGGAAGAGTTTGAGAAGGATGGGTGTTAGCTCTTCTCTAAATGTTTGTTAGAATTTGCCTGTGAAGCTATCTGGTCCTGGGCTTTTATTTGTTGGAAGATTTTTGATTACAGTTTCAATTTCATTACCTGTGATAGGTCTGTTTATATTTTCTAACTCTTCCTGGTTCAGTCTTGGAAAATTGTACCTTTGCAAGAATTTGTCCATTTCTTCATGGTTGTTCATTTTATAGGCATATAGTTGTATGTAGTAGTCTCTTATATTCCTTTGTATTTCTGCAGTGTCAGTTGTGATTTCTCCTTTTTCATTTCTAATTTTATTGCTTTGCATCCTCCCTTTTTTTTCTTGATGAGTCTGGCCAAGGGTTTATCAATTTTGTTTATCTTCTCAAAGAACCAGCTTTTAGTTTTATTGATCTTTGCTATTGTTTTCCTCACTTCTATTTCATTTTTTTCTGCTCTCATCTTTATGATTTCTTCCCTTCTACTGACTTTGGGTTTCCTTTGTTCTTTTTTCTCGAGTTGTTTTAAGTGTAGGGTTAGATTGTTTATTTGAGATTTTTCTTGTTTCTTGAGGTGAGATTGTATTGCTATAAACTTCCCTCTTAGAACTGCTTTTGCTGCGTCCCATAGGTTTTGGGTCATCGTGTTTTCATTGTCATTTGTTTCTGTGTATTTTTTTATTTCTTCTTTGATTTCTTCTGTGATCTCTGGCTTATTTAGTAGTGCACTGTTTAGCCTCCATGTATTTGTATTTTTTACAGGTTTTTTTCCTGTATTGATTTCCAATCTCATAGTGTTGTGGTCAGAAAAGATGCTTGATACGATTTCAGTTTATTAAAATTTTCTGAGGCTTGATTTGTGACCCAAGATGTAGTCTGTCCTGGAGAATGTTCCATGTGCACTTGAGAAGAAAGTGTAATCTGCCACTTTTGGGTGGAACGGTCTATAAATATCAATTAGATCTATCTGGTCTGTTGTGTTATTTAAAGCTCGTGTTTCCTTATTTATTTTCTGTTTGGATGATCTGTGCATTGGTGTAAGTGGGGAGTTAAAGTCCCCTGCTATTATTGTGTTACTGTCAATTTCTCCTTTCATGGTTGTTAGCATTTGCCTTATGTATTGAGGTGCTCCTATGTTATAGGGTGCATAAACATTTATAATTGTTTTATCTTCTTCTTCGATTGATCCTTTGATCGTTAGGTAGTGTCCCTCCTTATCTCTTTTAAGAGTCTTTATTTTAAAGTCTATTTTATCGGATACTAGTATTGCTAGTCCAGCTTTCTTTTGATTTCTATTTGCATGGAATATCTTTTTCCATCCCTTAACTTTCAGTCTGTATGTGTCCCTAGGTCTGAAGTGGGTCTCTTGTAGAGAGCATATATATGGGTCTTGTTTTTGTATCCATTCAGCCAGTCTGTACCTTTTGGTTGGGGCATTTAATCCATTTACATTCAAGGTTGTTATTGATATGTATGTTCCTATTACCATTTTCTTAATTGTTTTGGGTTTGTTTTTGTGAGTCCTTTTCTTCTCTTGTGTTTCCCGCTTAGAGAAGTTTCTTTAGCATTTGTTGTAAAGCTGGTTTGTTGGTGCTGAATTCTCTTAGCTTTTGCTCGTCTGAAAAGCTTTTGACTTCTCCATCGAATCTGAATGAGATCCTTGCTGGGTAGAGTAATATTGGTTGTAGGTTTTTCTCTTTCATCACTTTAAGTATGTCCTGCCACTCCCTTCTGGCCTGCAGAATTTCAGCTGAAAAATCAGCTTATAACCTTATGGGGGTTCCTTTGTATGTTATTTTTTGTTTTTCCCTTGCTGCTTTTAATATTTTTTCTTTGAATTTAGTTTTTGTTAGTTTGATTAATATGTGCCTTGGTGTGTTTTTCCTAGGGTTTATCCTGTATGGGACTCTCTGGGCTTCCTGGACTTGGGTGACTATTTCCTTTCCCATGTTAGGGAAGTTTTCCACTGTAATGTCTTCAAATATTTTCTCAGACCCTTTCTTTTTCTCTTCTTCTTCTGGGACCCCTATAATTTGAATGTTGGTGCATTTAGTGTGGTCCCAGAGGTCTCTGAGATTGTCTTCAATTCTTTTCATTCTTTTTTCTTTATTGTGCTCCTTATTAGCAGTGGTGACTCCTAATAAGCAGTTATTTCCACCATTTTGTCTTCCAGCTCACTTATTTGTTCTTCTGCGTCAGTTATTCTGTTATTCATTCCTTCTAGTGTATTTTTCATTTCAGTTATTGTGTTGTTCATCTCTTTTTGTTTGTTCTTTAGTTCTTCTAGATCTTTGTTAAACATTTCTTGTATTTTCTCAATCTGTGCCTCCATTCTATTTCTGAGATTTTGGATCATCTTTACGATCATTACTCTGAATTTTTTTTCAGGTAGAGTGCCTATTTCCTCTTCATTTATTTGGTCTTGTAGGCTTTTACCTTGCTCCTTCATCTGTGACATATTTTTTTGCCATCTCTTTTTTTTTTTTTTTTTTAATGAGTGAGATTGTATTCGTGTCGTACTGGTTGTTTGGCTTGAGGCTTCTAACACTGGGGTTTGTAGGCTAGTGGGTCGAGCTCGGTCTTGGTGCTAAGATGAGGACCTCCGTGAGAACTCTCTCCAATGAATATTCCCTGGGGTCTGAGGTTCTCTGTTAGTCCAGTGGTTTGGACTTGGAGCTCCCACTGCAGGAGCTTCGGCCTGACCCTGGGCTCATGAACCAAGATCCCACAAGCTGCCTGGGGTGACAAAACAAAACAAACACAACAGTAAGGTAAAAAATAAAATTAGATTCGGAAACTAACAGATATGTTAGGAAGAATATAAAAATAAAAATATAGATGAATCAACAACCGGAAGGGACAGCAGTACCACAATAGTAAAAAAGAGGAGGAGGGAAAAGGAAAAAAAATAAAAAGTGGGGGGAGGCCTTGGCTGTGGAGGGCGGGGCCTAAGCAAGGGTGAGGTTTGGGCAGTGGGTGGGGCCAATGCTCAGGACCCACAGGGCTGGAAAAGGTCCTGGGGGCTCTAGGGGGTTGGGCTTAAGCTCAAGGAACAGAAGGGGCCCAGGCATGCCCCCCACCCCTGGTCTCAGAGGGCAGGCAACCTCACCTGGGAGCCCAGCAGGCTTCCTGGGCTCAAGTGGGCAGGGCAAATGACTTCCTCTCCTCTCCCACTCCTCCGGTCTGGGAGGGCCCCTCCTGCCTGCCTCTCCTGATCTCCCCGGCCTCAGGGGCACTGATCCTGTCTGGTCTCCACTTCTTCTCCGCCCCCCTCATTCCCCCTACATCCTACCAGTTCACTTTGGGGTTCCTCCCGTCTCCTTGGGCATCAGAGTCCCCCACCAGCAGCCAATAGGCACCCTAGTTGTCGAAGACTTTTTTTTTTTTTTACTCCCCAGGGTAGTTTAATTTTTCTCAAGGCAAGAGCAAGGATTGACACAGGGCCCCTCTTTTGTAGAAGGATCATGATGAGGGGCTGGCATTCATCCCCCTCTTTCTTTGGCCCCATGTTCTTTACAGATTGGTGCTCATGCAAGCTCAGGAAACCAAGGCTGATCATCTGCTCCTAACAGGCCATTTGTGATTTTAGCTAGACCCAGTTGAACATCAATGGCCCCTTTGTGGACCATTTTGTTCTGTTTTTCGTAGGAGCAAAATGCCAGCCTGGTCAAGATCTAGAAACTTGCTGTTCCATTGTAATAGGATATGCATTTCAATGAGAGCTAGCAAGTTGAAGGATACTCCTGCTAGCATCAGATTCAGCAAGCCAGTGGGAAAATCTCCCAAGTCCTCTGGAATCACTGAGCCTGAAGGCCTTAGGGGCTGGCAGCTTGGCTGCCTAAAAACAGTGCGCTTTTAATGCAGATATATTGTTTCTGCTCCACCACTGGCAGTAAAACGTTGCCAATAAATCCTATTATTTTTTCCCTTCCTTTCTAACATGTTATTTCCACACTTATGATTTTAGAAAGATGTTATTTCCAAACTTTGGGTATAAAGTGAAAATTTCTTTCATGGCACCTGCCACGATGTTGTGTTTTTATTTCCTCATAAAGGAAGAGTTCCTTTATCATGGAATTCAGAACTTAAAAACATTGATTGTTTCATTGTGTAATTCACTTCCTAAACGCATCTTCTTTTCTTTTTAGCCTCAAAATTTGGGATTTACAAAATGAATGAAAGAGCACAATTTTGGGTTAGGCTTTGGGAACTGTACTGAGGGTTTGGGAAAGGTTTTAAGATGCTGTTACATAAGATGTTAAAATCTTTTGGCAATATTGGGAGGAGTCTCTAAAGGTTTTTCTAATATAACTATTTCAATAAGTGCCAAAGATTTTCTGTGGAAAGAGCGCAGAAGCTCTTTAAACAAAGGCCCATTTCACATTTTAATGCAAATTAGTATAATTTGGAGAGTCTGCCTATATTTCTAAATATAACACTGCCTAAGATTTGTGGTATATTTTATATTATCCATTCACTTATACTGATCTCACTTCTGAAAAGCCCTATAGGGATGAATAGATTGCCTGTAGAAAGTAGGTTCATAAGCTTTCAAATATTTAAAGAAAAGATGAGACTGTAAAGGCATGGAAGATAGAGGATATAGAATTCTCAAGAAAACATTACTCAAGCTCTAGACAAGCTTCCATATCAACAGCATTGGAAGAATAAGACCCCTAAGTAATTACCACCTCCTGTAGTTCACCAAGATTATGCCATCAAGTGGCCACATCCTGGCCACGTAGGAGGAGCGCGCTGCAGGCCGTTTATGGAGCTGCTGGTAATTGCCTCATTTACAATAAAATGTTCCATAGTACATCACTCCCTTGCTTCATGCATGTATTTGTGCCTGATGTATGATTGTCTGCTCCTCAGTGAGTGAGTCGAATGTAACAGATTTTATTTCCCTACTTGTGCAATTGGTTGGCCTAGAAGACTCATAGCGCTGTTTCCTTTCCCCTATTGTTTTCCTCTAGTAGTTGAAGTGGAGACCAAAGGGAGGGGGGAGGAGGAGGAGGGGGAGAAGAAGAAGGAGGAGGAGGAGGAGAAGGAGGGGAGTGGGAGAGCAAGTCCTTCTCCCAGGACACAGTCAGCTTAATATCTGTAGTCTAGAAATTCTGCATATGAATGATGATACAGGTAGTTAGCTAACTCAAATCCCTTTAAGCACTAAGAGTCCAGGAGAGAATCCAAAGGCAACTCTCTCTTCAGCCCAGATGGAATGTGCCCCACCACTGAATTAGTGAACAAACAATCCACATCTTAAGAGCGTGGCAAGAATTTGACTGGAATACTAAACCTCTGATAAAAACAGGCATTTTCTGACCACCTCAGGAATGTAGAGTCAGTTATGAAAATGAAGATTGATTTAGAAGGGAAGAGGTTCTGCTGTTTTTGATGCTGAAAAATAGATATCTGGAAGGGGAGAGACAGGAGAAAGGGTTATAAGAAGACCTGCCAGCCACTTAACAGCAGCCAGTGCAGGAGAGTGACCAGAAAGCTAAACATCCAGGTGGAGGTTCCCAGGCCACTGGGATTATAACATTCCCTCTGCCAAGTGCTTGAGGAAGGCAGGCCAGCAAAATTAAAGCAGCAACAAAAACTAAGGCTGGTTCTGGAAGGCTGCAAATCATACCAGTGAACCCCAGAGAAAATGCATTTCTGGGAGCTGGGGTGCCCTGAGCGGGAGCAAGCAATATACTTTGTGCTCTAGTTATGGAGGCCTTGGGGTACGTAAGGGTCTGTTCAAAAGTCTGGATTGTACATTTCCATGGTGTAAAAGTCCAAATAAGTTTGAAACTGGGAATGATAATGGGTCCAGTTACACACCATACATCCCACTAGCCTGCGTGCTCTTAGCCACTAGAAAGTTTTAATATAATTCAGTCTTCGTAAACCGTAAAGAATCTTATTTTGGGGTTTTCCATACCACACATCATCCAACATTAATATATCTCAACATCCAAAGTGAAATACAAATTTTATTATAAATAGACAAGATTTTTATAATTGACTTTGGAAATTATTTTGTATCAAATAACTCATTTACTTTACGACTGACTGTGATTTTTTGGAAATCATTGTGCATTCAAAATTCTCACTAAGTGAGAAAATACAAGCTACTGATTGTTTTCAGGTTGGAGTGAAATTATACAAATATTAAATGTAATGATTGGTGAATAGGAGCATAAGATTTCTATAGGCATTTGGTTAAACATTTATTAATTTTGAATTTCCATCTTCTTTTTGTATTTTAGAGACAATAACCCTTTTTTAGGTCTCCAGCATTTTCATGGGTCCTTGAATAGCTCACAGGCTCTTGTCACTGTGTCTATAGTGCCAGTTGGATAAGGCAGCTGTTTCCAGCTGAGCCCATCCCAAGGAAGATAGTTGCTAAACCAGTTTATTTAGACAGTTGGGTGCAATTTGGAAAGAAGGTTTTTGAAAGATGTGAACAAGTGATCTAGTCTTCAGTTTTACGATGATACGTTGATTCTATAATTTACTTAATTGTATCCCCAACAGAAGGAAAAGGAAGGAGTTGAATGTCTTCTGATTACTGGACAGACAGATTTCTACCCTAAGAAGCACTTGGAAATTCTGGGCACTTACTTGTCAAGGCAAGAAAGGTGCTTATTTATTTGCACTCAGCCTTGTTCCACACAGGAGGTTGTGTGCCACAAATATACCTGTGATGCTCTGGGGGAAGTGTTATTCTTTTATACCTCCTTAGAGGTAGGGAAGGGCTTTGTTTGGAAAGTTCTTTGAAAAGCCACTTGGGAATGAAGTGGGGATTCCAGGGCCTGAGTGAGTGTCCACTGATGCCCAGGTCTCAGAGATGGCGGGGGGTGGGGTGACTGTGCGCTCCTTTACCTAACGGAAGGGTGAGAAATAGGAGATCCCAATAGGAACATCCAAGCAGGAGGGAACAGGTTCCAAGAGAGCTGGATCTGGTAAGGGTGACTTAACATGGTGGAGAGTTTAGAGAGCAGATGGGTTTAAATAGAACTGCCAAGTGGTTTGTGGTGTGTTCTTTTTGGTGAGCATGAAAAGAAGGACAAAGGGAATTTGAAATCTAAGTTACCCACATAACAGGGGTGATAAATCAGAACAGGCATTCCCGAAAAGGGACACATAGAATGCTGAGGAATCTACCGAAAATTAAGCTGGGAATAGTCCTGGCGTAAGTTTTATAAGATCCCCAGATGATTAATTGTAAGTTCTTTAAGAAGATGAATAATGTGAGTTGCCTAGCTTGGTCTTAGGCATAGTGTAGGACCCAGGAGGTTAGTTCCCTTTTCTCCCCTCCTTGGAGGCATCTGTCAACCTCATTCTAAAGGACTGATATACTGTTCTTCAAGGTTCTATTCTAAACTCTTTCCCTTTGAATTTCATTCTCTCTCACCATACTCTCCTCTGCCCAATGTTCCTTTCTCTTAATGGTTAATTAATTTTATCAATGATTTTACTAAACCATTTTCAATTTTTCATTCTTCTTATTCTTCATATCCAGTCAGTTGATAAATACTATTAATACTACCTGGGAAATGTGTCTGACATCGTATTAGTTTCCTATAGCTGTTACAACAAATCACTACAAACTTTGTGGCTTAAAACACAAATTTACTATCTTACAGTTCTGGAGGTGAGAAGTCCAAAATGGGTCTCACTGGGCTAAATCAATGTGTCGGCAAGATTGCATTCCTTCTGGAGGCTCTAGAGAAGCATCTGCTTCTTTGCCTTTCTAGCTTCTAGAGGCTGCACGAGTGTTTGGCTCATGGCCTCTTACTCCATGTTCAAAGACAGCAGGGCAGCGTCTTCTCTCTGATCTCTGCTTCCATCTTTGCATTTTCTCTCTTACTCTGATCCTCCTGGCTCCCTCATATAAGGAATCTTGTGTTTAGATTGGGCCCACCCTGATAATTCAGAGTAATCTACCCATCTCAAGATCTGTAATCACATCTGCAGAGTCCCATTTGCCATATAAGGTAACACATACACAGGTTCTGGGGATTTAGGACATAGACATCTCTGGAAGGCCATTATTTAGCCTACCACACATATACTTGACCATTTCCCTCTATCTTGTTACCATCAGATTTGCCTTACCTCATGCCTGGATTATTATAATGCTACCTCTAACTGTAGAACTTCACCCCTCCAATCCAGTATACCCACTGTTTCCCACTGTCATCCTATAGCTGGGATCTGGCCACACCTTTCTCTTTCTCAGAGCCACTCGATGGCTCCTCACTGTATACAGAAGAAATCCCCCAATTCTTAGATGTTGAAGGTGGCCTTCCCTTTTGTATTTCCCACTTTCTACTCCTCACACAGTTCAAGCACGCATTCCGTATACCAGTTCTACTCACTATTCTTTCAGCATGTCCTGAACTTCCTCAAATATTTCCTTTTGCTTTTACTGTTCCTTCCAGGTTCAATTTTCTTCCATTTCCCTACCTTGTCAGCTAAAGCTCAAATAATCAATCAATCAGTCAGGACTCAAATCAAATCTCCCCTCTTCTATGACACCTAGATCCTTTCAGTCTTCCCATATTTTTTCCACCTCTTTTCCTTCCAAAGACCTCTGTATACATTATTATAATGATATGGCTGGCTGTCTCCACAGACTGTGAGGCTGTCAAGGGCAGTCACTGTGACTTGGTGATTTTTTGAGACCTCATAGCACAACACAAAGTGTTCATTGGAAAAAAGGAACAGATAATCTGTTTCATTAAATGTTGGAGAGTTTTCTTTAAGGGATAGCCAAAGGAGTTACAGCAATGCCCTTAAAAATCATTTTTAGAGGAATATTATGATTCAAATACAAAAGTTTTGCACATTTGATTGGCTCAGTTTGCTGGCTGGAGGAAATTTTCTCCGTTTTCTGACCTATACCCTCTCAGGGAGGTTTAGCATTCTCTGAAAGGTCCCTCAGGTCTTTCCCAATCCTTTCGCCCCCAGTAGAGTTTCACATCTGCTTTGTCATTTGTGAGCCTCAGATATGGTGCCAAGGAGTCCTGTTCTCCAACAGACACTTCTGTTCAACTCTGTCTGCAGTGAATGACTCCTCTCAGTTCCTTATCCAATATTTAATTCCCTGTTTCTGAGCTGTATTGAAGGTGAGGAAGGCCTATCTTATCTCCCAAGGGGCTCAGTGCCAGCAGAGTAATTAGCTAGGCTTCCTGCCAGTTCTGAGCTTTGATCTGGAAACCCATAACCTTCAGTTTCAATATGGTGGTAGAAGAAGGTGCTGGGCTGAAGAAGAATGCTCGTGGCTCTTCTTTCAAAACTGTACAAACATTACCCCAGACAGGTTGAGAATTGGACTACACAAAGTGTTGTTGAAAAAAGAAGAGATTTATTGGTTCATTTTACTAATCGGACTCTGACAATGTGTTAGTGGCTTCACAGAAAAGTTAAACTAAGGAAGCCTGTATCCAAAGGCGATAAGGCAGATACAGTTATTGAACTGTGAACGGCATTTCTCTGGGCACAGGAAGGCTCAATGTGAACAGATATGCTTCTGTTAGGATGTTTGTGACTGTAAGGAAAGTGGCATCAGGAAAAGCCAACTGCATTTTTTCCATCCTAAAAAAAAAAAAAATCGGAGGGGAAGAAACATGGTATGACACGTAAAAGGCACATTTGACCAGAAGACACATTCTGGTTTTGTGGCCACTAGCTTAAATACAAAAGATTTCTGTTGGAGTGAGGTTTGAAAGGCTGACAAGAAATAAAGCAGCCTCAGAAAGCTGTCTGCCTCTGTGAAGTACTTTGCTGGCACCAGCATGGAATGTGGCTGCTGCCTTTGGTATCCAACTGGGAGCTATAGATTTTTTACTAATACTCTTGGAGAAAGAGATTGGCAAATATCCTGTAAGAGGTATGCTCGGAAGGTTGGCCTGGCTGCCAGAGAAGCATGTGGAAGCCCAAAGGATGTCACCGCACTTCCTTAATGCTGTTCCTTCATGGAGATTTGACTGTAGCTTTTCAATTGAGAGTGAATCATAATGGAATTGCAAAGTGGTCTCATTATGTTAGATGGATTGAAACGACCTATAATGCATGACAGTGGGGATGTTGGGGAGGGGGTGTTAGTGGTGGCTGGCGCAGGCTTGGCCCACGTTCAGTTAATGAAGGCAGCGGTCTCTGTCGGTGACTGACGGGGATTCTGGGGTTTCTGACCCTGTCTTAAAAAATACCTACCCTGCTGGCCTGTCGTGATGCGTTTATCTCAGCCTTTAAGTACCTGCTGGCTAAGGCTTAGAGGACTTCAACAACCAATAAAATGCCAAGGCTGCTGGAATGCATCACACATTCAACTGTATTAGCACCTGAGAGAATTCCCTTCAAACTTGTCTCTGTCCCATGTTCCTCGTCTGTTCCTGCCATGACCAGCGTCCATGATCTCTCTCATTTCCTCACCACACACATCTAATTAGGAAGGGAGTCTTGTCACTCCTAGCTCTGGGTTGATGTCTCTGCATCCAGTGTGCTGCCTTGATCATCTCTTGCTTGTATCAGGGCAGTGGGCTTGGGTCTTTTGCCAGGGCTACTGGATGAGCTTTCTTCACACTACCTCCACTTGCCTTTCTAAAATACGGCTCTCATCTTGTCACCGTCCCCCTTAAAACCATTCCACAACTCTTCAGTGATCACAGGATTGTCCAAGCTTGTATCCTGACAACAAAGACCCTTCACTGGACCCTTCCCACCACCTTTCTCTGCTCCCTGGATTCCCACCATGTGGGAAACACTCAGCTTTTACCTGATTATAAAAGCAGCCTCTTTTAAAACTTTACTTTATTGTATGTGTTCTTGCCCCTCTACCTAGAATGAACTTCCCCTTCATCGTCTTATCTTTTCAAACCCAGAACGTATGTTAGTGCTGTCTCTGCAACTCTTCTAGACCAGACTTAGCTGGTCCCCTTTCTGCTCAAAATAATTTGTACACAACTTCACCAAAGCACTTTCCATAGTGTTAGTAACTTTCTCCCTACTTTCTCAAAGATATGAATAATGTAGCATTCATCTTTAGGTCTTCAGTGCCTGACAATGTCTAGAACAAGAAATCTAAATTAAAAAGTTCACTACAGTAAATGGGCCGTTCTTGGGAATTTGTACGTATGATCAGTTGCCCATGTAAAGAGCTATGTTGGTGAAGTTCTGTGGCAAACTAAAAAGCAAGGGTAAAGAATCTTCATTTGTACAGCTTTTTCTCCTTTTTTAAAAAAAAAAAAATACCATTCCCCTCATTTTCTCTTAGGAAAGGCTTAGGCAGTCTGTTACCTCAATCTTTAATGACAAAACAAATATTAATGGAGTACCTACTTTATCACAGACACTTTGGGGAATGCATGTGTCAGGAAATAAGACGGGCAAGGTCTCTGCTTTCATGGGACTTGTAATCTAGGTTGGGCAAGATAGACATTAAATTCGCAAATATGAAAATAAGATCATTTCAGATAGTGATAAGTGCTATATAGAGAATTTAAACAGGGCGACATCGGAGCAATTTACTGGAAGGCTCCTTTGGATCGGTGTTATCACACGTCTCAGAGAAGCTGTCATTAAGCAAAAAGTGAATGACAAGAAGGAAAGAAGATTCTAACCCTGTGAAGACATGTGGGTGAGGACAGGTGAGGTGGGAGCATCGTGAGCAGAGACAGCCGCAGCCAGTGCAGAAACCCCGAGAGACAGAGCAAGATGGATACCTTTAGGAAGGCCCCAGTGGCGGAAGAAAGACTTGTAGGGGAAAAAGGTAGTGTACGAGCTTTGAGAGGTGGGCAAGCACACATGGTGCAGAGCAGGCAGAGACGGTTTTCTTATCACCACAGGAAGCCTTTGGAGCGCTTTCAGCAGGAGAGCAGCTCAGTTGTAAGGCTGGAGATCCAGGCCCTGTGGAAGTGGCATCCAGCATGGCTCTCAAAGGTTTCCTGATGGGATCTAGAGAGTGACTGTGCACCTCCCTGCTCCCCGGCTCACCTCTGTCTCTGTCTTGATTTCTCTTCTGTTCCCATTTGTGTCTTTCTTACTGCTCTTGAGGACGCTGGTACATAGTTCAAAGCACCAAGCACATGATGTCTCTTTTCCCTTGTTATATCTAAAATTTTATATTCTGCCCTCTACTGTATCCTATTTATCATCTGGTGGACTTTATGCTCCAGGAAAATGCAGTAGATTTTTCCTGTGGTTTTGCAGTCTCCTGGTATACCGTACACATATCCTAATTTGAGAAGCATTAGGGTACAGAACAGATTGACTTAATTTGAGTGAGTTGGGTTAGGTCCAACATGGAGTGGGCATGCTTGACTGTGAGCCTCCACTGAGGACCCGGCAGGGAATCCAGGTAGAGAGAAGTTTTGCCAGTGAGCAGGGTAAAGGAAGCAACACAGGACAAAAGAGTTTTCGAAATGGGGAGTGAGAAGGTTCCAGTGGCAAACTTTACTTACTCCCTTCACTTATTTTATATATCCAGAGGGCACCTGTGTGCTCCTATCAGAAGGTAAGTTCCACAAGCAGGGACCTTGCCTGATCTCTTGATCTGTTCACTCCTATATCCTCAGTGCCTAGAGCTCCATTCCTTATGGAGTGAATGAATGAATTATGAAATGATTGAATGAGCGTGGAAATTAGCAAGGCCTGCAGCCATTGCACTGATCTGAGACTCCTCCAGAAGAAGACCAGGAAAAATGTGCCACCAATGAAGAGGTCACCTAGAAATGATCTTGGAATTTTACTGACATTTAGAGAGGGTGTTTGAGAAGGAGGAGGTGGGAAAGAGAGAAAACGGGAAAATCCATGGAATTAAAACTGCATAGGCAAAAAAAAAAAAAAAAAAAAGAAAAAGAAAATTAGAAAAAGAGAAACAATAGGTATAGTTTTAAAATACGTATAAAATTGGGCAGGGATTATAACATATTTAATCAGACTATAAAAGTCTTTCATAATTACTGAGCTGACAAAGAAACCCCTTGAAAGGAAGTTTATGAAGCACTGCTCCAATCAGGTTCAGATCCTTTTGGGATCGCTTGAGTGATAACTGTGTGGGTGTTACTCCCTGTAGATTATCATTTTCTTTCTGAATTCATTTCCTTCAGCAGAAATGAGAGCCTGCGTCACTCACAGGGCATTCTTGTGTGATGTGTGGGTCTTCCTACCTGAGAGCTCATAGAACCACAGGGCTAGTAGTTAAAAGTCACAGGAGGCCCAGCCTCGCCGCAGGTAGGAAGTCTCCATCATCATCTAGAATGGGAGGCCGGAAGGTGCCCAGGCAGGGAGTGCCCGGGGCACTCTTTTCAGCAGGTTGTATTGGTGTGTCATCATCATGTCCAAATAGTAGGACCTGTTCCTTTGCGTTCTTCAAGTCTCAGCTCAAATGCTCTCTTCCCTCTCTACTTCCCCCAAGACTTCCTTCTCTTTTTTCCCCACTGAGCTTAGTATGTATCTACAGTATATTAATTATATTTAATTATAATACAGATAGCTCAATTACCAAGCATGCATTATGTACCACACAGTTTATTCATATATTCACTTATCCCATCATTCATTCATGAGTTACTGAACATCTTTCAACCTAAGGCACTGTGCTGGGTAAATCCTTGGGACACCAAGACAGTGAAACACGGCAGCTGCTTTTAGGAAGCTTAGCGTCTAGTGGGGAGAAAAAGGTTTAAATACCCTTTGATGAGTGGCTACTATGTTTTAGTTACCATGCTGGGTACTTTACCTGCATTTTCTCTAATTTCATAACAATCCTGTAAAATGAGAACTGGGAAGCAGACACTCAGAGAGTAAACTCATTTGATTGCCTCAGGGCCACATGATTAGGAAATGATAGAGCTGAGATTGTAACTCAGGTCTATTAGGTTCCCAACTAACTTTTTTTTCCCCCTAAATTACATTCCATTATTCTTTGCTTGTCAATTATTCTTTGCTTCTCCCCATAAATGGCAGCTGTAGCTCTCTGCCCCCTTCCCCTTATTATTACGCTATAAGATCTACATGTTAGGGAGCATATCTCCTTATCACTGTTTTCTGCCAGAGGGTTTAAGATTTTGTAGGTGCACAGTTGAGGATTTGTTGAAAGGATGCTTGCACACATGAATGAAATTGCTCCCCACACTAAGCTTCAGGTCCCATCCTTCAAAGTGATCTGCCCTCAGTCAGCTCAGCTCTCTTTCCTAGTTCCGGGCATCTATTACCAGTATCCATCAGGGTCCAGCCAGTTATTTGAAGCAGGAAATATCTTAACACAGAAATTTAAGGCTTGCACATCCATGAGAAAGTCTGGGAGCCAGGGCTAGGAGGGAACTGCTGGTGCTCCAGAAATCTAAACGTGTAGGAATCAGAGAAAAGCTATGGCAGCCTCAAAGTGATTTTTGATAGGACACTGAGACCTCAAGTCACTGGGGCCTCAGTTGCTGCTGGAGAGAGGAGGCTTCTCCTCTTTGCTTTCCAAACCCCGAGTGGGAACCTTTCCTTGGAAACGTCTAACCCCAAATCCTGGTGGTAGGGAATTCTGGGAAATATAGTTCCCAGGGGAGAGAGCAAGAGGAGGCGAGGAGGCTTCTGAGTTAACAGTCTGACTCTTGTTCAACTCATGTTCATTTTCTCTTCGCTGCTAGATGAAGCTTCTCACTGTGAGCCCCGGCACCACGGTCTCACTCACGCAGCGCTCCCATAAGTCAGCTTGTATTCTCATTGCCACGCTAACACTGGCAACATTCGAACTTTAGCCGGAAACAAAAGGAGATCCATCTCTAACCAGAGCAAGGGAATTCTTCTTTTTTGTTTGTTCTTTTCTAACAGAGACTAAATTATGAGGTCTAAATCTGGGTAGAGCTTTCAAATAGAGCCCTGACCAGTGCTGAATCGACTTGAGGAATGATGAAGGGCTGGCTTCTCTCTGGCGGCAGCTGTGAGCTTGGTCAGCCCTTTGCAAAGTAGGAGGAAATTTAATGAACCCAAATAAGACATGATCCTTTGTGGCTATAAAAGTTACACTTTGAAAAAGCTCAGCTGGTCAAGAGCCACTTGAAAATGATGTTACTGCTGGGGAACTCTGTCAAAAGTCCACTTCTCTGGGTGAGTTTCCTTCTCTTTGAGGGAAAACAAAGAGAGGTTTGACAAGCTAGAGAAGGGTCATTTTGCCATTTGAAAGAGCACATTCAAAAACCGAGGCCCTGAGCGACTGGGAGACATCCATAGTCAGTACCTGTTTATTTGTCCAGCTTTACACCATGTAAGTGATGCAGAATCCTTTCCGCCTCTAATAATACCTCCACCGTGGCCCTGAGTTAATGGAAAGCTGGAACGGCCAAGTGAGAGCCGGCGCTCAGATTAACCACTGTGGGTCAGACAAGTCCACAGCTGCGGTTGCGGAGGGAGGTGAGCGGGTGGAGGGAGGGAGAGCAGAGGAAGCCCTTCCTAAAATATTTTTGCCTAGTCAACGGATTTAATGCACGATATTTTACCACCAAATTCATCAACTGGAGGATTTTCCAAAGGATCTGGGGAAACAACCACCTAATTCAGATTCTATGGCTTCTAATTGTACAAGCAGCACATTTTAGAACCCTTTTGTGCCAAGGAGTCTTCATGCATAAAGCACTTCGTCTGCTTATACAGTAGGCAACGGGGCTTAAATGGCGTAATTATTATGTGTTTCTAGTTTGCCTCAAATTTTGATTCAGTCAGAATCCCTGAATCTGACAGCCTATAATCAAACAAAGGGAGTGCTCTGGAAGCAAGGGATTAACAGAGGGGAATTAAACTGTCGTTTTGAAACAGCTTAGACCCATATGAAAGCCCGTTTAGGAGTCTCTCCATAAATATCCCTTTTGTTTTGTCTAATTGCCGGTTTGAATGTATCAGACTCATCAATGGGATTAGGGTTAATAGATGTTTGGTCACGCAGAACATGCAGGGGAGGAATCTGATACACACACACAAAAATTGCACTTAATGAGCTTAGCAAATGTTTGCCATATTTTTAATGAACCCGAGGGCTATCATTTAGAAATGCTTAGCAACTGCTTTTCCATCCTTGAAAATAGAGCAACTGAAGGACATTAACACTATGTACACCCGTAAATAAGAGGAGCTATTTAAAGACACCAGCCAGGAGGAGAGAATGATGACATTTTTCTGTCCCAGAGCCAATGATACTTAACACTCTGGGTGTGGGTTCCATGTGTGACAACATAGTTGGGAGGTTCAGGTTTCCCCAAAGGGCACCACAGAGTGTGAGTTTTTGCAAAGAGTCATATAACCATTTTCTTTTTTTAAGCGAAACCTGTTTAGGATCAAATCTCCCAGCCTCCTCCCCCAGCCCTGCTTCTGTTTTTCACACCTTCCTGCTGCCCTTTCCAAGTATCTGTGGAGAGGCTTTTGAAATTGGAGGTTGTACGTTGCTGCTGCTTCCCTAGGTCCAAGTCCGCCCAGGCCACGAGGCAGGCCTCTCCCCAGCTCAGCCGAGCAAGGCCAGGTCGGCAGGCTCTCGGGATTGATTACTCAGAAGATTGAATGATCCATCTTGAGAGCCCATGGGATTTGGCTCCGAAAGCAATGCAGTCGGCAGTAATGGGGACTTATTGAAGTAGGCCATGTGGCTTGTGCCCTCAGAGCACAGACTGGGCCTAAAAGAATCAGGTTTTCCTTGGGGAAGGTTAGATTTTATAGACAGAGCACAAAATGCAAGTCCAGTGGATTATGGTTAGAGCAAATGAAGGATGACTTAGATCCTTCGTTTTCATAGAGCCAATTGATTTCAAGGACTTCTTGCCATCTCCTCCAGCCCTGCCTCTAAAGGAGGCCAAAAGAGACACCACCCCATCAAAAAACAAAAAAAAAACTAAGCACAACCATTTTTCAGCTCTGCTTGAAAATGAATACTCCTCCTGCAACAGCAGCTGACTTTGGTGTTGAACTATGGGATCATAATTCTTCTTAGGCTAGAACTAAGAAAAGGCCCTTTCTCGTATTGTACAGGAGCTCTGTAAAGTGTACAAAATTATGAAGTTTTCTTTGGAGAGAGTAGAATAAAGGACCTCAGTGTCATGAGGGAAAAGGGCCTGTTTATTTTGTTCTTGTTGTTCTTGTGGTGGTGGTGGTGGTGAGGGTGGTGGTGGCCATGCGTATGTCTGTGTGTTTATGTGTTTTGCTGGTCATTTGTCATCAAGTGCTCCTTGCCCTCAAGCGACTATTAGAATGCCTGGTTTGATGAATGAAGCTAGAGATATTACCAAAGGCCTTATGGCTTTGTGGCTTAAAAACATTGTCAGTAATAAGCAATTTTTCTTTTAGAAGTGTCTAAATTCTTGGCATCCAAGCCAGTGGATCAGATGAGTTCCAAAAATATCATTTGTTAAGTGGCTCCCTTAGGTCATAGGTCCAAAACCCAAACACCTACAGAATCTAGATTGGAAATATAATTGAATGAATCTAGGTAGATGAATTATTAAGGAGTTGTAGGAACTGCAGAAAACTGAAAACCACACGTGTCCCATCTGAAGTGAGTAGGGGCTATTTGGCTGAATGGTCTCATCTTTAAACTCATGATCCAGCCCTGACTCATGCCTCTTCACTGCCTTCTGGGTTTCTGGACTTTTAGCTTGATTTTGACCTTGACGGCAGTGATTCACTGACTCTATCTTATCTTTTGGCTTTAAGACACCAACTTGCATTTTCTCTCAAGTCCTCTGAGCGCCATCCTAGACCGAAGTCTCTCAGGTGAATAAGAGAGTGAGTGAATGAATGAATGAATGAATGGTCTTCATTTGTTTAGCACTAGTATATGTGAGCCTTTTCCTCCTTCCCTCCTCCCTTCCTTCCTGGGTATATAAAGATAAGCGAGGAATAGACTCTTGGCCTTGTAGATACTACATAATCTAGAGGGAGTGAGGCACAAACGTTTGCACAAACAGTTGTCACACGATGAGAAGTGCTCTGGCTATGACACACTCAGAGCCCATGGGGAGAATAAAGAAGAGATCCCCTGAGTCTCACCAGGCAGTCAGGGAAAGCCTCACAGACCACTATGTGTGTGTTAAATTGTGTGTAGGTGTGTTCCAGGTGGCAATGTTGAAAAGAATACTGTATATAAAAGGGCAGCGTGTGCAAAGACACAAGGGTGTGAGAATATGGCTTACTTGGAAAGTAACAAACAGAGATGCAGATTGAGGGAGCTGTAGGTAAGAGGCTAGAGAGGTGGACATGAACCAGAGCCTAAAGCTTGGACTTGATCTTACAGATACTGGAGGACCACTGAAGGATTTTCAATACTCATGTTGTATCCAGGAGTTACCTAGCTCTTCAGGAGAAATCCAGCTTCAAATGATTCTTTAGCTTCCAAACTCCATATTAAAAGAAGAGAAGCTCTTCTCAGAACATTTGTGTGTGTGCATTTCTCAATATTACATTTTTAAAGGCATATTAGGGTGAAAACCCCAAACTGCTGAAAACAATTTAGCCAGTATCCCAGGATCTAGTGTCCAAGGGAATAATCTGGAGTTCCTTCATTGAATGGTTGGGCACCTACAGATTTCTTCCAGTTCACTTGTAGAAGATAATGCTTAAGCTCTTTTTTTTAATACCCGTCTATTCCCTTTACAAAGAGATGCTCAAGCATCTGACCAGGCAGAACCCTCTGGCCATCTTTCTGGATGTTTCACTTTTCTGGGACAGTGTTTGACTACTAAATGGATACCAATTCATCTAGGAGAATGCCTTTACTTTTGTCATTTCCCAAATTACTTTTTAGAAGTGTTCAGTTGTCCTGCCAACGCAAATAGATCCAATAAGCCTTTATGAACACCTGCTAGGGACATGGCAGCATGCTCTGGAAGGTGGCATTACATTGGCTATCATCACCTTCTTTTCTTAAAAAGTTAATAATCTCTCAGAATCATTGATGGGACGGACTACTTTAAAAAAAAGGTAGGGCGAACTTTTGGGGGAAAAAGCCAAATTTTTACATAAAATAAAAGGAAATGCCTTGGTTATTTGTGACGTTTCGGTTTTAAAATCAGAGATTTTCTTAGCTCAGACACAAAAGGTCTAATAAGTATTTTCTCATTAAAAAAACAAAAACAAAAAAACAGCTAAAAGTTGCAAATGCAAAATATCGATCAAAAATCCTCTTTAGGAATGGAGTGAGGAAGGGCTGAATAGAATTCTTAGGTTAGTCTGTTTAGGCTTAGGTTAGCCTCTTCAAGGTCTAGAATTACCCATGCTTATAAACTTAGTAAATTAAACTATCACTATGTATCGATAGCTTTGAGTGCCTCAGAGACTTAATAAACAATTTTAACACAAGGCCAGCATTATAGGGGGAAAAAAAAGCTAGTTTACCACTGTGCCTGTCTTCCAGAGGTCTTAGGTCTGTTATAAACATGATACAATCAAGGAAGTCCAACATTTAAAACCCTGGCATTCTTATTAATTTGATCTATTCCAGAGTTTAAGACTGATTTTTTTTTAATTTAAAAAATTTGTTTTAAATTGTGGTAAAATACACATAACATAAAATTTACTATTTTAACCATTTTTAAAATCAGTGCATGACTGATTTGCCTTGAAATGAGGGAAACAGCTTGTCCCAAACTGTCCTTTGGAGGAGGTACTATTTAAATGTTTGTATTTAGGTTAAAAAATGGAAAAAATCCTTTTCCAGATAAAGTCGGGAGAGGGCAAGATTGGAACTTTATAGTAGAAAAAAACGCATTAGCTTAAGAGGGTCAGAACAAAAGCCCAGAGGCCAGAAGGCTTGGGTTCTAGAATGTGGGCCCATTGTGAACGGAGCCTGTTGATGCCCGCGAAGGGCGTGGGAGCAAAGGTTTACAGCTGACTGGTTTGGTATGCCTCTAGCTGATCTATGGCCGCTGATCTGTTTGGGTCTTTTCATGGGTGGGAGGGGGGCGCAATATTTGGGTTATTTATTCTGACAGGAGGCTAGATGCTATTTCCATCTGCCTTGGAGTATTTGAGGAGATAAGTGTCTGCCACGTCCTGATAAATGGCTTCTATGGTTCATTGCCAGAGAAACTGAGTTATGGCTCCTATATTTCATTTCAGAGAAAACTTCAGCCACCCGAAGTATGCACTGCAGGCCTCCATTTGACCAGGACAGCAAAGTGTTTTTCTGTTTAAAGGACAAGGTTTGCACAGTAGCACCTGAGGGTGACTGGAGGGTAGTGGATAAATTGAAAGACTTCGTAAGTCAGGCTAGTAAATCAAGTGTGGTCAGTTCAAAATACAAAAAAGGATCCAGGGAACGAAACCTAACACTTCTGTGTCCTGGCTGAGTTTAAAATCATCTTTACGTCAGCACTCACATACTTAGTCAGTTATAATTGTTCTAGAGCATGTGATCTTTAAGAATAACAAAGCGGGGGGATACATTTCAATGTTATTCATAGTATCACAAGATATTTATTTTTATAAGAAATATGAAAGAGATACTTTTGGGGGGTACATATACCAATTATATGTATCAGTGGATTGAATGAAAATTTATTCTAGATACCAACTGAATTTCAGATACCAAATGGCAAGGAGATTATAATTGTAAATAGGCTTGTCATAATCTAGTATTATACAGAGGCATATATATATAGTCTGTATTCATCACTTCCTGATATATGGATACCTACACATGTTGAATGGCTTATACTGATGGGGAGGGGTCTCTGTTGCGTGGAAGGAGGGGAAATGTAGCCCAAGGAATGTGTGAAATCAGTACTTTCTGGGGGAAGATTTGGTGGTCACCAAGACCTTTGGGGAAAGAGACGAAATAAGGAGAGAGGACCAGAGCTTTTCTGCATTCTTGTTAGCACAAAAGTAAAATGAGCCAAGAACTCACTTGGGATCTAATCACATTAAGCCAAGTCCATATGTGACAAACTGTGTCTCTTCTGGAGAGGTACAGTTGCATCTTTGAACTGGATTTACATTGCCTGGATTGCGGCAACGATTCCTCAGGATTTAAATTTTTGGATTTTGAATACTGTAACTTGCAGCCAAAATACATTAACAGTAATATCGCTTTACATCTTTCCTATGAATTAGTACAGATTTGAAAAAGAAACTCTAAGTATGCGGCGACAGTAGTTTAACAGAATGTGCTGTAACTTCTCCAGTTGCTGCTAGTTTCAGGAGCCAATTTGCAACATCCTTGCTATTCTTTTGGGTTCCATTATTTTGAAGTTCTTTTCTCATCTGCTCATGAGATCACAAGGATAGACACCTGTAGTCATTTAGCTTTGTCTGTATTTGACAATTTGTACATGTAAATGATCACATTACGTCAAATACAAACGTTATCTCACCGTGGCCTTTCAGAAGCACAAACTTAAAAAATTTTTTTTTTCTTATTTTACATAGAGGTGAGTTTAGGAATATCCCTTCTCTAATTCCTGTTTTGCCTACCATAAGGCCAGTGATGCATCAGAAATCACAACAAGTATTTATAAAGGGAGCAAATAGGATCCATTAGATTTTACACCACTGTTTTTTAAAAAGTGTAGAGTTTCTCAACATCCATTTAAATGAGACTTTGATTTAATAACTCACCAGGGTTTGGCTAAAATTTCAATTGAGTAATGCTAATATAGAAGCTGGAACCAGGCCAACATGATTTGAGTGTCAGGGGACCACACCTAATTATTGTGACCTGACCAGAGATATGAAACCTTGTCTTTTTAAACCAGCTAAACTGAAGGGGGAACCATGCCAAGGAGAGGGTTTGCCAGTTTGGCCTTACATGCCCTAAACTTGCTGTCTAGGTCGATTCAGTGGAAAGAACATGGGCTTTGTAGACAAACCTCAGATTGAATTCTGGCTGTTGCATTTATAACCTTGAGGCCTTGAGCATTTTACTTAACCTCTCTTGAGTCTCAGTTTCCCTTCCCATAAAACAGGGATTATATCTCCCCTGCAGTGCTGTTTGTAAAAATGAAATGAAATAAAATAGCTCATGTCTGATCGCTAGGCCAGCACATGGTGGCGACTCCAGAACCACCCGTTCCTTTGCTCCTTTTTCTTTCTGAGCGTGTCAGATTAATGGTGGGCAGTGCTTTTTGCAAGCTATTGAAAACAGCTACTTCTGCATAATGATGCTGAAATTCACTAGATCTTTAATGCCGGGAATAAAAATGTTCATGAAAGTTGCAGAGAAGGGGGGCATGAATTAGAGCAGGATCTTTTCTTATAACATTCTTCTCCTTTTTCTCCTTTGTAGACAAGAGAAGGAAATATCATTAACCCATGGAAAAGAAATTTGTTCTGATTTCCCTCCCTCTCTCTTATTTTATTTTATTTATTTTAATCTAATCTAATTTAATCCAATTTAATTTAATTTTACTTTATTTTAATTTTTTGGCAGAATAGAGAACTTCAGTCAGAGCTTTAGAGAACACAACAAATTTGCCATCTTCATTCTCTTCCCAGAGAATACCTCGAGGTTCATATGGACAAATCTCCTCTCTGATGACGATCTTCTGTAAATCGGGGAGACGGATGCAGTTGCGCTGGTCAGCATGAAAAATAACATGCTGTCCATATAGAACGCAATGTGCAAAGTACCAGTGTAACTTGACATTCAAGGCACTTTAACACCTGTTTCCATAGCTACACTGTAATCCAGACATTTGAGAGGCAGGCCTGCCTCTGCCGGGCCTGTCATCTCAGGGAAATAAATTAAGAAAGCTGATGACAAGGCCTGGATTATACAATTTCTTTGAAGTACAAAGTAGACCTGAGATCTAACCAGGAACGAACAGAGTTCAGACAAAATGGGTAAAATCCATTTCCGGTAACCTTTTTAAGAAAATTTGAATGCATCCTCCTTTCTACATTTTGTTCCCCGACTCCCAGAAGCAGCATCATATGTTACACCTGGCAGTGGTATTTGTGGCACCATATTTTTCTTATTTTTAAGAGGTGATACCATATTTTTTTAAATGGAAGTTTGGAAAAAATAAACAGATGGGAAGATACTGGTGGAGCGGGGCATGGTGGAGAGAGAAAAAGAGAGAAAGATGGAGTTAGGCAAGTGCTAAAGGGCAAAGCTTTGGTACCAGACACTGAGATATTTGCATATTCACAATATGTTTCTGGCCGAGAGCACGTTTTTCTGGAGTTCTGTATGTATTTCTAGGTCTCTATATTTATCCATGTCTCTGGCTACATATGTAAGACTAAGTTTAGAGTTGGTGTCTTTGCTGGATGCTTTGCAGCGGTACTTGAAGAATTCCATGTTAAACAGGCACTAGCAGCAGACGTGAGCTGCTCTCACGTGGGAGGGGACATCGCAGAGGGAGGTGGAGACCTGGGCTCAGTTCCTTGGCACAGTGGCCAGCGATAGACAGGGCCTTTCAACGTTATTTTCATCAAGTGTTTCCGAGCCAGTTCATTTATTTTTGGATTCCTCTTCATTCCAAACAAAAGCAGTTTGATAATAAAATCAGACGATGCCACATGGGAACAACTGCCCTCCTCCGAAAGACCCTTACCCAGCTATTATTTTTACCTCAGATGTTAGTGAAACTCAGGGTTGGAGGATCCTAGTAGAAAATCAAGTAATGCCTGTTTGCCTGAGTCCTGTTTATTACCTTATTTATTTTGGTAAATAAGTGGGGGAGAAAGTTGTTTCTGAAGGGATTCAGGTAAGGAGAGAGCGAGTTAGAAGAAGGGATGACCATTGCCAAGAGAATAGATCTTAAATGTTCTCACCACACACGCACACACACACACACACACACACACACACAATAGTAATTACTCGTTGTGATGCAGGTGTTAATTGATGCTATTGTGGTAATCATTTTACAATATATGTGTATCAAATCAACACGCTGTACACCTTAAACTTACACAATATTATATGTCAATTATATCTCAACAAAGCTGGGGAAAAAAAGAAGGGATTACTACAGGGCTACGTGCTCTCCCAGGGATGTGGCCACTAGCCTTCATGGAAATGTGCTTGTTGTTAGTTGATTTACTTTTGTGCCCTTTTCTTAGTGTTCATGCCACCCACACCATTCAGGCTCCCTGGACCAGGTGACACTGATGACTTAGCCTGCTTATTATTTCTATCATCATCTAGAAAATTTACCTTTGGGACAGTAAAGTAAAACATTTTTATTAAATCATGTACAACATTAAGTATCCCCTTTTTGTGATGTTTTAAATCCAGTATTTTATTTAAAACTGCTTTACAAAGGAAAATATGCCGGTGGGTTTGCTTCCTATTAGGTGAATTTATCTCTTTTTCCAAATTGAAAAACAGAAGATGAAAATTATGAAGTAAAATTACAAACACACGAAAAGTAAAGACACTCATCTGATATTATTGGCCCGAGGGGTTATGTGTGTGTACTCAAGCGTGTGCCACCACATCAAAGTAATCATGGTGGCAGAGCATGTGCCTGGGGTCCCCAAGACCACCCCCAGTTTTGATGATTTGCTAGGAGGACTCACAGGACTCAGCGTATAGTCATACTCATGGTTGTGATTTATTACAGTGAAAGAATACAAGACAATATCAATAAAGAGAAAAGGCACCTAAGGCAAAGTCCGGAGGAAACCAGATGCAAGTTTCCAAGAGTCCTTTCCCAGTAGGTCACATGGATGTGCTTGATTCCCCCAGCAGCTATGTAAAATGTTGTCTTCCAGGAAGCACATTAGAGACTCAGAACACTTAGAAGTGCCCCAGGTTTTTCTTGGGGACTGGTCATGAAGGCATCCTCTTCCCACACGTACCTAAATACCAGACTCCCGGAAGGAAAGCAGGTGTTAGCATAAACCATGTTGTTTGCACAAAGAGATTAGAGACGCTGGTTCATTCTTATTAGTTAGTATGGTAGGAATTCTCCCTGAATCCAAGTTCACAGACACCAACCAAGGGCCAGCCTTGCAAGCAGGCCTTTAGGGTAGCAGTCTCAGGCCTGCTGTAACTCTTTTTTGGTGCAGTTAGGCAGAGAGGCTCTAATGATAGACTTTCCTGGCAGCCTTCAGTTCTCAGGAAGAACGGGTGCTGCATTATAAGGCCGTGGACTGCCACAGGGTCAGCTGTGCAAGGAGGGATGGATGATCCCATAGGAGATGCTGGGGTGGGTGAGGTTCACTGGTCCAGAGAGGGAGGACTCAGCAGAGTCAGGGTCTGCAACCAGCAGGAGTAAGGGGAGGCCAAGTTGTCTGGGGAATTCCATCCAGAGCATTTCCCACAGCAAAAGAATGGACCACAGACAATACCAGAGGCCAGTAAGAGGCAAAATGACCAGGAAGAGAAGAGCGATCCCTCCAGCAGGCAAATATCCAAGGACCAGCACAAGCCCAAAAAACTCCGTTCCCTCAACGTCAGGGGAACACGTGGGGCACCCTCTCTCTCCATATACTCAGATGCTCTTTGGAAGATAAACAGAGGAATGGAAAGAGACTGAACATTGCCTAGTGGGTTGTTCAAGTCATGGGTCATTGCTTTAAGCCAGCCTGCATGTTGAATACATTTTTTCCCTGCTCACCAGTGGGTAGGCATTTGGGGAACAAGCCAGATTAGAGACTGAATAACAAAATTACACTTTTGCCTACATCTGCATTATAGTATGAGTTAAACTCTGTGCCTTTATTACTCTAGTAATTTTTCTTTAATTTATGAGAAAGGGTATTATTTTATAGTCTGAAGTCGTTTACTGTTTCATTACCCCAAAATTTTTTTCTGCTTTTAGGCATCTTCTAAAAATAAGACTATGTTGCCTCTAGATAACGGTGTTTTCCAATGTGCGCAAGATTCTAAATCTAAGATGGATGCCAAACATAAAGCTCTTTGAAGGCCAGCTAAAGTACAATACGTGATAGTCTTTAAAGATGGCGGCCGACAATCCCTTGTCTCCCTATGTGGGCAAGCTGATTCATCCATTAACAAGGGACGCCCATCTCCTTACATCTGGGCTGATCCCTCTGATTCCTTTGATCATGCAGCAAAAATCACATAATACCAGTTCTGGGCTTATTAGCCTTTATGAAGCCTGACATTGTCCTCTTTTTCTCTGTGGAAACCTGCTGCCATGTAAGAAATGCAACCACCCCCATACCTCTACGCGGTGAGTGTATCCAGTTAGATACGTGGTGAGGCCACAGGGAGGAGCCCTGAGAAGCCCCACCAACAGTAATAAGCGAGGCCCCAGACCTAGAACCGCAGTTGTACCGTCCAGCTCATTCTCAGTCATTTATATCACCCCAGCTAAGACCCCAGATATCATGAAGCTGAGACACTCTTGCTGTCCAAATTCCTGATCTACAGATTCAGCAGCAAATGAAATAGGTGTTATTTTAAGTCACTAAATTTGGGGGCAGTTTGTTTTGCAGCAATAGATAGCTGGAACACATTATAAGTTAGCATTTTATGTACTGCCAAAACTAAAAAGGTAATAATCTTCAGACAAATAAATATAAACATTCCTTGTTACCTACACGAAATAGTTTTAACTCGGACTTTTGGAGTCAAAGGATCCTCCGAATAGCCTTCAAGTCATTTTGACATTAAAATCTTCTGTGGCTTTTGACAGTACAGATTTAGGTACATCAAAATTTACTGTCTGTTTCATCAGGTAGGAAGTAGAAAACAGCATTAATTCTGTTATTCAGATATCATCACCAATAGCATTACCCTTGCTTACAGTTTTTTGCCTAAGGAAACATTTTTTACTTTTTATGATAGAATTGTTCAAAAATATCTCAAAGTCGGAAATTCAGACAACGCAGCCCCCACGTATCCTTCAGCTAATTTCAGCAATTATCAACATCCTGACATTTTCTTCTGAAGAATCAATCTTATGACCATCTTTTCTCACAAGCAGCTTCCGTTCCGGGCACTGTTATCTGACCCTCATGACAGAGACTGGAGGACATGGAAGAGAAGGTGAGGGGGGGAGTAGGCGAGAAGGAGGAAAGTGTCATGCCATTGAAAACTGGAGAATCTCTCCTATTCACATCCTGTTTCCATTCTCTTTAATCAGAGGACTTATTTTCCACTTAGCACCTTAGTTAGTGCACGGAGGAATACTGCCTCCAAAATTGAAATAAAGTGGTTTGCCTTACTAAATTCCTAGCAATGGCCATGGTTCAGGCTTTAATAAGTGCCTCTGATATAAACACTTCCAGAAACCATTTTCTAAAAGGGCGTCCTCCTGCAGAAAGGTTTAAACAAAATTTAAACAAGATTTCAAACATAGATTTACAATCGTTTCATGACAAAACTACGCCTTAAAATGTTTCAGGAGTTGCTGTGGGTTTTCGACTGGGAACGTGGTGTGTGTTATACATTAGCTGTTTAATGTGTTCAGTTGTTGAATCCAAAATTGCTTGGAACGTTTAAACGTTGGCAGCCATGAAAACAAACACTAGTTCACGTTCCCAGGGCCTAGAAGAAATCAAAACAAACTTAATAGAAGTCAGGCTTAATCATTTTTCTTCATACGACTAATAAAGTTGTGAAAAACCGAGCTTCAGTTTTACATTTAAGCGGTCATCTTCATAATTACATCTGGGTTACAAATGTAATGCTGTGTTTCTTCTCCATAGTTGTAAAATGAAAACTGAACTTTTATACATTCTGTGGTCTGTATCATGTGACCACAGTGGGCTTAATGAGAATCAGGCAGTGGGCCAAAAGGAAATTTAATCCTGTCTCTCTCTCCCTTTCCTTTTTGGGACTCTGTGTGAGAGTTGTATTTGTTTGGGGGTCAGAGTTTTCTCTGGTAGTTTATGGACGCGTGGAGATGTAGTGGGACAGAATGAAAGAGCAGAAAATTGGGTGACTATAAGTAGGTAAAATCAGAATTTGCTGACAGAAGGCTGGTCAGCATTTTGGCAGGTCTAATAGTTTTGGAAAGCTTTTGTAAGGCTGAGCTGATTTGGTTTGCTACTAAAACTGTGTTGGACCCTGAGTGTTTAGATGCAGATCATAACTATTTTATAGGTATTTCCTACTGAGGTAAAAGGCTTATATTTATCATATGTTGCTTTACAAAGGTTGTTCTTTGAAGGATTTGATTCTCCTGCGAACACAAACAGGGCCATGAGATACACCAGCACACTTAGGTGCCCTGTTTCCTAACAATGGTGTGAAAGGGCACCACACTCAAAGGGGGAGATCTAGGTTTGTGACTAACTTTACTCTCGCAAGGCCTGTTGTTAAGTAGCTAAATACACTTATATTCATTCTGCAGTGTCCAATATCTTTCTTGCTTTATATGCAAAATGGGGATAATAAAATCTGTACTTTCTACCTGATAAGATTGTTTTGTTGTTTGTTTGTTTTAATTTTTATTGAAGTATAGTTGATTTACAATGTTGTGTTAGTTTCAGGTGTACAGCAAAGTGAATCAGTTATACATAGACATATATCCACTCTTTATTTTTTGGAGTCTTTTCCCATATAGGCCATTACAGAGTATTGACTAGAGTTCCCTGTTCTGTACAGCAGGTTCTTATTTGTTATCTATTTTATATACAGTAGTGTGTATATGTCAGTCACAGTCTCCCAGTTTATCCCTCCCCCCTCCCTTTATCCCCTGGTAACCATAAGTTTGTTTTCTACATCCGTGACTCTCCTTCTGTTTTGACAATAAGTTCATTTGTACCCTTTTTTTTTCCTACCTGATAAAAAATGAAAGGACATTAGTTAGTGGCTTGAAAGTAAAGTATGAAGACCTAATCGTCGACATCAGTGTTACTTAGTGAGTACCCACCTCATGCAGAGCAAAGCCTGCAGAAGAGAAGTTGCAGAAAAACATGCCAGGTATTGCTACTAATATAAACAAGATTGTAATCCTTAAGTAAATCATTTGTTCCTGAGACTAGGAAGTTAGACAAAAGTGTAATAAACACATGGACTTTATCATTATTTTTTTCCTTGCTATTGGCTTTCACTGCTAGATCAACAGGTATTTGATCTTAATTCAAAGCATACATATGCCTCGTGCACAAACCTACACGTGTACACACATATGCACACTGGATTTATAGTGACTGGTGGATCTGCTAACACTAAACACAATCTAAATGGGCATTGCTGATATAAAGAGTTAGAGTCCTATGAAAGACTGAGATCTACCAGGGGAAGTGCATCACTCTAAGAACGTACGCAAACCTTCTGCTTCTGTTTTCCATTACTGCATAATGAACCACCCCAAACTTGGATAGCCTAAAGCAGTAAGCGTTTTATTGCTTATGATTCTGTGAGTGAGGAACTATGGTGGGGTCAGTGGGGACTGGCTCATTTCTGCTTCACATAGAGTCAACTGGGCAGCTCAGCTGGGCTTGAGGATCCAAGACAGCCTTACTCACATGTGTGGGATTTGGTGCTGGCTGTTGGCTGGGGCCCTTCAGTCTCCTCCATACTGATTCTGTCTCCACGTGGATTCTCATCCTCGGGACTCTCTCTTCATGCAGCCTGTCCTGCAGGAGGAGAAAGGACTTCTTTACGTGATGGCTAGCTTCCAAGGGGCAAAAAAGAGAAGCTGCAAGATCTCTTAAGGCCTAGGCCCAGAACCAACAGCAGCCGTGACCTTCCTCCTGACTTCTTGCTGTATGAGAAAAATAAACTCCTGAATGTTTGAACTATTCTGATGGGGTATTCTTTTCTGTGGTTGAGTAATTCCTTTTGGCTACAGTGCTAAATGCTGGCTTATCTGGGCATTGAGCCTTCCACCCTTTCCTCCTTTGTTGTTCGCATCAAACACAAAAGCTTTCCTGAGGCAGCCAGGAATATCCCTGTCTGGATTACTGTTTCAAATAAGAAGAGGGGGCATTTCACCATTTTGTTTGCTTTGTTTTGGGTTAACTCCTTGTTAATAAGAATATTTAATTAAACAGAACATCTCTGTTGCCCTGAGAATCACAACTCTTCTAGGCGAATTTGGTAAGAAGGGACTGCCCTGTGAATTTCAAAAAGGATGCTGCAGAGAAAGAAACAGTATAGAATTAAGTGGTGACAACAGGCATTAATATTCCTGACAGTCTTCAAAAGAACCTTAAAGAAAATGGAGCCGGTCAAAGCTAATGGATTA
This sequence comes from Balaenoptera ricei, assembly GCF_028023285.1. Classification (NCBI taxonomy): domain Eukaryota; kingdom Metazoa; phylum Chordata; class Mammalia; order Artiodactyla; family Balaenopteridae; genus Balaenoptera; species Balaenoptera ricei. The sequence goes on from NC_082644.1 coordinate 82,579,812, forward strand.
TTTTCATAAATCTTTGCCTCAATGAACAGTTGTAGAGAATTACTCCGGCATCAGTATGATCATAAGATTCTAATCGCACAATCTTCCTCAAATGTCAGAGCTGAGAACAGGAATAAACCATACCTTCTTGCTTGGATACTTGTTAGTTAAATCACATCTTAGTTGGACTGCCTGAAATCTGATAGACCACAAAGTAGCAGATGTGTGTATGGAAAACCAAAAGACAGAAATGAGCTACTTCACTGTAGTTTGGTCTCACTAACCCTCTTTCCAAGCTTCTGAACTTTGAAAAGGATGCTAATTAGTTATTAGAAAATTGATTCAAGGACATGAGAACTTCAAAAACAACACAGTAAGAACAACAGGTCACATGAAAATGTTTGGCCAGTATCTCCGGCTTCATGACAAAAAGGGTCCTTCGTCTGGCTTACTGGGTCTGGAAGGAATCAGCTTAAGAGAAACCATAGAGCAAGGCACAGGGGCTAAGGAAGCCCAATGCCCCGAAAAAAGACAGTCCAGGGAAGTACTCCAACCTTGAGTGTTAGGCTCTCTTCCTTTTCTCCCTCCCTCCCTCCGTCTTTTCCTCCTCCCCTTGTACCTTTGGTGTTTTTCCCCAGGTGAACATAAGGATGTGTCCAAGTTGTCTGGTCTCGTTTAGATTGGTCCATGGGTTTCCATCCAGGAAGCTCTCTTTATTCCAGGGCTATGTAATAAGCTTAAATCCAAGATCATCTACTCAGAGAGGAACTGGAAAACTGCTTAGAGAAGACAAAGCCAATGTTGTGAACATTGCTAAAGTGGGTTTTTCTGTTGACTGGTCATGCTTTCCCTTCACAGGCACAGATGGGTGTACAATGCTCTTTTTTTTTTTTTTTTTTTTTTTTTAAGCTTTCGGTACTGGTTTCTCCTCATCTTCATGACTATTCAGATGTTTTGGTGTTCTAGGGCTTGGTGTAGAGCCCTCTTGCCTTGACCATTTCCTTGGGTGAATGTTTTTAGGTTTATGGCTTTAAATATCTATCTCAATGCTAATAACTTTCAAATTTGTATATTCAAACCAGACTTCCCTGATAACTCCAGGATCCTGGATCTGAGTGCCACTTGACATCTTCTTTTAAATGTTGATAGGCATCTTAAACTTAACATATTAAAAAAATCACTTGAGGGAGTTCCCTGGTGGTGCAGTGGTTAAGAATCCGCCTGCCAATGCAGGGGACACTGGTTTGAGCCCTGGTCCGGGAAGATCCCACATGCCGTGGAGCAACTAAGCCCATGCATCACAACTACTGAACCTGTGCTCTAGAGCCCGCGAGCCACAACTACTGAGCTCATGTGCCACAACTGCTGAAGCCTGCGCACCTAGAGCCCATGCTCCACAACAAGAGAAGCCACTGCAATGAGAAGCCTGTGCACCACGATGAAGAGTAGCCCCCCACTCGCCGCAGCTAGAGAAAGCCTGTGCATAGCGACGAAGACCCAACGCAGCCATAAATAAATTAATTAATTAATTTAAAAAATTTTTAAAAATCACTTGATAAACAACCACATCAACACACACACACACACACACACGCCCCTTCTTCTTCCAGGCCATCCTCTATCTGTAAAGGCTCCCTCCAACTTTCATGCACTCAGTTGTTCAAACCAAATATCTAGGAGTTATTTCTTATTTTTCTCTTTTACTCACCCCCAGATTGCTTCCATCAGTGTTCCAGGCAATTCTATTTCTAAAATATATTTGGAATCTGTTTTCTTCTCCACAATTTTTACTACTAACACCTTAGTCTAAGTCTCTAAACTATCATTTCACATGAATTATGCCACTTGCTTAATAACTGTTTTCCCTACTTCTTCTCTTGCTGTCTATTGTCAGGTCCCCATACAGGAGTCAAAGTGGTCTCTTTAAGAAGATAAATCTGATCATGGCACTCCTCTGCATAAAACCATCCAATACGTTCTTAGCACACATAGAATAAAATCTTATTGCTTAAAACCCGCATAATCTGGCCCCACCTAGCTCGCCCACCTCATCCTGCACCTCCCTCTCACCCTCTCATTGTACTTCCATCTGGTATCCTTTCCCCCATACCTCAAGCACATCAAGTATGTTCCTGCCTTAGATCATTCACATCTGCCATCCCCTTTGCGTGGAATACTTTCCCTCCGAATCCCTTTATGGATGGACTCTTCTTGTGATTTGGTTGTCATTTCAGGTGCCAACTCCTCAGACGGTCCTTTTCCAACCACCTTCTTTCGTTTTCTTCAGAGCACTTCCCACTGTCTGAGATTGGTTATGGAATATCACTCCTAGTAGAATGTAAGCTCTTTTAGAATGGGGACCTCATCTGTTTACTTCTCCACTGAATCTCCAACACCTAGAATATTGTCTGGTACATACTGTTCCCTCAGTAAATATTTGCTGAGTATAAGCTTTCCAACAGAGCACCTAGAAGATGTTTGATGCATATTTGTTAGATAAATGAATACTGTGTACAAGTGATGCGTGACACTTGCCTGTGCTGTTCTCTGAAAGAATTATTCTCCATACCCCCCAACCTCACTCCACTGTGTTTGGCTGAGTCTGTCTGACTTTGGACTGTGGCCAATATATACATATGGTCTATATACAGATTCCAGAGCAAGGAATGAGTGGGGCATTTTGTTCAATCAAATATTTGCCTGAACATATCTCACTGGACCTTGGTAATTTACCTTAATGGAGAGTTCTAATAACAATCTATACTTCTCTCCAATATTTTACACTAGACATCAAATGCTCTTTCCTCATTTTCTTCTAGGTCTAGGATTCTTTGAGTCTCTGTCTCTTATATTTTGTTTTTGTTACCTAATGTAGAGGAGTTGCCAGCAGTATTCATGTAAACTCTCTCCCATACTCAGTGGAGTCAAAGGCTAAGAGGGTCTCTGACTTGACTTGTCTGCAAGATTTCTGCAGCCATAGAAAAGCATGTCATTTTTGTGGCTAAATTCTTTGCCATTTCTCTTAAACTGTGCAGAAAGCTTTCCTTACTTATTAATATTGGCCTTCAAGCATTTTGCCATTGCAAAAAGAAAGTTGTTTCATTTCTTTTTAAGTTCCTGGCCATAAGCCATTGTGATTCCATTTTCTAAACATTCACATTTGGGAAATTTGATGCAAATTCAAGTTTGGAGTAGTAAGATGCCTCAAACCACATGCTATGGTTGAACTCAAAGTTTGGTCTGATATTATGTTTGTCTTTAAAGGATATTTTTTAAATCTGTAAATTAATTGGTTTATTCTGCACAGCATAACAAAAAGTGAAAAACAAATATGTGAGAGATGAGAAAAATACCACAGATTCTTACTGCTTCTATAATTGACAATTTTAATTTAAAATTTAAAATCAAGAATTTATATCTTTAAAAAACAGGAATGAGACAAATTCATAAACTTCATATATATATGCATATATACATACACATACATACATACACAGAGTGTATGTATGTATGTGTGTGTTTATATTGTATATAAAATGTTACTTAGAGTTTTGTTTTCTTTTTTTCCCAATGCTGTAAGTCATTCGCCAGAAATCTTTGAGTTTTTAATTGAGCATTTTTTGATTTTTTCAGGTAAGACGACTGACACTAGAAATGGGTCCAAATTTTTATAATATTATCTAGAAATGGTTCCTGTTATAGAGCATGTTTTGTTTGGGATTATTGTGCTTTCCTCTAAAGTAGTATAAAATATTAGAGAGCAGAATAGATTGTTATTAGAACCCATGCTATCATGGGAAGTGCATAGAATAGGGGATCTAATTGTTCTGGGTTCTAATACTATCCTTACTACTAACTAATCATATATGTTTATAGATAAGCTACAGTCTTCTGGGTCTCAGAATTTCCCAGCTTGTTCTTTAGAAACATCTTCTGAAAGGTATTAATATGCATTTTATTAAGAAAGGTTTCTGTAAACAAAAAGCCATGGAAATGCTGAATAATATCCCTGGTGTAGTCTTGGAAATTCACTAGGAATATTTTCATATTAAAGGCTCTGAGAAGTATAGTAAGAAAAATAAAACATTTAAAAAAACTCAACATTTCCCAAATATTTTTGCTCACAGAACTTTCATTTCTTTCTTTTCTTTTCAAATCATTCAACATGTTTCTCAGAACACCTACCAAATCTTATAAATTAAGTGTTCTGCAATAATCCAGCTTAGGTAATGTCATACAAGACTCCTAAGGGTTCTTTGAAACCCTAAGAGTTGATGATTCCTTATATCAAAATTATAAAAATAACATCTCAGAATAAAACAAGAGACTGAACTTTCAGAATTTCCCCAAATTTATTCTCATAATGTAATATAATCAGCCAATAAAACACAGAACTTTCTCTTATCACCCATCGCAACCAAAAATCTAAGGACCTAGAACTCACATCAATTTAAGGGTTTTTTAAAAATTCTGATTATATGGTACAGAAAAACATGCAAAAAGGTAGTAATGACAAGTTTGAGAATATGTAACTATTTTTCCTGGTTTTATGGTGTGATTTCCTCCTTTGGTACTCCAGATAATGTACTTGTTATGATGTTGCTTTGGAAAGAAGAGAAGAATAATCACCCCAAATCAAATGTCAGCAAAAGTTTCATGGGAGAAAAAGGGTCTTTCAGTCTGCTTTTTTTCGTGTTATGGTAAAATTGCTGTGGGTCCATTTGAACTGACAATGCCTGATAGACTCAATCATTTGTGATACCATAGCGTTTACCCTCTTGGACTAGTTCCCTTAAACAAGAAATTAGTGCGCCATCTCTATGTTTCCAGCACTGGACCAGGCACTAGCAACGTGAATATCAGTAAGACATAGTCCCTGCACCCTGTGATAAATATTATGGTAAACGTGCAGGATGTTATAAGGGCCCAAACTCAGTATGAGTATGCACAGACTGGGAAGAGAAAATAGAAGAGAAATATAATAAAACAAGAAAACCAAAGTAAACCAAGAAAGAACCCTGAAGTAGAAACTGAGAAAAATTGTTGGCGTGGGAAGACAGTGGGCCCCAAAGATATGGGACATGGTTGCTATAGAAAGAAGAGCCAGAAAAGCAAATATCAGGAGTTAATGGATCCAATTTTAAGAACCTATATCAGACAATCCTGGACTTTAAGAGATAAGGGGTCCTTGAAGCTTATCAACCAGTCTTTCTATAGATAAGTACACTAAAGTTCAAGGTCACAAAGCTGATTTGTGGCAGAAACAAACCCAGAATCTAGGACTTCTGACTTTGAGCAAATCTTTTTCCATTGTGAAATTATTTGGGGATCCTGTGACTTGTTTATTTTTTAAACTATCATACATAATTTGAAGTGAGTAGACGATTGTTTGTAGCTATAAAATGGGTTGCAGTGATGCTTACTCTAATGAGATTTGAGTTATAATCCATTAAATAACAATTTAAAGAATGTCCATATTAGAGGGACCAGAGTTCCACTTGCATACAGAGAAAATGGCAAGTAATTCAAAACACATGAAGAAGGAAAAACTGACCTGGTTTCTGATGACATATGGAGGCGGTGGGTAGAAAGGAAGGAAGACATCAAAACTAATTCGATATTTCATTTACAACTGACTGGAAGAATGTTGATGCCATTGCCAGCTGCAAGTGGCCTGTGGGGGTAGGGAAGCGATGCTGGTGTCTGCAAGAGCTAGGACGTGTCCGTAGATTAGAGAAGGAAAACTGGACGAGAGGGATCCTCTGAAGGGAGAATTGATGCCCCTGACTATACACTGTGCATAATGAATGAGGCGAGACAAATTTAAAGGTCGCGATAATGAGGGAAGGGCATTTGGCTTGTTACAGGGATGGAGGTCATGGAAGACCTTTGGAACAAACCTTGAACTTTGTTATATTTACAGAGTGCTATAAATAATCATAAAATGTTTGTCTAGAAAGAATATGGAAAGCAAGTTTTTTTCTGCCTCTAAAAAAAAAATGACCTCTGAGGCTTTAACAATGGATAATATAGGGTTTATGGTTTTGTCATGTTTTTAATGATTTTCCATGGTGAAATGAATATCTAATGATCATTTTGTTAGTAAATCATTCCACATGCATAACTCTGGCCCCTCTTTTCTGTTTGTTCCATTTTCTTTAATATATATTGAGAGTAGATCACCAATAAGCCCCATTTCTCTCCCTAAAGGCATTTGGGAGATAACCCCCTTTCAGCCTTCTATTCTGAAATCTGAATTGCACAGTTCCATGAAGATTTCTTCATGGACATTATGTACCAACTACAGTGGTATTATTTTTCTGGTTCAGCTTCAATTTCTATCATATTTTAATTGAAGAGTCAATAACCAGTTGTAGTTCTCTTGTTTAAAAAAAGGCACTATTCAAATAATGGATACGTAGGCTGTACTTCCTACAAGTTCCGGCCTTATTTATGTAGTTAGAAGGAACCCTTTTGAACATCTTAAAGGAGTCCTCCCTATTTATTTTAGGTCAGTTCGATATTCAACATATAAAGCCTCCCATGAATCCCCCCAGAATAGAGAGAAATACTTCTTCCTTCCTTTGCCAGACACAGGCAGTTGCTTTGGAGAATATATAAATAACTCTTTGAAACACATTTTCAAACTCTCCCCCTCCCCCCAGCACTGTTATTTTCTTTTGGATTTAAAGACTAACTCCAGCACCACAATTTCTTGGGACGAAGAAACACATTTCCCAGGTAGAAGATTCCCCGCAGTTGACAAAGCCCACTACTTAACATTATTTTTTTGAATCCACAGTAAAGAAATTGATCCATGGATAGTTTTAATAGGTATCTGAGAAAATAAAAACAGTGTGTCAAATTTCTGTCACTGGCAATATCCATCTCTTTTCTTCTGTATATTGGCCATTTTCGGGGGAATCTCTCATTGTGGAGACATTACAGATATTTGTAAGGGAAATGAGGGGGAGAAAGTTATTTTATTTATAGGCAGTTCAAATTCTTCCTGCAAAGAATTCTAACATCCCATGAAAAAGCTAAAATACCGGCAGCCTCACTTCGAATCCTGCATATGCTTGCAAGTCACTGTACCTAAAATTCTCATGTCCTCTCCACCGCTCCCCCCTCCCCCCCACCCAAATGCTTCCTTCATTTCTTCCAATACATTCTGGTAAGCTTAGCTCTTTTCTGTCTGTAAAAAAGTAAGGTATGTACTTGTTTCCTGGACTCTTACTAACTTGCACTTTGCCCTTATTTAAAGTGTGCAAATATTTCATTTGTGAACAAAATAAATAATGTAACTCTTTATTTGCTGATTCTATTCTATTAAAAAGGTACTATGTGATATGCCTATTTACTGTGGCTTGTTTCTAAAACAGCAGAACAAGCTGTAAATACTGGTGTAAAACAATGGGGTGGACAGACAGTTAATTGACTGTGACGATCTGAGGGAGCTAGATTCAATTGATTACTATTCATGGAGTTGATGAACTTTATTATACTGCTGGTATCATGTAGAAGAGAGTCCTCTTAGTCTGGGCTATTAATTTGATTGTTTATAGTGGTTTTTATTAAAGTGTGTTCAGAGGACCAGCCTCAGCAGAATCACCTAGGCTTTTGAAAATGACAGTTTCCTATGTTCCACCTGGGTCTGATTATATCAGGGTTTCTGAAGGAGGGCCCTCAGAATCTGCATTTTTTCTTCCAGTTTTATTGTGATATAATTAACAGACAGCTCTGTGTAAGTTCAAGGTGTACAGCAATGATTTGACTTATATACATCATGAAATGATTATCACAATAAGTTTAATGAACGTCTATCATCTCATATAGATATGAAATTAAAGAAATGTATAATTTTTTGTGATGAGAATTCAAGATTTACTGTTATCAACTCTCATAGATAACATACAGCACTGAGAATTTATCATGTACCTTTACATCGCTAGTACTTATATCTCTTATAACTGAAACTTTGTACCTTCTGACTACCTTCATCCAATTCCTGCCCCCCCATTCCACCTTTGGTAACCACAAATCTGATCTCCTTTTGTATGATTTTGTTTGTTTTTGAAGTATAATTGACCTACAAGACTATTTTAGCTCCTGTTACACAACATTGTGATCTGGTATTTCTGTACATTTCAAAGGGATCATGAGGATAAGTCTAGTTATAGGTCAACATACAAAGATGTTACATAATTATTGACTATATTCCCCATGCTGTACATTTCATGCCCATGACTCATTTATTTTGCAACAGGAAGTTTGTACCTCTTAATCTCCCTCACCCATTTCTTTCCTCCCTCCCCATCCCCTTTGGCAATCACCTGTTTCTTATATCTATAACTCTGTTTCCATTTTGTTATGTTTGTTCATTTGTTTTTCAGATTCCACATATAGGTGAAATCATACAGTATTTGTCTTTCTCTGTCTGACTTATTTCACTTAGCACAATACCCTCTAGGTCTATCTTTGTTGTCACAAATGGCAAGGTTTCATTTTTTATGGCTGTGCAATATTCCTTTATATATATTATATATACGTATATTATATGTAGATGCCATATCTTCTTTATCCATTCATCTATCAATGGACATTTAGGTTACTTTCATATCTAGGCTATTATAAATCATGCTGCAATGAATATAGGGGTGCATATATCTTTCCTAATTAGTGTTTTCATTTTCTTTGGCTAAATACCCAGGAGTGGAATTGCTGGATCATATGATAGTTCTATTTTTAATTTTTTGAGGAATCTCCATACTGTTTTCCATAGTGGCTGCACCAATTTACATTCCCACCAACAGTGCATGAGGCATCCCTTTTCTCCTCATCCTCACCAACACTTGTTATTTGTGGTCTTTTTGATAATAGCCATTCTAACACGTGTAAGGTGATACCTCGTTGTAATTTTGATTAACATTTCCCTGATGATTATTGATGCTGACCATCTTTTCTGTGCCTGTTGGCCGTACGAATGTCTTCTTTGGAAAAATGTGTGTTCAGATTCTCTGCTCATTTTTTTTTTTTTTTTTTATAAATGGGAAGAAGGAACAAATACTTTTTTTTAAATTTTTATTTATTCATTTATTTATTTATTCATTCATTTATGGCTGTGTTGGGTCTTCGTTTCTGCGTGAGGGCTTTCTCTAGTTGTGGCAAGTGGGGGCCACTCCCCATCACGGTGCGCAGGCCTCTCACTGTAGTGGCCTCTCTTTGTTGTGGAGCACAGGCTCCAGATGCACAGGCTCAGCAATTGTGGCTCACGGGCCTAGTTGCTCCACGGCATGTGGGATCTTCCCAGACCAGGGCTCGAACCCGTGTCCCCTGCATTGGCAGGCAGATTCTCAACCACTGCGCCACCAGGGAAGCCCCTCTGCTCATTTTTTAATCAAGTTGTTTGTTGTTTTAATGTTGAATTATATGTGTTCTTTGTACATTTTAGTTATTAACCCCTTGTCAGATATCTCATTTTCAAATATACTCTCTCATTCAGTAAGTGGCCTTTCGTTTTGTTGATGGTTTCCTTTACTGTGCAAAAGCTTTTTAGTTTATATGGTCCCATTTGTTTATTTTTGCTTTTGTTTCCCTTGCCTGAGGAGACATATCCCCCCAAACATTGCTAAGACTGATGTCAAAGTGCATGCTGCCTGTGTTTTCTTATAGAAGTTATAGTTTCAGGTCATACGTTTAATTCTTTAATCCATTTTGAATTTATTTTTATGCATGGTGTGAGAGAGCAATCCAGTTTGATTCTTTTGCATGTAACTGTCCCAACATTCTAGAGGCTTTCTTTTCCTATTGTATATTCTTGCCTCCTTTGTTATTAATTGCCCATATAAGTGTGGGTTTTCTTCTGTGCTCTCTGTTCTGTTCCATATATCTATGTGTCTGTTCTTGTGCCAGTACCATACTGTTTTGATTACTCTAGCTTTGTATTATAGTCTGAAGTCAGGGAGAATGATTCCTCCAGCTCTGTTCTTCCTTCTCAAGATTGTTTTGGCTATTTGGGGCCTTGTGTGTTCCTATACAAATTTTTAAATTATTTGTTCTAGCTTTGTGAAAAATGCCCTTGGTATTTTGATAGGGATTACATTGAATCTGTAGATTGCCTTGGGTAGTATGGTCATTTTAACAATATTAGTTCTTCCAACCCATGAACACAATATATTTTCCCATCTGTTTGTATTGTCTTTAAATAGGCATTCTGGTTATTCTTCTCACATTAAAATGCCTGAGAATCACTGGTTTATAACATGCTAATAAAGCAAGATTGATATTCTAACCCAGATCACTTTGTTGAACTTTAGAATCTGTTTATAGAACTGGTGGTTAGTTCTTTCGTTTGAATGTTCTACAGGCATTTCATATTCATTCCACACTTCACCCACTGTGTCTTTCTTTCCCCACAAGCGGCACAACAAGGGGGAACAGTGGTAGTGGTCTGCCACACATGCAGGCAAGGAGTCTTTTTTGTTTTTGTTACTGTTTGTAGATAATGGAAAACAGTAATGGAAAACTGCTTTAATTATCATGATTAAGCAGTGTTAATAATAATATTCTTCCCACCAATCTCCTTGGCACATTGTTGGCCCACATATACTTTGTACATGTTTTTGTTATCTTCATACATGCCACTTTATATTATAATCGTCTGTTTAGGGACTTCCCTGGTGGTCCAGTGTCTAAGACTCCACACTCCCAATGCAGGGGGCCCGGGTTCTATCCCTGGTCAGGGAACTAGATCCCACGTGCTGCAACTAAGACTTAGCATGCTGTGACTAAAGATCCCACACGCCACAACTAAAGAGCCTGCATGCTGCAACTAAAGATCCTGCATGCCACAGCTAAAGATCCCACATGCCACAACTAAAAAAAAAAAAAAAAAAGATCCTGCATGCTGCAGCTAAAGATCCCACACATGGCAATGAAGATCCCATGTGCCACAACTAAGACCCAGCACAGCCAAATAAATAAATTAATTTAAAAAAAAGTGAAAATGCAGCATTAAAAAAATAATTATCTGTTTACACATTTTTCCATCTCCCTAAACTCTGAGTCCTTTATATATTTTCTATCTCCCGGCAACCAGCAAAAAACTCCCTAGGCATTATATGTAAATCTTACATACTGGAACAAATGGATTATTACAACATTATATACAAGGCATGGATCAAACTGGAAGACTAGGTATGCATATCTGCATGCTCATTTCCATAAAAATCTCTAGAAATTGTGAAAGAGAGATATCTCATAAATATAATAGTAAGTAAGGAAAACAGGATGTCATTAGTGGATTAGGTAATTTAAAGAATAATTGAACAAAAAACTCACATAGGTGTGACTATTTGAATAAACTACTTCTCTGACACTGGCTGAAGAATACATTAAGTATATTATACACACATAGTTACACACAGCCCCCATCAACAGATGAACATGGAACATCAGATTCAAAGTAAGAAAAGCCACACACACAAATTACTAATATTTAAGGAAAATTAACATCATTTTATAGAAGCACCAAACTCAATAGAAATGTTAATGACCAATGCAATGAAGGTAGTGTAGAAAGCATAAAAGATATATAACTAATACTTAAAAGAAATATAACTAATATAATACTCAGATGAAAGAATATTTAAATTTGTAAGAAAGAACAGTGTTATATGAAAAAGGCACAATTAGAATCTAAACAATATCATCATGGGTATAAACAAAAACTCAGTTGATGTATTCAATAGCAGAACTGACACAGCATAAGAGTGAATTGTTGAAAAGAAATATTGAGCCACAGAATTATCCCACATTTAGCTCAAAAGGTTAAAAGACTAAGAACTTAGGAAAAATAGCTAAAAGGCAGAGAAAATAGATCTAGAATTTACAGTATTTTTTCATAATATAGCAGAATAAAATCTATCCACATGGAAATAAAAAACCAATCCTCCAAATAACTATTGGGTTAGAAAGGGTGCTATGTAATAATAGTTATGTGTTATGGCCCAAAGTAGTATTCAAGGAAATTCTTTTCTTAGAAAGTAGGAAATTATTGTGTTAGAAAATGAGAAATCTTGGAGGAAATGTTTTAATCATTCAACTCAATAACTTAGGGAGAAATAAGCCTAAAACTTGAGGAAACAATTGTTAAATGAAAATAGGAAATTAGTTAAATTTAAATAAAAATTTGATAAATATAACTGAAAACTATTTTAAAAGATGAATAAAATATAGAAAACATTAACAAGTATGATACAAAGCAGAAGACACAAAAAGCAGTATTTAAGAAACAGAAAGGAGACACAATTATTTGTATAAAAGATATACAATAAAAATTATGTATATTTTTGCATAAAAAATTGAAAATCTGGATCCAATGGATAAATTATTAGGAAACTATTAAATAACAAATTTAGTTCAACAATAAGCAGAACACCTGCATAGAACAACTATAGAATACATTGAAAATGCAGAAATTATTCCTAAAACGGTAACAGACCTAGATGATTTTACTAAAATGTCTTCTGAATTCTTAAGAAATACATCATTTTCATGTTGTTAAACTTTTTCTGGAGCAGAGAAAGCATGGAGCTTTTTCTAATCCTTCTGCCACACTAGCATAACTGATACATTATATGGACCAGAATTGTACATATCACCTAGTCATAAGCCAATATTAAAGGTTGAAGGAAACATTCTAAATATAATACTAGTAAGTTGAAACCAACAATGTGTTAATTGAATGATATATTTTTATGTCAGGAATGCAAAGATGTTTGGACAGCATAAAAATTATGAGTAAAAAGTTGTTACTGTATTAACAAATCAAATGAGAAAAAAATTATTTGGCTGCTTCCACTGATGAAAAACATTTGGTGAATTTTAATTCTCAATCTTTACCTTTTTATCAAAATTTGAAAATTTAACACTGATAACAATATTGTTATCTAATACAGAAGACATTTTGTCAAGTGTTGATTCATGTCCTTTTTAGCTTTTTTTTTCTGATCCACAGTATAACCCACAAGTATGCATCACATTTATCTGTCATATATCTCTTTAATCTCCTTTAGCCTTAGATATTTCTAATTCCATCACTCTCCATATTTGTTGACAATTCACTGTAAGAAAGAACATTCCTTTTTTTCACTTTCTTATATATAAATTTTGATATATTTCATTCAGTTAGAAATACTTCTTAATTTAAAACATTTCTTTAACCCCTGGATGTGCTCTTAACTTCCACATATTAGGGCCTTTCCAGGTAGCTTGTTCTTTTGATTCTAGATTAATTCTGTTGTTGTCAAGGAATCTACTCTCTAAGTTTTCAATATTTGGGAATTTATAGAATCTTGTTTATGGCCAAGCATATGCTTCATGTGTACTTGAAAAGAATGAATATTCTTCGGTTCCTGGAAGTCTTGTTTTATAAATATCAGTTAGGTTAGGTGGCTGAGTGGCTGATAGTTTTGGTCAGATCTTTTATGTATCTTCTTTTTTTTTTTTATCTCATTTTATCAGCACTGAGAGAGAGATGCTAACATCTCCAACTGTAATTGTGACTTTTCTATTTTCTCTTCAATTTTTCAATTTTTGCTTAATATATTACAAAATTCTCTTATTAAACACATGCTCAGTTATGATTATTATGTTTTTCTCATGAATTTATTCTTTCAGTCAATGAAATATCACTCTGTATCTTTGGTGTTACTCTTTGTCTTGAAATCTACTTTATCTTATATTAACATTGCCACTTCAGCCTTTCAGTTTATTCTTTGCATGGTGTATCTTTTACCATCCATTTATTTTCAAGTTACCTATTTTTTTTAATATATAAAGTGTGTCTCTTGTAGGTAGAATATAGCTGGGTCATATTTATTTTATCTACTTTGCTTTTTAATTTGAGTGTTTAGACAGTTTATATTTAACATGATTATTGTTATAGGTGGATATCGGTGTATTATTTTGCTATTTATTTCCTTCTTACCCCACTTGCTTTTTGATTTTTTTGTTTATTTTGCCTTCTTTTTTCAGTGGTAAGAATTAAAATATGCATTCTTAACATCGTAGTTAACTTACAGTTAATATTGTACCTCTTCTTCTAAAATGTAACACCCTTATAACAATGTAGTCTCATTTTTCTTCTCCTCCTTTGTGTTACTGTCATCATACATTGTTTTAAAATATTAATAAAAGGAAATATGGCTTTTTATATCTACCTATACATTTGCTATTTTCAGATCTCTTGATTTCTTCCTGTAGACTCTAGTTTCCATCTGATACTGTTTTTCTTTAACCTAAAGAACTTCTCATGACTTTTTTTGAATGGCAAATCTCTTGATGATGAATTCTCTTAAGTTTCATTTACCTAAAAACACCTTTATTTTGCTTAAATTTTTAATTGATATTTTCACTATATAAAGACTTATGGGTTGACACTTTGTTTTTTAGAGCAGCTTTAGGTTCACAGCAAAATTGAATGAAAGGTACAGAGATTTCTGACATATCCCCTGCTCTCGCATACATACAGCCTTCCCCACTATCAACACCCTGCAGTTGAGTGGTACCTTTGTTATAACTGATGAAGCTACGTTGCCACATCATTATCATCCACAGTCCATAGTTTACACTAGGGTTCACTCTTGGTGTTGTATATTCTATGGTTTTGACAAATGTATAATGACATGTATCCACCATTGTGTTATCATACACAACAGTTCCACTGCCCTAAAAGTCCTCTGCTCTCTGCCTATTCATCTCCTCATACTTCCGACACCTAGTAAACACTGATCCTTTTACTGTCTCCATAGTTTTGTCTTTTATAGAAAGTCATGTAGTTGGAATCATACAGTTGTCATTGTCTTTGTATTTACTCTACCTTGGGATGTCTGAGATTCTTAAATCTCTTTGCTTATATTTTTGGAACAAAATTTGAACAGTTTGGGGGAATTATTTCTTCCAATATTAATTTTTTTCCACATTTTCTCTCTTCTTCAGGGGCTTTAATTATACATATATTACATTGCTTGTTATGTAACAGTGAACTGTTAGATCACTGAAGCTCTGTTTATTTTATTTAATTATTTTTTATCTTTTCTTTAGATTGGATAATTTTTTATTGGTTTATCTTTAAGTTCACTGACCCATTCTTCTGTTGTTTCCAAAGTGTTACTCTTACTCAACAAGTTTTTCATTTTAGTATTACATGTTTTGGCTCCAGATTTCATTTGGCTCTTTTTAACTTTTCCTAATTCTCTGCTGATATTCTCCATCAGTTCATTCATTAAAAGTTTTTTAGGGACTTCCCTGGTGGTGCAGCGGATAAGAATCCACCTGCCAATGCAGGGGACATGGGTTCAATCCCTGGTCCGGGAAGATCCCACATGCCGCAGAGCAACTAAGCCTGTGCACCACAACTACTGAGCCTGCACTCTAGAGCCTGCAAGCCACAACTACTACGCCTGCACCACAACTACTGAAGCCTGCACACCTAGAGGCCGTGCTCTGCAACAAGAGAAGCCATCTCAAGGAGAAGCCCGCATACCACAACAAAGAGTAGCCCCCACTCGCCACAACTAGAGAAAGCCCGCGTGCAGCAACAAAGACCCAATGCAGCCAAAAATAAGAATAAAATGAAATCTTTAAAAAAAAATTTAGGGCTTCCCTGGTGGTGCAGTGGTTAAGAATCTGCCTGCCAATGCAGGGGACACGGGTTTGATCCCTGGTCTGGGAAGATCCCATATGCCGTGGAGCAACTAAGCCCATGTGCCACAGTTACTGAGCCTGTGCTCTAGAGCCCGCAAACCACAACTACTGAAGCCCGCGCACCTAGAGCCCGTGCTCCGCAACAAGAGAAGCCACCGCAATGAGAAGTCCGTGCACTGCAACAAAGAGTAGCCCCCGCTCGCTGCAACTAGAGACAACCCGCATGCAGCAATGAAGACCCAATGCAGCCAAAAAATTAATTAATTAAATAAATAAATTTAAAAAAAATTTTTTAAAGTTTTTTAATTTCTTAAACATATTTATAATAATTTCTTTCAATTCTTTTTCTGTTATGCAATTGGTGGTCATCATGATGTTGTTAAAAAAAAAGAAGGGTAATCTATATTTACCCTAGAATTGATGTTAAAACTATTAAAAACCAGTAAGAAAAATCTAGAGTTGGATATATAATCAACATGTAATAATCAATGCATTCATGATAAATATACTCAAAGTGCTCAAACCTTGTTTTAAATTGCAAAATTTTACCAACACAAATTTATATAATTTAATAAGATGCCTCACTAATGTAAAGATGTATGTTCTCCCCCAAATTAATCAAATTCAAGGTAATTCTAACTAAGACCAGATACGATATTTTGTGTATAAAATATTCTGACTCCTAAGTTCATTTGGAGGAAAAATGCATCAACATAAATCTAGAAATGATTAAGAGTAAGAATAGATAGCAGATATCATAATACACTAAAAAAGCTATAGTTATTATACAATATGAATATTGGTTTTAATATTTTCCCTGTTAGTACCTTATTCTAAACTATCATCGTATTTTATCTCTGTTAGTGTATTACCTTGTAAACTGGTATGTCTGCTTCTACTATTTTCCCCTGTCATTTATCCTTAGCACAACTGCTAGAATAACCTTCTTAAAATATATGATGTCATGTCTATGGACAGAACTGCCAATGGCCTCGCATCTCACCCAAAATAAAAGCTAAAATCTATATGGTTACTACAAAGCCTTATATCTGGCTCTTATTTGTTGCTCTTTTTTTCATCTCCTATTGTCTGTCCTGACTACTTGGCCTCCTTGATGCTCAGCAAATACACTGAGCATGCTCCTGCCTTGGGAAGAAGCAGTTATATAACTGGCAGAGGAACCTGAGTCACCCCTGGCAGGTGGCAGGGTCTCTGCTGGCTGAGTGTAGCTGTGTGTGCCTCAAGGAGAAGGGTTGGCTGGCTGCACTTTCTGTGTCCTGAAGCTGAGGCTTGGTGAGTTGGCGCTGTCCATGGTGGAGCTGGTCCGTGAAGGTTGGTTGTCACAGTGCCATGTCTGGAGTTGACTCCTCTCTTCTAGTCATTACTACGAGTAGCTTCTTCTAGTGGATTTGAACTGCTCTAGTTGCAGCTGTGATGAGAGAGAAGGCCACTGATACCATGTTTCTCAATATGCAAAATTTACAGAGTGGCTTTATTGTGAAGTTGTCATTCCTTTCCACTAGATATTTGTTGAGCTGTGGCAGTCCTCTCCTATCTCCTTAACTCTAAATCTTAGGGAGAACAAATTTGCTGCATATAACTCTCTTCTCTCCTGGAAATACTCCTGACTTCCTTTGATAAAATTTTCCTTCATTTTCCCAAAGGCCTTCATTCCACAATGAATACTTTTTTTTAATATATATAATAAGCATTACTATTTTTTAAAAAAATTAATTAATTAATTAATTATTTTTGGCTGTGTTGGGTCTTCGTTTCTGTGCCAGGGCTTTCTCTAGTTGTGGCAAGTGGGGGCCTCTCTTCATCGCGGTGCGCGGGCCTCTCACTATCGCGGCCTCTCTTGTTGCGGAGCACAGGCTCCAGACGCGCAGGCTCAGTAGTTGTGGCTCACGGGCCTAGTTGCTCTGCGGCATGTGGGATCTTCCCAGACCAGGGCTTTAACCCATGTCCCCTGCATTGGCAGGCAGATTCTCAACCACTGCGCCACCAGGGAAGCCCCACAAGGAATACTTTTGTTTGTTAACCCAAATGAATGTTGCTTTTTCCCAGGCCAGGGCCTATTCTATGTACCTCCTCTTTATCAAATGGTACTACTTATGTAACACTCCAATATGACTTTTTTTTTTTTTTTTATAAATTTATTTATTTATTTAGTTAGTTTTGGCTGTGTTGGGTCTTCGTTTCTGTGCGGGGGCTTTGTCTAGTTGCGGCAAGCGGGGGCCACTCTTCATCGCGGTGCGCGGGCCCCTCACTATCGTGACTTCTCCTGTTGCGGAGCACAGGCTCCAGACGCGCAGGCTCAGTAGTTGTGGCTCACGGGCCTAGTTGCTCCGCGGCATGTGGGATCCTCCCAGACCAGGGCTCGAACCCGTGTCCCCTGCACTGGCAGGCAGACTCTCAACCACTGCGCCACCAGGGAAGCCCCTCCAATATGACTTTTCATTTCTATCTACACAAAAAGCCACTGGCAGTTATTTTCACTGAAGGAAAAACAAGATATAGTATAAGGCCCCTGACTTCAGTATCATAAGTGTGTTCTTTCTGAAGTACAAATGTCTAATTTCAGATCATTTCAAGAGAGCATGGAGGATAGAAGAAGAAGGAAGACTCTAGATATCTGATGTGAAGGCAAATACCATGGAAGAAATAGTCTGAGGAAGCAGTTTGCGGTGCCCACTTAACAAATTTTATTTAATACTCATTTTAAATATCAACAAGTAGAATGTCAAGTGAAAAGCAGAGCCTTTCATAATGTGGTGATATTCTACTTTAATGGAAAAACTTGCACTCGGTATTTTGAAGTTTGTTTTATTTTACCTGGACAAATTTCAGAGCCCCTCTTTTCTTATTTTTAAAATACTCAGTCTAACTAGGAGCAGCTATTGATTGCAAAGTGTAAAATGATTCAGGTTCACTTTGCAGTGCTGCCATCAAGGTTATTTAGGAAACATTTAACCTTACGAAGCTATAGTAAAAGTCTCTATCTGCACCAACCAATTTTTATTTTGTCTCTGTCTAGTCAATAATCTCTTTAATTTCTTTAACTTGCTCTTCTAAGCCTGTGACATATTTAGCTACTGTCACTGACAAGCACAGTGTAAATAATGACACAAATAAGCAAAGTGATTTAAGTGACGGTGTGTTGGCTTTGGCACAACAAACAGAAGAGCTGGTTGGTAGCCAGTTACCAGCAGAGTGGCTATAGGTAAGAAACGGTGAGAATAAGTTGTGTTATGATCTAGTATTACAGCAATTTTCCCAAAATTAATTCTGTACTTTCCATATGTAAATTTTGTAATATTTTCTACTATCTGTCTTGGGCTCATCAAATCTCTTTTATTTAATTAATTAATTAATTAATTTTATTTTTGGCTCTATTGGGTCTTTGTTGTGGTGCGCGGGCTTCTCATTGCAGTGGCTTCTCTTGTTGCGGAGCATGGGCTGTAGATGTGTGGGCTTCAGTAGTTGTGGCTGGCGGGCTCAGTCATTGTGGTTTGCGGGCTCTAGAACACAGGCTCAGTAATTGTGGCTCACGGGCTTAGTTGCTCCACGACCTGTGGGATCTTCCCAGACCAGGGCTAGGACCCGTGTCCCCTGCATAGGCAGGCGGATTCTTAACCACTGCGCCACCAGGGAAGTCCTCAAATCTCTTTTTAATTGTGATCAATTTGCTTTTATAACCATGTGTTGAGTTCCTAATTGCTTGTACTATTTTTTTTTTCTTTAGCATCCACTCAATTCTTTTTCATACATTAAAGTTTTCTTTTGAGGTTATCCACATTATTTTCTATTTTCTGAGACATATGAATTAGTTATTTTGAAGTATCTCTCAACATTTAGGTTTCCTTTGGGTTTATTTTAATTGTCTCTATCTTCTTCTCTGAGTCTTATTTCTTGGTATGCCTGGTAATTTTGATTAAATGTTAGACATTGTGATGAAAAATTATAGAGACTTTGAATAATGTAGTCCTCCTCCAGAGAGGATTTATCCTATCCTCTGGCATGCAGCAGAAGTTTGGATCAACTCAATTTTGTTTCAGAACATGCTGACAGTCTTTGTAAGGATCACTCTACTTTTGGTTTTATTCCACTCATCCACCTTCAGTGGAGCTTCTAAGGCCTGTTCAACTTTCTCCAACTTTTGCTTCCTAGCACAAAGGGGTGGCTACAAATCTCTTATGATTTTCAACCATTTTAAACTTAGGCTTTGTAGCCTTTCACCTTCCTCAGATTAATCAACAAATGACTCAAGAAGAAAACAAGTTCCAAATGTCAGGCTTTTAATTCTCTGTTCCTCACTTCTCTGCTGGATTTTGTTTCCTCAATACCTGGCTTCCTTGGCATCCTTAAACTCCAAGTTTTGTCTTCCCCTGACTTATGAGATTGCCTAAAGTACTTTCCACCGCATATCAACTACCCTTTGCCTTCCTATCCAGCCCACCTCCCCATACTCGGACTTAGCAAATGTCCTAGGATATATCAGCAGGCAGAAATTTGAGTTATCTTCAATCCTTCTCTCTGCATTCTGGGCCCTTCAAACTTTCTGTCACAGTAGCACTCTAATACCTACAAACAGATGTTTTGTATTTTATGGGACTTTTAAAATTTTTCTTTAGAAACGCTGGTATGCTATAAACTACAGCATCAAGGAAAAAGTAGAAGTTCCTGGTCAACCTCTTTTCATATGATTTATTATCAAAGATTGCTTTGATAATATTGATTTCCATTTTGGTATTCTTTCAAATATGATTGTTTCTAAATTTTATCTATTTAGTTTATTTGAAAAGAAGAAATCCTCTTAAGAAATCTGTACTTCCAAATGTGTCATAACTTCATAATTTTAGGATTTGCTTTTCTTGGATGAAATTCTCCATCTTTGAGTTCAGGTGAAAGAGGAGTATTTTGGAAGAAAAAATAAACTCTGTCAATTCATCTTCTTTTTTGTGTGTTCCAATGGTTTATAGATATGATGAGTGTGTATGTATGCATACATATATAAAGCTGAGATATCAATACAGAATTAATTTTTTTTCAAATAAAGATAACACAGAAACAGCTGCTCTTCTCTAAATAGAAGAAACAATAAGCTTGATTTTATTTTTTAATTTATATTTATGTAATTTTATGCCTTTTCAATAATTGCTTATTGTCATTAAGTTCTCAGTTTTTATAGTTTAGTAGTATATTCCCTGTAGTACATATATAACTCTTCTGTAGCTACTCATTTACATTCATAATACTTCTAATTAGGAAAGTATTAGAAGGCGTTTTCAGTAAGAAGGGGACCAAGTTGAAAAATGTGTGGGAATAAGAAGGGAGATACTGACGATTAGGTGAAATGAGTCACATATCAAGAAGAGTAAAGCTTTTTCCAAAATATAAAGTGATCATAAAGAACCATAATGTTTGGAAGATATGAAATTAATATTGTTAATAAAATTCTGCATTCTCCAAATGTAAAAATGTCTGAGAAAGCAGATACTGTGATATAAGCATTATAAGGGTCATTAAGTTTGGGTTAATTGGTTTCCTAGTTAGTGACATGATTATTTCAAAGGATCTTGAAAGTCATACAAGATTATGTATTATAAAAGAAAGTAATTTATTTTACAGAGAATTATTTTTGCTAAACAGTTTTCAGTTCTCCACTGAAATTCTAAGTCTTGAGACATATTCGAACATATTGAGCGCAACAAAATTTGTGTCTGACATCATCTTGTCGGTGTGTTTCTATAGTTTCTCTGTTTCCCTTGATTTTCCATCACACCGTCCTGTCTTCTCATATACTGTTTAGTTTTGATTGAGCGCTAGACATTGTATATGAAAAATTAAAGAGATAAACTTAGTCCTAGTTAATGGTATCTTCATCCTGAGAAAAATTACATCTGTGTCTAGAGGGTGGCTGGCTAGGGGTACTAGTCATCCCAGTTCACTTTCATTGAATCAAGAATTGAGATAATCTCAATATAAGTTTGGACCTTGCCAAGATTAGTTTATTTCTGGTTTACCCTTGCTGATAGGGAGTGCATGGTCTTCCAAATCCTAATCGAAAGCTAGGAAGGTTTTCCAGAAATCTGCTTCCCCCACCCCATTGCCAAGCCCCAAATTTTAATTCATATCTCCCCTAGACCTGTGAGAGTTTGGTCACTCAGCTCAACAGATTAGCTTTTTAGTCATCTTTTCTGAAATTGGAGGATACTCCTAGAAGAAAAGCAATCTCAAATGCTGAGTTCCACTTGTAAGATTTTCTACTTCTCAGATCATGCCACCATAATTCTTCACTGAAATGTTAGTTCTCCATTACATTCAAATAGTTTTTAAATATTTTATGCAGATTCTCAAGTTGTTCTCAGTGGGAGATTTGATGTGAAATGCCCAGGGTATCATTACTTCACTAGAACACCCTAAGAATTTTAAAAATATGAGTAAAAGCTATTTTTTCCTGCAACCCCAAGATACCAAACTAGACTTTGCCCAAGTCTATCACTGTGTGGAAATATCTGGATTGTATTCTATTCATTTTGTTACATTGAATTTTTAAAATTAAACTAGGATTATATGTTTAATATGTTAAATAATGCAGAAATATATTATTAAAAAGCTAATAATTTCCCTCATCCTCACTTCTTCACTTCCTTGACCAATGTCTGCACCTTCGAATAGCCAGTGTTCAGCATGTATATCTCTACACTTACACACACACACACACACACACACACACACAAACTTATACACACATGTATTTAAAAATTTTAGTACTCATGTCTCTTTCATTGTTTTCTTTCATTAGTTTCAAGAGATAGCATCCTTATGAGACTCTGACTTGACTGACTTCTGAGTTTTCTGGGTATCTCATTCCGAAGGCAGAAGCTTCTGTGAACAAGTAGCATGCAGTGCTCTTATAAGGACTGCATCATCTTATAAATTATATTTTATATTAAATTAGAATTTTACATCATCTTTATTATATTTGTATACATACACACAGACACACACTATGAAGACAAACATTATATAATATGTATATATATATATATGTACATATATATAGGAGATTTGCTACTCAAACTCTGTTCTTTGCGCTCTCACCTGTCCACTCAATTACACTGTATTACAATTTCTTCAGTTTTATTATATTCACATTTTCTTTTTGATCTTTCAATTTTCTCAAATTTTGTATTTTGTTACATGTTTGTGTTTTTGTACACAGTTCTACTCTATAATGTGTTGGAACAAGGTTGGGTAAAGCTGTCCTTTTCCATGCTACTTCCATTTTTTCCTTTAAATTGGGAACAAAAATCACTTGAGTTACACAAATTGTTTTAGGTCTCAAAAATTTCTTGAATTTCTATCAATTTTATGCTGGTAGTTTAAGAGGGTGCATTATTATCCTGTAGAAGTCTTCTTATTATAAATAATTGCCTTCAGTATTTGACCAGCTAAGAAGTACCAATTAAAGTGGGTAATCTTACAATATTATTCATACATTAATATAAATACATATGCACATCTTATTATACAGTGTACACACATATCTTACACATTTTATTTTAATGTAAGTTTTGACAAATACATTTCAAGTTCTTATTTGGCATTAATCAAACTTCTTCTATTGCCATGATTGAAATTTGGCATCATCAGTTAGAATCTTATATTTATTAGGTAAATCATGCCTATAATCCATTACATACATTTTCCACATTTGACTTATTTAAAGATTAATGAGAACTTAAAGATACTTGCAGAACAATTTAAGAGAGGAAACCTTACAAATTTTCTTCCTCATACTTAATGTGATAACATTTTTTAGTAGCTCATTTTATTGAGTTTTTACTAAGGATTCAACTTAGTTTTCAGAGAAATGACAATTCTGTTATTGTACTCATATTTCATCTTTTTAAAACTAGCTGAAATAGGTTTGGGTACAAACACTACTGGTTCTTATTAAGCATGCAGATCAACAGATGATAGCAGATGTGGGTAGGTGTGGTACAGGGACCTTCTGGCTACCAGTACCAAGCCCACCATGGACCACATGTTACCCAAGGAGTAGAATCTCCTTATAAATAAACAGAGAGCCAGTTAAATGGAGTTTCCTTCTGCTGCAAGTGAATATCTTTTTTTCATTCATTAAATCTCCAAAACTAGGACTGGGAGAGATATCTGGAGGTAGGAAATGCATTCTCTTCTTGGTCCTGTGCTGTGGAGTACTATTTTAATCAAGGACTGCTACAAGATAGTTTCTAGATTTTATCTAGATAATTTTCATAAGTCTTTTCATTTAGTTTGCTTCTCTAGAAATTACTGAAATTGTTGGTGCTATTCCTGGAAATTGCTAGGCATTTTATGTTTTCTGTTTCAGAGCTGTGTCTGCATTGTATGCAATTCACTGGCTATCCAAGAAATTTAATATTTTATTGTATCACTATTTTTCTATTTAGAAATTTCATATTTCAAAGGCTGTGTCTGAAAAAAAAAATCTTTTTGACCAAATTGGCCAGCTAAATTTAGCAATGAATTGATATATATATTTTTTTCAAGGTCTTGTCTGGTAATTGAAATTTTTGAATCAACCAGTTGTTTTGGCCTCACCTAGACATAGCCTAAGCAGGTTTATTTCACAGTCTGGTTACCACGGTGTCTGGCTCACATAAACACATCTGGAGCTTATTTGCAAATTCTCACACTAAATACTAAATTAAAGTATGCTTTTGATCAATGAAGTCTTATCAACACATAAATCTCCTGCATGACTGTAATAAGAGCTAGATTTCTTTAAAACTGTGGTCATATAATCGTGAACTTGACTACTTTCTCCCAGCCCGTACCATGTCTGCAGGCAAAAATATAAATACATTAAAACATGATTCCCCAAAATTCCTTTACTTCTTTAGGCTCCAGAGTTATCAAAAGAGTGAGGAATGATTGAAATGAGCCCTGGGTGATTTGTTGTTAATGTCTTTTTAAGAAACCCATGAAAATCACAGTGACTTAAAAATGAAACTCATGAATCTGTTTTAAGTTCACATAAATCTGAAACTTGAAGTTAAACTTGAAGGTCACATGAAACACAAGAACCAGAAACGCTGGGGTTTCTTCGTGTGTTAGTTATTCTGGTTCTGTCAGTTGCGCGTGACCTGGCCAACTTCCGTTGGAACATTGAATTATGAAAGGACATCTAGTTCTGTCAGTCATCCGCTGCATACATTAGTATAATCTCAAAATGCTCTATGAAATGATGGTGAACATTTTGTGGCTTTTTATCTCTGATTTGTGACTTTTTCTTTTTTGGTTTCTGAATGCTGACTCTATTATGCATTAAGGGTTTGAAAGAATATTTTTATTACACAGAGACTTCTTACAGGACAGTGCCCCCTTCTGCCACGGTCAAGGTACACTTCCCGGCCCTCCACTCCTCTTCCAGGCCCTGGAGGCTCCCGCAGGGCACCACCTTCTTGGTCCTGGGCCCCCCCGTTGAGCATCTATCTACCCACTAGATGCCTTTATGCTGGTTCTGGGAGTCCTTGTGATGCTGAAGCTACATAGCTGTCCACGGCAAAGTGGGATAAAATCTTTCTCCTTTGTGGGTTGCACAGTGTTGAAAATATCATAAAGCATGGTTGCTTTACCAAGTTTTGCCAGATATAGGATAGGGCTTTTAAATAAATTGTTATTTTGGCTTCTAATCCCTCCCTCCACCCCTCTTGTTAAGTCAGGAAGCACTCTGAATATCAGGCATCGTTTGGAAGACAGGGTTTGTTAGTGAGTCAGTTCATAGTCCTTTGCTTCATTGCTAATTAAGGTAACTTTTACCCCAGGAAGCTCTTAATTGCTGCTACAAATAGATTTTGGGGGCCCCCATCTCATTCCTCCATTCCATGAATTGAGGGTTTTTTCCTTGTTTTATCTCTCTCTCTCTATCTATCTATTCAACTTTATAGAGATTTAATTGACATGTAACATTGTATAAATTGAGTGGTTATGAGGGGCTGGGAGATGGTGGATATAAGATGTTGGTCAAAGGGTACAAATTTCTAGTTTTAAGGTGAATAAGTTATGGGGATGAAATATACAGCATGGTGACTATAGTTAACCATACTGCATTATATACTTGAAAGTTGCTAAGAGAACAGATCTTAAATATTCTCACACAGAAAATACACAAAAACATTGGTGATTATGTGAGGTGACGGATGTATTAACTTTATTTATTTATTTATTTATTTATTTGTTGTCGTTCTGTTGTTTGGCTGTTTTGTGTCTTGGCCCCATTCCCATTTAGCACGAGTCTTTCATTCCAAGAAATAGTCTCGGCTTCTCTGGAAAGAGATTTTGTTTGTACGAGCCTCCCCAGCTCACCAAGTGTGTCCTTGTGTATCTGTACCTAGTGGTGAACTGAGCTTGGGTTCTTCCACGGGAAGCTCCTTAGCCTCTACTCCAGGGTGCTTATGGAAGGCTTGGCCAACTGTTTACGAGACAAGACAAGCTATATATGAATACTACTAAGGCTCACATCTGGACACTTCTCTTGCTTTGCCATACTTATATTAGGCCTACAGGTTATGGATTATTACCTGATGTTTATAGTTGAGCTAGCATGGCCTTAACCTCAAGGAACTTGCTTAGAGCCTCACACCCAGTGAGCAGCAGTGCAAATTCAAAAGCCAGGCCCTATCTATTTCATCTCACTATGCCTTTGAAACTGGCATATGGCATACAAATCATAGCATTTCCTAGGAAAAACTATCCTAGAGGAAGGTGGGGGAGATGATCTCCATTTTTTTTCATTTACTCTCTCATCCATCAGAAGGGACTGGCATTCAAGTTCTCCAGACTGAAGAACTACTAGGAAACTCGACTTCTTTCTTCTTCTTTTAGCTTCTCACAGAGAAATTTTTGTTTTGTTTCACTGTTAAGAAAATAGCTGTTTGACATTACTTTTTAGTTTGAAACCTGTGTGGCTTCCCATTTTAAAGTGACGTCTAGCATTGCTCAGTCATAACAAGAGAGAAACGTTTCTTAGAATTATAGAATATGGGGTCTAAGAAACACATAGTCTACTTCCCCATTTGATGCTTCCGTTCCGCCAGTCAAAAGACTGCCATGCTTTACTGTATCCACATCAGACCACTAACTGTAACCTGAAACAAACCATACATTTTTCAGAGCAGTCTTGTCACACCAAGGTTGTTCCATTGTTGGGCTTAGAGCTTCTGGTCTTACCTGTGCCTTCTAAGAGGATGTGAACGTGCCTTACGTCTCTTCCATGTGGGGATCTTTCAGAAACTCTCATGACCCTCTCCTAGAACAATGAAAATACCAACTTACAAGTCTTTTTCATTTTTAATTTTATAGAGAACTTTTAAAAAATCTTGCTTGAAATGCCCTCTGAGGGTAAAGACTGTAAGTATTTACAGATGAGGAAGATGAAGTTTAGCAAAGATAAAGGAGCCAAACAAGGATTCTTCTGGCCCACTTATTAGAACTCCTTTTTCCAAACCTCCCTCTTTTCCTTGGTGAATTGTTCCCATTTTTCTTTAATCCTGTGCCAAGTCCTCATAGCACCCCAGGCACTGTCCTGGTTCTTGATGATGTTCATGTCCTCGAGACTAAAACAAATGACCACAGCTCTTTCTGATCCATGCAGATGGATTAGATTCTCCTAGAAAGACAGTGCTGATAAACTGATAAATGTTTAGATAGCATCAGTGCAGAGACAATAGGAGATGAAAAAAAAGAATTAGCAAAAGATGGTAGTGGGCTGCCCAAAGGTGATTCCCTGAGGATAGAATGATTTTATAACTTAAAAAATATTAATTCAAGCTTTTCCTCTTATGTACTTTATATCCCATCTTACCAGCTGGTCATGCTCAGTATATTTGCTTCCCAAAGTTCTAAAACCAGTCAGAAGGCACAATTGCAGGTATCTCTTATATCCATCCCTATCACCACTGCATGCCCTAGTTGAGTCCTTCATGTTAGTTTTTTTTTTTTTTTTTAATATTTATTTGTTTATTTCATTTTTGGCTGCGTCGGGTCTTACTTGTGGTATGCGGGATCTTTTTTTATTTTTATTTTATTTATTTATTTTTTGGGCTGCATTGGGTCTTTGTTGCTGTGCACTGGCCTTCTCTAGTTGTGGTGAGCAGGGGCTACTCTTCATTGCAGTGCGCGGGCTTCTCATTGTGGTGGCTTCTCTTGTTGCAGAGCACGGACTCTAGGCGAGTGGGCTTCAGTAGTTGTGGTGTGTGGGCTTCAGTAGTTGTGGCTTGCAGGCTCCAGAGCGCAGGCTCAGTAGTTGTGGCACATGGGCTTAGTTGCTCCGTGGCACGTAGGATCTTCCCGGACCAGGGCTCGAACCCGTGTACCCTGCATTGGCAGGCGGACTCCCAACCACTGCACCACCAGGGAAGCCCAGGTACACGGGATCTTCACTGCAGCATGTGGGATCCTCCGCTTGCGGGGCTCCTCATTGTGGGGTGCGGGCTTCTCTCTAGTTGTGGCTCTGTAGTTGTGGCCCACGTACTCAGTAGTTGTGGCATGTGGGCTTAGTTGCCCTGCGGCATGTGGGATCTTAGTTCCCTCACCAGGGATCGAACTCTCGTCCCCAGCTTTGGAAGGCGGATTCTTAACCACTGGACCACAAGGGAAGTCCCATTCATGATGTTTTTACTGAATGTTTGAAACATCTTCCTTTTTCTTCTCCCTAACTCCAGTCAGCCCTCTTGCAAATGCATAGTCTACATTGCTTCCAACGTTATCTTCTCCAGACTTAATGCTAACCAAGTCTATTTTCTCTTCAGAAGCCTTCAATCATTTCCCATTAAACGGAAAATAATACACAGTCCCTCAGGCTTGTGACTTGACTTTTACAATTTTCCCCAAACTGCCAAAAGACTATCACTAATACATTCTCGATTCTACAGGACTAAGAACTGTATTTTGGTGTTCTCCAGCTACAGCTTACATTTTTCCTGCTTCTGTGTTCTTAAGCTGGTTTGCCTCCTCTTTTTGGAATTCTAATTGTTTTTTTAGCTACCTACCAGACTTCATTTTTCAAAGGTCTGTTGAAATCTAACCTCTCCCCAAAAGCCTTCCTGTATTTCCCATTTGTTTTCATTGTTTCTCAACTCTATTGCATATTTATCACAGTCAGCCACTACAGTTATTTATATATTTGACTTTCCTGCTGTGCCACCATTCCTGGAAAAGGATATTCACAGCCCATCATAGATGCTTAAAAGGTTTTATGGATTGGATTGAATCCCGGTTGATGTTAGCATATTTGTGTACTTATTCATCATGCATTTCTTCAGTATATGTTTGTTGAATGACTACTACATGACAACTAAAAGACTTTCAAGCCTATCAGGAAGAGCTGCACAAACGCATTTAAGTATAATTCATCATAGGAGAATCACTGAGATAAAACAAAAGCTGGTGGATCTGTGATAACTTCGTTTTCTGTTGTGCTTCTTCAGTGCCCTTTTCAGTGCTTCCCTTTTTCTTAATCATTTAAGCTTTGGTCTCTTCTAGGCTGTCCCTGGATTGTTGTTGAAAAGCCATGTAAAACAATAAAATCCAGTGCTTTTTCTTTCTTTTCATAGTACTCTGGTCTTAGTTTTCCTTTCTTTCTTGGCCATAATAGCAACTATCAATTCCTTCAGCATTTTCTACCTCTTTCTTTCTTGCTTCAGTGTTGAAGACAGTCTTTTATTTTCTTTCTTCTTAAAGATCAGCACGTAAGACATAGAGTTTTAGGGGTTTTCTGTTAATAAATGTAGTTAAAGAGAAAAAGTGTTAACCCAAGTGTTAACCCAAGGTCATAGAATTCTAGTCTTTGGGATTCTTCTAGGATAACAGCATTTGGTTGCACCATTATGCTTCTGCTCTCATGGATGGCTCTTTGTTTTTATTATGATAAAATATAATACATAACCCAAAATTTATCATTTTAACCATTTAAGTGTATAGTTTTGTGGCATTAAGTGTATTCATACTGTTGCGCAACCATCATCACCATCCATCTCCAGAACCTTTTCTTCTTCCCTAAAGGAAGCTCTGTACCCATTAAATATGATCTCACCATTCTCACAAACCCCTAGTCCCTGGAAACAACCATTCTACCGTTTGTCTTTATGAATTTGACTAACCTAGGTACTTTACGTAATAAGGTAATCATACAGAATTTGTCCTTTTGTGATTGGCTTATTCCACTTATGTTGTAGCATGTCTCAGAATTTCTTTCCCTTTTTAAAGATGAATAATATTCCATTGCATGTACATACCACATTTTATTTATCTGTTTATGTATTGATGAACACTTGGGTTGCATCCATCTTTTGGCTATTGTGAATAATGCTGCTATACCCAGAAGTAGAATTGCTGGATCAAATGGTAATTCGATGTTTCATTTTTTTGAGGAATCACGATACCTTTTTCTATAGTAGTTATACCATTTTATATTCCTAACATCAATGTACAAGGGTTCAAAGTTCTCCACATCCCTGCCAATGCTTGTTATTTTCTGGGGTTTTTCTTTGTTTTGTTTAATTAAAAAATAGTCATCCTAATGGGTATGGAGTGTTATCTCATTGTGGTCTCATAGATATTTCTGATGGAGACGCTTGCCAAATCTCACCCTTCCTCAGACTTCCACCTCTTCTTCCACTTTGCTTCATGAGGCTTCTTTTCCCAGGATGTCATTCTAGAGTCCTGTAGGGGAACAGTAGATAGCATTGTGAGTAGAAACTTATTTAGATTTGTGAGACCTCTGTCCTGATGCTCTCCAGCAAGGTCTTTGTAGGAAGTTTCCTCACACCTCTTTCTGTCCGTGACCTCATTTGACATTAGCACAGAAATGGATCCACCCAGCAGCAAGAATCCATTTATTTTCATTCAATCATTTATTAATTCATCCCTCCATTCATCTACTCAGCAATTAGTTATTGCACACCCGTATTCTTTTAAAACTTCTAGAAATTCTTATTATTCTCTTTATTGCTTATGGTATTTAAGGAAATATACTAATGAACTACTTGGACATTTTCCCAGAGGGGAGATGTCAAGATGGCGGCATAGGAGGATGTGCAATTTGTCACTCCTCACAAGTACCTCAAAAATACATCTACAAATGGAATAAGTCTCATAGAGTAC
Source organism: Balaenoptera ricei (assembly GCF_028023285.1). Lineage (NCBI taxonomy): Eukaryota > Metazoa > Chordata > Mammalia > Artiodactyla > Balaenopteridae > Balaenoptera > Balaenoptera ricei. Next base: position 82,610,673 of record NC_082644.1, read on the forward strand.
CTGCTGAACATTAGCAGAAGACTTCAGACTCCTAAAAGGACAAGAAAAAACTGGTTAGGATGAAAGAAAGAAGAAAAAACGAAAAGAGGAATCAAAAAATGGACCAGCAACCCTGGTGGGAAACTGAAGGTGAGGGGAGGGCACCGCACTCAGAAAAACTCCCTCATGGTGGGGAAATCAGCTGGGACAGAAAAGGACCTTCAGGGGATCAAAGGAGAATGCAGTGGATGGTCTGTGGAAGGCAGGACAAAGTAAGAACTGCACGCATGGTCTACATTGCAGCTCTGCACATTCCAGCCTGAGTCGTGAGTTGCCTGTTGTGAAGGGGGGCTGGGTGCTGGAAAGTGGGGTTTGGAACACAGACCCAGGGAGGAGACAGCTGTTGGCTGTGAAAAGACACTCTGAAGGGACAGGAATAAGGAGCTCCACAGCTGGGAAAGTCTGCGGAAAAAACCGGGACACCGTAGAAGCAGGGTGTCATTCTTGATTGGCGTGCAAGGGGCGTAGCCGCCATTACAACCCCTTTCCCCACCCACTGGCTTCTTCAGCCTCTGTGGGTACTGGGAGGGGCTCCCATCTGAGCAGGCCCACCCACCCCTTGGGCTGGGGTCTCCTCCGCCTGCATGGGCTCCGGAAGCCTGAGCACCCCCTATCCCAAAGGCTCCTTGGGAATCAGCCTTGGGCGCCCCTGCCTGGGACAAGAGTCTGCCGATGCTGGTAGGGTCTGACTGCTAAAGCATGGGGTTGGGAGAACAGGTCCAGGGAGAGGAGCACTGTTGGCTGAGCAGATACAGCAGAGGGGACGGGAGTAAGGGTATGTGTGGCCGGGAATGCCCCTAGAGGAAGCATGGTCTACCTGGAAAGCAAGGCACCATTTTTGAGAGGTGCATGGGGGGCGGGGCCACCACTGCCCCCACACGCCAGTTCCTGCCTCCGCAGGCACTGGAGGGACTCCCACCAGAGTGAGCTCGCCACAATTTGTTTCAACTGCCTGCTGGTCCCCACCGCCGCAGGCAACTCACAGACACCTTCGTTGTGGCCGCCATGCCCCTCCCCAACCTGAGTGAGTAAGTGTGCCCCAAGCAACCACTGCTTTCTCTCCCTCTTGCCTGGACAAGGAACAGATGCCTGAGGGTGGCGCACACGCAGAGGTGGGGTCAAAACCAAAGCTGAGCCCTAGGGGTGGTGCGACTAAGGAGAACGAATGGAAATCTTTCCATGCAGTTGCACGAGCCGTGGTTTAAATCCCTGAGATTGGCTTGGTAAATCCTGCGTCTGTGGAATACCTGAATAGACAATGGGTGTTCCCACCATCGAGACTGGTCTAGGCTTCGCAGCAGTGCACTTTGTGGGCAAGTACACACGGGAGTCAGGCCAGATCAGAGTCTGAGCTGGCCCCACAGTGCCCACAGCAGGTCCAGAGATCTTCCCAGAGGTCCTGGAAGGCATCATGGGGAAGCAGGGATTGGCTGTGGCTCACTGCAGGAGCAAGGCCACTGAGAGAGGAGGTCCCAGGAAAATATTACTATTATTCTTTTTTTGTTTCATTTTGTTGTTGTTGTTCAGTTGTTGGTGGTGTTGCTTTTATTGTTTTTTATCTTTTATTTTTATTTTTAAAAAAATTTTAATATATATATTTTTATTTTTTCTATTTTTACTTTCTGTTGTTTTGTGTTTTTTTTCTTGTTTTTGTTCTTTGTTTTTTATTTTATTTTATTTTTATTTTTTGATTGTTTTTATGTACATATTTTTTGTTTTCTTTGCTTTTTTGTGGTTTGTTTGTTTTGTTTTTGTTTTATTTTTCATTTTTTGTTTTTGTTAGTTTAGTCCTTATTGACTATTCTCATTTTTGAATTCTTTTGTTTGTTCTCCTGTTTTTTTAATTTTTAATTTTATTTTATTTTTTATTTTCTGTGTGTGTGTGTGTTGTGTTATTGCTGCTGTTTGTTTGCTGTTGTTTTTGCTATTTGTCTTGGGTTTCTTTTCTTCTCTTTTCTTTTCTTTCTTTTTACTCTGGCCACACTGTGTGGCTTGAGGGCTTTTGGTTCCCTGGCAGGGGTCTGGCCTGGGCCTCTGGGGTGGGAGCACTGAGTCCAGGATGCTGGACCACCAGAGGATTCCCAGGCCCAGGGAATATTAATCAGCATGTGCACTCTCAGAGGTATCCATGTCAACATCAAGACCCAGCTGCACACAACTGCCTGCAGGCTCCAGTGCTGGACACCTCACACCAAACAACCAGCAAGACAGGAACACAACCCCACTCATCAGCAGACAGGCTGTCTAAAGTCATACTAAGCTCACAGATACCCCAAAACACACCACCTGACATGGCCCTGCCCTTCAGAAGGAAAAGACTCAACTCCACCCACCAGAGCACAGGCACCAGTCCCTCCCACCAGGAAGCCTACACAAGCCCCTGGACCAGCCTCATTCACCAGGGGGCAGACAACAGAAGCAAGAGGAACTACGACCCTGCAGACTGCAGAAGGGAGACTGTAAACACAGTAGGTTAGACAAAATGAGACAGCAGAGAAATATGTTGAAGACAGAGGAGCAAGGTAAAATCGCACAAGACCAAATAAATGAAGAGGAAATAGGCAATCTACCCTACCCAAAAAGAATTCAGAGGAATGATAGTACAGATGTTCCAAGATCTCAGAAATAAAATGGAGGCACGGATCTAGAAGATACAAGAAATGTTTAAAAAGGACCTAGAAGAACTAAAGAACAAACACTCAATGATGAACGACACAATAAATGGAATGAAAAATACACTAGAAGGAATCAATAGCAGAACAACTGAGGCAGAACGGAGAAGTGAGCTGGAAGATACAGTGGTGGAAATAACTGCCGAGGAGCAAAGTAAAGGAAAAAGAATGAAAAGAAATGAAGAGAGGCTCAGAGACCTCTGGGACAACATTAAACGCACCAACATTTGAATTATAGGGGTCCCATAAGAAGAAGAGAAAGGGAAAGGGCCTGAGAAATAAGTTGAAGCAATTATAGTCGAAAACTTCCCCAACAAGGGAAACAAAATAGTCAAGTCCAGAAAGCACAGAGAGTCCCATACAGGATAAACCCAAGGAGAAACCGAGACATTAATCAAACTAACAAAAATTAAATACAAAGAAAAAGGCACAGAAAAAATATTAAAAGCAGCAAGGGGGGCTTCCCTGGTGGCGCAGTGGTTGAGAGTCTGCCTGCCAATGCAGGGGACACGGGTTCGAGCCCTGGTCTGGGAAGATCCCACATGCCGCGGAGCGGCTGGGCCCGTGAGCCACAACTACTGAGCCTGCGCGTCTGGAGCCTGTGCCCCGCAACGGGAGGGGCCGCTATAGTGAAAGGCCCGCGCACCGCGATGAAGAGCGGTCCCCGCACCGCGATGAAGAGTGGCCCCCACTTGCCGCAACTGGAGAAAGCCCTCGCACGAACCGAAGACCCAACACAGCCAAAAATAAATAATAAATTAATAAATAAAGTAGCTATAAAAATTTAAAAAAAAAAAAAAAAAGCAGCAAGGGAAAAGCAACAAATAACCTGCAAGGGGATCCCCATAAGGTTATCAGCTGATTTTTCAGCAGAAACACTGCAGGCCAGAAAGGAGTGGCAGGACATATTTAAAGTGATGAAAGGGAAGAACCTACAACCAAGATTACCTACCCAGCAAGGATCTCATTCAGATTTGATGGAGAAATCAGAGGCTCTACAGACAAGCAAAAGCTAAGAGAATTCAGCACCACCAAACCAGCTTTACAACAAATGCTAAAGGAACTTCTCTAGGCAGGAAACACAAGAGAAGAAAAAGACCTACAATAACAAACCCAAAACAATTAAGAAAATGGTAATAGGAACATACATATCGATAATTACCTTAAATGTAAATGGATTAAGTGTTCCAACCAAAAGACACAGACTAGCTGAATGGATACAAAAACAAGACCTGTATATATGCTTTCTCCAAGAGACCCACTTCAGACCTAGGGACACGTACAGACTGAAAGTGAGGGGATGGAGAAAGATATTCCATGCAAATGGGAATCAAAAGAAAGCTGGAGTAGCAATACTCATATCAGACAAGATAGACTTTAACATAAAGACTATTACAAGAGACAAGGAAGGACACTACATAAGGATCAAGGGATCAATCCAAGAAGAAGATATAACGATTGTAAATATTTATGTACCCAGCATAGGAGCACCTCAATACATAAGGCAGATGCTAACAGCCATAAAAGGGGAAATTGACAGTAACACAATAACAGTGAGAGATTTAACACCCCACTTACACCAATGGACAGATCATCCAGACAGAAAATTAATAAGGAAACACGAGCTTTAAATGATGCAATAGACTAAATAGACTTAATTGATACTTATAAGACATTCCACCTGAAAGCGGCAAAATACATTTTCTTCTCAAGTGCTTACGTAACATTCTCCAGGATAGATCACATCTTGGCTCACAAATCAAACCTCAGTAAATTTAAGAAAATTGAAATCATATCAAGCATCTTTTCCAACCACAATGCTATGAGATTAGAAATCAGTTATAGGAAAAAAACTGTAAAATATACAAACACATGGAGGCTAAAAAATATGCTGCTAAATAACCAAGAGATCATTGAAGAAATCAAAAAATACCTAGAAAAATTGACAGTGAAAACAAGATACAAAACCTATGGGATGCAGCAAAAACATTTCTAAGAGGGAAGTGTATAGCAATACAATCCTACCTCAAGAAACCAGAAACATCTCAAATAATTTTCACCTAAAGCAGCTAGAGAAAGAAGAACAAACAAAACACAAAGTTAGCAGAAGGAAAGAAATCATAAAGATCAGAGCAGAAATAAATGAAATAGAAACAAAACAATAGCAAAGATCAATAAACCTAAAAGCTGGTTCTTTGAGAAGATAAAATTGATAAACCATTAGCCAGACTCATGAAGAAAAAAAGGGAGAGGACTCAAATCAGTAAAATTAGAAATGAAAAAGAAGTTACAATGGACCCACAGAAATACAAAAGATCGTAAGGGATTACTACAAGCAACTATGTGCCAATAAAATGGACAACCTAGAAGAAATGGACAAATTCTTAGAAACGTACAACCTTCCAAGACTGAACCAGGAAGAAATAGAAAATATGAACAGACCAATCACAAGCAATGAAATTGAAACTGTGATTAAAAATCTTCCAACCAACAAAAGTCCAGGACCAGATGGCTTCACAGGTGAATTCTATCAAACACTTAGACAAGAGCTAACACCCATCCTTCTCAAACTCTTCCAAAATATTGTAGAGGAAGGAACACTCCCAAACTCATTCTAGGAGGCCACCATCACCCTGATACCAAAACCAGACAAAGATACTACAAAAAAAGAAAACTACAGGCCAATATCACTGATGAACATAGATGCAAAAATCCTCAACAAAATACTAGCAAACAGGGCTTCCCTGGTGGCGCAGTGGTTGGGAGTCTGCCTGCTAATGCAGGGGACACGGGTTCGAGCCCTGGTCTGGGAGGATCCCACATGCCGCGGAGCAACTAGGCCCGTGAGCCACAACTACTGAGCCTGCGCGTCTGGAGCCTGTGCTCCGCAACAAGAGAGGCTGCAATAGTGAGAGGCCCGTGCACCGCGATGAAGAGTGGTCCCCACTCGCCGCAACTAGAGAAAGCCCTCGCGCAGAAACGAAGACCCAACACAGCCATAAATAAATAAATAAATAAATAAAAATTAAAAAAAAAAAATACTAGCAAACAGAATCCAACAACACATTAAAAAGGTCATACACCATGATCAAGTGGGATTTATCCCAGGGATGCAAGGATTCTTCAATATATGCTAATCCATCAATGTGATACACCATATTAACAAACTGAAGAATAAAAACCACATGATCATCTCAATAGATGCAGAAAAAGCTTTTGACAAAACTCAACACTTATTTATGATAAAAACTCTTCAGAAAGTGGGCATAGAGGGAACCTACCTGAACATAATAAAGGCCATATATGACAAACCCACAGCAAACATCATTCTCAATGGTGAAAAACTGAAAGTGTTTCCTCTAAGATCTGGAACAAGACAAGGATGTCCACTCTCGCCACTATTATTCAACATACTTTCGGAAGTCCTAGCCATGGCAATCAGAGAAGAAAAAGAAATAAAAGGAATACAAATTGGAAAATAAGAAATAAAGCTATCACTGTTTGCAGATGACATGATACTATACGTAGAAAATCCTAAAGATGCCACCAGAAAACTACTAGAGCTAATCAATGAATTTAGTAAAGTTGCAGGATACAAAATTAATGCCCAGAAATCTCTTGCATTTGTATGTGCTAACAATGAAAGATCAGAAAGAGAAATTAAGGAAACACTTCCATTTACCATTGCAACAAAAAGAATAAAATACCTAGGAGTAAACCTACCTAAGGAGGCAAAAGACCTGTATGCAGAAAACTATAAAATACTGATGAAAGAATTCAAAGACGACACAAGCAGATGGAGAGATATACCATGTTCTTGGATTGGAAGAAATAATATTGTGAAAATGACTATTCTACCCAAAGCAATCTACAGATTCAATTCAATTCCTGTCAAATTACCAATGACATTTTTCACAGAACTAGAACAAAAAATTTTACAATTTGTGTGGAAACACAAAAGACCCTGAATAGCCAAAGCAATCTTGAGAAAGAAAAACAGAGCTGGAGTAATCAGGCTCCCTGGCTTCAGACTATACTACAAAGCTACAGTAATCAAGACAGTATGGTACTGGCACAAAAGCAGATATATAGATCAATGGAACAGGGTACAAATCCCAGAGCTAAACCCACACACCTATGGTCACCTAATCTATGACAAAGGAGGCAAAAATATACAGTGGAGAAAAGACAGCCTCTTCAATAAGTGGTGCTGGGAACAATGGACAGCTACATGTAAAAGAATGAAATTAGAACACTCCCTAACACCATACACAAAAATAAACTCAAAATGGATTAAACACCTAAATGTAAGGGCAGACACTATAAAACTCATAGGGGAAAACATATGCAGAACACTCTATGACATAAATCACAGCAAGATCCTTTTTGACCCACCTCCTAGAGAAATGGAAATAAAAACAAAAATAAACAAATGGGATCTAATGAAACTTAAAGCCTTTTGCACAGCAAAGGAAACCATAAACAAGACAAAAAGACAACCCTCAGAATGGGAGAAAATATTTGCAAATGAAGCAACTGGCAAAGGATTAATCTCCAGAATATACAAACAGCTCATGCAGCTCAATATCAAAAAACAACCCAATCAAAAAATGTGTGGAAGACCCAAATGGACATTTCTCAACAGAAGACAAACAGATGGCCAACAAACACATGAAAAGATGCTCAACATCACTAATTATTAGAGAAATTCAAATCAGAACCACAATGAGGTATCACCTCACACTGGTCAGAATGGCCATCATCAAAAAATGTACAAGCAATAAATGCTGGAGAGGGTGTGGAGAAAAGGGAACCTTCATGTACTGTTGGTGGGAATGTAAATCGTTACAGCCACTATGGAAAACAGTATGAAGGTTCCTTAAAAAACTAAAAATAGAACTACCAAATGACCCAGTAGTCCCACTACTGGGCATATATCCAGAGAAAACCATAATTCAAAAAGACACATGCACCCCAGTGTTCATAGCAGCACTATTTACAGTAGCCAGGACATAGAAGCAACCTAAATGGCCCTCAACAGAGGAATGGATAAATAAGATGGGGTACATATATACAATGGAATATTACTCAGCCATAAAAAGGAACGAAATTGGGTCATTTATAGAGACGTGGATGGACCTAGAGAGTTCCATACAGAGTAAAGTAAGTCAGAAAGAGAAAAACAAATATTGTATATTAATGCATATATGTGGAATCTAGAAAATGGTATAGATGATCTTATTTGCAAAGCAGAAATAGAGACAGACGTAGAGAACAAATGTATGGATACCAAGCGGGGCTGTTGGAAGGAATTAGGAGATTGGGATTGACGCATATACACTTTTGATACTATGTATAAAATAGATAACTATTGAGAACATACTATATAGCACAGGGAACTCAAATGCACTGTGGTGACCTAAATGGGAAGGAAATCCAATAAAGAGTTGATATATGTCTACGTAGAACTGATTCATTTTGCTGTACAGAAGGAACTAACACAACATTGTAAAGCAACTATACCCCAATAAGAATTAATTTAAAAAAAAAAGAAATACTTGGACATTTTCTCACTGATTCAGTGTCCTGGCTGGTTCTCTGGTCATCTTTTCTGGGAGGGCCAAGTTTTGTGGGATACACTGCATTGTCTCTTTCTCTTAGAAATTAATGTTCACCTCATATATGGCTCATATCAGGATTTCAATGTAGGACCCAATACTTTTAGAAATGTATTTATACAGCATAAAGTAGGTACTTATATTACACTTATATGTGGAAACTATTCATATCTTTCTTATATTGTAAATAACATCTTGTGAGTTAAGGATGCTTAATAAGTGACAAATAATATAATAATGAGAAAAGAACTGCGATTGGCAATTCACAAATTCCCTGGGTCTTTTAACAATTTTTAAATTTGACCTTTATATCATTACTGTAGTTATTTTTTTTTTATTTTCCCCTCCCTCCCTCCCTCCCTTCCTTCCACAAAACAAGATTGACACTGAGAATGACCACATGCATTGTTTTGTTGTTGTTAGATTTCAGGGTTATAACCAAGTAAAACGTGGCATAATTTTGCATCAAATGTCTCCCCAAATAAGTCTACGATTTTCCACCAAGCTTTGTTCTCAGGAAATCATCACCATATCTCATTATAGAAATATTTCCATGTGTAATTAATTTTAAAAATAGCATAAAAGAAACAGACTTAAGATGAAAAGGGTAATAATCTTCCCCCTGAACCTATTCAACCACAAATCAAATGCATATTTTGGGTTTGGTCCTTGTTTTGATGATCACAGGATTTATCTTTATTTGTGTTTTAGTTGGGCTATTTTCAGTGCCTGGGGAGACATGATGTATGTTGTAAAATAATGCAATAAAGTACTTGAACATATTTCCCTTTTTTCTGGGCGTCTTTATACTTCTACACACAGTCACATTAAAAGAGCTGGGGATGCAACAACCTCAACTGTAAATTATCATCATGACAGCGCTGGCGTGCCATGGCTGCTCTCACACTGAGAAGCAGGCTGGGTGTTCCAATGGGATGGGTTGCCCTAGAGTCAGCTGAGAAGTAATACAGCTCAGAGAGAGAAAGTCTGGTGGGCTTAAAAGAAAAAGGCCTGTGGCACAAAACAAACTAACATCTAATCCTTTGCCAGCAGATTTTATAGAAAACACAAAATTAGTGACAGACTGAGAGACGTTTTTCTGAGTCCAAAATCAGGGAACAAACACTGCCATGGTCATTCTACTGGTTCTCAGCAAAACAAACTTGGTTGCTTACATTTGTTCTGACCTCTTACATGAGAAAAGTTATCCAAAACCTGATAATTTCAACTCAGAAAACTTGGTTAAATGAAATGAAATAGCTTTAGACTCAGAATGTTAGTCAGAAGCAAGTTCAGTATGATTTGAGAGTCAGAGTTTGGAATTCGGAGCCTCAAATCAGAGCAGATGATTTTGAAGACAGCATTGGAAACTTCACAGTGTACGTCTGTATCAGAAGTAGGGCCTCATCCACTTTTAGCAGGATACAGAAAACTCCCAACTTCCTAGTTTCTCTATTCAAATTACAAATAGACCGTGAGATCAAATAGGGGTGCTCTCTACTGTATCTGCCAGTGACAAACAAGGTTGACCTGATTTTGCTCTCCATGAGAAGTGGCTATAAGAGGTTTCATCAAGAGTGCAAAGGGTAACATTGGTTTGGGGGAAAGTACACTACATCTAAGGTCAAAAGACCAAGGTCTGAATGCTAGCTCCTTCCTTCATCATTTTGGATGTCATGTTGCTTATTTTGGAAATGTCACTTCACCTTCTTTGGCCTTAGTTTTCTTTTACCTGGAAAATGGGAACATTGTCAACCCTACCTGAGGACAGTGTGAAGATGTTCTGTAAATTTTTGCCAAGGATTACCTTTATTTTAAAGCTGAACTCTTTTCTCAGTAATAATCCTTAAAATCCTCTTTTTTTTTTGCAGTTGAATTGGAAGTATGTTTTTGGGGATTCAGTGTCTAGTGAATGTAACTGGTTTGTTTCCAACCTGTGATTTATTCCTAAGATAGACTTATATGTTAGGGCAGAACTAGCCAATATACCAGATAAACCTAAAATTGCAGTGCCTTAACACAATAGAAGTTTATTTCTTGTGCATATAAAATAGGTATTCCTCATGGGTGGGTTGTTCTCCTCCAAGTGATAATTCAAGGACGTGGTTTCTTCTATGCTCTGGCTTCATCATCTTTAACACATGGCTTCCAATATTGCTACATAGGAAGCCATTGGAAAGGGAAAGAACATACAGGATATGGCATGGGAGGTTTTTATGAGCCAGCCCTGGACATGGTATATATCCCTTCTGCTCAGTTTCCATCAGCTAGAACTCAGGCTCATAGCCATACTTCTTTGCAAGTATGGTTGGGAATGCAGTTGCTTTTTGTTCCTGGGGAGAAGGTGAAATGGAGTTGGGGAACAGCTAGCTAATGTCTGCAAATGAGAGTCTGAAAAATATCTCACACTATATCTAGTCTGTAATACAGTTGTATTGATCATTTTGATTAAATTATCAGTTAATGAGGATAGAAAGACCAAAATTTTCAGAAATACCCTGAGGGCATTAAGAAAAGCTTGTGTTGGGCAGCGGTGGGCATGTGTGTGCTTGTGAGAAGCACAGGCAGGGGCTGGCATGGATTCAGACATGCTCTCCTTCCTTTTCGTCTTCTCACAGGGGCTGGCTGAGTTGGCTGGGCTCCATGTGGGAGGGAGGAGCCCTGATACCCAGTGGTCACTTGAGCTTGTTTTGGCCAGCCGTACTTTCTGGAAAATTGCTGCTCCAGGAATACGGTGAAAAGGTCTATAAGAAAGCACAGCCTCCGCTGATTTCCCTGTCTTGGTTAACTTTCCTAGCTCCTTTGGGAGAAATGTGAACCCTATGACCATTTTTATGTGGAGAGTAATCTCATGGTCTAACTTTCGGGAAAGAGAGATTTCATGGTCACAGGTTAGCCTCAGAAAATGTCTTGTTAATGAATAAATGATTCTGTGGTTCCTGAAGGTATGTGGATGTCAGGACTGATGATGTGAGAGGACCGTGAACTGAGGAAAATTGGCCCATTGGGTTGTGCTGAGCGCAAGAATGAAAGGCATCCAACCTCTGAGTTATAAGCACCTCCAAGTACCACGTAAGTGCATTTCAACCCAGAGTTTTTATAAACAAATATACAGTGTTGACTACAGTCTTGCTAGCTATAGGCTCCCGTATTTTTACTTTTAATATAACTTTTTTAAATGAAAAAATCCCATACATGTGGTCAGAGAATAATTTTGTGCCCTGGGAACCTTTCCAGTTAAATTCACTTCTCACTCTTAGTGACCTTCACTTAGCAGCAGGTCATAAACTTCAGTGAAAATTAAAGCCCATGGAAAATTGTGTTATAATGAATAACAGGAAGAACAGCAAACCTGCAAGTGCTTTACCCATTTTATAGATGAGGAGTCTGAGGGTCAGTGCGTTTAAAGTACTGACTGATCCACGTCATTAGTTAACAAAAGAGTTGGGATTACAATCCAAGTCTTTCATCTCAGAGGCCAATCTTTCCAATTTAAGTACTCTTTCCCTAATAGAATCCAAACCAGTGTTTTCCACTGGTTTTTCATCTTCTGAGGTGAACAGAAGATAAGATTAGAGAATACCCTCAATAAATTTTGGCGCTGGAAGTAGATTAGAGGTAAAAGTCAGAAAAGATCATGTAATTGAGTATGTGAAGAAACAGGGATTTTTGCTAATAGGCTTTATACTAGTGAAGGAAAAGGAAAGAGGAAATAATGAAGGCAAAGAAATGAACGAGGCAAGGACAAGTAACAAGGGAAACCAAAGCAAAGTGAAGGGAGAAATAGAGACAATTTGTTATTTTGTTTTTGATTTATTAACACCATCTTTCTTGTACACCAGAAGATGTAAAAAATCATGGCAGTAAAATTTTGGGAGGGATAGTGATAAAACTCATTTCCAAATATATATATTTTTGTAATAAAAGCACAGTCACCATTCAGTGATCCTTTCTTATGTCCTAAGTAGTGCAAAGTTAACAAACAAGATGGTAGGGCACCCATCCATAAGTGTGGGGCGGTGGGCAGTGAGGATCTTTGTAGGGTTATGTCTTCCTATTATTAGGAATACAGACAGTAAACTCTGAATTGAGAAAATTATCATATTAAAGTTGTGTCTTATTTATAGACTTAATAATGGGGACCTAGAGTTGTATTTATTCTATTCCATGAGGAGCTAGAAAAGCATCCCTTTATTATGAAATAATTACTTTCTCAAGGTAGGAAGATAATAGTAATTGATGTCTGAATGATTTCCTGATATTCAGAAGTCAAATCCGAGGGAATTTCCAAAACCAAATATACATTATTTTTGGCTTTCATACCACTTTGAATGGTCTGTAACCATATTGTCTAATTAGAATTAAAAAATCAAAAGTTGATTATAAGAGGATCTACAGAGGCAGGATTAAGTGTGATTTTTTTTTTCCCTACGCATCTTTATTTTCTGATTTTTCTACAGTTAACACAGATTAGTAAACAAATTAAAAGAGATAATTGTTGCTGAACAAATACAGCCAATTCTCAAATCCTGAACAAGACTGATTCATAGGCAAATATGTTGATTATAAATTAGACCGGGTTTTTAGATACAGATGACAAGTTAAATTCTATTTTGATTTGAGTTCAGCTCACAAAGACCTCTGTAACTTTCATTAAGTTAACTTCAGCACTGACAAGGCAAATTGAAATTTACTATCTTTGCTCCTATTATGTGATGTCTGAGACTGGAGGAGGCTGGGAGGAATGGGACTTCTTAACTCTTCTTGGACTTAAAAAAATAGCTTTATTGAACTTTGACATATGATGAATTCTACAAGTTAGAAATATATAATTTAACAAATTTTGACTAAAGAGTAATTTCTTTCTTTTTTAAAATATTTATTTATTTATTTAGACTGTGCTGGGTCTTACTTGCGGCGTGCGGGATCTTCGTTGTGGCATGCGGGCTCTTAGTTGCGGCATGCAGGCCCTTAGTTGTGGCATGCACATTCTTACTTGCGGCATGTGGACTTCTTAGTTGTGGCATGCGAACTCTTAGTTGTGGCATGCATGCAGGATCTAGTTTCCCAATCAGGGATCGAACCCAGGCCCCCTGCATTGGGAGCACAAGGTCTTACCCACTGGACCACCAGGGAAGTCTCTCGACTTAGAGTAATTTCTAACAAAACATTTGAATTAAGGCAAACCTATCCTTATATCCTAGTTCCTTGTACTGTTCCCTGTACTGTGTACATTACAAAAGAATGTTAGATTGTGGGTAAAATAGATCTGTGGAGGTAAGTCTCAAAAACTACCATTATTCGTGATCTTGTTTCTGTACGAAAAAATATTCTTAATTCTGAAACACTGATTTACAGAGATATAAAAATATCTTGTTTGTGAGATGAAAAGTAAATATCTATCATTTGTCTCTTTTGACCATTATCCCAACTGATACATTTGGTCTTCTCACTTATTCTGAATATGATGTATATTGTTATATACCTCCCTAATATTAGACTCCCAATAAAGCCAGATTACCCAATGCCATATGAAGCAGCTTATTGAAGGTGAGACTGTTGGAGACAGTGTGACCCTGTGAGGAAGTGGCCCTAGAAAGTGCCACATTTCTTATCCACTGAGATCTGGTGGGAGCTGATGCCTGAGTGGTAGAGGTAACCTTAATGCTGAGGTTTCTACTTCTCCGCCCAACCATTTGTTCCTTGGAGCTTTGCTGCTTCTCTATTTTACCTCCCTACTGCTACCTCCTGCCTGGGGTCATCCTCTTTTTTTTTCTGACTCAGGATATAAAACTCCCCCTAAGAGTGAATTTTTCTAGGCAGAGCTACAGCAGGGCTTACCTCTTTGAAGTCTACTGTGTATTATCTCTGTTGCAAGGAAGGAGAAACCTGAAGGGACATAGAAAGGTTGGAGTGAGAAATATACACATGCGTGTTCAGGTACGGACATGTGGGCACACACATTCACATCTTATGGCTTTATACAGTGGGACTGTCACCCATCTGCCTTAAGATTAAAATAATAATTATAGCTATTAATTACAATTTAAAGATTTTTAAACCAACAAGTGTTTTAAAGCTAAGAAATGGCATTTCTCAAAACCAACAAGAAATAAAAGAATGTCTGAAAATTGATTCCATAACTGTGTCTAGAATAAGAAGATTGATGACTCAATCTGATACTGACCTTGAAATATGACTGCTCCTCTTTTCATAAAAGATGCTTTTTATATGTAAGCAACAAAAATGACCTTACAATTTTATATCCCATTCTTATAATTCTTATCTTTTTAATCCCATTATAGCACAATGTGGTTATTATTATGTCAGTAGAATTATCTTTATTCTCAGTAAGTATTAAATGTAACTGTAAGATTAGCGTTGATGCATTTGATAGTCGGGTCACTTTATCGTGAATTCCTGTGTCCCTTTTACTCTGGCAAGATTTTGGTGAAAGCACATGAGAATTGACACTGCCAAACCTTGTGTTCCAGGTGCTTTATAGAAATTTCCATGTTTGATCTTTGCAGGAAGCTCGTGAACTAAGTACCGTCGTTCTAAATCTACAGATGAGAACGCATGCTTAGGGAGCTCAACGATTTGTTGAACAGCACATAGTGAAAGTCTGAACTTTGTTCATACCTAGGTCTGCGTGTCCCCCTTCTCCTTGCTCTATGCTGGCTGTCTAGTTACACAGTGCCCCAATTTGGCCATCCAAGGACCCAGACTTTAGGCAATCACTAATTATTATCACTAATTGTTATCTGAGCTAAGGCTCCTTGGTCTCCATTCAAGTGGGATTTAAATCATCAACCTAGAAACAACTCTTTCAAATAAGAAGTTGTCTCCCCCAATTCAAAAAGCATAATCCTTTAAAAGAGTATTTCCTCCATATTTCATGGCCACTAGTCTCTTTTTGCTGTCCTGTTTCCACTTGTACTTCCAGGCCTGAAGTATTAGATATGCTGATTGCTGGACACTGGAAAGTTTCACTATTTTCCTGTTCAAGTGAGAAAAACTGAGAAGTCAGTATTGTTCTCTTAGTGTCAGATTCTATTCCATTTCCTTCCCTAACGCAACAAGGTAGAGATGAATGCAAGAGCATATGAAGAGAGGATTGAAATTACAGTCAAAGGCCTGATATGCTATCGGGGTATGATATGTCCATTTAACTTACTTGACTTCAACCATCCACATCAGCAAAGGGAAAAATGAGAAATAGAAAAGTAATAATTTAAATGATGCTGGAGGGTGACGATATGCTCCGAAAGGAGGGTGCTCTGTGAGATGTGAACCTCCTGCCACTTCAGCCAGACTCAGTTCCCGTAATCTCTCATGGTGTCAGCGTCTTAGCATTTTAAAGAGTGTTTTTTGGGTTTGCAGATATCTCTTGTATATAGCGTGGTGCTCAAAGGCCAACCAACTACTTCATCTGGTTTTCTACCAAGGAGGCGGCAGTCAGTTCCAATGCTGGGCGAAATGACAGTAGCAGCCACATCTAAGCCAACCCCAGCAATGGACCATGTTGGACTTACTGGGACATAGTATATCTGTATACTATGGTTTATGAATGTCATGGTTAGCTCAGGCTGTAATAATAGTATACCATAGACTGTGGTTGCTTAAACAACAGATATTTATATCTCACAGTTCTGGAAGCTGGAAGTCCAAGATCAAGGTGCTAGCAGATTCAGTTCTTGGTTAAGGCCTCCTTCCTGACTTACTGATACCTGCCTTCTCACTGTGTGCTCATATGGCCCTTCCTCAGTGCCTGTGTATATGGAGAAAGCTCTGGTGTCTCCTCCTCTTCTGATAAGGGCACTATTCCCATCATTGGAGCTCTACCCTCATAACCTCATTTGAACCTAATTACCTCCCAAAGGCCCCACCTCCAGATAACATCATGTTGGGGGTTAGGACTTCAATATATGAATTTGGGGGGTGGGGGGAACACAACCATTTGGCCCATAACAATGGATGACATCAAAGAGATTTCAGTGGTGATTTTAATTATTTATGATCTTGCTGTACATATTAACTTTAGAACCTAAACCCTTTTAAGATGAAACAGTCTTATTTCTCCATTTACTAGAGGAAATTGGGCAGGTCACTTCAATTCTCTGAGCTACAATGTCTTCATCTGAAGCTGTCACAGTTAGTAGTAATGTCCACTTTTCTGTGTCTCTGAGGGTTATTTGAATAACCAGTAAGATCAAATAATTGTGCACGTAGTTTTTAAGTACTTATACATTTAAGTTACATAAAAATAACTTCTGAAATAGGGTAAAGCGTGGGTGTCTCTTTGCCAAGTCCCATGTTGAGTTAAAAACTTAGTGAGTTTTTGAATTTTTAAAAACTTATTTCAGACACTTTATAAGTTCAGTCATGTATATTTGTGTGTGTGTGTGTGTGTGTGTGTGTGTGTGTGTTTTAACACTGCAGGAGAAAAAGGTTAAAAATGACTTCTGTGACAGATTGCTTAAGGTTTGGGTTAATTTCATTTTGCCCGATAAGTTTACTTAACCCTATTGCAAATTGGCATCAGAATTGTCATCCCGCAGCGGTATTCCACAATCTGAAACCCTCTCCAGTTGTCTGTGTGTATGTGAGTGCAGAGACATTCAAGAGCCCTCACAAGTGTAACTGCGAGTTTGCCTCTGAGTGCGCAGTCTTGAAATCTTAATATGCTACTATTTTTTCCCTTCATAAACAATACAAAGAAGTTGACAGGTCTGAAAGGGGCTTACGTGAAAAGATAATTAAGAGCTTTAGAGAGTGTCAAGAGTCAATAGCTCAGCACTGTCAGCGCTCCGGAGTGTTACAGGCTATAATTAGATGGCATGGAGGTATAAGGCATGTTTGGCAGTTGGTTCCCGCATGCTCTCCAACGGAAAAACAAAGAGCAGCCTCCATGAGATATCAAGCAAAGTGGGCAACAGACATGCTGGAGTCAAACATTTCAAGTGTCTCTGTTTTCCCGGGGTGCATCATTTGGTGAAGAGCTTCTTTGCCTTTCAGTTGGCATCTGCACGGGACATTTGGCTCACGTTCATCATTCCCACAATCCTCTTGGCTTTGCGCTGCAGACCTCCCTTCAGCTCCATGAATTAGAGGCCGTTCCTGCAGTGCCTGTGGGCACAGCCCACTCCACATTCCTTTGCTGAGTTTGGACTCTGATATAAGGCAGAGATAGTTGATGCCTAACAAGAGGACACTTTCCAGAGATCTCTGGAAAAGTCCAGAAGAGTCTCTCCCTAAGTAGAGTTGAAAAGTCAAAAGGCATTGTAGGACTGGATTAAGATGTCCCAAACACTGAAAAGATTATGGGGGACAACAAATCATAGGAAGTTCAAAATTAAAAAACAAAAAACTACGTGTAAACTATATGCTTGGGAATACAATGTTCTGATTTTCTCCATTACAATGATTTCAAAGAAAAAATATAATTATATATCTATGTATATACACACACACATATATAATTATTCACAGATGTTAGTGCTTTAGTGCTTTTATTTGGCTGATGCTTTAGGTGTACTCAGCCGATTTGCCCTCTAGGTGTATTTTTCAGTTGAGAGCAAAATATACCTTGACTGTGCTGGCAAAACTCCACTTCCACAGTGTTAAAAGAAAAACCGAGGCATATGAAAAGTTTTACGAGTTTGAGGAACAATTGATTGGAATTGGACAGCATCCAATCTAGCAGATAGAAAGGAGCTCTGAGGAGCTGTACAAAATGAAAGACTTTTATAGACAGAAGGGATCAGGAACAAGGAAATTATACTAGGTAAAAAAGTGGGTTGGTTGTTGTGGTTTCTTTCCTTTAGGAGAAAGCAGGGGTTTATCAGGCAGATGACCTAACTAATGCTGATCAGGTGATTCCTGATTGATTTAAGATTCCGTTTCTGGGAAAGCAGAAACTATAATTAAGTTAAATTTCTGTTTGGTGATATAGGGTTTAGCATAAGTGACTCCATTTGGGGCCTGTGGCTTCTTCTTCTTCTTCTTCCTCTTCTTTTTTTTTTTTTTTTTAATTTGTTTATTTTTGGCCACGTTGGCTCTTTGTTGCTGCCCACAGGCTTTCTCTAGTTGCTGCAAGTGAGGGCTACTCTTCCTTGCGGTGCATGGGCTTCTCATTGCGTTGGCTTCTCTTGTTGTGAAGCATGGGCTCTAGGCGCGTGGGCTTCAGTAGTTGTGGTGCATGGGCTCAGTAGTTGTGGTGCACGGGCTTATTTGCTTTGCGGCATGTGGGATCTTCCCGGACCAGGGCTCGAACCCGTGTCCCTTGCATTGGCAGGCAGATTCTTAACCATTGCGCCGTGGCTTCTTTTTAACAATAGATTTGAAAGCACTGTCCATGTTATTGAGCTAAACTGCAAATTTCTAGGTAAATAGTCCTGGTCAAAAATTGATCTTAAACGTTTTTTATTATACAGAAGTTTTAACTGAACAATATTTAATCAAAAAACTATTTTAATAAATAATTAAATAAAATATGTAAATACAACGACACAAATTGAATAATTACAAATTTAGAGAATATATTACACAAAGCTGGCTTGAAATCAGCTTGTACACTCTTAAAACGTAATTATTTTTTAACGGTTGAAAATGTTTTTCTTGCCTCTAGGAACTCTGTGATCAAAGAATAATCCCACAAAGATCTGCTAAATTTTTAGCATTTCCTTCAAATCTCACTAGAATAAAAAGTTACAAAATACTGCAGATAAAGTTAGAGTCATCCTCCAGCTTGTTCCCTTCTCTTGTTCCAAAGGAAATTACTTTCATAAATTTTAAATAATTTACAGACACTTTCATCTATATGTCTGGATAATAATAGAATATTGTCATTGTGCTTTGAAAGTTATATAAATGGTGTCAAATACGGCATTCTGTAATTTGTCTTCATTTTATTTAATGCTATGTTTTTTTGAGATCTATCCATGTTGATAGATACCTGGCTCATGTCTTTTAACTACTGTATATTATTCCATTTTATAACTAATGACAGTGAACCTGGAAAGTTAGTTTGTACTGGATTGTGGAGGTCCTCAAATGCCACATTAAAGACTTTGGGCTTTACCTGTGGTGACTGGTGTGGGGAAAAAGTGGAGGGTCACAGGATGTTTCTAAGCATTAAATGGCACAAGATCTGAGTATCAGAAGGTGAGTGTAAGGATAGTAGGAAAGTAGATTGGAAGAGGAATGCTTTGTGGGACTAAGGTTAAGACCACAATTAAGAGCAAAGTATAATAGCCCTATAAGATATAATGATGGCCCCACTGATTAAAATTTAGGTAGTTCCCAATTTTTCTCTTTAAAAAACAAAACTTGTATGAACATTCATTATATGTATCTACATGGGAGGGAGTTTCCCCATATATCTGTAGAGTACGAATTATACCCGTTTTGGCCAATTTTCCACATTAATATAACACTTTGGGCTTTTTGACTCCCAGAGAACAAAGAGAAGAAATAAAAATAATCTGATGATATGAATAGATGTAATCAAACAACAGTACCTGAATTCAAATCTGTTGAAATTGAATATTGTATCACTTTCTTATATGGTTTTCCATGGTTTATCATCAGTTGGGTTACTTTTCTGTAGGATAAATTTTATCATTGATTGTCAGCCATCTCTATCATACTTCCAGAGCTCAACAGCCATGCAAGCCTGCAGAATTTTAAAGATCACAGTGTCTACAAGTCTAGGTGCCAGATTCCTTTCTGAAGCTAACCTCAAGATCCAATGATCCCATATCATGCAAATTTCTCCTCAACTGGCAAGAGTATCCAATTGGTTTTTTACTTGGTTTTTGTGGAAAGGGGGTGAAGATGCACTCTGGCATTTAGGAAGGAAGGAAATATTAAAAATGGATGGCACATACTAGTTTTTGGGACCCTCTTACTTGTTCCCAGTCAGACTTGGAAATAGGTATGTTAAGTTTTGCATCTATCTTTAAGGGCCATTTGCCATCACTTACTCTTTATTCATTTTCTCTCATTTAAATCTAACAATAAATATGTTATGACAGCTGAACTCAACTGTGAGCATTAGACAGACTGTGATCAGATCGTGCTCTGTTGCTTTAGGCCGAGATTTTTCTCAAAGAAGCCCCTAAAAGCCATCTCTTTCTTCATATCCCTGGACAGAGAGCTGGTTCAGGTCCTCACTGTATCTTATAGGGTTATTATATTACAGTCTGAGTAGAGGTCTTAACCTTAGTCCCACAAAGCCCTCCTCCTCCAGTCTACTTTCCATTCTGTCCCCACACTCATTCTTTAGACTCTCAGATCTTATTGTGCCATTTAACGCATAAAACATATTATGATTCTCTACTTTCTCCCGTACCAGTCAGCACAGATAAAGCCCAGAGTCTTTAATGTGGTACTTAAGGACCTCGACAGTCCAGTCCAAGCTCCCTTTCCAGGCTCATTGTCATTAATTCTTACTTCTATAATTAGTGTTCTCCTTGAAAGCTCATTGGGTCTCAACCGTGCTCTCATCTTTCACTGTTCTTTGCCTGATGTAACTATTGCTGAAAGTCTGCAGATGACACCATCTTGACGAAGTCTCGCTCCACAGTTTATATCTTCCTTCCTTCTACTCTCCTAACACTCTGTACACACACTAACTCCTTTACAAAACTCTAATCTTCCAGAAGGCAAGGAAAATATTTCATTCCCTGTTAGATCCACCAGCATACTGCTGTGCATGTAGTAGATTTTCTTTAATAGCATGGAAGCTGGATGAGAAAAGGAGTCTTCTCTCTCTTATTCATCCCTCTACCCCTTGTACTTAGAACAGCACTTGGCATAAAAGTGCTCATAAATATTTTTTAATCTATCAAGAGTTGGTAAATTATGGTCTGTGGGCCAAATCCAGGTCAACACCTGTTTTTATGAAGATTTATTGGAACACAGCCACACCCACTCCTTTATATATTTTTATGGATGCTTTTTCTACAACAGCAGAGTTGAGTAGTTGCAACAGAGACTGCATGGTCCACAAAGCCTAAAATACTAACTGGCCCTTTACAGAAAAATTTTCTGACCGAATAAATGAGAAAATGCTGTGTAGCAGGGAGATGCAAGATGAGAGATCAGCACAAAATGTTTCTAAAAATATTGAATTTTGTTATTACTCAGGTTTGGCATTTCAAGAGATTGTCCTGCTCTCTGTTTCCATCTACATAGAGATAGGCATATACGCATTTATTGTCAGCTTTCTTGCTGTTATTTGATGGTGAGTGATTAAAGATAGCTTGAACTGATATTTGGGATACACACATGCATATATGTATATAGTGTATATATTTGTCAATTGTAGACGTCATTTTGGAAAATGCTCAGAATTATAAATAAAAATTATCACGCCATAATCACACAACCCGATGTTTTAAAAATCACATGGAGAGATTGGTTCAAGATGGCGGAGTAGAAGGATGTGCTCTCACTCCCTCCTGCGAGAGCACCAGAATCACAACTAACTGCTGAACAGTCATCGACAGGAAGACACTAGAACTCACCAAAAAAGATACCCCACATCCAAAGACAAAGGACAAGCCACAGTGAGATGGTAGGAGGGGCGCGATCACAACAAAATCAAATCCCGTAACCGCTGGGTGGGTGACTCACAAACTGCAGAACACTTATACCACAGAAGTCCACCCACTGGAGTGAAGGTTCTGAGCCACACGTCAGGCTTCCCAACCTGGGGGTCCGGCAATGGGAGGAGGAATTCCTAGAGAATCAGACTTTGAAGGCTAGCGGGATTTGATTGCAGGACTGGGGGAAACAGAGACTCCACCTTTGGAGGACACACACAAAGTAGTGTGTGCATCAGGACCCAGGGGAAGGAGCAGTGACCCCATAGGAGACTGAACCAGACCTACCTGCTAGTGTTGGAGGGTCTCCTGCAGAGGCGGGGGGTGGCTGTGTCTCACCGTGAGGACAAGGACACTGGCAGCAGAAGTTCTGGGAAGTACTCCTTGGCATGAGCCCTCCAAGAGTCCGCCATTAGCCCCACCAAAGAGCCTGTAGCCTCCAGTGTTGGGTCACCTCAGGCCAAACGACCAACAGGGAGGGAACCCAGCCCCACCCATCAGCAGACAAGCAGATTAATGTTTTACTGAGCTCTTCCCACCAGTGCAAGAGCCAGCTCTACCCACTACCAGTCCCTCCCATCAAGAAACTTGCACAAGCCTCTTAAATAGCCTCATCCACCAGAGGGCAGACAGCAGAAGCAAGAAGAACCACAATCCTACAGCCTGTGGAACAAAAACCACATTCACAGAAAGATACACAAGATGAAAAGGCAGAGGGCTATGTACCAGATGAAGGAACAAGATAAAACCCCAGAAAAACAACTAAATGAAGTGGAGGTAGGCAATGTTCCAGAAAAAGAATTCAGAATAACGATAGTGAAGATGATCCAGGACCTCGGAAAAAGAATGGAGGCAAAGATCGATAAGATGCAAGAAATGTTTAACAAAGACCTAGAAGAATTAAAGAACAAACAGAGATGAACAATACAATAACTGGAATGAAAAATACACTAGAAGGAATGAATAGCAGAATAACTGAGGCAGAAGAACAGATAAGTGACCTGGAAGACAGAATGGTGGAATTCACTGCTGTGGAACAGAATAAAGAAAAAAGAATGAAAAGAAATGAAGACAGCCTAAGAGACCTCTGGGACAACATTAAACGCAACAACATTCACATTATAGGGGTTCCAGAAGGAGAAGAGAGAGAGAGAAAGGACCCAAGAAGATATTTGAAGAGATTATAGCTGAAAACTTCCCCAACATGGGAAGGGAAATAGCCACCCAAGTCCAGGAAGTGCAGAGAGTCCCATACAGGATAAACCCAAGGAGAAATACATCAAGACAGATAGTAATCAAATTGGCATAAATTAAAGACAAAGAAAAATTATTAAAAGCAACAAGGGAAAAATGACAAATAACATACAAGGGAACTCCAATAAGGTTAACAGCTGATTTCTCAGCAGAAACTCTACAAGCCAGAAGGGAGTGGCAGGATATACTTAAAGTGATGAAAGGGAAGAACCTACAACCAAGATTACTCTACCCGGCAAGGATCTCATTCAGATTCGATGGAGAAAACAAAAGCTTTACAGACAAGCAAAAGCTAAGAGAATTCAGCACCACCAAACCAGCTCTATAACAAATGCTAAAGGAACTTCTCTAAGTGGGAAACACAGGAGAAGAAAAGGACCTACAAAAACAAACCCATAACAATAAGAAAATGGTAATAGGAATATACATATCGATAATTACCTTAAACGTGAATGGATTAAATGCTCCAACCAAGAGACACAGGCTCGCTGAATGGATACAAAAACAAGACCCATATATATGCTATCTACAAGCGACCCACTTCAGACCTAGGGACACATACAGACTGAAAGTGATGGGATGGAAAAAGATATTCCATGCAAATGGAAATCAAAAGAAAGCTGGAGTAGCTATACTCATATCAGATAAAATAGACTTTAAATTAAAGAATGTTACAAGAGACAAGGAAGGACACTACATAATGATCCAGGGATCAATCCAAGAAGAAGATATAACAATTATAAATATATATGCACCCAACATAGGAGCACCACAATACATAAGACAACTGCTAACAGCTATAAAAGAGGAAATCGACAGTAACACAATAATAGTGGAGGACTTTAACACCTCACTTACACCAATGGACAGATCATCCAAAAAAAATTAATAAGGAAACAGAAGCTTTAAATGACACAATAGACCAGATAGATTTAATTGATATTTATAGGACATTCCATCCAGAAACAGCAGATTACACTTTCTTCTCAAATGCGCACAGAACATTCTCCAGGATAGATCACATCTTGGGTCACAAATCAAGCCTTAGTAAATTTAAGAAAATTGAAATCATATCAAGCATCTTTTCAGACCTCAGCGCTATGAGATTAGAAATCAATTACAGGGAAAAAAACATAAAAAGCACCAACACATGGAAGCTAAACAATACATTACTAAATAACCAAGAGATCACTGAAGAAATCAAAAAATACCTAGAGACAAATGACAACGAAAACACAACCATCCAAAATCTATGGGATGCAGCAAAAGCAGTTCTAAGAGGGAAGTTTATAGGCATACAAGGCTACCTCAAGAAATAAGAAACATCTCAAAAAAAAAAAAAATCTAACCTTACACCTAAAGGAACTAGAGAAAGAAGAACAAACAAAACCCAAAGTTAGCAGAAGGAAAGAAATCATAAAGATCAGAGCAGAAATAAATGAAATAGAAACAAACCAATAGCAAAGATCAATAAAAATAAAAGCAGGTTCTTTGAGAAGATAAAATTGATAAACCATTAGCCAGACTCATCAAGAAAAAGAGGGAAAGGACTCAAATCAATAAAATTAGAAATGAAAAAGGAGAAGTTACAACAGACATCGCAGAAATAGAAAGCATCCTAAGAGACTTCTACAAGCGACTCTATGCCAATAAAATGGACAACCTGGAAGAAATGGACAAATTCTTAGAAAGGTATAACCTTCCAGGACTGAACCAGGAAGAAATAGAAAATATGAACAGACCAATCACAAGTAATGAAGTTGAAACTGTGATTAAAAATCTTCCAACAAACAAAAGTCCAGGACCAGATGGCTTCACAGGTGTATTCTATCAAACATTTAGAGAAGAGCTAACACCCATCCTTCTCAAACTCTTCCAAAAAATTGTAGAGGAAGGAACACTCCCAAACTCATTCTAGGAGGCCACCATCACCCTGATACCAAAACCAGACAAAGATACTCTAAAAAAAAACTACAGGCCAATATCACTGATGAACATAGATGCAAAAATCCTCAACAAAATACTAGCAAACAGAATCCAACAACACGTTAAAAGGGTCATACACCATGATCAAGTGGGATTTATCCCAGGGATGCAAGGATTCCTCAGTATATGCTAATCAATCGACGTGATACACCATATTAACAAACTGAAGAATAAAAACCACATGATCATCTCAATAGATGCAGGAAAAGCTTTTGACAAAATTCAACACCCATTTATGTTAAAAACTATCCAGAATATGGGCATAGAGGGAACCTACCTCAATATAATAAAGACCGTATATGACAAACCCACAGCAAACATCATACCCAATGGTGAAAAACTGAAAGCATTTACACTAAGATCAGGAACTAGACAAGGATGTCCGCTCTCACCACTCTCATTCAACATAGTTTTGGAAGTCCTAGCCATGGCAATCAGAGAAGAAAAAGAAATAAAAGGAATCCAAATTAGAAAATAAGAAATAAAGTTGTCACTGTTTGCAGATGACATGATACTATACATAGAGAATCCTAAAGATGCCATCAGAAAACTACTAGAGCTAATCAATGAATTTAGTAAAGTTGCAGGATACAAAATTAATGCACAGAAATCTCTTGCATTCGTATACGCTAACAATGAAAGTTCAGAAAGAGAAATTAAGGAAACACTCCCATTTACCACTGCAACAAAAAGAATAAAATACCTAGGAATAAACCTACCTAGGGAGACAAAAGACCTGTATGCAGAAAACTATGAGACACTGATGAAAGAAATTAAAGATGATACCAACAGATCGAGAGATATACCGTGTTCTTGGATTGGAAGAATCAATATTGTGAAAATAACTATACTACCCAAAGCAATCTACAGATTCAATGCAATCCCTATCAAATTACCAATGGCATTTTTTACAGAACTAGAACAAAAAATCTTAAAATTTGTATGGAGACACAAAAGACCCCGAATAGCCAAAGCAGTCTTGAGGGAAAAACATGGAGCTGGAGGAATCAGACTCCGTGACTTCAAAGCTACAGTAATCAAGACAGTATGGTACTGGCACAAAAACAGAAATATATTTCAATGGAACAGGATAGAAAGCCCAGAAGTAAACCCATGCACCTATGGTCAACTGATCTGTGACAAAGGAGGCCAGGACATACAATGGGGAAAAGACAGTCTTTTCAATAAGTGGTGCTGGGAAAACTGGACAGCTACATGTAAAAGAATGACATTAGAACACTCCCTAACACCATACACAAAAATAAACTCAAAATGGATTAGAGACGTAAATGTAAGACCAGACACTATAAAACTCTTAGAGGAAAACATAGGAAGAACACTCTTTGACATAAATCACAGCAAGATCTTTTTTGATCCACCTCCTAGAGTAATGGAAATAAAAACAAAACTAAACAAATGGGACCTAATGAAACTTAAAAGCTGTTGCACAGCAAAGGAAACCATAAACAAGATGAAAAGACAACCCTCAGAATGGGAGAAAATATTTGCAAATGAATCAGTGGACAAAGGATTAATCCCTAAAATATATAGACAGCTCATGCAGTTCAATATTAAAAAAACAACCCAATCCAAAAATGGGCAGAAGACCTAAATAGACATTTCTCCAAAGAAGACATACAGATGGCCAAGAAGCACATGAACACCTGATCAACATCCCTAATTATTAGAGAAATGCAAATCAAAACTACAATGAGGTATCACCTCACACCAGTTAGAATGGGCATCATCAGAAAATCTACAAACAACTGATGCTGGAGAGGGTGTGGAGAAAAGGGAACCCTCTTGCACTGTTGGTGGGAATGTAAATTGATACAGCCACTATGGAAAACAGTATGGAGGTTCCTTAAAAAACTAAAAATAGAATTACCATATGATCCAGCAATCCCACTACTGGGCATATACCCAGAGAAAACCATAAGTCAAAGAGAGTCATTTACCACAATGTTCATTGCAGCACTATTTACAATAACCAGGTCATGGAAGCAACCTAAATGCCCATCAGCAGACGAATGGATAAAGAAATTGTGGTATATATATACAATGGAATATTACTCAGCCATAAAAAGGAACGAAATTGGGTCATTTGTAGAGACGTGGATGGATCTAGAGACTGTCATACAGAGTAAAGTAAGGCAGAAAGAGAAAAACAAATATTGTATATTAACGCATATATGTGGAACCTAGAAAAATGGTACAGATGAACTGGTTTGCAGGGCAGAAATGGAGACACAGATGTAGAGAACAAACATATGGACACCAAGGGGGGAAAAATGGCGGGGGTGTGTGTGTGTGATGAATTGGGAGATTGGGATTGACATGTATACACTAATATGTATGAAATGGAGACCCAGATGTAGAGAACAAACATATGGACACCAAGGGGGGAAAAATGGCGGGGGTGTGTGTGTGTGATGAATTGGGAGATTGGGATTGACATGTATACACTAATATGTATAAAATGGATAACTAATAAGAACCTGCTGTATAAAAAAAATCACATGGATAATTTTGTCTGATTTTCAGAGTTCAGTCAAGAAATTTCAAGTTGGTATACATATATTTATTACTAGCTGAACATCCAAGAATGACCTGCATATAATTGCAAGGTAACAATATTATAATTCCATTAGAAATAGTGGTCCTTATTACATCCTAACTTGTGTTTATCATGAAGCTCCGTCACCTGATGAATATTCAATTAACCTACTTATTACTGCAGAAAACACATCCACATAATTTTTAATCTGATCTTCAAAGGCTTTCTGTGAGAGAAAATAATTTTTTCCCAATAAGATATATTATTGGAAACACAACTGTATGTAGCCAATTTGCTACATCATCTGATTTATTTTAATTAGAGGTTAGCTGCTGAATGTGATTACAGTTATAATTATTACAATACCAGTCATCCACATTTCCATTAGCATTCCACTTGATAGTTAGCAATAAGCAGAAATAAAATATTAGGACTTTTAAGAGAAGAGATTACCAATTAGTACAATTCTCCACTGGCACAAGATAATTATTAATTATGATCATCATGGTAATTTTTCACCAAGCTAAATTTCACTGGGCTACCTGTGTGCAGATTCTGTCTGCACTGCGTTGTAACATCAGCAGCGTCCTTATCTGCTCTGGAAATCCCGAAGCAATATTTGTATTAAATATACAGTTGACTGCACACCAAATGGAAAGACAGCTGTGAAGGCATAGGGTGGATCTCCATTTCATTAAAGGATCCCTTATCTCTGTAGGGCATTGCAAGGGGAGTCTGTAAAAACATATGCCTTAAGAAAGGTACTCTATTCACATATATATGTTTTATGATTACACAGGGTAAAATTGAACCAAAACTAGCCCTCTCAGCGACAGCTTTCTCATTCCTTCCTGAAACTGCCATTCGTATCCACACCAACACTATTTATTTTAAAGAGAGGAAAATAAACAAATGCAATTTGAAGATTGTTGATCACTGAAGGACAATTACTATGCAGATAAGGTGGAAAAATATCTACAGGCATTACGGTACCAAAGTATAAGGTCGTTATTTAGCAATATGTACATTCCTCTACATAAATGCTTTTATATAAAACCACCGTATTCTGCTCCAGATTTTCTATTCAAAGTGAAAGAAGTTTGAAAAAGTTCAAAGAAAATAAATACCACATGGGATTTAGGAAGGAAGACAATTTGCTGATATAGACGGAACTGGCCTGGGATTAAGTTAATAGCCAATACTAGTCTTGACTGAGAACTCATGTGGTTACTTTCTTAAGGCAAGTCATTGAACTTCTCAAAGCCTCAGGTTCTTTATTTACACCTGGGGACGATATCTCTTCTGCCTTACTTGGGAGGCTGTTAGTAGAGTCAAATGAAATTGTATATGAAATAATATTTATGTTACAAAGTATTATACAAATATAAGGCAACTTTAAAGAATTCAAAGGAACCACATTTAACTAGACTGTGGAATGTTTTGTTTTGTTTTTTAATAGAGTGCTCTATTTCACCAAGTTTGTGTTTTTATTCAGCAGACAGAGGGAAAAGGCTGGAATTGACAAAAATGGGATTTAAGTAATAGAGTTTCTTCAATCTCTGGGTGGGGAAATGTTGCAATAAATTATAAAGCAAGGTTTCACTCCCCCATTTTTTTGCATATTTAGAAGGAAAAGGCAGCCAGCTGATGTTCTGGAAATGAAGAGTAGATTGGCCACCCTACACCAAGGCACAGGGGAAGGAGCAGAACAACTTCCAACACAAAATGATGTGCGTGTGCCATCAGGATGCACTTCCTTGCTGTGGTTACCTCCATAGTGGCTGCACCAATCAATGTCTTGCTGATTCTAAATGGGAGAAAAATAAATTCCAAATGACTTGTTTTCGTTGCTGTTCATGTTTGCTGCCAGTGTTTGCCTCCATCCTTGAAAACATGAGCAAAGACTTGTCTTTTGGAAGAACTCTATTTTTCATGTTTAAATAGCTGCTGCCCTAAAGGGGATTGAGAAGAGGTAGGGGATGGCCAGGATGCAATCCAGGAAGGGACACATTTGCTCAACAAAGAAAAAAATGTTTAGAATAAAAAGAAAGCAACTTGTAACTTGGCATTTGTTATTGCTTACTTACGTTTCGTGAGTTGGATTAGAAACAAAGACCGATATGGCTCAAATTGTCTTTGGGCATTTATCGTTTTAAGTGTTTGGAAAGCCCCGCTTTATGTAAATATAGCACTTTAAAGATTTACGGCTGTAATAGTCATTTTCTTGGTAATTTAATTCTATTATAACTTAAAAATACACATCTATTCTAGGCCAAATTTCTGAAATACGTGTCAGGAAGAAAATGCTATAGTATATGAAATTTTTGCCCTATGAACTGATTGTTTTTAGCAGCTTTTATGAGCATAATAACAGTAATTTTAGCAGCTAATTTACCTAAAATCATTTTATTCCAAAACCTGAAAGCCCCCAAATCAAAGGGTTCTCTTTGTCTAAAAAGTTAAATCAAAATAAATGTTTCTAGTTAGTTTTAAGAGGAAAAATTAGGGTTTCTTAGTGCTCAAATATTTAGTAAGCTCTCAAGGAGGTATAGGGGGAAGCAATGTGCCTGTCATAGGAGAGGAAAAAAATTAAAGTGCAGGATTTTTAAACTGTACCTCTTGACACCAGTAAATAACAAGAGAGAGCTAGTACCATTTTTTAACATGGGTACTTACAATGCAATAAGCAAATCTGACTCATCTGCCAGCCTGATTGCTTTGTTTAGAATTCCACTGTCAGAGGTATGGTGGGAGGTGAGGGGATTTATGTAAATTAGGCTCCTCCAAGCTGGAAGAAAGTTGGATTATTAAAAAAAAAAAAAAAAAAAGAACTTTTCCAAGTTTAGAAAAGTGATTTTGTTCCCACATCAGTTCTGAATGAGTGACTTAAAGTTCTCAGAATCAGGTTAAAAATATGATCTAGAAATCACGGCTATGAATTTTCACAGAGTTTTCAAAGCTTTGAAGGCAACTGTGATTTATACTTTGCTGCTTTCCTGTATTACTATGTGTGCAGGAAGTGGGGTGGAAGGGAGTGGATTTTTGGATGAGATATTTAGTTCCTGGTTTCTATATGGGATGACTGTAATCAATCAGACTAATCTAAGAAATAAACAGCCGTTTGTCTGAAGGTTTTGTAAGGTGATGGCTTCTCCAATGTGTTTATATTCAATCAGAATTCATAGGAAGGTACAATATAAATCTCTGACCCCTGGAAACTTGTGTCTAGTACCCTAACATAGTGGGCACTTTGGGGTTTGTTTTAGAGGGTAGCAAGGGGTGTAGTCTGATTCTTTACCCTCTGATTCCTTACCCTGATTCTTTTACACTCCAGTGATCTGTGCTGGAATGCTGAATTCAAGTCGGGTGCTCTATAACAATTTTGCAGAGAGGGCAATGTCGCAAAATTGACCAAAAATAGGAAGGTGTAAGTTCGAATCCACACCAATACTTGGGGAATGGAAAACATGCTCTTCTAGGCAGAATTTTGGTTTTTAGGGTGACTGGGGGGATGGTGGTCCATTCATGCACGACTGGAGTCTTCCCTTCCCAGCTCCCATCCAATCCCCAACTAGTCTTGAGCTGCGCAGCTGCTGGGGCCTGAAAGTTTTGTGAGAACGCTTCAGCACTCATAGCGAGTGAGGGAGAGGACGGGCAAGGGAGGTGACGGGCCTGCGGAATTCCATTCCTTTCTGGAATAGTGGTCAGCCTAGAGACTAGCAACAGAGCTCTGGGAATGTGGTTCTCAAAATTCATGGAGTACAAGCTTCTGTCCCCTTGTGGCTCCAGGAATACCTGCTGATGCCTCTCATCCTGTAGAAGTTCAGGGACAGGGGGTTCCTCATCTCTCTCTGTCTGAGGAAGAATGTATCAATCTTTGCCCCTAAGGAGACCAAGAACCAGACGGGTTTGCAGTCTCCATGACTTACCAGCTGGTACTTTATGGGCCTCCAGGGATGTAAATGTCTCCTGGCACTCACACACTTGCCGCTACTTAAAATACTAACAGCCCAAGTGAATTTATATAATAATAAAATACCAAATTATTAAACATTTTCTTTACTATTTTAACATGGCTTATTATTTTTTAAATGAGGGAATGGAATTCAGCCTGGCTAAGCATAGAATGCCCCGTCTAGATGGCTAATCAAACCTTGGTTAACATTTTTATCTGGAGTTCTACATGAGTTAGCTTTGAGCAGAAAGTTGGAGGAGGTGGAGAGTTAAGACAAATACACCTTCCCAGAAGAATGTTAAGGTGGGGACGGTAGTTGTGTAGCTGGCTACAAAAGATTGATGTGTCACTGGTGCCATGATTGTGGAGGCGAGGACAAAAATGAAGTTCATTTTGAAATGCAAAATGTATATGTAATTAAATGAACTAAAAAGCACCGTCAACCAACTTAAACGGTGCCCCAGCAATTATTCTGTATAATTGTTTAAATCGTTGTATGTTTTCACTAATTTTTGAATAGTACTGGGATTAAGTACAGGTTCTACAATTTACAGCTTTGCGTTTGCTCGTTAGTTTTAATAAACCTAAATATATTTAGAGCAAAATTAAAAAAAAAAAAGACTTTAAGCCAATTATGAAAATTATAAAACAGATTTCTTCCCAATCATTTTTACTTGTTTCATGAGCATGAAACATCATTTGATGAATATTTTTAAAGTATTAAGCAACATTATTCAACAGCTTTGAAAAGATTTCAAGAAGCAATGTTTATGAGTGAAAGTGTTTCAAAAATCTCTGCTCTATACAGGTTCAAGGTAGCCTTATTTGAAGTAAACGTGACTCAAAAGACACCCCATTCTTATTCTTGTCATCTTCCAATTTATTCACTAAAACTATCATGTTAGTCACTAAATCTCAAAACATGTTCTTTCCAAAGAATCCCCCCAGGAGCAGGTGCGACCCTGAAGTATATTAAGCCTGAGGAGTGCAGTCTGCTTTTAATGATGATAAAGAATTGCCACAAAAATGAATGATCAATTATGTGGAACATCCTAGTACCAGTCTATGAGAAAAGTACTTTCTATCCTTTTTATTCATTATCAGAGACCTTATTAGAGACAATGACTAATATTTCAATAAGACGTGTGCAGTAAATTGAAAGTTTTAGGGGGATAATGATCAGGTATAAGAAAAAAATTTTTTAAAAAAAGCTATTTGGGGGTTTCCCTGGTGGCGCAGTGGTTGAGAATCTGCCTGCTAATGCAGGGGACACGGGTTCGAGCCCTGGTCTGGGAAGATCCCACATGCCGCGGAGCAACTAGGCCCGTGAGCCACAATTACTGAGCCTGTGCATCTGGAGCCTGTGCTCCGCAACAAGAGAGGCCGCGATAGTGAGAGGCCCGTGCACCGCGATGAAGAGTGGCCCCCGCTTGCCACAACCAGAGAAAGCCCTCGCACAGAAACGAAGACCCAACACAGCCAAAAATAAATTAAAAAAAAAAAAAAAAAAAAAGCTATTTGGTGCCTTGTGTTTCCCATTATGTGTAAGTTGCCAGAATGCCCCAAATAAGATTTAATTCTCCCTTTTGGACAGTATATGAGTTTATATTTTTAATGTACCTATCTTCCCATCTCTCTCCAGATTTTCAGTATTTTGATAATCTGTTCCACTTTTAATGATATTTCTATAAATGTATTATTTATTATAATCGTCATGTCACTTTTGATAACAGACTGGGTGTAAACTGTAAATAACCTGTATAGCAAAGTCGCCACGTACTTTATGAAATTCATGCTGATGAGAAGAACACTAAAGAAGTAAATTTATGTGTTATTTTTCTTTTTTCTTTTTGTAATTTAAGTGCTCTGTGCCAAGATTATTGACATACAAGCTCCCAAATTTTATGACAACAAAACACTAATTATATAGAAATGAATAGATAACTTTCATATTAAGCCTATGATAAAGCAGTTCAGAATGATGGATGAAAGAAAGAAAGGTCTTCACTTTTGGGATAAATACCTTGGCCTAGCAATAATAGGTAAAATAGCCTTTAAGCTACGGAGAAAATTCCAACCAGACTAGATTTCAGGAACTAGAGTTAGAGTTATCTGTAGATCGTTGCCTATCTAAAAATGCCTTTTGAAAACATGTGAAATCCTTATATTATCATAATATATTTTGCATGTACCATCGTTAACGTCCTATTGGTAAATACTCTAACTTTGCAATCTACCAACTTTTTTCTCGACTTTGTATCTTATCGATTTTATTCATCCAAACGCATGCTCAAAGACTTGTAAATCAATTGGCACCACACAACAACAAGAAATAAACAGCAGATGCCTAAGTTCATCTGGAGGTGAGTAAACTATAAAACTGGAAAATGAATGACTTGTGTGAGAAAGAAGATGTCGCTTCCTAGAGGTGCGTGCGTGTCGCTGTGGGAGATGCTTTGAAGCCGGGCAGCCTCCTCCCGTTCGTGCATCTCAGAGAGCTCAGGGAGGCCACCGAGCCAGGCCCTGATGGGAGGACTGTTCAGTCTTTCCCTTCACAACTACTCAACCAGTTCGTATCTGAGCTCTAGTATCATTACTGAAACTGGACCTCAGACAAATACTAAACTAATACACTTCAGCTCCCCACAATTATTTAAATCATATCACTTTTATTGTTGCAATGTGGGAAGGAAAAATTCTCTGACAGAAATTCTCATCTCTTCCTCCTACAGATGTGGCCAAAAATATTGCGGATCTTCACTGCTGACACGTTCCTCAGCTTTACTGCCTAGACTAATGTTTCTCAACCTTTAATTTGCATGTGAATTGCCTGGATCTTGTTCGGATGGAGATTTTCACTGGGGATGTCTGGGTGGGGCCTGGGGTTCTGCATTTCTAGCAAGCTCCTAGGTAATGCCAATGATGCTGTGGACAATCCAGCAATTGTCTAGATTATAGTCCGTTATAAGCGTTGCCAGTGGTCACTTTGAGATTTTCAATATAAATTATTTTGGAGCGAGTCTAAGGCTTACAGTAAATTTAATTCCATGTGATAATGTAATGGTATTAAAATATAAAACATGACTAGTGGTGGAAGTACTTCAATTATACTAGAACTCACCTGTGGTGTGAGACGCCTGTACAAGAATGAATAAACTTCAAAATAATTTAAATCTATCACTCTGTGTCCGTGTGCTAGAGATATAAAGATAAGTAATTTGTCTTCCCCCCGTCAAATTTTAGCTCCTGGCTCACTGTCAGTCTCCCCAAAATACCTTTGTCAGAAGTCCTGCTGATTTTCCTAATTCACCTAAAGGTGAATTCCAGCTCCTTGACTTCTCCAAGGATTCTCTCTTGCATTCTACTTCAGCCTCATCCCTCCATAATGTTTCAATCATCTCATTCTCTCACCATCATCTCCTGTTTTCCACTCAACCACACTAGTCCACTGATTCCAAAAATCCTGCAGTCTAGGAGAACCTGCCCTGCATTTTCCTATCCCTCACATTTTCTTGATCTCACTTCTCTCTTTATCAGGTTTAATTCAATGTTTTATCATATAATCACCCCCTTGCTCCTCACTCATTCATTACAGCAGCTTGGCAGAACCACAGTGTTGCTTATGGTAGGCTGAGTAAGGGTCCCCAAAGGTAACCAAGTTCTAATTCCAGGAGTCTGTAAATTTCACAGATTATTAGCGCCATATAAAAACCTTCATTGTTTTTCACTGTGTGTGTGTCTTGGTCGTTAGGAATGGTAGGCAGTACTTAGAAGGGAAAGCATGTAGCATACATAGCACCTGGGGTATTCGCTCTTTTCCCTCTACATTTTTATAGTGAAAATTTTCAAAACTACAGAAAAGTTGACAAAATAATACAATCAGCAGTCCCATTCCCTTATGTAGGTTCATCAACTGTTAATATTTTGCTACATTTGCTTATGTATATATACATTTATCTCTATATATACATCTGTCTCTCTGCATATTTTGTTCCCTGAACCATAGGAAAGTCATGTTCAACATAACATTTCATGCCTACATATTTCAATATATGTCTGCTAGGAATAAAGACATTAACCACAATACTATTTTCATACACGAAAATTACTGATTCAGTAATATTATCCAGTATACAGCCTTGCATAATTTCCATTTGCCTGAAGAAAAATGTCACTTACAGCTACTTATTTCTAATCTAGGAATGAATCCATTTTACCCATTGCATTGATTATTATTTGCCTTTAGTCAGTTTTAATCTGGAACACCATTCACCCCACCATTTTTATTTATTTGTTTTTTATGTCATTAACTAAAAGAGTCCAGGTAAGTTGCATTGTGAAGTGTCCCACATGTTGTATTTGTTTCTTCATGTTTAGATTCATGTAAATGTTTTTGGTGAGAACACTCTTCGGGTTCCATATGTACTTCTTACTGCTTCACAACAGAGACATGATTTCAAGTTGTCCCATTATTGGTGTTGCTAAGCTTTATCACTTGGTTAAGGTGGTGATCGCCACATCTCTTTATTGTAATGTGACATGTTTACCTTTGTAATTAATAAATAGTCTTTTTTAAAAAAATTTATTTAATTAATTTATTTATTTTTGGCTGCGTTGGGTCTTCATTGCTGTGCATGGGCTTTCTCTAGTTGTGGCGAGCGGGGGCTACTCTTCATTTCGGTGCGTGGGCTTCTCGTTGTCGTGGCTTCTCTTGTTGCGGAGCATGGGCTCTAGGCACGCGGGCTTCAGTAGCTGTGGCTCGTGGTCTCTAGAGTGCAGGCTCAGTAGTTGTGGCACACGGGCTTAGCTGCTCTGCGGCATGTGGGATCTTCCCAGACCAGGGCTCGAACCCATGTCGCCTGCATCGGCAGGGGAATTCTTAACCACTGTGCCACGAGGGAAGCCCCATAAATAATCTTTGAGATGAGGGTATCCTTGCAAAAATTGCTTCTGGAAAACCTTTTCTCTATGCTATTAAAAGCAACTCTAAAAATCCTGCAATCTATAAAACAGTATAATGGTTATGTGAGTTGAGGAATGGAGACACTTCCTAATGTTGTGTATACCACTTGTATCCTGAGTTGTTTGACCATTTTATTATTTTAAGAATCTTTATGTCCTAGCCAATCTTGTGGGAATCCAGTGTCTGGGAATACAATTAGGGAAATCTGAGAGGCAAGACATGATGGTATCCCCCTGGCTCTCAGAGACATCTGTGCTAGACCTCTTGAGCTTAGAATAAAACTATAACTCATCCATGCCCCAGTCATCCTGGGCCAGCGAGTAGCTTGTGATAAGGTGTGATAAAAAGTTGCACTGTAACCAATGCCAGCATTACCAGGGAGTTTGGTGAACAGAAGAAAATGATTTGGTTTATCTTTTTCTAGAGATTAGAAAGGTGGATTTTAGAAATTACTCTTTTTAGAAAATAATACAACAACATTATAGGAAGCAAAATAAATCATTTATAATTATATTATCTACTTGCAAAAACACTAATGTTCTTATGTGCTCAGTGTCCTCACCATTCAGAAGAAACATTTGGAGGCAGAAGATCTGACTGTGAGATAGTGAGCAATTTCTGTTTTTCTTTAAATTACTTTTTAGTGTCTAGAAAACAGAAATAATGATGGTTATATCACAGGATTGTTATTAGAATTAAATGAGACAATTAAATGTGCTTGACAAGCAAAGCACAGTGCTTGGGTATGTGCTGGTAAGTATTCAGTGAATATGTTTCACTAATATTACAGTTTGTATGATGTAAAAGTATACTCATTTTTACAAAACTGGAAAAATAGTAGAGATACAGTACTGAGGAGATCTGAATCTTTTTCTTGTTTCAAATATAGGCTTATGTTTGGTTATCAGAGCAGTAAATTTGGCATTTTTCTTGACTTAATTTGGCTTATTAAATAGATAATGATTATTTTAAGACCGAATTTCAGAACAAACCTCCATTATAATGTTTCTAATTTACACATGGCCACACGTATCATTCTATGTTCTCATCTTTACAGTGAGATTACCAATGGCTATTTTTTTTATACCTGTGGAAATATCAAGAGGGCTAATTCTGTTTTAGAAAAAAATAACCTATTAAGAGTTCCTAATTTTCTAAACAAATAGGAAACTGATAATTAATTTCTTAGAGCATGCAAGAAGGAATCCAAACAAAGTTGGACTGTACAGTTTAATATGTGTGTTCAGAAGAGATTGGTATTTTGGATCCTCTAAATAGTGACTAGCTTTCCAAGCAAAACAGTGTTTAGAGACTTTTGACAGGTTCAGAAATTTGTATTCTAAATGACTCGTAGTAAAAAATATGAATGCAGGGTGTAGTTTGTCTGAGTTGGTCTTTTGGAAGTGATTGCATGCTATGCAGATGAGGGGAAAGATACAGGCAGAGGCCTGTGGGGCGGTGTTGCTGCAGCTGTGGATTTAGAGATAAGGGAATCGGGTCTTTCTTCCACTGGACTCCCAGGACTGGGTGGAACAAAGAAACAAGAATTTGTTTTTACCTCCACATCCTGTTCCCCGCTCTCCTTTTCTGACCCATGCTTAAGGATATCAATGCTTAAGCATATTAAGATACAGACATCAAGACTGACATCACAACATCGTTATCTCCAGCAGCAGGCAAAAACCAGATGACGTCAGTGGTGTAGCAGCACGCAGAGCAAGCTCAGCCTATCTCCTAATGTCATCAGAAAGTGTCAGAACTCTGTTGTAGTTATTCATTGAAGTAGGTATATTAGGGAAGAAGCATATGAGTTACTCCTCCTATTATCTTGTGAGTCGATTGCTTATGAAGGCATTGATGGTGTAATCTGCATGTGTACCTGAATGATGCCAAGAAGGCTGTCGGTTTGAGAGCTCCAGAAACATCCTCTGACTGCTACTGAGATATCCAAATGATTATGGGTGGCGTCTTAACACGATTGATAAGGATGGTGATTTTTTTTCAATCAGTGTTTTCCTATCACACATACGTGGGATTAATGGAGGAAATTTCATGTGGAGGAAGTGATAGGACTTCAGATTTTATAGCAATCAGGATCGTTATTGTGAATATCTTGGGATATATAGAAATGTGTATGA
Organism: Balaenoptera ricei; assembly: GCF_028023285.1. NCBI lineage: Eukaryota > Metazoa > Chordata > Mammalia > Artiodactyla > Balaenopteridae > Balaenoptera > Balaenoptera ricei. The sequence goes on from NC_082644.1 coordinate 82,649,465, forward strand.
TAATCATATTCAGAGGGAGTTGAGAAATTGTTGAAGGCAGTGGTATAATGACCCCAAGGTGGGGAGTAACGTGGAAATTTTGGGTCTAGCTTTGGAAATCTGGTTTTGTTAGTGCTGGGTGATTTGGGGCCTTGCTTTATACAGAAAACTCCCAGGAGGCCAACTAGTAAAATCTGTGACATTATATCACGTAGCTTGTGCTGGATAACAGATCACCCCAAAACTTAAACGCTTAAGGCAACAATATCCAATTATTTGGCTCATCATTTGTGGGTCAGCAATTTGGACTGGGCTCCACTGGGCGATTCTTCTGCTCTTGGGGCTGGGGCTCTCTCATTATATCTGTGGTCAGCTGCTGGGTTAGCTGAGGCTGGCTGACTGGGATGGCCTTTAGCTATGACAGTTAACTTCTCTACATGGTTTCCCATCCTCTAGCAGAGTCACTCAGATTTGTTCGCAAGGCATGTGGGCAAGTGTCCAGGAGAAGAACAGAAATGTGCAAGGCGTCTTAAGGCCTGGCCTCAGAACTGGCACAACTGTACTTCTGCCATGTGTTTTTCACCAAAGAAAATCACAAGGTCAGCCCAGATTCAAGGGGTGTGAAACTAGACTCCACCTCAAGCCACATTGTAAAGATCATGACATAGGGAAGGGATTATTGTGCCTATTCCCGTGAATAGCCTACCAAAGCCTCCTTCAGGTGACTGAAGTTTAGTTTGCTTGGGGATACCTAGGCTCCTTCCAGGTCTATTAAAAAGGCTACCACCCTTTTGAGCTAACTTTCTTCCAGTGATCTTCCAGGAATGAGGAAATACCAATGATCCAACATTGATCTCTTACAAAAATCAAAAATGGCTGTGGAAGCCTTGTCCTTTAAGGTAGTTTGAAACAGTTCCATGGGTTAGATATTTGGAACAATCAAGAGTTTTAAGGTAGGTCAGGAAATTGGAAGGGTTAAAAACAGTAGTTAAATTGTAGCTGAAGGTACCTAGTGTACTTGGCCAGTGGAGGTGAGTTGGGCAAGTTGGAATATATTCAGAAGTGAATTAGGCTGGATATTGCCCTGCATGATTCTCTCTTGAATCTGTACAAAATGTTTCATGCTCATTTTTTTATATTTAATTTTGCCTGTAAGATAACTAAAATAAATAGCAGTGAAGTGTAATGTTTTGAAATAATCCCATAGTTTTCAAGTGTTCTTGAAGTAGAAAGCCGCAGGGCTCTATGTGCTTTTCTCCACTGACTTACCACTTATTGTTTATGCTGCCTAGAATAGTTCTCTTTAATTGATACTTGGCTTGATATCCTTTTAAATTATTAAAGATTGGAGGCGCTCATTAAATGAGAGATTAAAAGACATGGTAGACACAGCTAATTATTAAAGGCCCAAGAAGGAACATGAAATGCATTTTATCTAAGGCTTTAGTGGATTATAAAAGTAAATGAATGGTTTCGTGATAAACCAGTCAGAGTTAATCAATTGAGCAAAACTATAGGGAAGCTATTTGAGTCTAGATTTGAAGGGTTTATAAGTAATCATAGTTAGAGACTTTCAGCTGTTCCCTATTTCTTTACTTTTAGACCCTTGAGCTGCTAATTGGTCAGGAAATTGTGTCCAAGCTCATCATCCAAGCTAACGATGCCTAGAGGAAGGCAGCTTATGTGTCTTTGTGGGGAAGGTCTGCATTGCTAAACATTAGCAGGTCAGAAGCCGGAGTGAATTCTTTTGTGGCGCATCGTGATTTAAAGGCTGTCGTGAATCATTCTGGAGGAGAAGCTCTGAGTAGGCGTGTTTTCGACTTCCTCACTTCCTGAACTTTTCACCCTCTCAGCTGCTCCTTTAACTTCCAAATCATGGGCAGTGTATATTATTTTTGCCTGCTTACTAAGAGGGAACTTTGGTTGCTGACACAACCACTGCTGGCCAGTGAGATTAGTAACATGATACAGAGATTTTCACCACTTAAAAGGCACTGGTTGAACATGGCTCAGATAGGTAATGACTTAAAGTTATTCTGACCTGACAGCTGTTGGAGGCCCATTTGAAGTGAACTATTTCTCGGTCCGCCTCCAGACAGGGGACATGTTGCTGCTGGGGATTGCAAAATGTCATCTCTTTCGGAATCTTACTGAGCAGCAAGGTTCAATGTTGAGTCATCATCACGAAGGCTAAAATAACATGTTCCCTAGAATTAGGAACATTTGGCTGGCTTTTGTGTAAAGGTTTTGAGTCCTGTGGAAAAATATCGAGTTAGTTTCTCCCCAGAGTCATTCTACTTACAAGGCTAATACCATTAACTAGTTTGAGACAGCAGGGCAACATTTAATGCCTTACTAACAATCGATGAAAGCTTCAGATAAGATGTGTTTAATGTCCCTTTCTTGGCCCTTCAACAATTAGCCACATCTACCGTGCTTTCTAATCATTTATTTAATGAACACCTCTGATTGGAAATAAGTGTCTGCCAGCCACTTAAGGAGTGATTTAGGCGCTAGAGAAGATAGGGTTTAGAGGGTTTTAAATCATTGAGGACTCAGTCATTTCCACCTTCGCCAGATTCATGTTGAAAAGGCCCATAGTTCAAAGACAATAAGCAAAGCAGAATGCAGAGGGAAGTGTGAGAGTAGAATGGGATGGCAATTAGGGAAATGGAATATGGCACACTGGTTCATAATAAAACTTTGTTTAAAAACCGCATGGGGCTTCCCTGGTGGCGCAGTGGTTGAGAATCTGCCTGCCAATGCAAGGGACATGGGTTCGAGCCCTGGTCCGGGAAGATCCCACATGCCACGGAGCAACTGGGCCCGTGAGCCACAATTACTGAGCCTGCGCGTCTGGAGCCTGTGCTCCGCAACAAGAGAGGCCGCGATAGTGAGAGGCCTGCGCACCGCGATGAAGAGTGGCCCCCGCTTGCCACAACTAGAGAAAGCCCTCACACAGAAATGAAGGCCCAACACAGCCATAAAAATAAATAAAAAATAAATAAATTAAAAAAAAAAAAAAAAACCGCATGCATTGCAAGTGATTGTGACAGGAGGACATACTGCAACTGCAGGGTTTCAAGTTGTTGAGCGTAGCTCTTCTTCTAACTGTGTGCCTACATGTATATCAAGGACTCTAATAATACTTTCTCTGACATAACCTTTCTTTTCACTGTTCAGTGACTGTCATTATATCCAGTGCGTGCCTATTGTAAGAGATGTAATAACTCATTTCCGATTTTATATTAAACTTTGTGCAACGTTAGTGCGTATGCAAAGACTTTCATCTGTGGTGTCCATTTCTTATGTCTGGTCTTTCCAAATTATAACGGTCAAATCTGTTATCATGAATCCTCTTTCGTATCTTCGTGTCTTACCTTCACAGCTAATCTGCACTTCCTTTGAAGGCGGCGCTCATTTCTTTTGTTCCCTTTTACCTCCTCAAACTGCTGAAGAATCGTGCTGAGTATGTGGTTGGCGGCTGTTGAATGAATTTTTTAAGTCATTTTTGAGCTCCTTGAGTGTAATACCAAGTGGTATTACTATTATTGTTGTTTGTCACAGAGTCCAAAGTTTAAGGCAGGAGGAGGAGACTATGATTCTTCTCACTCCCCACCCATCCTGTGGACACAAGGCATGAGTATAGGAAGGAAGCGCGTGCCGCGGCGGTTCCCAACGTGCCATATTTTGGCAGGCCTGTCTTTCTGGCGATTATGAGACTTTACAAACTGACTTGGACATTCTGTGTGCTAAGCATTGTGCAACATGAGTGCTTTAAACAGAGACTCATGGTGAAGCCAAAGGAGCAAGGAGATAGAGGCCTAAATCTACAGACCACATTACTGTTCCCTAGGGAGCCAAGAAGAGGAAATGAAGCAGAATTTGTTTATCTATTTTGTCCCTTCTTTACTGAAAACCTGTGTTGCAGCAGGGATTCTGTGCTGGACTGAAATATTCAGCCTGATACACTTTGAAGCCACCCTGATCTTCTTACCCAATGTTGGTTGATGCATTTTTGTGTTTTCTATATTAACAGAATGTGCTTTCAATTTTCGTTTCCCTGGACTTCTATTCATCCTTCAAAACTTTTCTTTTCAATACCTTTCTCTAACTCTACTCAACAATTATTTATTTACTTGTTTGTGTTCTGATTAGACTTTGGTTTCACCTTTATTATTGCATATATGACATTGATTTATAAATGTGTGTTTCTCTGTTTCTCCTACTGGTACAAGAACTGTTGGGATGGCAAAGATGAGGTCTGCATTTGCTATAGCAACGTCTCCTTCTCTACCCTCCTCCTTCCAGTGCCATAGTTTATATACATGTATATGGCTAAGTAACACCTAATATGCATTGTTAAATGGACCAAATTTGGGAGAAAAATTAGGTTTTATTTAAAAATTTCAGAGGGAATAAGGTTCAGTATCGATATCAGAATTAAAGTTTATTTACTGTTGAAAATAATCCAGCAGTTCATGGGAATATTTAGTGCGTGTCTTGCAGATCAAACTGACATAATATACAAAATGCCTCTAAATGCAGTAGTACTCTAACAAACTTCACTTGAAAATGATAGCATCAATGTTGTCAGTTTTTAAGATGGTTGAGGAATAAAAATTATAATGGACTTGGAATTAATTAAGATGATGGTTTAGAAGCTATTCAAATGATAAATCTATCATAACATCATTTTGGAGGATGAATAAACCAATTAAGAATATGCCTGGTAGAATGGACAAGAGATTGGTATTTAGGAAAAAGGCCAAGAAATGGGGTGTTTTGAGTATCATCAAATTCACTCTTAAGCTGATAATATTATACTTTGTTAGAAGAGTAATGTGCGAGTTGGCATGTTTGATTTCCTCAAGTCTGAGTGACACATCGTTCATTAAGTGGCTTTGGTATCTTAATGAGTTGCTACTCAAGGTGTGGTCTCCTGGACCATCAGCATTTCTGTTACCTGGGAGCTTGTTGGAATTGCAGATCCTAGGCCTCTACCCCAGACCTTTGCAACAGCAACTCCGTTTTAGCAATAATCCCAGGTGATTCCCAAGCACATTAAAACTGAGTAGCACTTATCTTAACGTACAGTAAGTCCCCTACATACGAACGAGTTCCGTTCTGAGAGCGCATTTGTAAGTCCAACTTGTTCCTAAGTCCAACAAAGTTAGCCTAGATACCGAACTAACACAATTGGCTGTGTAGTACTGTACTATAATAGGTTTATAATACTTCTCACACAAATAATACGTAAAAAACAAACACAAAAAATAAAGAAAACATTTTAAATCTTATAGTACAGTACCTTGCTAAGTACAGTAGTACAGTACAACAGCTGGCATACAGGGGCTGGCATCAAGTGAACAGGCAAGAAGAGTTACTGACTGGAGGAGGGAGAGGAGGTGGGAGATGGTAGAGCTGAAGGATCATCAGCAATAGGAGACGGAGGGCAAGCTGCAATTTCACTCACGCCTGACGTTGACGGCACAGGTTCTGGTTTCTTGCTGGATTCAGTTCTCTCTTCCCTCTTGAAAAACCCATCCAGTGACGTCTGGGTAGTGGCACGTTCACATCTTTGAAAGTTTGCAACGTGAGAGTTCATATGTAGGGGACTTACTGTATGTCATTGAAAAATGTATAATGATTAGGGAAGATTAAGTCCATTTGAAAAAATTATCAGTCGCTATTTTCTTCCAAGAAAGGAGAAGACGTACGTATTTAACACAACAGCTTTCTTGATGCCTTTCACAGGAAGAGCAGTTTTTTAAAATCTGAAAATTAGTTTATAGCCTCTGAATTTATTGTGCAGTTGACAGAGAAGCGATAAAAAAAAAAAAAAAAGAGGAATGCCAAATAGTCCAGTTAAAATAATAATTAATTTCATTCTGTCAAGAAGTGACTTTTTCAATCAAAAGTTTAAAAAATATGAATGTTTATGGAAGTTTGCTAGCATCTTTAGTTTAGGTAGTTTAGTCTGTCCAAGTAGTATTTACAGAGCAGGCACATTAGACTTTTGATGTTCATAGAAAATCCTGGGCAATCTAGTTGGACTGGACCATCTGGGAAACTGAAGGAGTTTGACACCTGGGTATTTCTGATTGACTCGGAATGTTGGAACCTGAGTGAATGCTCCATAGTTACCTCATGCTTTTCTTCAGTTGTCATAACTGTTTGATTCAGATTTTATTTGAATCCTGGGTAGAAGTATCCAAGTAGTTTCCTAGAAACAAACTATGTCAGGCATAATAAAAACCAAAGAATGGACTCAATGAAGGACCTGGTATAGTCTCCGTTTTTCCTTTTTCTCTTTCATTTTGCAATTAAAAGAAAAACTGGGATTCCTGTTTGTTGGAGAAGCTACCCATGCAGTTAGTTTGTCCTCATTGTGAAGTGGGGAGTGATATTAGGCAGTATGATTCTAGGGCCTGTTAATGAAGGTTAATACCAACTGCTCAGGCCAAATATAAAGATATTTGGCTTTAGAATTTTCAAAGAATCAGACCCATGCTGGTAAGCCTGCTTTATTCTGATTGTTGTAAAACTACTTCCATTCCCTGCTGGTGGCTCAAACAGCTTTCTCTGGGAAGTCCTCCCTATACATAGTTGTTTTTTCCCCCCTCCATCCTAAGTCAGTCAAACACATGAAACTCTGAGGTTCACCCCCCTACTAATGTACACATCCAGCCCCATTTAATTGCAATAATGGGGATTTACATTCCAGCTATTCTGAGGGATGGTTTTATCTGCTGGGAAGCAGAGACCCTTTCATGTGGCAGCAAAATATAAATATCTCACTACGCCCTATTCCTTCCCCTTTCCTCCCAGGACCTGGAACATAAGATCAGATCAACTCAAATATCTTAGAAATAGTGCTTTCTACTGGCAGTTATTATTTTGTTCATTTTTTTAAGTGACCTTAATTTTTTTCCCTTCCTCCTTTTTGCACTAACAGCCTGAGGCATAGAGAAATACAAACCCATCCCAACACACATCCGGCCATTTGCTTGTCATGCCTTATGTTTGTATGTTTGACTGTTTGGATGTTAATTAAGAGATGTTGATTTCAAAGTGCTTTTTTTCTCAGTTTCTCAAATATTTAAACAATTTTTACACATTAAAAAATTTTTTTCTTTCTCTTTGTTTGTAATAAGATTAATTATGTGAGGTGCACCGCTGCTTATCCCCATGAAAGAAAATCTAAAACGAGGGATTTCAGCTTCAAGAAGGCTATTTTGTCCTGTTTCCGATGTTCTAAAGGGATTAATTTACCATATCGTATAGCCCTGGAAGACTGTGATAATTGAAAACATCCATATTCATTGCATGTTCAAAGGGATCTGTCTGACTTTGTAATGTAAAAAGTGCATTTTTAACCTGAACGGGGACCTGCATCTGCTATTGCTTAATCCTATTAGTCCAACAGTTCCAAAGCTTTAGTGTATAATCATTAGCTTGTGTTAATCCTGAGACATGCCTCCAGCTTCAGCCTGTCAGAAGGGATCCCTGCAGGGAAAATGTGGAGGTGCTGATAGCACAACACCAACTAATCTTATCTTAAACGCTAGCAGCAGCCTCCATCTGTGATAGCTAGGGAATTAAAAGCAAATTTTTTATGGGTATTGGATAGCAGGGTGTTCCTCATGTCCCCTCCCCATCTCTCTCTCTCTCTCTCTCTCTCCGCCCCCCACTGTCCCTCTCCATCTTTCCCTCTCTTCTTCTCTCCCTCTCTCTCTCCCCCTCTCTGTTAGTGCTTCTCCCTTGCCCTACTTCCCTTAGACTCTTTGTTAGTTAGGGTGATGCTACTGATGACAGAACAAGGATGAATGGAAAGAGAGTGGTGAAAGAAACATTTCAGATACTTACTCTTTCAGCAGTGGAAGCTCCTTGCTAAGTTACTTAGGGTACTTGCCAAGTCTTGTATCATTTGTATTACTTGACATCAGAAAGCCAAGCCAATCCTGTGTTTTCTGCTGTCCTGGATTATAATGTAAGATGACAAAATGCGTCTTACAGTCGTTACCCCCTCCCATGGCATGGCCTCCTGAGAGTCTGAGATCTGGGTCTCCAGGTGCTCATAGAAGCTTGCCTGAGTGGAGAAGTAAATTGCCATACTGGTAATGCAACACCAAACCTAGCAGGTGAGGATTTTATAGGTGGGGAAGAAGGTGGCCATGGGGAGTTGGGACCTGGTGACAGTATGAGTTTGGTGTTGCTGTAAGAGGTGTATAAAAATGGACCTGAGTAGAGTTGAAAGTTATATATTTCAGATCAGAGTAGAATGTGAGTAAAGAAGACATTCACTTTGGAAGTGGAGATTTTTAGAGAGTGAAAGAGAATATTTAGTCATTTATGTAATAAACATTACTTTAGCAATTACAATGTACCTGTCACTGGGACTCCAATGCTGAATGTGGTCCCTGCTCTCATAGAACTTAGAGGTGGTCTAGGAATTGTTAGTAAACCAGTGAACAAAATAAAACTAGGTGTGTAAATAAATGATTACAATCTGTGATAAATGCTAAAATGCTCATATTCTGATATCTGCCTGGATGTTATACATTCAGCTTGGTCATCAGTAAAGTGCCTCTGAAGGAGCATGTTGGGAGTTCTGTGGTCTTCCTTTTCATAGAATTTATTAAAGTTTAATTACTTACCTCCTCGAGAGTCTGGAAATAGGCAGGGGCTTACACTTCTTGTCTACCCATCTAAGTTTACCCAGTATTAATTAAAATTTAGAGGCATCTCTAAATTCAGGTATTTTTGCAATGGTATGAATCTTGGCATAGGATGCAATTGATACTTAACGTAATTTTACTTATGCTGGTATTTCCCATTGTGTGATGGTTCTCATACTATTGGTGGTACACAAGGTGAACAACCATTTAATTTTAATATTTATATATATCCTATTGGAAACACCTTCTATTTATGACAGCGATTTGAAGTTTTCCTCTGAAATCCATTTAACTAAAAACAGTGAATTGTCTTAAAAATATAAATGAGTTAGAAATAGTATAGAGATTGTGAATATACGGCAAAATTCTTGAATATGGTGCTTGGATAACTTAGTGTTTGAACGACTATCCTACAAAACTACTGTTGTTTATAACGCAGTAAGGATTGGTAACTCTTCAGCCATACGTCTGTAGGAGAGTAGTTGCCCCTGCTGCAGGAACATACAGCTGCCTTGGTTGAGGAACTGGTTCATTAGGTTAGTGTTCATTTGATTAGGGTTACCAGTTGTGAGCTGTGTTACAAGTAAGTTGCCTAGACAAGATGGAAAGTGGTAGAAAACAGAGCAGATTCTTGGATGTGTAAATTGAAGGGTAACTGAGAAATAAACATTACTTTCATTTTGGTCAATTTTGATCAATTTATTTATTATTTTTAGTTTACAATAGCAAAATACAACTATATATTAAACACCTTTTTATTATAGTTTCTGAAGGAAAAAAAATGTTTTTATCTAGCTCCTAAACACCTCCTTTCCATTCATTGATATTATTGGTTTAAGGACAACTGTAAAGTTATAACAGAACATGCTGTACAGAATGTCTTCGAAGAAAACCATTATAGCATTTGTTTCTTTATCTCCAAGAACATGTCAGAAGAATCACCTGCAATTAAATTTCAGGTGTTATCTGGACAAGAGTCACTAAATTACTAATCTTAATTTTTCACTTTTCGTTTCCTCATGGATCATTACTTTGCTACTCCACTGAAGGAGGGTCCCTAGAGTCTATGAAATTAAAAATCTGGACTTACATTTATGCAGATGATCAGATAGTATGCCACTCAATCATCTAATACTTATTCAGCATGGTGCCTGCCAGTGCCTTACTAGAAACAATGGGAATATAAGGATGAAATGGAGATGGGATTCCACCCTCCAGAAACTTACTGTTTAAGAGAGGTGAAGCGATATGCACACATCTGCTTTTTAGAAAGGGGAGAAAGTATAAAATCAGGAAGTTTGGAGAACGTAATATTGCTGCAGCCTGGAGAGATAAGAAGCGTTCTGTGGCAGTGGCTGCCAACCCTGATTGCACATTAGAATCGTTGGGGGAAGCACTGAAAAATATCAGTGTCTGCACTTCCCTCCCAGAGACTCTGACTCAAGTGGGTTAGGCAGGGCTCAATCAGCACTAAATTTTAAAAGCTCCCTCAGTGATTTTAATGTGCAGCCAGGGATGAGAACCACTGTTATCAATAAGAACTAGGTGGGTTTGAACCTGTTATTTGTGTAAAGCATCCTATTTCTGATTAAAAAGAAAAAGTCTTGATGGAATAGCTTACCTAGATTTTGTAAATGCTCAGTGTTGCTATAGATCGATTCTTTTAAAATAGTTCACCAAATTAATGTTTTCCTGTGTGAGATTGTTTCAAAGTACATCTTAATAAATTATAGTAATCAAAGACTTAGTTCCTACAAGGCACTGCACGCAACATCATTAGCACGCTGACACAGAATTTTTAAAATATCTTGCTTATTTGCAGGGATATAGATTTTGTTACCTTTAAGTATGAATTGATAAGAAAACAAAGTTTTACTATTTCTTCAAAACTAAAAGTTGATCAGTGTCATTTGAATTTTTTCCGACTCTTTTTCTCTTCCATGTGGAATTCTCAACCCTTAACAAAGGTCTTGGGCCTAATTTTCATGGTGAAAAAACTGCCATGAATAGCTTTGGAAGAGGATCTGTCCTCAGGCTTGCTCATTGTAATGGTAGGATATTTCAGAAACCATCTTGAAGTTATCAAATTGGCTTACTTGCTTTCTGTTGGCCCGCTTACTTCTATGAAGAGAAACTTGGATGCTGGGAACAAGTGTTGCCAAAAGGAAAGACTATGGAAAAGATCTCTTATTTTCTCCTAAGTGCACCTCATTAAGCAGAGAGCTTCCTGAGAATGCAGCCTCCAGCATTCTAGAGAAAGTAATGTAATGCTCTTTTCGAAATTGTCTAGTTTATTCTTTGTTATACATTTTCTTCAACTGTGCAGAACCTGGCTCATTTAAAAAAATCTTCTAATTCCAGTTCTTTAGTGGAATCAGAAGGGCACTCCAGAGGCTACCAAATCTAGGCGTGACTGTGTACAAGTCATGCAATGCAAGCCCATTTTTTAAATTCTAGGGGAAATTCCATGAGGAATGAATGAATAAATGAATAAACAAATAGACATGAAAGGCACCAGGGCCACTATGTAGTCACCTTTTCCAATAGGATAAGTATTTCATCAGTTAGTCTATTCTTAGTGGGTAGAAATCAACAGTGGTCCACTCACCACCTCTTCTATGACTCCCCTCTTAAGGATAAGTGACTGGGGAGGGACTTGCTCCCCCTTCTAAGAAAGGCAGAAAAGTTCTCCATTTGAGATGTCCTAGGGAACCAACCTAGACTAATGTGGGCTGCACAATAGATTTAATTCCTGCTTTTCATGAAAACTTAATAGCATATTCATTAAGGTATTTTTTCCCTTTTCAACTTTGAAACATGTTTTTAATAAAACAGTACAGCCGGCCCTCCATGTCCACAGGTTTCACATCCCAGGATTCAACCAATCATGGATTGAAAATATTTTTTTCAAAAATTCCAGGAAGTTCCAAAAAGCAAAACTTGAACTTGCTGCATGCCTGCAACTATTTACATAGCATTTACATTCTATTCGTTCTGAAAAGTGATCTAGAGATGATTTAAAGTATAGGAGAGGATGTGTGTAGGTTATATGCAAATGCCACACTATTTTATATAAAGGGACTTGAGCACCCACCGATTGTAGTTTCTGTGGCGGTCCTGGAAGCAATCCCCTGTAGATACTGAGGGACAGAGGATGACCATATAGGTGTGTCAATTACAGAGCGAAGGAGTGAAAAGTCCATGAATAATTTCCAGTCTCTTACTCTTTTCCCCTAACATGGCAACCAAGAAGTCTGCACTTTCCAGATGGCCCATCACAAGAAGGTGGCCCTCTGCGTGGCAGGATGACTGGAGCAGAGCCCCTTGCTCCCTCACCAACCAACATGGACCGCATAATGTGCCCGAGAAATATTAGGCCATTTAGAAGTTTGTGTTGTTGCTACTGCTGCATAGCCTAGCTATGTTGACTAATCCAGTCAACAGTGTTCTACTATTCATCTTGACTCTCCTGGCTCTTCTCTGCATGAACGAACTCTAACTCGGCGTATCCTTTTCACTTTTTGGAAGTCATATAAAAACCACCACCACCACCATTAGTAGTCACCACCTCACTCCCTCTTGAGCCAAGCTTCAGTTTGTTGGGGGGAGAGAATGCAAAGAGGCTCAGAGGGAGGTCTGCCTGCTTCGTGTCCAAGGGGAGCATGTTGGTAATGCCCTTCCTGGGCTTGAAGGATATAATTGGGCTCATTAAGTTGCTTTTCAGTGTTCTTTTCTTTAGTCTAAATAACCCTTAGGTTAATTAGACATGGTTTCTCGCCTCAGGAAATTTTTCTATGTGTGGTTAGTCATGGAGGGAATGATCATAAACTTAGTAATTAAATTTTCAGTCTTACAAATGCTAGAGAACGGCAAACTACCCGTAAGGTGCCTTGAAAAATCAATAGCCCTTGTGAAACTAATGTCTTATATCAATAATTCTGCAAATATTAGGTTATAATTGAGATGCTTCTGCTAGAGTGACAAAATGGTAGGTCCCAGTTTATGCCTGGGCAAGTGTGCTGATCATTAACAGACAGAATCATCACGGGGTCGTTCCCCAGTCCCGGCTGCACAAATATCTGGGTTTGTTTCAAAAATACTGTTGCCTGGGCTTGATCCCAGACCAATTGAATAAGAATCTTTGAATCATTCTAATACCCAGCCAGGATTGGGAGTCATTCCTGTTCTGTTCCCAATGTGAACAGAACAGTAAACTAGAATCAGGATCTGAACTTTGACCCTCTATTTTTTATTAGCCGTGTAACTTCAAATGAATCATGTAATCTCTCTCTCTCTGTGGACTTTGGTTTTCTTACCCATATAATAGGGATAATAATACTCCCCCTGCCTATAGTTTTAATGGTAAAAATTGAAATATACGTGGAAGTTCTTTGTAAGTTATAAAGACTGAAAATATAATATTTTCATCATAATCATTATGGACTCATAGACATGACTCAATCCTATTGCTAATCATTTTATAGAAGTAGTAAGAAATAAGTTGCTTAAGTAAATATGTTAATAATTATCCATCTGAGTGTTCCTGCTCAAGAGAAAACCAAACTCCAAAAGGAGTAACTTTGCCAGCCAACAGTTTTCCCCTTCTCTTCATATTTCCCATGTTTAGAGAAAGAAGAAGAATTACAACCTTTGGATAAGTTACAATTCTTTGGCTCTGTTCTGGGTACAGTAGAAGTACTGATACTGTCAGAATTGCTGTTATCTTTGTGAGCTCACTCCTTTTCACTTTTCTGGAGGTCTTCTTCAAGCACTGGGCACCTAAGTCAGGGTGGCCTGTTGGACCCCACACAGGGCAGAGGCAGGATAAGGGTAAAGTGCAGGTGGGTAGTTTCCACTTTGCTTTTCCATAACCTAGGTTTGAATCTTGACCCTGCTATTTGCTACTTGTGTGAACGTGGGTATCTCTGTGGCCCTCTCAAGCTTATTGAATCTTTATGGAGTTCCTCCTACTACTAGACACTCTGATTAAAAAAAAAAAAAAAGAATACTCCCTCCTCAAAGAGTTTACAGTCCAGACAGGAAAAACCAACAACAAAGGTAAAATAATTTTTACCATCACTGTTGTTTGTAATTAAGCTAGCCCAGTGCCTGGCAGAGAAGCTGTTCAGTAATTGTAATAAATATTGTCATTATTCATTGTCTTGAGTGTGCCAGAGCCACAAGCAAAGGGGCGTGAACTCAAGCCCTTCACCTAAGCAGGTCAGGCAGTGGCAGAACGTCACTTATCCACACCTTCCTGCTCCTGGCCAGGCTCTGTCTGGGCTGAAGGAAAGCAGGGAGTTCCTCCGAGGGCAAAAAGACCTCGAAAAGCCTGCCCTTGACCTCAGCTGTCTCTGCTGGCAGAAGATCAGACTCATTCTAAAGCAGATCTATGGCTTTGGGTTTTCTCCAGGACTGACAGGCATGAGTCCAGATCACGATTTCAGAGCTCATCCTGGCCAGCAGTGAGCCGCCTGGGTTATCCTCAGGAACACCCTGGCCTCCTGAGAATTGCCCAACCAGAATGCCTGGGAGCTGGGCCAGACTCCCTCAGGCCTTTTCAGGTCTTGCTGGGGAATCGGTTTTGAGCCAGAACCTATTCCAAGATGAGAGGTGAGGAAAGGATCACCCAAACATTAACCAGCTCTCTCAACCATGGCTTTCTTTTTAGTGGGTTCTTGGATCAAAATTAATGGAACTTTTTTTTTTGTAATCCCAGAGATTTGTTCATGTAATAAGAAAATCGCAATGTTTGATCATTCATTTTAAAAGGACGTAAACATTCTTAGATGAGTGAAATTAATTAAAGGCATTTTACCATGTCATCTGAGGACAGAAGATTCTGCCAAACTAGAGCTTGAATCTGCTGGTTTTCTAAAACCTACAGGTGTTCAGAGTTTAAACAAAACAAAAGTAAAAGGGGAAAAAAAACCCTCTCTAATAAAAGAAAATAATTGAGACACAACTTAAAGTGGAAGAAGCATTTTTTTATGTGTTTTTTTCTTTTTTTCCATTTTCAAGTGTGACCTCAAGCATGTCATTTGTTATCTAAAGACAATTAACTACATCACTATCAGCTCAACATTGGTGATCTAGAGATATACTGAGTGGAAAGATTTCCTTTCACTGTAGCTAATTAAGTATGCATCAAGGGTCAGAACACTGTTGTAGGTTCTAAGCAGTTTAAAGAGAATGGTTGCCTGTATGGAATCACCTGCTGAAACGTTTACTTGCTTCTCATAGAGATCCCTTCTGGAAAATACACCAACTTGAGCTATGTAGGGCTGTGACATACATGTGGTGAGATCATCTCAATAATCTGCTTCTGTGTCACAAAAGCTGTAAAAGTGTTCGAATCAAAATAGTGGCATTTGGTTGAAGAGGTTTCCCCCCTTCTCTCCCTGCTCATCTTTCATCCTCCCGGGGGCCCCGGTCTCCCTCCTCTGCTGTTCTTTACTCCTCTCACTTGCATCCCTTTGTGACAAGAAGGAGTTCCTTCTCCGGGTCAATGCACCAAGCGGTGACACCGGCGGACTCATTCCCTCCGACAGACGCCAATTTAAAAGGCAAGAGAAGATTTCGAGGCAGGGGTGAGGGACGTGAACAGAATTAGTCATCATTACCCTGAAGCTGTGTGGGCTCGCTGTAGCTGTTCCTTCGTCAGGCTTCTCATGACTATGCCCCGACCATCACCCCCATCACTCTAAATAGTCATGACACAGCTGATGTATGGGTTAAGATGATGAGCAGGAAAGACGGGCCTCTCCCAAAGTAAATAGACTGAATTAGAGGTATTACAACAGTTAATATGTCAGGTCCCTGTTGGGAGGCCATAGATCCTGTGTGGTCTATTTCCCCTGCATATTAAAATTGATTGTGCCTTGGGCGATGGCAGGGTTGGTGGGGGAGGGGAGCTGTCAGTTCATCCTTGCAGTCACATGGATCAAAGAAAGCAGACAGAGTTATGTGGAATGATTTGCTCTGAAGGTGCAGGGAATAGAATTTAATAGAGCAATGGGGTAGAATGAAAGAAGCCATGAGTCTTAGGCAATGTCTCCCCAGGCCATGCCATCCAAGGAGTATAAATAAGATCATGCTTTTACCCAAATCATATTTCTCTGGCTCAGCCCTATCTAAAACTGCAGGAACTATACCCTCTTTTTTCTCCTTCCCCACCTGGCCAACTGTTTCTAGGAGACCTAAGGGGATGTTTCTTGTATATTTGCACACAGTTCTCTTGGCCACCGTATCCGAGGGTCTCCTCCTCTCCTGCTCACTGTGGTGATGTCTATCAGGGAGGCTGCCAGCTTCTGAACCAGTCCTTGAGGAAAATAAGAAGGGCATTGTTGCCACTGGGATGCTGCCAGCTTGGCCCTGTTGCCTGTAATGCCACAGAGAGCCTCAACTTACTACTCAAGTGCTTGGCACCAAGGCTCGTAATCCAATTGGTTCCTTCTTAAACTCAAAGCAAATTCAGCTCCACAGAGACTTCGATGGAACTGATCTTCTTGTTTCTACTCCCTCATGACTGCTATTCCCACTTCCAAGCTATTCTAATCCAGTCTTCTCATTTTTACAGGCAAACACACTGAGACCCAGAGTGATCAAATGACTTGTCCAAGGTCACACAGCTAGTTTTAGGTCAAATTGAGATTAGAGTCCTTCTGAGTCTTTCTTCATTCGGCAGATATTTATTGAGCATCTACTATATGTCAGGCAAAAATACCTGCCTCATAGAACCTACATTCTTTTTGAAGGGAAAGAGACAATAAAAAACATTAAAAATGAATTATATGGCAAGTTAGAAATCAACAAATGTTTTGGAGAAAAATAAACCAAGGATAGAGAATAGAGAATATAGGGGAGATGGGCATTACCATTTTATATAAGTTGGTTGAGAAAGAATTCATTGAGAAGATAACACCTGAACAATGACTTAAGGAGATGAAGGGGGCAGCACATAGATACCTAAGGGAAGAGGCTTCCAGACACAGGAAACAACAGCAAAGGCCCTGTGTTGGGAGCACGACTAGTGTGCTCAAGGTACAATAAGGCAGCCCTGTGGCTGGGAGCAGAGTGAAGGCAACGCAAACGTGTTTTCCCAGTGGATGGAAGTGGGGTGTAAGACAAACAGAGAAGCGAAGGATGAAGATGATGTCAACTGACATGGGGATAGACGCAGGAGCGGTGTTAGGAGTAATGGCCATGAGTTTAAATGTTGACAGGATAAATTTGAGATGCCAGTTAGACATCCACTGGGAAATGTTGCGTAGGGAGCTGTACATGCAAGTCTTGAGTTCACTGGAAAGGTGTGGGTTGGGATTCTAAATTTGCAGATAGACAGTGTACAGATGGCATTTTAGGTCATGAGATTAGAACAGATGATCAAAGAGATGGTTGTAATTAAAGAAGAGGCCTAAGGACTGAGCACTACAACACTCCCACTTAAGAACTCAAAGAGATGACGAAGGACCAGCAGAAATCACTGTATCCTGCTTTCCCTCTTATGATAAGGCCACACCCAGGGAGCATCTCCTTGGTGATGAGTGAGTGGCTCCTGAGACCCTCAACCAGCACCATCCTCTCTTCTGATGATAATTGTCATCTATTCCAGCTTTCTGACTCTTTCATCTGGGCTTGCTTTTCCACTTTATTCCTACAAGATGCTGGGCACTAGATTTTTAAAATGTGTGAGTTCCTGGGAGTAAAGAATGGCTAATTTTATGTATCTGAAGGTGGCTTTCCTGGTACAAATGAACTATTTTGTTTTGAGTATGTTTCACAATAGAAAGGGGAAAAGGGCACCAGAGCTACTTTCTGTTGACAGAGTCCATCAAACTACTGATTTCATTTGAATTAACAAAAAAATAAAAAGCAAATTGACACAGATAGGAAACCCTTTAATTCCAGGCTGGAAGAAACTTGTTTAGGAGCATTCAGTCTGAGGATGGCACTGGAAAAGAAACAGGCAGGATGGATATTGAAGCTACATGCTAACCTCTGCTGTAGAACATGTTTGTACCCTGTTCTGTTCCACATTGCCAGGCCGTTTAATGTAACTGTCTGCAGTGTGTCCTCTTTGGGGAAAAATTAAGGCAAGGACCGCAGCTTTATATGCACCCTATTTTAAAGAATGGCTAGGTTCAGTTGCAGGGTGGGGGAGTTTAAGTAAATGAGATATGAAGCCATAAGGACCAGTGATTCTAGGGTAGGCATGAAAATCTGAATTTTTATGTGGAATTTTCTGAATTTTAGTGTTTATAACTATTTCAAATACTCTTCAAACGCAGTGAGAGCCAAAACATACATTCACACTCATACACACACATCTGTGGATGACAACACTCTCAGTGGACAGCATATTCTACAAATAATACAGAATTTTCTAGCCAACAATCATGATAAACTGCCATGATTTATTTCTTGGTGATAAGATTTCCTGCTTAAAAACAACAATAACAAAACAATTATGAAACATATTAGTTAGTGCTGTGATGTTTTAATGATAGAATGTTAAGAATCAACCTACTGATTCAGGAAAAATTTTATGGCATGGGAATCTTCTTCTTGTCACTGAACCAGCAAGTCAGTAGTTACTTCTTTTACCTCCAAGTGAGGCTCGTCTTAAAATTATACCAAATTACAAATAAAATAATATAAACTAGTGATGAAACCCTAAAGTCCTCAAAAACAGAGATTCTGGAATATTTTTATATTTGTCTCCAGATAGAGAGTGATAGGAATTGACCTAAGCCAATTTGGCCCTTCAGGAGTTTTCAAGCATTTTGGTAGATATCAAAAAGAGACTGGAAATATATGGAAGCTCTGAGGTCTCTTCAGCAGGTGGTATTTTACACTGGAAACAAACCTTAGACCCAACTACAATAACCTACTAATGAGAAGGCACAACCTATTTTAGTTAAGCGTGGGGGAAACTTTCTCTGTTTTCAAGTAATCCCATAAGCACCTATGAAGGATGCATTCTGAGGTAGAAACCACAATACTGGGACTCAGTCTCAGCCAATATCTATTTGGGTCAGTCATAGCATTCTCTAGAAAGTTCCATATAGAGCATAGGCCTGCAACATTCCTATACCTTTCTTATGCAATGGTCTCAGGGGCTGAATAGTCCTTCTCGCCAACCATGTATTTTGAACACTCAATTCACCAGTGAAAAGTGATTTCTTATGCTAATAAAAAGGATGAGAATTCCAGACAGAATTCAAGTGTTAACAGGTCCTAGAGTATATATTAAAATGAATTTATATGTTGGTACATTACACTGTGTCTACTAAAGCATAATACGTGGACAATATAACAGAGGTCCTAACTACCTTCCATTTATAGACAAAGCACCAATACCCCCTCATTCTGGATTCCTAAGACCTGCACAGCTGTAATTCAGGACACTCATGTCACTGAAGATAGTGACAACATTGGCTTAGAAAATTATCTTTATTACAAGCAAGGAAATTTCCTTTTGAAATTGGTGTGAATCTTTTCAAAGCCCTGATTCTTTTCTCTCTTTGGGCTACTATGTTCTTTATGGCTAGATCAAAGATACATATTATATATATATATATATATATATATATATATATATATATATAAATATATATATATATATATAAAATATGTATATACTGTATATATAAAAACTAAAAAGCAATCAACAGTTACCTATGTAAGGAGCTGGAGTCACCACTCCATCACAACAACAAGTAAAAAGCTGAACAGAATGAAAATCAACAAAATGTGACAATACAAGGAAAGGTGCAAACATTTCGGATGATACGTGGTAGAGAGTAAAAGCAGCAACATGAAGAATGGAGAGTTCTTTAATGAGAATTCATATTCTGTTGAGATTAGAAAGTATACGAAAAATTGGAACATTTATAGTAGCTTCTAGACCTGATTGAATAAAGAAAATCTATTAGGTTATGAGGTAGTATGAAACAGGATACCGACATAGAACTTGCTCGGCGTGACTAGCAGGTAGGAGAAACATTGAATTTTTTCCACTATGAGTTAATTAGACCCGTGACGTAATTCTTATTCTTCACTAACAGCCATCTGTGCGAAGTTCTTCATGTAATTTCCCAGATCTCATACCTGACTTTTAGAAGTAAGAATGGTATAAAAATGGAGGACATTATTTTTCTTTCATAAAATATGTTGCACATTTTGTTTTCATGGAATCTTTAATTATAAGAAGAGTAAACCAGAGTAAAGACAATTTGGGGAAAACCATAGCAAAAAGTCTTATTTGCCTGATATCAAAACCCTTTTCATTTTGTTTTCTTCCTGGTTTTATCCACAATGACACATATTTTTATGTAGATTGATTATGATACATAAACAAATTTTGTTTTGCTTATTTTACTAACTTTCTATTAAAATTTAAATCCGTCTACTTGTAGATTTCATTATTGCTTTTGGTTTCTTTCCATATTATAAAATGATGTGAACATTTAGAATTAAATGAAGTAATATCTTCTAGTGAAAGTTAAGACCATGGGAGTCTGATATTTTAATTAATAACATGCAGATTTTAAAATTACTTTTTGCACACTTTTCAGGACATAAATTGTCCCCAAATTATATGAATGTATTCTCAGTATGAAAGAGAATATTATAGAAGAATACAGGGATATGAAAGAGATGTGGAGATGCAATAACGGAGTAAACGATACAGCAGCCTGTCCTATATTTCATCCCTCTTCAAGGACCATAGCCATTTGTTTGTGCTTCTTTAATTTCTTTTATCAGTATCTTCTTGTTTTCTATGTTTTTAAGGTCTATAGTTTCCAGTGTACAGGTCTTTCATCTCCTTGGTTAAATTTATTCCTAAGTATTTTATTGTTTTTGATATTATTATAAAAGGGATTGTTTTCTCAATTTCTCTTTCTAATGGTTTGTTGTTAGTGTATAGAATCACACCTGGTTTTTTAATACTGATTTTTGGATCTTGCAACTTTACTGAATTCATTTATTTGTTCTAACAGTTTTTTTGGTGGAGTTCTTAGAATTTTCTCTATATAAGATAATGTCATCTGCAAACAGACAATTTTACTTCTACCTTCTGCTTTGGATGCTTTTTTCTTTCCCTTGTCCAGTTGGGCTAACTAGGATTCCTAGTACTATGTTGAATAAAAGTGGCAAGAGTGGGCATACTTGTCTTGTTCCTGATCTCAGAGGAAAAGCTTTCAGCTTTTCACCTTTGAGTATGATGTTAGCTGTGGGCTTGTCGTACATGGCATCTATTTTGTTGAGATACATTCCTTCCATACCTAATTTGTTGAGGGTTTCTAATGTGACATGATTTTGAATTTTGTCAAATGCTTTTTCTGCATCCATTGAGATGATAATATAATTTTTTATCCTTTATTCTATTGATGTGGTGCCTCCCATTTAGTGATTTTTATATGTTGAATTATCCTTGCATCCTAGGGATAAATCCCACTTGACCATGGTACATGATCCTTTTAATGTGCTGTTGAATTCTATTTGCTAGTATTTCGTGGAAGATTTTTGTGCATATGTACATCAGGGATATTTTCTTTTCTTGTAGTAGTGTCCTTGTCTGGCTTTGGTATTCTACTTGATTACTCCAATCAGTTCTTGGGTTAAATATCACCTTTAAACAATTTTTTAAATGAGGTATAATTGACATGCAACATTATATTGGTTTCAGGTGTACAAATAATGATTTAATATTTGTATATATTATAAAATGATTGCCACAATAAGTCTAGTTAACATTTGTTACCATACATAGTTAAATTTTTTTCTTGTGATGAGAACTTTTAAGATCTTTTGGCAACTTTCAAATACACAATACAGTATTCTTAACTGTAGTCACCATGCTGTACATTACATCCTCATGACTTGTTTATTTTTTAACTGGAAGTTTGTACCTTTTGACCCCCTTCATCCATTTTGCCCACCCGCCCCCCCACCCAGCCCCCTGCCTCTGGCAACCAATCTCTGTATCTATGAGTTTATTTTTTTGGTTTTGTTTTTGCTTTTGCATTTCACATGTAAGTGAGATCACATGGTATTTATCTTTCTCTGTCTGACTTAATTCACTTGGCACAATGACCTCAGGGTCTATCTATGTTTTCAAAAATGGCAGGATTTCCTTCTTTTTATGGCAGAATAATATTCCATTATATATCTATGTCTATATCACATTTTCTTTATCCATTCATCCATCAATTGACACTTAGGTTGTTTCCATATCTTGGCTATTGTAAATAGTACTGAAATAAACAGAGGGGTGCAGACATCTTTTTAAGTTAGTGTTTTTGTTTTCTTCAGGTAAGTACCCAGAACTGGAATTGCCAGATCATATGGTAGTTCTATTTTTAATTTTTTGAGGGCCCTCCATACTGTTTTCCGTAGTGGCTGCCCCAATTTACATTTCCACCAACAGTGCACAAGGGTTCTCTTTTCTCCACATCCTTGCCCACTCCTCTCATCTCTTGTCTTTTTGATAACAGCCATCCTAACAGGTATGCAGTGATATCTCATTGTGGTTCTGATTGGCGTTTCCCTTGCCTGTTTTTTTTCCCCCCACAATGCTAAATATTGTATATGAAAAACTAGAAATAATTTGATGCTTGGGATGATTTTTAAAAAATCTTTATTGGAGTATAATTGCTTTACAATGCTGTGTTAGTTTCTGCTGTACAACAAAGTGAATCGGCTGTATGTATACCTATATCCCCGTATCTCCTCCCTCTTGAGCCTCCCTCCCACCCTCCCTATCCCACTCCTTTTCTTTCTCCAGTGAGCCTTCCCTTTGCTTCTATTGGCTGTTATTCTAAGGGCACTAACAGTCTCAGGTCACCTCAACCCCAAAGGGTTTAGAATTGTTTGAACCTGGACTTTGTTTCCTGTTAGGGCCAGGCTGTTTCTGGTTTAATGTTGCTTGCTGTGCCCCTCAAAAGTTTGGGTATTTACAAGGACCCTCCTGCTTGGCAGGCCCTGGGTGCCACTTTTGGGTCTTAGCCCTGTGAGTCTATTGAAGGCTGTGCTCAGCTTCTCAATCGTACAGCCACTGCCTTTGGAATTGAGGATCATATTGAGAAAAGTTGTTGCAAGTGCTAATTGCTGTCCCCTTATCAAGTCATATAGTAGTATTTCATAATATTTATTCAGCATCACTTATTATTAATACGTTGGTGGATAGTGAAGTTACTTATAACTTTTCGAAATAGGTAAAAATCAATTATATTTAAAATGGAGTTTTTTAATTAGAAATCTGCCATTTTTTTGTTTTATTGTCTTTAAGTATGCATTGTGGTCAAGGAGAAGCCTGATGTTCATATGATTCTTTTTCTTTTGTAGGGAAGCTGTTCTTTCTCTTCGGAATAATTTAGGAGTGTTATTTTTCAGTCTTGGCTTGTGGAATTTGATGTGTTTAGTTGTAGGTTTGTGCTCATTCTCCAGATTGATACCTTTGGGTCTCTTCTTCTGCTCTGTAAAATCTTTTATTATTTCATTGATTATATATTTTTCTCTATTATCTAGCTTTCCTTTTCCCAATGATTCTATTGAATAGATTTTGGGTCTAATAGATCTTTTCTCTGCAACTCTTTATTTCATTGCATCTTCCATCATTTTTTCCTTTCACACCATGTCCTGTGGGTCCTTTGGCATGATTGTCTAAACTCACTAATTTACTCTTCAGCCTAATTCATTTTGCTATTCATCTCACCTTTTGAACCTACTTTTCTTTCCAAGTTCTCCAGATTTTTTCATAAATACTCTTCTAGTTTTATAGAAATGGTAAATAAATTCACATAATCTCATTATAGTCTTAACTTGCTCCATTAAATATTTTTCTATATGTTAGTTTTCTACTTACTGAATTGGAGTTCATTCTTTAATAGTTTTGGTTTTCCTCAGATATTTTCTGGTTCTTAGTTTATCTGCTCATATTTTCAGAATCATTTCCTGCTTACTTGCTTATGGATGCATGTTTTGACTAAAGAAGCTTGTCTTTGGAGAGATATGAATACTGAAGAACATGGTGTGATGGCAACCTATAATTTGGTTTTGAAAGCACCCCCTTCATCTCTCTCTGTGCCTTCAAGCTACCTGGAATTCTCTGGTTTTAGTGCTCTATTCACTGATAACTTTTGGAAGCAAACTCAGTTACTGTATCCTCTCAAGATATTTGTACAAGGTGACAGCTTGCGTTGATAGTTACCTAAAGCTCCATTATCATTCCTTATATCCTTTGACCCTCAGTATCCTCCTAACCTACTCTGATCTCAACACCATTTATTTACTCTGTGTATTTTCATTACAATTATATGTAGTCTTCAGTTCCTCTTTCATTCCTATTGGTTTTCTGTTCTTCAGAAATTCACCACAATTTTTTGTTTTCCAATAACATAAAATATTTTAGACAGCTTTGGTTTCATTTCAAATGATTTTGGCCTAGGGTGGAAGTGGTTGCTTGTGATCAGTCCACTCTGCTTTGCAATGAAAATCATACAGTTGCAGGGGTATAAACTGTAGAATAAAAACCTCAGAAGTAGTTTATATAGAAACACATGGTGACGGTTTGTGTCTACTTCTGGTGTTGCTATTATAGTGAGAGGACAGGTGTAGGAAGGTAAGCATGAGATTTCCAGAAATTGATTTGTAGTCCAAGTTGAGTATTGAATCTTTGGTCCTTGGTTAGCCAAAACAAAAAAACAAAAAAACAAAAAAAAGAGAGAGAGTGAGCCAACTGTATAATAAAGAATGAGCTAGAATACAAATCAGAGAAATTCTTCAGAATGAGTCAAGCAGGTCTTCTTACACAAAACCTCTTCCAAAAAACACAGGACACAGATGAGTATTTGATTCCAGGAAAGAAGTTTGAAGAAAATAACCATGTTGAAGAACAGGATTTTGGTTGATTTCAGGATACTGATTATTGACAATGATTGACGTTCTATTGGAGCCTTCACCAGAGAAGATTGCAGGTAGCTCTGAAGTAAAGCACTAGACCAGTAATTTTCTGTGGTATGTAAATAATAATCATTTTATTTCTTAAGCCATCTCAATGTATCCACCCTGAGTCTAGGTACTCAGAGAACGTCAGAAACCACTTAAAATATATTCATAATGAAAAACCAAAATTTAAACACAGTTAAAATCATGTATTATATGTTATTTTAAAAAGCCCATTACCAAAAGTGCACACTGGCATTGTACAACATGGAAACAATCCACTGAGGTCAAGTCAATTCTAGGAATTTTAGAAGTTTGAATCCATCTTTATGCATTTAAATTTGAAACTGAGTAACAAGAGTAATAGAATGATGTAAGTGGAAGGACCTGGAAACTCATTAGACTAACATTCACCAGCATTTTAATTATCTGGAATTTTAAAATAAACATGGTTTGGACCTTAAATTGTATCTGTGGTGATTGCCAAAGATAGCTGCATGTCAGAATCACAGAGAGGACATTTTCTTTTGAATGCAAAACCCCAGGTCTTACTCAGAGATTTCATTTCAGTTGGTTTTCAGGGGCCCTTGGGAATTTACACTGTTAAAAATCTCCCCAGATGATAGTGGACACGTAGCAAGATATCTGATTTAGAAAACTTCCTGGATTCTTCATGGTTCCTTCATTTATAGAATATACATGCTATATATTCTTTCTTTCTTTCTTTCTTTCCTTCCTTCTTTCTTTTCTCTTTCTTTCTTTCTTTCTTTCTTTCTCTTTTTCTTTCTTTCCTTCTCTTTCTTTCTTTCTTTCTTTCTTTCCTTCTTTCTATCTTTTTTACTAAAAGGTCTAGAGTTTTCCTCAAAATGCTTTTAGATCCCAATTGTTTTAGGGAAATAAGGCACAAAAATTAACTATAGCAGGAAATTAGCCTATATCCATGGAACCTAAATGGTTTTAAAGAGTCCCTCTCTTTTTTTGCTTTCAACACTACCCAATGAAGAAAAATAAAACTCCCCCCAAAGAATAGCTTTTGTAACTCTTATTCCAAGTTCACAAAAACAGGAAACATCTGAGCTCTAGCAAATCCTTTGATGAAAACTTGCAATACTAACTCCTCAGAAAAAGAGAACATAAATGAAATCTCTCATCTTCAGCATGATCTTTCACTGAGTTCATTGCCATTCTCTACGTAAGTCCTATGACCAATGCCAATGACCTGTGCCAATCACCCACAGATTTTCATAGTGTCAACTTGTGGCTGTTCCTGGAGTATCCAAATTTGCCTTTAGTATCCAAATTTGCCTTTAGTCTTGATAGTCTCTTCCTATTTGTTTTTAAACTTGTAACAAACCTGAAACATCTCACACTTCTTTCTTCCTTTCTCCCTCCCTCTCTTTCCCTCCCCTCCCCCCCTCTGTCTTTTTGCCTAGCGATTATCAATATGGAAGAAAATGTGCATTTGAATGCTGTTTCACAAAACCTATAACAGAAAAGACCCAAGCTGTCAATTTCACCACTTCACTCCCTAGATTAAAATTTTTCAAAGGCTTCTCATTTTTCTTAGGATGAAATAAAAAGTCCGGTATGCTGGTTATTCTCTGTTTGCCATCTTTTCCTCCCCTAATTTCTCTATGTCCCAAGAAAGACACTGGATGGGATGCACTGGCAGAGCATGAGGAGAGACGGAGGGTTTGGAGGTATTTCCTGCTGCTTCCCTGTTTCTGCCTTTCTTCTCTGCCAGCAGGTGTGGGTAGCCTCACCTCCACAGCTCCAGCTCCCACCAGACTCCAATACTTCTCTTCCTCCTTCTTGTTCTAGGGATGGTGAGAGCTTCCTGTTATGCTTTCTCTGGGTGCTGACTCCTGAAATACTGCCTACACATCTGAAAGTATCCCTATTGTTAAAATCTCATTATTAAACCATCTGAATAAGCTGTGTTTCCTCCTAGGACCTTGAGGTCCTGCATGATCTAACCTCTGCCTACCTCACCCACCCTTCACTCTATTCCAGCCACGGTTTCTCCTTCCCACGGGCATGTGCTACTTCCTTTTCCTGAAATGTTCCTCCTCACCCTTTTTCCTGGCTAAAGTCCCTTCCTCCCATCCTTCAGGTATCCATGTATTTGAAATGATTTGTAGATCAGTCAGTACCAAGAAGTTCCCAGCGAACATCTGACACTTACTGAATGTTTTCTGGTTGAGGATAGTAATGTTCATGCAAATTGCTTTGCCAACAAGTTAGCCCAGGGAAACAGCTATTGAAAATGCAGATGAAATTGCTGCTTTGTACATCTTTTTCATTATTTGGTTTAATAGATTGGACATACAAAAATTATTTTAACCTAGTGGAAAATCAAGTATGTTCGACCCCAAGCCTTTTAAAAAAAATTTGCTAGACATGTTTCATCCTTTCAAAACTTTATAGGAAATTTATTGGGGGCTTAGGGAGGAGAATGCTTATATATACTGTACAACAAACTTACATTCTCTTCCTTACCCCAATGTATTTCCTATAAAACTTCAAAAGGATGCAAAGTTTGCTTCTATATGATATTGTACAATGAAAGAAATAGAATGGTCTAGAATATTAATTGTTGCTGCAAGTTAGTTTTAAACCTACTTGGTTCTGAAGAAAACCTTATGCAACCGGGACCAGAAACAGCTTTAACTATTGATGATCGTCATTTGCTGCAGGATATACACAGCCGTGCCTTTTTAACTCAGTCACCTTTTGGTTTGATCTCTATGAGCATTGCCAGTGTTTGTGAGGATCTTGAATATTTCACTTCTATTGACCTCCTGATTAGAGTAAGGGTCCTCCTACTTTATACAGCATCTCACCTCTCTCTGAGCTCCTTCACATGCAGTGTCTAATCTTGACCCAGTGAGGGGCCTCTAGGCTCAGAATGTTCAACGCCTTGGAGAAGGCCACAGGTACTGAACGGGGAAGAGTTTTATAATAACCTTGGATTTTCTCTCACAAAGTTTGGTCTTTCTTCCACTGTTTTATATTTCTTTTACACATATCCCTGACTATCAAAAATTTGGGCCATCATCTCTTCCTCTGCTTCTGAAAATAGATTTATTTAAAAGGGAAAGGGAAGAGCTGACATTATAATTGGGCCAAGACAAAGAAAGCTGTATGTGGTTGTTTAACATGCCGAGCATTAATGTCTGGCAAATAGTAGGTGTTCCACAAATATTAGTTCTCTTGGAAGAGAACTCTGGAAAAGGGTTCTTCTGGAAACAAATAAACACAGAAACAATTGAGAACACTGTGTCTTAGTAAAAACTTGCCACTGGTATATGAGCAAAGAGCAAAAGCCGCTGGTGCCCCCAGATCATGGGGTTGAGTTAAACTGGTCTTGGATCTGACGTCTTTCCTGAATTAGAATGTAAAGGAGTTTGACTATTCATTTTAAGGTCATTTATTTAGAGAGTACCTGGACCATCTTATTTTTTGTCACAGATCATCTGCTTAATGAAAGCCATCAAGCGCATTTTGAGCTCAGTTAAACCCAGGATATGCCTCTGTATGTCATTGCAATACTTGTCTCCTCGTGGTCTGCAGAAGCCGGGGCCAGAGCATGGTACCAGGCTGAGTCCTTGTCCTATGGCTCCTTTGGTGCCAACTCCATAAATTGCTCAGTTCTCCTTTGCTTAGACATACTGTCTCCCATTTCAAGAGCAGTCATTTGCAATAACCTGATAAGATTAGCGGGCCTTGGTCAGGGCCTTTGGTCCACCTGCTGATGCAATCACCGAGGCAAATGGATGAGGCAGGAGTACACCTTGATGGTGGCTCAGGGGTGAACCTCCAGTTTAGCCCCTCACTTCCACAGCGGGATCCTTGTGTTTAAAACCCTGATCCCTCAGTGCCTAGTGGTCCAAGGAAAAAAGAACGATTTTAAGTGTAGGATGATGATGTTTTTCCTCCTCTCAAGCCATTTGAGACATTTAGCCCATTTGGATTCTTGAAGAAGTGGAGGGAAAGAATCAGGGGTGGGGGAAGAGGGACAATCCTCTTGAATAAAAAAGCCAATCATCAGGTGACACCCCCAGCACTAACATTTAGTAACTGATGATTGCTGTAACTAGGGCCATTGAGCTTTGCAAATATTATGCAGTAAATTTTAATTAGCACCTGGGGGATTGAAGAGTTTCAGAATAAGCTCTTGGGAGAAGCTTCCCCAGCCAGGGGCTGTGTGCTGAGTAATTTTAGATCAGCTGGCCTGTCAGAGTGGATCAGTGTCATCGCACCACTTATCCTGAGGAAAATGCACCTGCTTCTACATGGAAATAAGGGGCATTATTTGGTAATTTGTGCTGCTTATTTCCACTGCTCCCCTGGTTTGGCGAGTGGGGAGTATAAGGACTAAATCATGAGGCTTTGGAGGAGAAAGGAAGGAGGGTTCTATTGCCCTTCAAGAGCACATGCTGTCACAGGCCCTGAGGGCTTCCTCTTCCTCTTTTGGTTGCCTTGGGACCTCTCTTAGAACTGTATCAACATGGGATGCATTTTACTATGAGAACTGATGGTGCTATTTTGCAATAAAGATATTTCTTATTATTTTCTTTTTGTATGGGGAATTTATAATTGTATTTTGAAGGGGAGGGTGAGAAATTAGGTAAGGCGGAACACTGATCCACGACAGGGAATCTATTAAAGGCTAAACCAAAATATGGGCTAGAAATATTTAGAAACAAGTATGTGCAAAGATAAAATGTAAACCTCATTGATTTTTTAAAATTGCGCAGTACATGAAACACCTCCTAATTGTAAAAGAGTCAATGAATACAGAAATATTGAGCTAATATTTATAAATCAACTATCTAGAAGCGCTATGCTAAGCAAATTGTGTATGCTGTTTTTATTGTCCCTACTTATAGATAGGAAAAATGAACTTAGAGCAATTAATCAACTTACTCCAGGTCATTCAGGTACTATGTAGCAGTGCCTGGATTTGACCTCAAGCAATTTAACTTGAGAGCCCACACTTTCATAGTTCTGAGACATACATGTTTACATGTAAATAAATGTATGCATGCAAGATGTACACACATGTGCATATGTATATGCACACACATTCTTATCAGCTTACATTCACTCCTTTTTCTCACTGATTTTTGAATTGCTTTAAGAGCAAGGATTTTAACACTGAACTGAATAAATGTAACAAATATTTTAAGATGCACTTCAAAGAAAGCCTAGGATTAGTCATCAGGAAAATGCAAATAGAAACCAAAATGAGATACTGTTTCATACGTACTAGGATGGCTATCATCAAAAAGTCAGATAATAACAAGTGTAGGTGAGGAAGTGGAGAAATTGGAACTCTCCTACACTGCTGGTGGGAATGAAAAATGATTCAGCCACTTTAGAAAACTGTCTGGCAGTTTTCAAAAGCTTAAACGTAGAGTTACCATAGAATCCAGCATTTTCACTTCTGGGTATAGAACGAAGAGAAATGAAACCATATGTCTACACAAAATCTTGTACATGAACATTCATAGTAGCATTCTTCATAGCAGCCAAAAGGTGGAAACAGACCAATGTCCACTAACTGATGAATGGATAGACAGAATGGGACATATCTGTACAATAAAATGTTATTCTGCCATGAAAATAAATGAGGTATTGATACATGCTACAACATGAATGAACCTTAAACATCTTACACTGATTGAAGGAAATAGTCACAAATGCCACATACTGTATGCTTCCATTATATGAAATGTTCAAAACAGACAAATATATGGAGACAGAGAGCAGATTAATGGTTGCCTAGAGCTGGAGGGATGGAGGAATTGGGAGCTGGCAGCCAAGGGGTACAGGGTTTCTTTTTGGGGTGGTAAAAATATTCTAAAACTGATTGTGGTGATGATTGCACAACTGTAAATATACCAAAAGCCACAGAATCATACACTTTTGTTTTTAATTGGAGTATAGTTGCTTTACAATGTTGTGTTAGTTTCTACTGTACAGCAAAGTGAATCAGCTATACATATACATATATCCACTCTTTCTTTAGATTCTATTCCCATATAGGTCATTACGGAGTATTGAGTAGAGTTCCCTGTGCTATACAGTAGGTTCTCATTAGTTAGCTATTTTATACATAGTATCAATAGTGTATATATGTCAATCCCGATCTCCCAATTCATCCCACTACCTCCTTCCCCCATGGTATCCATACATTTGTTCTCTACATCTATGTCTCTATCTCTGCTTTGTAAATAAGATTGTCCATACCAATTTTTTCAGATTCCACATATATGTGTTAATATACGATATTTGTTTTTCTCTTTCTGATTTACTTCACACTGTATGACAGTCTCTAGGTTCATCCATGTCTCTACAAGTGACCCCGTTCCGTTCCTTTTTATGGCTGAGTAATATTCCATTGTATATATGTGCCACATCTTCTCTATCCATTCATCTGTTGAGGGACACTTAGGTTGCTTCCATGTCCTGGCTATTGTAAATAGAGCTGCCATGAACATTGTGGTACATGACTCTTTCTGAATTATGGTTTTCTCAGGGTATATGCCCAGGAGTGGGATTGCTGGGTTGCATGGTAGTTCTATTTTTAGTTTTTTAAGGAACCTCCATACTGTTCTCCATAGTGGCTGTAAATGAGTGACTTGTATGGTTTGTGAATTACATCTCAAAAAACTGTTAAAAAAAGAAAAACCTAGGTGCACATGGTGACTGAACATTTTAGTTGAATGACTTTGGTGGGATGAGTTACTTCATCATCGTTGTCGCGGCTGCACCGGTGGGAACGGGGCATGGGGCTCAGAGTGCCAACCGGGGGGCGGGTAGGTGGCAGGGGACGCAGGCATTGTCGGTTGGGTGCGAGTCCGCCGAGCCAACGAGCGGCTTCTCACCCCTTCTCTTGCCCGTCGGAGCCCCGTTCAGCCGGCGTCACCATGACCGAGGCCGGTAGCCAGGGCGGGAACCTCCGCGACAAGCTAGACAGCAACCAGCTGGCCCTGAGCCTCAGCGACCTGAATGAGGTCCCGGTCGAGGAGTTGGCTGCACCCCCCATCCACCATGCTGGATCTGCCCTGCAGTAAACGGTCTACTCTTCCGTCGGATTTCCGTGGCCTCACCCACCTGGTGAAGCTGGGCCTGAGGAAGAACAAACTGCGGCAGCTGCCAGCGGGTTCGGCCGCCCGGTCAACCTCCAGCACCTGCACCTCCTCCACAGCAGGCTGGTCACCGTGCCCGTCAGCTTTGCTCAGCTCCGGAGTCTGAGGCGGCTGGGCCTGAAGGGTAACCCCCTGGATCCTGGGGCGAGAAGCAGCGCAAGCAGGGCGCCAACAGGGTGTTAGAGCACCCGAAGGCGGTGCGGCTCGGTCAGGAGCCAGAGAGGCAGCGGCAGCCGGAAATAGACCGAGAGGCCGAGGAGACGTGGGAGGCCAAGCAGCGAGCTCAGGAGGCGCCGGAGCGGAACTGCGGAAGCGGAGAAGGCGGAAGAGAAGGAGCGCCGGAGAAAGCGGTAGGACGCCCTCAAAGCAGCCAAGCGGGAGCCGGAGGAACCTAAGAAGGAAACAGATCAGATCAGGCCCCGAAATCTGAGGCCGGCTCTCGGCCCCGGAAGCCACCACCCGGGAACCACACTCGATCCTGGGCTGCGCTGAGGCCGCTGCTGCTGCGTGTGGCTGGCGGGCTGCTTGCTTGTCGGGTGACGGAGCTGCAGCAGCGGCCCGACTGCACCAGCGTGAACACCATCTACGACAACGCGCTCCGGCGCTGCGCAGGCACGCCCTCCTCCAGTGGGTCCTGCAGACCGATTCTTAGCAGGGAGCTTGTCCTCCACGCCTGCTGCCCCCCAGCCTTGGAGCTTGGACTCCCGTGGAGTTGGGTTCTGCTGGACACAACCTCTTTTTAGTGTCAGACCTACCTGCCATCATCACATGGCTGCCGTTTGGTACTTGAGACCTCCTCTTTGTAAGACTCCTTTGTTCCTTCGTCAGGGTCCCCCTGGTGGAATAAGGAGAAATAGGAGGTGGGGATACCTCCTGCATGCTTAAAAGAGTCGGCTTGGGGTGGGGAGAGGAAAAAGCATAGCCTTTCCTAGTTGTTATACAAAGCTGTGTAAAGGCAAGACTCATTTCTACTAAAGGTCAGCTGTCACACTACATTTATAATTGTGTGTGTCACAAGCCCTTTCTTTCATTCCTCCCTGGGGAGCCAGGGCAGATCAGGAGGCAGTGTGTTACTGGGGACTAGGGGAACACCGTACTCGGCAAATCTAGTCTAAATGGGGGGGGGGGGGAGGGGCATACCTATTTTTTAAGGACCTCAGACATTCAGATATTTTAACAGTCATACAAGATCTCAGGCTGTGACAGGACTTTCAGACCACCCGGTCCAATGTAACACTTGTAGACAGGGAAACTGAGGTCTTCCAGGACTTGCCTCCGGTCTCCCAGCTAATTTGAGGCAGAACTGGATTCCCACCCTGGTATCCTTTCCATCATTTTGCCTCCTTTATAATGTCCTGAGAGAACAAAACTTACACCAGGATTGAGTGTCTCTTGGCTGGAATATAGAATCTTTCATGGGAAACAGATTCATGACCCACAAATAGAAATCTCATAGCCATGAGGGTCTTGGGCAGCTCTCGTAGAGTCCTGAGGCAATTTATGTGGCTTCTATAAAATGGGGACAGTCCAGGCTCCTTGCTTCAGTTTGAGAGCATTAATTCCCTGATTGCCAATAAACAAGAAGGTGGGCCCTTGCAAAGCCACATTGTCTATGACAGCTCTGTTACATAATCGGTGTGACTAAATACCTCATAGGCAACCTGAAAACTAAAGCTTCATAAGAGACTTTGGTTTAGAATTGATTCTAGACGTAACTACACCTACACAATGAAGGGAAATAAGTAGCATCATGGAGTTTAAAAGTGGTACATTAACGACTAGCACAAATGAGGGCAGAACTGTCCATTCTCTTGTCTGCCAGACTCAGCATTTTCTTCCTCTGTGGCCTCCTTTGCCTCTTTTCACAACAGCTAGAGGAAGGGATCAGAAATGGCCGTCATGGTGCTCCTTCACAGAAGACTCCTGACTGAAAGCTCCTTGCCTCTCCCCAGGGAGAGCAAGAACCTGTCATGCTCAGAGACAGAATGGGTTCCAGCCTTTTAGCACTAGTGGCCCATGGATAGGACTGACACTCATGACTGTCCTGATAGTGGAAGAAAAGACCTGTTCTTTTCTTCCTCAGGGAGGGCTCTGCTGCGTAGGCCCACACGTTACTCAGAATCACTTAGTCTTCCTCCAAGCTCCAGAGCCATTGGTACAAATGCTTTATCGAAACTAAACACATAGTACATAAGATGAGATTAAGAGAATGCAGAAGTCAGCATAGTGATCAGACCCCTGTTCCTTGGCTGGTTGAGGCAGCTTCAGTGGATGGCAGGAAGGCGGGAGCGCGTCCAGCCTTGTCAAGCAATCCGCCGAGGGCAGTTCAGCTGTGACCTCGAGATTAGACACTGAGGTTCTTTTGGATTTTTACAATTATTAAGTACGTGTCTGAGTGGTAAAAAACAAACAAACAAAGCAAAAACATTTTAGTTGAATGACTCTGGTGGGATGAGTTACTTCATTTTTCCAGCCACTCAGAGGCAGAGTATTAATGGCCAAATGCTCGTTTGCCCTGGTTATGAGCTAGGGGGTGCAAAATGGAATAGTGATCAAAAAACAGACTTTGCAATCAAATAGATCTCTGTGGTCTTCGGCAAATTATTTACCTTCCCTGAGCCTGTTTCCCAAGGTCTATTGTGGCTATTTTGAAGGGATGTTGTGACTTTAAAAGGTAAAAAATGTAAATTGACAGCGTAGTCCTTGATTCAGAGTAATTTCTTAAGCGCTTATTTTGGTTTAACCTCTTTTTTTTTTTTTAAACTGTTTGTAACTCTGCACATTTAGGAATTAACACTTTACCAAACAGAAATAATATAATCTGTGCTTCAGAGCAGGCAAGAATGAAAAGATTCGTACAAATCAAGGCTGAACCTGAAAGTAAAGTAAGTTTTTCTGGTATTGAAAAAAAATTCTTAATATATATAGTGACATGGCTCCCTGCATTTGGCAGATATTTGTGTGTGTATATAAATAATATGCTCTCTTTCCTCTGAAGTGCTGATACAAAAACAGAAGTTCGAAAATATCGCATGGTATTTCCACTCTTACTGGAGGCACGAAGGGTCTCAGAGGCTCCCATGTCACCTCAGTTGCCTGTGCTCATTTATATTATCTACTTATCCAACCTGTATATTTTTTTGAGCACCTTAGCATTTTCTGTAGAATTTATGAAATCTGCTACAGAAATGAATTTACCTTGAGGGTTCTCAGCCTAGGTTTATGTCACACTTTGATTTGAATGAAGACAAATGAATATACTCTTATTGTCACCTGTGGACTTAACCATCTGTTGTGCATTGCAAGGGCCACAGAAGAAATAGAAAGATCAGCCTGCATCTCAAAATTTTAATTGGAGAGACAAAAAAACAAATGCGTAAAATAGCTGGAAAACTGTAAGTTACATATATGGCAGTTTTAGCATTTTGGAAAGAAAACATTTTAGATATGCTAAGGCAGGAAGAGAGGCTAGATGGCAAGATCTGAATAGATGTTTGAGAAGTGAAAACGAGCTGGTAATCATACACCATGAGAAGGGGCTTTTGTGTTGCCACAATGAACATTTTCAAGTGTTGTTGTTTCTTTTCCTTTCTTTAATAATTCTCCTTCCCTCCATCTTCCTCGCTTCTTTATCCTCCTCCTCCTTCTTCTTGTGTATCAATTTTCAAACATTTTAGTGTCATCTAAGAGTAGGTTGAGGTTTAGGGTACGTGATGCTGTTTATAAGCCTCAGACTATTCAGGTGTGTATCTTTATGTATATTACCTACTGGAAGATGCTTTGTAAGCCTGAATTTCTTTAATACCTGCCTTTGATTTCTACTTTACTTAGGTTATATTTACCATACTAAGTAATCTTTGAATAGCACTAAAAAGTTTACCTAGAATTCTCATAGATTATCTCATTTAATCTCATAATTATCATGTCAGGTAATTTCTTGTTAGCTCATTTTACGTATAATATACTGAGACTTAGAGAGAATAAGTATTTTCCTTAGATTGCTCAAAGATAAAATGAGTAATTCTAAGGTCCCAAGTATCCTTTAAGCATTTCTAAAAAATACATGCAAGAGAAAAGATTGTGAAATGTAGTCAAATGGGAATGTCACTTTTTTGTTATGCAAAAGTTCTAAAGCTGTGAAAGGTATAAGGGGTGAAAAAGTTTTCCAGCATACTAAAGAAAAGGGCTGAACGTAACCCCATGGGCTTTGCTGGAGGTGGCAACCCAGTTCAGCTACCATTACTCCAACAGCCCAGGTAAGAGAAGACAGGCATTCAAAAGCAACTTCAGCTACCATCACTCCAACAGCCCAGGTAAGAGAAGACAGGCATTCAAAAGCAACTTTGGTGAAGGAAACTTCCTTTGAAGGAGACTGACAGCTCTCTTTTCTCTTCCTTAGGAAGGGGAGAGGGTAATTCCCCCTTCTATGCCAAGTGAATATGGTCCCACCACTAAATATTATGGCATCTGCAAGAGACAGACTGGCATCTCCCTCTGGTTGGAAGAGTGATGAGACTTTTAGGTGCCCCCATACAAAATCAGTCTTGAGAGTTTGATTTATGTCCCTCGAAGCCTGGGGAGGGGCACGGGGCCTGGTGTCTGCCTCTCACTTGGAAAAGTCTGAAGGCCCAAGGCTGGATGGTGGTGACTGCAAAAACAGAGGGGACAGATCAGTAGTGGCTGAAGCTGCATTTCCCCAAATTGGAGGAGCCAGTGTATGTGCTTTCCCATAGGACACTGTGAAAGGTAGCCAGGCTTCAGACGTC
The DNA here is from genome assembly GCF_028023285.1 of Balaenoptera ricei. Lineage (NCBI taxonomy): Eukaryota > Metazoa > Chordata > Mammalia > Artiodactyla > Balaenopteridae > Balaenoptera > Balaenoptera ricei. The sequence continues at coordinate 82,685,999 of NC_082644.1, forward strand.
TTGAAAGGATCTTAACTAAGAAGAGCATGTGCATGGGCATCTCGAAAAGCCAGTTCATGTGCTGTACAGCAGGGCCGTCATTTGGTTATTTACTGGGACAGGCAGAAGACATTTGCTATCTAAGAAAGTACTAAAAGCTCTGGCTGGAAGCAGCAGAGACGTTGGGAGACAAAGGAGAGTGAAAAAGCCAGGTGTGATATTCAAAGTATGTCACCATTGGTGGGGCACGCATGCTGACCAGCCAGCAAGGATGCCCGCCGGGGCTGCTGTGGGCTGGCAGAATACCAGCCTAAAGAAAGTTCGTCTTGTTTCTCCTTTCTCACTGCTACTCTCCAAACGCCAGGTCAGACTTGAACTTAGGGAACAGGAAAGAAGCTCTACTACATTGGATATGATATTAAAATTTAGATTTAGACTAAAGTATCTAATACAGAAGTTTTAATACAGAAAACACACCTTTCCCGACCTCTTGGGCCTGTTGGAGATGATGTGTAGAGGAGGAAGAGTTCTCTCCTACAGAGAGTCTCACAAGGCTGGTGGGAGACAAGTTCATGCTGACTGTACCCTACCCAGTTCAGCAAGCTCACTCAGTGATTTACACGTAGTGAATATATTTCCATAAAATGACCATGAACTCTATATAGAGAAAAAAAGTTTGACATGACCTTGGCTAGCGTTTCATGAGTGAGATGTAGAACTGGGGTCCATTCAGGTGAAGGTGTCTGGCCAAAGTCGTACACACAGCTCAGTGGGTGAAACACTCGTGAAAACACTGACTCTGATGCCAGGTTTCTGGAGGAAGGTCAGCTGCTCCCTTTACTAACGGAATGACATGTTGAACTGCTTAAAGTTACACAACGCACATATGTGGTTTCTCCTGTAAACAACCGGGAAAGGATAATTTGTTGTAGCCCTCAGGAGTAAACAAGATTCTTGGTAAGACTCTAAAGAAAGTAAAGATAAAAGGAGGAAAAGCTTTATCTTATATTGTTACAAGTTCACTTAGTTTTGGAGGAAACGCTGAAGGCTAGCAAACAGCCGGCAGAATCCAGTTATTAAAGAGAGGAACCAGAGCCATACCAGAGAATTAGAGACCAGTGAGAGTAATGGTGACCTCCAAGGGATGGCCAGAGAAAAATGTTTTGGAGGATCCAGCAGAATTGGAAACAAGCATTTTAATCAAACTAAGGCAAAATGTAGGAAAGAATGCTTCATGTGTGGAAAATGCTATTACTGAGGAAAGCATTTTTTTTTTCTTTTTTAAATGATTGTTTCAAAACACTTTACTTTCCTCTAGTTTGTGTTTTTCCTATTGTGCTGTACTTTGATACATGCCATAATCTCTTTTTTATTAAAAAAAAGGTGTTGCCTTAGGGGGTAGATCTCTTGTTTTGGAGAAGTTTAGGAAGAAAATTCAACAGGGTAAGAACTAACTGAGATGCTAAAGCTTCTCTCATGAAATTTAGGTTCTAATGCAAATATACAGTAAAAAAAAAAAAAATCAGTAAACTATTGTGCACAAAACAGCAAGCAAGTAAAGGGATGTAGGGAGTCCTAAGTGTGGCTGGGAGAAAGGACCTGTAGTCATTTTAAAGAGTAGCTATCATTGACATGGAAAGAAATATGCCATATCATATGCCATGCCATTAGGCTTGATTCTGACCTGGAAAAACTGATACCCAGAGCATGCTCGTTTGTTATATGTCTTTTCTGCTTTTGAAACACAAGTTCCTTTCCTCCTACTTCCCTTCTTACTCTTCCCTTAAAAATGTCACTTCCACCTTATCAGAGGCTGATAACGTGGCTGGTGGCATCCCAGCAGGTTAGCAAAGGCAGTTCTTGTTTCTTGAATCAAAGATGTACGAGGAGCACATATGCCACCACAAACAAATTAGTGCTCGGTTTGTTTGCTTGTGGATCCTCACAACTTCATTGGTGTTTTATCAGTAAAAATGTCAGTGTTTTTAATAGCTAGCTGGAAGATAGGATAGGCCCTGGTCCAGAGTTAGTCCAGGCTTCTTAACTGTAGCTGCACATGAGAATCATCCAGGGAGCTTTGAAAAGTGCAGATGCTAAGGTCTAGGGCCAGAGATGCTGATTCAGTTGGCCTCCATGGGGCCAGATGTTGATATTTTTAGACGCTGTCCAGTGATGCTGGAGGCGGCCAGGGCTGGGGACTCAAAGGTGTGCCAGGCAGCTGGCAGGTACTTTCAGAGGAATGTGCCACAGGATTTAATCTCACAACAGTACAACAAAGGTATTGGGCATTCTCATGTGCAGAGGAGACTATTTCTGAGAGCTGCTATGATTTTCCCAGAGCCACACCACTAGGTTGTAGAAGGGTGTATTTCATTTCTGACTTCGTATTTGGAAATTGTGGGTTGGAAAAGCTAATTCAGTTCCACTCAAATAAAATGGTTTACTCGTGAAACGTTTTCCCACCATCTGCGCCTCCGAAAATAGAGTGGCAAGTTCTATTATGGAACTGTAGAAAGTTTGACCCCAAATGAATAACTGATAAAAAGTGAAATTAAATAACATACCTGGTTTTGGAGAGGGGATCCCAAAACAGGTATCTTAAAATTATTTCTGTTGTTTGCCTTTGTATTTATACATTTCAAAGGAGAGAATTCAGCAAAGCTTTTTTCTTTTTTAACATTTGAAACAGCATTTTTTTCATTGTTTCCAAGCAAGTTAAACCCAGGCAGCACTAGAAATTTCATGCAATAGGTTTTTCTTCCTGATAACACTTGAGTAGTGTAAAATAAAACAAAAACTCACTTTTGTTAAGAGATTTTGAATTATTGCTTTAGTTATAAATTCCAAATATAGAGGGTATTTTTACAGTGACTTAGACAAACACGTGCTTCCCTGTATTATGACCATATTACAGCCCTGTACATATATGAATCTTAGTATACAAATGACTTTTTTCAATTGAAAGATGAGTTTTGCATATGATATAAAATACAGAAGGTTAAAAAAAAGGGATGATAGTGAAAAGAAAGTGCACCTGACAGCCTAGAACCATTGTTCCATTACTCCCGGGAGTTAACTATTTTTACACGTTTTCCTTTGTGTAGCTATCCTTCTAGCAATACTTCATACCTCTCCAAACATACAATACATATATTTATCTTTTATATGAATAGAAGCATACCAAGAATTCATACTATTCTGCATCTTATTTCACTGAATAGTATTTCTTGGAGGTCATCCTCTTTCAGCACATACAGACCTACTTCATTATTTAGTGTTAGATTGTACGGATCGCCATAGTTCACTTAATTAATTCCCACTGATGGACATTGATGAGTTTCGAGTGTTTTAGGATTATAAACAATACTACCACATGCGCTATGAATTGTCTGAACCATCTCGCACTTCAGCCAATAATGTATAAGTGTCTTCTACCCTAACCTTTGGTGAACTGTATATTATCACATTTTAAAATTTTTATCTAAATCCAATAGGTGCAAAATGCTTACTTATGGTTTTAATTTATATTTTGTACATTGAGTAATATTGGCTATGCATTCACATTTAAAAAGCAACTTCTGTTTCTTTTTCTGTGAACTGCCCAAACCTACTCTCATATTTGGAAAGGGTATAAAGATAAATAATGTTGCAATTACCCGTATACCCACAACCTAGCTGCACATGTAGAGCACTACCCATGCCCCCCAAAACCTTGGGGATCCCACCTCCATCTCATCACTCAAAGGCAATGAGCATCCTGAATTGCAACTACCATTCTCTTGCTTCTCTCAATAGTTTTATAATCTCTGAGTTCTTAAACATTAGATCATCTAGTTTTGTATGTTTTTAAAGTTTATATACATGAAATCAAACTATACATATTTGTTTGTGACTTTATTTTTTTCTTTCACTCAAAAACATTGTCATAATATTCACTTATATCCACACCCAAGTATTGGTGTCTTTTAAGTGCCCCTAACACTTCTTGGGTATTGCCTCTTCAGAAGTTACTGTCCCCATTCTACAGTTCCTCATCCTGACTCCGTGTCTTTTCATTTCTTCGTAACGCTTTTATCACTCTCTTTATGTTACATTTTAGAAGTAGACTTATATTCATCTTCTAGTACACTAAATCTTTGTCTATTTAATCTTATCTTTATCTTTTAAATTTTTATATCCATTTAAAAATTTCTGGAATACACATTTGTTTCTTTTTCATTCTCCTTAGTCTTTTGTTGCAGTCTGCTTTCCTTGCTTATATTTTAAGGCTTTTTAGTCTCTTAAATATAGAAATAGTTATTTCATAGTCTTCATTTGATAATTCTGATACCTGAAGTGCTCTTAAAGTTGATTCTGCTCTTTGCTATTTATTCTTTTTTTTATTTGACATTTTATATTTTTATTTTATTTTTATTTATTTTCGGTTGCGTTGGGTCTTCGTTGCTGCACGCGGGCTTTCTCTAGTTGAGGAGAGTGGGGGCTACTCTTCGTTGTGATGCACGGACTTCTCATTGAGATGGCTTCTCTTGTTGTGGAGCACAGGCTCTAGGCACGCAGGCTTCAGTAGTTGTGGCTCACGGGCTTCAGTAGTTGTGGCTCATGGGCTTCAGTAGTTGTGGCTCACAGGCTCTAGAGCTCAGGCTCAGTAGTTGCGGCGCACGGGCTTAGCTGCTCCGTGGCATGTGGGATCTTCCCGGACCAGGGATCAAACCCATGTCCCCTGCAGGCAGGTGGATTCTTAACCACTGTGCCACCAGGGAAGTCCCTCTGCTATTTATTCTTGCTGTCACACATGGTACCTTGAGCTCTTTGCTACTATATACAGTATCTTTTTTACAATTCATCTTCTAATTGTTAGTCACTAGTATACAGAAATATAATTAATGCTTATTATAAACTGATTTTTATCCAGTGTTCTTGCTAAATTCATGAGTTAATTCTAACTCTTTAACTAGATATTCTTGGATTTTTCTACATACACAATCATTTGTAAATAATGGCAGCTTTCCAGTCTTCCTTCATTTATACCTTTATATCTTTTATTTCTTTTCTTTTTAAATTTCATTAGCTACAATCTGTAGAGCAATATTAATAGAAATTAATACCAGGTATCTTCATCTCATTTCTAATTTCAGGTGCTTAGCTTTCAATATTTCACCATTAAGCACCATGTTTGCTGTAAGTTATTTATAGATAACCTTTAATGAATTAAGGAAACTTTCTTTTATTATTAGTTTGCTAAGAGGTTTTTCTTCCTTTATCATGAAAAAAATGTTACTTTTTTTTTTTTTTTGCATTCTCAGAAACATGGGATGATTTTCAGTTTTTACTCAACCTAAGCCCATCTACATTGTAGTATATTATTATCTTATATAATGCTGGAGTCAATTTGCTGATTTTTGGTTTAGGAAGTTTGTATCCATGTTCATGGAGAAAATTGGCCTATAATTTTCCCTTCTTGTTATGCCATTTTCAGTTTTGGTATAAAAGTTCTGCTGGCCTACACAAATTATTTGAGAAGTAGTTCCTATGTTTCTGTTCTTTGTAAGAGTTTTTATAATATTGGTGATGTTTCTTTCTCAGATTATTGGTAGAATTCACAGGGAAACCATCTGGACCTACAGTTTTCTTTGTGGAAACATTTTTTTAAACAGCTTTATTGATGTGTAATTTACATACCATAAAATTCACTCATTTTAAGTGTAAACCTCAATGATTTTTAGTAAATTTACAGAGTTTTGCAGCTATCATCAAAATCCAATTTTAGAATATTTTCATCACCTCAAAAATATTCCTCATGCCAATTTATAGTTATTTTAACTCCCATCCCCCAGTTCTAGGCAACCACTAGTCTACTTTCTGTCTATATAGATTTGCCTTTTCTGCACGTTTGATATAAATGGAATTATACAATATATGACCTTTGTCCCTAGTCTCTTTTACTTAACATAATATTTTTGAGGTTCATCTATGTTGCAGCTATCTGACCAGTAGTTTGCTGAATAGTATTCTATAATATGAATATACCTTATTTTGTTTATCCAATCACCAGTTGATGGAGATTGGGTGTTTCCACATTTTGGCTATTTCTAATAACGCTGTTATGAACATTTATGTGCAAGTTTTCATTTCTAAGAGTAGAATTTCTGGGTTGTATGGTATAATTATGTTTAATAATTTAACAAACTGCCTAACTGTTTTTCAAAATGGTTGCACCATTTTACATTCCTACAAGCAATGTTCCTGTTTCTCCACATCCTGCTGCGGTTATCTGCAATTGTGATGCTACAGTCTCAGGCTTTATCAACCAGAGATTGGTCCCATGGACCACCCAACTGCCACCCAGCTGATAGACATGTTCCCTGGTGGGCTTCACCAGAACCGTGCCCTGCCACTTTTGCCCTGATGCAAATCTGAAGGACGGAACTAAAGCACAATATCTACAGTTATGGTGGACTTACTCTGTGCCAGGCGTTTTTCTAAACATATTAAAGAGATGATCTCATTTAATCATCACTCCGATCACCCCATTTAGTAGATTAGGAACCTGAGACTCAGAGGTGAAGCGCCTTGTCCAGGGTCTCCCTGCTGATCAGAGGCTTGGGCCCAGCCAGTGGTTGTGAGGCCCATGCTCTTAGTCTCCTCGTGGGGCAGCTGATGGCCACATTCTTGGCCCACATCCCTGGACCAGGATCTGCACATGATCTGGGAACCAGAATGGAACAGGAGGGGTAATAAGGGCTCAGTGACCCAGACAAGGAGTCTGGCTTCTAGAGGGTTAAATCTTCATGTACACAAAAGTCCAGATATCTAGAAAATCCATCTAGCCTGTAGATTAAGGCAGCACCTCCAAGAAGGCCTTCAAAGTGGAGGCAAAACTTAGCCTCAGCCAGAGAGATTTACATGCTTTCAGGAAAAATCTCCAAAAATAACTAGCCTGTAGCTGCAAGCTTGGAGAATATAAATGGAGTTATTTGCCTGGATCGGGGTGCACGCACACACACACGTGTGTGTGTGTGTGTGTGATACATACGAGCATACACACAGCAGTACAGGTTCTAATATTTCCTTTGAACTGTGATGAAGATGACCTTCACATTTTCTCATTTCTGCTGGAGAGCTACATATATTACTCTACGCAGAGAAGAAACTCATTTGAACTAGTCAAATAGAGGGAAATGAATCTTGCCATTTCTGCTTCCTGTTGTGCCTATTGATAGTAAGTTGTACAGCGGTTTATCCCACATGCTGCTTAGGAATTCCGCTAACGCTTGCGGTTTACATTTCCAGGACCAGGAAGGAAACCCTGGTAACATCTTTGGACCTGAAGATAAGAATGATTAATTTTTCCGAACTTATGCTGTAGTTTTGTCCTGTCACTCTGAGAAACCTTTCAAAGCTTTTGTTGAGATGATGGGTCTCTAGATGGCAGTCATGTGAACAAGTATTTAGTTTAAGTACAACTAATCAGTGATGCTGAGATCTGTTTATCCCGCAGTTCACTAGACACAATGGGAAGATAAAGTTCATAACATGGCCCCTCCTTTAAGGCTGTCACGGTATCCTTGGAGCTGAAGTAGCACCTATGATATAAGCAGAGAAGTGTTGGGTGCAAATTAGTATGCTACTGACTATAAAGACAGTCTGAGTTTAGAAAAAGAAATCAGACAATAAAAGTTCACTCTTTAATGTTTGCAGAGGTTTTCATTTTAAACAGCAAACATTTATGGAGAAAAGGCAACTTAGGGAACAAGAATGTACATCAAATTTGGCAAGTGGTAGTGGGATATCTGTTATTATAGTCATGAATCACATACATTTTCCCCAAATGACAATGAAAGTTTACTATGTCTTCCACTACTGGTTTTGTCAGCTGTCACTGGCATTTCATTGGCTCAAGTTACGTTTTCTTCTGGTAGTGGAATCTCCTCATATTATTGTTTTACAATTATGTATTTTCTATTTAGATACTTTTAGAAGGATGAATTCCAGCACAGGCTGGGGTGTTAATTAAGCAGTCTATGTTAGAGACAAAGCCATGAACCTCCAGGGGTGTACAATTCAGTCAAGTTGTCAGAGGTGAACAGAAAGCTGTAAGACAACTTAAGATGCAACAAGCAATTTAAGCCTTAAAAACAGCTTTGAGAGAGGCTGCCTCGTGATCTACTACATTGCAGGCCCTATTGATTCTGCCAGAACCCCATAGCTGGGCAAACTGGAATCCATGGGGCTCTTAGATAAAAGACCCTCTGTCTTGCTTAGTCTCCCTTCTGTACCAGGTACCCCAAAGATTCTTGAGGTGACTGCTACTTTTCAATCTAGAAGGAAACCAGTGGAAACAAATTTCCCATTTCAGACTGCGGGGAATTAATTAACACTCTCAAAAATAAGAACTAAGGTTGCTTACATATTACAGATAAAAATAGTTACAATCCGATATTTTAAAATAAAAACCCTCTAAAATGTATTTATTCTTGAAAGACAATTAAAACTTTGTTTTGTGTTTTAACTACATAAAATAATTTAGTCATTCATCTCTCTGTCTTTTGATAAAAAGCAATTAAACACTGATCCAGGGGGAATATTGATAAACTCCCCTACCTAAATATTTTTTCCAGCCAAAAATATCCTGATTTCAAAACAAGAAAAGATTTTCAACACGTGTGATTGTGTTTAGCTTGAAATTTTTTATCATTTAAAAACTGTTCTAAAAGTAAATAGGACTTCCCTGGTGGCGCAGTGGTTAAGAATCCGCCTGCCAATGCAGGGCACACGGGTTCGAGCCCTGGTCCGGGAAGATCCCACATGCCACGGAGCAGCTAAGCCCGTGTGCCACAACTACTGAGCCTGCGCTCTAGAGCCTGCGAGCCACAGCTACTGAGCCCGCGTGCCACAACTACTGAAGCCCGCACGCCTAGAGCCCGTACTCTGCAACAAGAGAAGCCACCACAATTAGAAGCCCACGCACCGCAATAAAGAGTAGCCCCCGCTCACCACAACTAGAGAAAGCCAGTGCACAGCAACTAAGACCCAATGCAGCCAAAAATAAATAAATTAATTAATTTTAAAAAAAGTAAATAGGCAAAAAATTAAATAAACCTATAGAAAAAAGGGAAAGGACATGAATAAATAGTTTGACAAAAATAAAACATAAATAGCTTCGGAACATATGAATAAATACTCAATTTCTCTTATAACTTAATATAAAAATTTAAAACAATTGTGAAATACCATTTTAACTTTCATTTTGCAAAAAGAAAAATGGTAGTGCACATCACTGGCAAAAATGTGGGGAAATGAGCAATTTCAAACCATATTAATGAGAATATACATTGGTACACTCTCTTTGAAGCACAGTTTAGAAATATCTTTCAAATTTTTAAATTCAGATATTATTTGACCTGGCAATTGCATTTGTAGGAATCTACCCTGTGGATATGACTAACATGTGTGTGAAAGATATGTGTCTGTTGCTATTAGTAGTGAGTCTAGAAATATTCTAAAATGCCCATTAACAGGAAACTGATTCAATAAATCATGGTATATTCATATAAGGGATTGCCTTGCAGCCATTTTTGTAAATGAGGCATCTTCCTATATACTGACATAGAACTCTAAGGTATATTATTAAGAGAAAAAAAGAAATCTGTTGAGGAGGGTAACAGGGCACAATAATCTGCATAGAAAATATACTTAAGAACCTTTAAATAGTAGCTCCCTGTGGGACGATGTGGAATGGGAGGGATAATTATTTTCACTGTTTACCTGTTCTGCTATTTTGTATGTATATTTCCTACTTTAATTATAATACTAAAATCTAGTTAAGAATGAGTAAAGTGTACCATGCCAGCATGGATATAGTCTGAGTTCTATAGGCCTTTTAAGTTAATATACCTCTAAGAAAAGTAGGAAAAAACACTTAGCTTAAATATGCAACAAGGAAATTACGTGAGAGATGAATAGAGAGATGAGCATTCAGGATGCGCATCTATTTCAAATCCAGGCAGAACGTTTCACAGTTAACCTTTAGGCAATGTGTTTACCAGTCCCACTAGCTAAGCTCCTCACATTGGATTAAAAGAACACAATTACGGCTAAAGGATTAATAGAAACACTCCTGAAAATGTTGTGACTCTAAAAGGAAGAGGGCTGCAATTCTCTCCCGTATTGCCAAATTGTTTTTTAGGTCTGGTTTATGTAGGTGTTTTAATCATTTGCCCAGCTGCCATCAATTGCAATGTGTTTTCTTTTCTTCACTAATAATACACCTAGCTATTTGTTAACATTTTCATAACTCAGGCTTAGCGTGTGGTGGTTACTTGATTCACTTGACATTTTGCTTGAGCTGTTTAAAGGTTGGTGGTTGTTTTTCTGAAGTAGCACTAATTCGTGGGAGTTGTAACATCCCTGTGGCTTCGTGGTTTCTGCTTTCCTCTCCACTGAGGTTTCCACTGAAAGAACCAGCTGTTTATTGAGAGCTCACGACTATACACAAAAATATTCATTGCCAGTGGATTTCTGAAGAGTCCTCTTTTAAATGAGATGCATTTTAAATGCACACAGAGGAATATATGCAGGTTGCACACCTCCCAGGTCAGTGTCCACTTGTAAATGAACTTCAGTTGGTTTTCAGTCTATAAACTGAAAATATACTGAGTCCAAATTCTGCTTTCTTTTCTGTTTTCAGTGAGGACAATAAAAGCCAGTGCATTTGGCTTTTATGCTCAAAAGTCTTCTTGTCCTATCAACTAAAAGTCGAATTGAATATTCCCAGGCCACAGAACCCCTCTCACTCTAACTGGAAGTTACACACCCAAGATGGGCGTCACGAACAGAAAATCATGTACATAGTAAATATTTTAAAAACTCTTTCTGGCCACAACAGGGCCTTTTGATATTAGGATTGTGTTCATATTTTCTCTTCCTTTTGGAAGTCAATATCAGAATCAATAAGGGATCGTATCTACTTAACAGTCTTTGTCCAGAAACCTAACATACATAATTTGGTACCAATTTTCACAAAGTAAAACCACTGTCCTTGTGAAAATCAACTAAAAACGAATATGCTGATTTTAAATAGAGTTCTGGTTCCAACCCAAACTGTGAAAAGTAAAGCAATACATTGAAAGCAAAAAAGTCTTCACTGTTAGAACACACCTTAGAAGATGTGAGACTATTTTTTTTCTCTTTTTTAAGTGGTTATTTTTAAGAGTGTGTAAGATCCATGCATAGTTTTGTGTTTGCAGTGGTATTGAATGAGAAACAGGGTGTTGGGGTGTGCAATGAGCATGGATCAAATAAACAGCATTTGTTTTTTCACAATTAGGTCCTTTGCTGGCTGTCTGAGCAAATAAGCCAAGTACTGAATGTTCTTTGCATAAATATGTCTCTCATCACAAAAAAGTAGCCAGGTAATTAATCAGCCACAAAGCACAGTACTAACAGCATCAGAAAAGCTGTGTGGCCAGTGTCTCCAGTGTTCTCAATCTGCTGGTGTTTCATGAGTTCCCAAACTGAAAAGTAAAGTTAGATTAAATTAAATTAAAATAACATGAAATAAAAGCCCAAACAGGATCTGCTATGGAAAAAGCAGTTTGAGTGTATGGGCCATACAATAAGAATTGCTTATTTAAACAGAGGTAGTTTCAAAATCACTTTCTGTAGGCTTAGGAAATACCTGAATTTTACTTTTTCAGCTTTCCAATCCCTTATCTAAAATTAATTTGGTCAGTTGAGTTTTGGAATTCAGATTTTTTTTCAGACTCTATAGAGGTAACACAGTGCATCTACACATATAGTATGTAGTGACCCTCAGTGGGATCTAGGGCAGCTCCCCCTAATCAAACACATTAAGATTTCTACAACAAAAAGCAGAGATATTCACATTAAGTGAGGTAAATAGACTCCAAATAGTGTCATATCAGTTCAAGTCAGGTTTTGCCACTAAATAAATATGCTGCTAATTTTTTTAAAAAAAACTTTTGATTTTCAGAGTTTCTGTATTTGATAACTGTGGTAAGGGATAATGGAGTTGTATTAAACTGGCACTACACAGCAGGCAAGATTATGTAAAAGCCTTTTCCATTGTCACCAGAAAAACTGTGTCCCTCATCTTCTTTTCTCTTAACGTGGAAATACACAATTGGTAAAGAGCTACAGTTCAGGAAGAACACAGTGAATGAGAGGCACTGGCACCAAAAATTTAAGCACACCCCTCAAGCAGGATTCTCTCTTCTAGAAGCTGGGAAGACACATGGGGTTGGAAAGCTGCATTGGCTGATTTGAACTGGGTACTGTATCTGTGAAAAAGTTAAGCCCCATGCCTCTCATTCAGTTTGTGAGCTTTCATTGATGTAATTGAACTTCAACCTTGAGGGTTAAAGTGTGGGGGACACTCAGGGAGTTTCGTTGCCATTAGTGATTGTTATCCTGGTTGCTGCTCATCTGACATTTTTAGAAACTATCAGTGGTTTAGAATGGTGACAGTTTTAATCACGATGTTAGACTCAATGTTTCTGATGATCTCATTGATTAAATGGAATCAGCTACATGGCAGAAACTCATTTTTTTTTTCACAGTTGAAAAATAATTTATTCAAGTATAACATGCATATATACACAAATTATAGTCATTTAGGCTGATGAATTTTCACAAATTGAACATTTTCGAGAAAACCAAAATTCCAATCATGAAACAACACTACCAGCATCCCAGAATTCCACTTTGTCTACTTCAAGTCACTGTTCCAAAAATAAAACCCACTTTCCTGTCTTCTACCAGTATATGAGTTTACCTGTGTTGTAAATATATATACACATACACACATACATATGATCAAACAATATAAACTCTTTGCTATACATTTTCTTTAGCATTTATTTAATATAAATTTATTTATCCATATTTTTGTGTATAGTTACATTGTTCTCTTTGCATAGAATTACATTGTGAGAAAATACTGCAATTTATTTCACCATTCCACTATTTTTCAGCTTACTTGTAGTTTCTGAATAGTACTACTACGAACGTTTAGCATTTCTTTTTCATGAACATATGCATGCAGTTCTATGGGTTATATGCTTAGGAATAGAATTGCTAGATTATAGGATATGCTTATGTTCAGCTACAGTAAATCTATCAATAGCATTTTAAACTGCTTGCACAAATTTGTACTCCCATCAGTAGGAAAAGAGTTCTGACTATGCCGTGTCCTTACAACACTTCCTATTTTCGGACTTTTTTATTTTTGTGTAATAGTAACACATCATGGTTAAATTTGCATTTCTCAGAATAATGTTAAGTATCTTTTCATATATTTATTAGCCACTTGGATACACTTTTTTGTGCTTGTCCAAGTATTTTGCCCATTTTTTTTCCTACTGGTTTGTTAATCATTTTCCTATTGATTTACAGTGCTCTATATATTCAGGACATAAGCCCTTTGTCAGATATGTGTTGCAAATATTTTGTCTCACTCTGTGGGTTACCTTTTCATCCTTTTTGGGTCATTCTTGAATGAATTAAAGCTCTTAATTTTCAAATTATCTAATCTGTTATTTTTCTTTACAATTAGCTCCCTGTTTTAGAAATCTCTGTTTACTCAAGGGTCAGAAAGATGTTTTTCTATGTTTCTTCTTAAAATGTTGCTGTTTTACTTTTTTGTTTTGAGTACATTTTAAAATTTTATCTTACTTTTTATAAAATTTTGTTTAGATTGCAATCCATGTGGAATTGATTTTTGTATATGGCATGGAATAGGGGTCAAGATAATGTTTTCATATGAAAATTTAATCCAACAACATTTATTTTAAAGATCATTGTTTCCACTGCCCTGTAGTATTTGCTTTGTTACAAGTTACTTGATTCTGACTTGGAGCGTTGTTTTCTATTTCATTGTCCTATGTGTCTTCTATTGTTGTGTCAATCCTATACTTTTTTACTAGTACAGCTTTTTAAAGAAACTCATTATTAATTGGCCAAAACTTTTAAAAAGAACTGCTGGCTTTAGAAACTGGGAACATAATAAAAGTTATATGTAGACAAAGTCCACTTGAGGATAGGAGAAAGAAGAAGAACTCACACGTCCAGACAGTTCTGTTAAAAAAAAAAACTGCTATTTTCTCTTTGATGGTTTGAATGTATCAATTGTTGCCTTCTGATAGTGAGATGAAAATATTGGACCAGAGTGGAAAGCCCTGTTCAGAGCACAGGGTACTTTTAAGACCCAGAGGAAGTGGAAAACTTCCCAGGTAAATGTGTTTGGGAAGTCCCCACATGCCCACATGACAGAGATCAGTGAACCTTGTTAATGAAACTCACCTTCTCCCCCGACAACCTTCAGCCCTTATGTATCTGCACCTGACATGCAAAGCTATTGTTCTAAGACCTTCTTTTAGACTTTCCTGACAAACAACCATCACTTCCTGATATTCAGCCCTCTGCTTTGTTTCTGTATGAGTGTCCAACCCCTGTCTCCCCCACCCTCCTCAGCCACATCAACTTGATCTGGTTATAGAGTATTTAATATCTTCATGCTTATTTCTGCTTAAGCCAAAGTTTTAGTTCCTGTTGGTCATCAAAGTCTCCCCCATCCTTTCCAAATGTCCCATAATAAAGCAAAAGAAGCTAGACCCCAAGTAGATTCCATTACCATCTGGATCCACCTTGAAAAGAGGGAGCTGGGAGAATAGTAGAAAGAATTCTTAATGGAAAGCAGAATCTCTTGGTACAAAGCCTGGCTTTCTCCCTCACCAGTCGTCTAATCCTCAGCAAGCCACATCACTTCTCAGACTTGAACTATCTCTCTGTTAAAATGGGAGATCATTGAATTTATTGACCACCAGGTTTTCCTTCAACTTGACAAGCTTATTAGACTTTGATTCTTCTGTTTTTGGCAGACCTGCCATCCTACCCTCATTGGCCTCTCTCACTGTGAAGTAACAAAGTAGAATTTCCTGAATCGATTCCGATCCTCCCCTATCACGTTATTATCTACTTGCTCTTTGTGCTAGCTACCAACCCTTCCTTCCTTGGCTTCTCCCCAACACTAATTAAGTGAAGACCATTTGTACATGTGCTCAACATGGAATGAGAGTAGACATGAGATTATATGTACGTTTCTCCTAAGCCAGAAACTTAAACAATACTGTTTGCTTGTTTCAGGCTTACACTTGAGGATTGGTCAAAGGAGTCATTTACCTGGCAAAACCATAACTCGATAGGAAACCTTATTCATTTAAGTGTTTTCTAAAAAACATTTCTTGCTTCTCAGCTCTTAATAGCATGATTTTGTTTCTCTGATTCTTCCTACGAAACAGAATGGTGGGCTTACCTTTAAAAAAAGAAAGGCTAAGAGAGAAAGAAACATTTGTAAAAATATATACTCTTCTCTGGTATTATCATTATAAAACTGTGTAGCAACTGACAGTTTAGTATTTGATGTTTAGGATTAGTTTTCTTTTTTTTTTTTCTTCCTGCCTGAGCCTACCCCCTGCATTGGACTTGGAAGGAAACTAGATAAGTCAATTAAAAACAAAAACATTGATATTTTAACTATATTTTCTAGTATAACTTTCATGTCAAACATGAGATTTAAGCAAAATAGAAAGATGGTATTTATGTAAATGAGCCCCCAATGGCACTAACATCTGTGATTTTGTTAAAAAATTTTATTTGTTATAAAATATGTTACCCATGTTATAAAGAGGCAGTTGGGAGAATAGTAGAAAGAATGTTGTTTTTAAACATAATGTAACTAAGCATTTATTATACTGTTTAAGAAGAGCAGCAACTGCTGTGATATTTCAGAAATTGTATCTTTTTTAATGTAATATATGCTCATAGACTCTAAAGAGTATTTTAAAATATACGATCTCTCCAAAAGAAAATATTCAACTAAAGATAGATAATTTTTAATATAAGTAAAGTGTTACAAGATTTTAAATTAAAGTCATCATTGGATTCTTCACAGAACAATGTACAGAAGTTTGCAAACTTCCTGTACAGAGCAGTACAATCTTTACTCGAGTGACGTGTTCAGTAACATGTTGGTAATCTTCCACATCTGCACTTAAAGTGTTTAAATACTTTTCTACCCCTAAAGTATTTGTTGACCAAAAAAATGCTCTCAGGGAATTTAGGAAAAGAGAGATTCCATTTGATGGATGTCCTCAAGAAAGAAGTAACTGAACACGAGGTGTAGAGAAGCCTTTAAGGCAGAAGAAGGCAAATAATCACTGTCAACTGCATTTTAACTAAAATAACACCAGATGCTATTTTTAATATCTGAATAATTAGTCTAAAATCAGCTGGTGCAGCCCTTACCAATTTAGAATCCAGGACAAAAGCAGAAATTTTAATTTGGCTGGCTTAATGTGTGGAGATAGGGCATTTGTGCTTAAGGAAAAATTACCCACAGGATTTAGTGTTTAAAATTTTGACCTTTAGAAGGTTCATTAATCTCTCCAGAACTCCATTTTTCAGTCAATGAAACAGGATATTTGCCAACTACCCTACATGAGATTTGTAACGTAAATGTAAGTAAATCTTTTAGAAATATAGAGAAAAAGTATAAGTGTCAAAAACACGGTCATTTCCTTTTAATGTCTTTTTTTTTGTTCATAATAAAAGTGGTTCACACTTTTTAAAGGCAATTGAGAAAATAAATGTGATAGATATATCCCAGGGCTTTCTTATAAATGTATGTCTATTTCAGGTCTAAATGGGCCTGAGTGTTTTACCCTTTTGATGAGAGGAAATCCAGTTTTCCTCAGGACTCTTTCCTTAAAGAATTCCCTCTGGGAATCTCTGATGTGGACAGAAGGGGAGAAAGAGAGTTTTATTCTATTGCTGCCTGTACCCTCTGCTCTGGGGGCTGGCAATCTGTTTTGCTGTTTTGCTCCTAGGCCTGCCAGCGCTCAGCTGCTCACAGCTCCTTGTCTCCCTCTGTGATCTTCTTCCTCCCTTTATTCATCATTAAAATGACAGACGCTCACCTGGAGAATCCAGGGTGTTGCAGGATTGAGGCTTGGGGGCTGGCAGCTCCAAGTTTGGCAGCCTCACCCTGTGACATCACTCACGTTGAATTTCTCTCCAGAACTCCATTTTCTTTCCTTCCAGTGCAACCTCGTGGGTGGTAGCCTGGCCCATCTAACAGGAACTTGGGTCCTGTGATGGTCGGGGGGCTGCTGCCCTGTGACAGGACTGGGAAGACGGCAGCCAGAGATTGGGGTTTCCCCTCAGCCTCCTGAGACTGGAGCCAGACTGGTGAGGGCCTGACTCTTTTCCTTTTGTTCCACAGAAAAAAAACACATGGCCTGCCCCTGCTGACTCTGGGGTAATAGATGGGGCTGAACCCCTTTCTGTGGATAAGGCTCAAGTCCTCTCTCACAGTAATCCCAGGCCCAAGCACTATCTGTATGACTGGAAGTTTCCATAACAACCTAGAGGAAGGTTAAGCAGCCGCTCCCCACCCAGCACATACCCAGCTTTGCCTCCAATGTTAACCTAACGTGGTCTCACCTCTAACAAAGCAAGAGCTTTCCTTCTAACTTTCTCAGTTTCCACCTTCTATATCTGAGCTCCCAATGTTAAAGTTCCTTGCAGCTTTTTCTTGGTTTATATTCTTTTCTCTCTCCTTGCTCTCTCTCTAGGTGATCTCATCCATCCTTAAGTCTTTCAAATCTGTCAACTTGCTGGTGACTCCCTGATATGTAACTCTAGTCAGAGCTCTCTGCAGACCTCCAAAGTGATGGTGGTTGTGAGGAGCAGGGGTGAGTCTGGATTCTTGATCTATTTTGAAGGTAGAGACAATGGAATGTCTTGGTTGCTGTGAGAAAAGGAGAAGAGACTTTGGGCTTGAGCAAATGGTTGAGTGGCGATCCCATTAGAGTTGGGGAAGTTTGTGAGAAGAAGAGGTTTGGCAGGGAACGTCAGTAGTTTAGCGCTGAGACGTCTATCAGTCATGCAAGCGATGTTGAGAAGATAGGTCTCTATCAGGATGAAGGGTTAGAAAAGAGGTCAGGGGGCTGTCGGCATAGAATTCATAGACTAGGACAAGGTCACCAGTAGAACAGTATAAAAATACATCAGGTATTTACACATACATAGTACATATTTGTATTACGTTTGTGCATTTTAAATATTTTCTATTATTTATAATACTCATATAAATATGTATATAAGTATACCATAAAGGGATATGTTATTAACACTTCCAAGTCTTTTGATTGATCACGTTGTACCATTACATTTCAGAATGGCTGTACAATTTACACTCCCTTCATCTGTCTACATATGCATCCATTTCCCTCTAGAATGTCATTTACTTAGGCATCACTTCCCAACAGGGTATAAAATAAGCAGGAATCGGTGAAGAGCTATATTTATCTGCAGGCTAAAAGATGGCACTTCTCCAAGATTATGAGCAGTTCAGAGACTTTATTCTCGTAAACACAAGATGAGCAAGGGGATTTTGGCTTTCAGTTTAAAAGATTAACTCCAAGGGAACTGTTCTGGTTCAAATAGCTAGCTACTGTGACAATCTGATGGCCATCAAGATGACTGATACTTCTTGAGGAGTAAAGAGGAGTATCAGTCTCCCTGATGTTGTCACGTTCCAAATGGGGTTGGGTCATTGCAGCACCAGAAAGTGAGACAAATTTCTTTAAGAAGATGGTATTCCATTTATGAATAGATAATGGAGTTTTGTGAGCCTGTGTTTTTGCTGTTTTTACACCAGCTGTTGGTAAGGCTGTACTTATAACTGATATTGATTTAAAAAATAGATTATTGTCACTTTTGTTAGCTATTTTCCCTGCCCTTTCTCCCAGCGACCCCATTCCTTCACTTTCACCATGCCTGGGAGATAGGTCGGTTTCCTACTAGCTTAGGAAATGAGCCAATGACTATTAAGTGATCATTCTCACCAGGACAGCATTTTCAGGCTGGGGGAAGTGGTTGAAATTTATAGTAATAGTATATCTTTAGAGGACATCTTTCTCTTAGGAGCTTGTTGTATTTTATAGGCATTCAGCTTGATTCTCCCCAGGACCCAGGAGAAACCAGTAACGGTAATGACATACACAAGTATTTATAAACCTTAATGATAGATGCCCATGTTGTCTTAGGAAGGAAATGTCTGCCTTGACTGTAGCCTTTCTGCTTAATGCAAAACTCTGCTGAGAGAGACTTCACTGCCCATGCCTGACTGCCTCCCCCAAGCCCTAAATGTTGAGCTGCATCTTGGGGCTGAGTGGATTTCCCCTTCCAATACAGTGGAGGAAAAATTGTGCTCATCATTATTCTAATGTGGGAAATATCACTATAGAGACTGATGGCTCAAATATCACTCAGAGACTGTTGAATTCAGTTCAACAGCAATTTGTTAAGTGGCTACTATGTGCCAGACCTTTTGTGACGGACGCGGTCCTGACCAAATACTTAGAATCTATGGTGTGGTTTCCAGGCATGTGCCAACAAAGCAGAGCCAGGCAGGATGCATCAGAACGGACTGGGGAGGTGTTTTAACAGAGATTACAGAATCCTGCCTCTGGACAGCCAGTAGGTCTCTGGTGAGTTCCAGGTTTCCGCCTTTTTAAAATAAAATCTATTTTGACAAAAAAAGTGATTTTCCTGAACTATCAAATCCAGGAATCATTGTTCTCATTCATTAGCTACACTGTGATAACATTATATTTTTAACAATTTGGGAAAAGTAAGCTGCAGAAGTAGAATATTCTTGAACTGGCGTGTGACAGTGGTATTGTATGGTGATGAAAGTTGGAGTTTGGAAGCAGACCAAATCTCTCCTTTACCTCCTCTAACTCTGTGATATCAGGCAACTGCTTGAGAGCTTTAGCATTTTGCTTTGGCTCACAGCTCTCTTCTGTAAAATAGAGGTAATACTTCCTTATTTTATAGGTTGTTTCGCTGATTAAATGAGACGTTGCATGCCAAGTGTGACGCCATGCATACTCTGTTAGTGGTAGTTATCATTGTTGCTGTCATCATTGGTAAAACTCAGGAGAAAAGTCAAACCATCTGTATTCACCCCCTTCATTAGAATATCGGGCCTCTCTGTCATCAGCTCTGTAGTGACAAATATCAAAGGCACATGCATGCCCACACAGTTCATGTGCATAGTGTCCATAAGCGGAAGATACGGCCAGTCATGTGTCTCGAATAACATTCCCCATTAGTCTTAATCTAATTTCTTTTTGTTTTAAGGAGTAAGTTAAAAGAAAATGTACTTAACTTTTAAGGAGTAAGTTAAAAGAAATAAGTCTTTTTCTTATATGGGTTCCTAGGTTATTTTCCCTCCAATCAAATGTTAGCATCATTAGTTTTGAGTTCTTCTGGCGAGGGCATAGGCTCTCTTGGGTATGTTCCCAATCCATAAATATAGTCAATGTTGGAATGGAAGGACTGACCAGATCATACATTCTGTGCTAGGACTCTAGATTTTCCTCCCGAGGAAGACAGAAAAAGAGCTGGGGCACTTCCTGAAAAATCAATGGACGTCACATAGAAACTGCAGGAGAAAAATCCCTTAAGGCTTTTATGATGCAGTTTCAGTCGTCACCAGTTAAGACAAGACATGCCCCCTAGGGGAGAAAAGGAATGTAAGTTCCAGGACGAGATGAGATGCTGAGCAGAGCCCCTGCCAAGCCAGGAAGGAGAGGGTTAACAGAGCCTAGGTTAGTTAGTTACCAGTTAACATTTGTGAGGATGTTTTATAGACACAGCACGTAAAACAGGCCGGATTCCAGATGTCACAGCTGAGGTTACTAGCCTCTGGAGGGATCTACAAAGAATCCCTCTTAAGTCTACTTTCTTCAGAAGGTGGGAAGAAGAGGGAAAGAGTTGGAGAAAGCAATCGGGGGCAGCGTGGACAGGGAATACTTGCGTGCAAATAGTGAGAAAGATGCTCTTATCATTTATCAGCATGTTTCCAAACACGGTTCTACAGATGTTTGATTAAAGGTACACAGCCGGCATTCTCTGGTGTTCCTGTTACAATTTTAGTGCTTTTTTAATGTCTGTGGTATTGTTTCTCAAAATATTCAATGCTTCATTCATTTGCTTGCTCATTCATTCATTCATTTGTTTCCCAAAAACTCCTTGAGACATTTTCTCTAAGCCTAACAAAAAGACATTAAGGTATATTCGTGCCCTTAGAGCTCACGGAGATAGAGACGCAACCGGTAATTATCTTACGAGGAGATAGGTGTGAAAGCAAATGTGTGTGCACGGTCTGTGGGAGCATGGAGGTGGGACCGAGGGCTCTGATGGAGGACTGGGGAGAATTCAGAGGAGGTGTATTATATGTTGCTGCATCTTAAAGGAGGGCTACAGTGTTTGCAGCTGCATATAAGAGAATGGACAACTCAGGTAGGGAGCAGGAGCTGCTGGGCCTGGAGACTGAAGAAGCATGAAATGATGCAAGAAAAATGAAGACTATTTCGATGTAGACAGTCCACTGGGCACACTGGGTAGATGCGGCAGGGGCAGCCAATTAGGATCTTGCTGGGGAGAGTGGACTTTAGCTCATGAACATAGGGAAACATTGAATGTTGTTAGGCAGGAAAAATGGTACCGCTCATTCAGTACTTTATACAAACAGACCTTGTATTGTGCTATTGTGCTTTGCTTTATTGCGGTTTCTTTCTTTCTTTTTTTTTTTTTTTAAGAGTCTTTTCTTGTCCTTTTTAAAAAAATTAATTTATTTATTTATATTTATTTTTGGCTGTGTTGGGTCTTCGTTTCTGTGCGAGGGCTTTCTCTAGTTGCGGCGAGTGGGGGCCACTCTTTATCGCGGTGCGCGGACCTCTCACTATCGCGGCCTCTCTTTTTGCGGAGCACAGGCTCCAGACGCGCAGGCTCAGTAGTTGTGGCTCACGGGCCCAGTTGCTCTGCGGCATGTGGGATCTTCCCAGACCAGGGCTCAAACCCGTGTCCCCTGCATTGGCAGGCGGATTCTCAACCACTGCACCACCAGGGAAGCCCTCTTTTTTTTTTTTTTTAACAAATTGAAGGTTTGTGGCATCCTTGCCTAGAGCAAGTCTGTTGGCGCCATTCTTCCAACAGCGTTTGCTCACTTTTTGTCTCTGTGTCACATTTGGGTAATGCTTGCAGTATTTCAAACTTTTCATTATTATTTTCTTTGTTATGGTGATCAGTGATGAGTGATCTTTGATGTCACTATTGTAATTGGTTTGCGGGGGGCAGTGAGCCACGCCCATATAAGATGGTGAACTTGATAGATAAATGTTGTGTGTGTTCTGACTGCTCCACTGACCGGCCATTCCCTGTCTCTCTCCCTCTCCTTGGGCCTCCCTATTCCTTGAGACACAACGATATTGAAATTACGCCAATTAGTAATCCTACAATGGCCTCTAAGCATTCAAGTGAAAGGAAGAGTCTATCAATGTGGCGGACTTCACTGTGGTCTTATTTTAAGAAGTTTCCACAGCCACCCCACCTTCAGCAATCACCACCCTCCTCAGTCAGCAGCCATCAGCACTGAGGCAAGACCCGCCACCAGCAAAAGGGTTAGGACTCGCTGAAAGCTCAGACGATGGCTAGCATTTTTTGGCAATGCAGTGCTTTTTAATTAAGGTATGCACATTCTTTAAAGATACAATACTATTGCACACTTAATAGACTGCATAATAGTGTAAACAAAGCTTTTATATGTACTGGGAAACCAAAAGAATTGTGCGACTTGCTTTATTGCAGTATTTGCTTTGTTGCCTTGGTCTGGAACCAAACCGACAATATCTCCAAAATATGCCTGTATATGTTCAACAGAGTAGAGAAAGGAAAAGAGATAATGGAGACAGTGGGGAAGAAGGAATTAATTTAAAGGACATGACCATTAACTAAAAACCGGCCATCCTCCAGGCATAGTGCTGCGGTGCTCCCATAAACTATTTCCTTGTAGAATCCATACATCCACACACACAATCTGTGTTGTAGCAACGATCACTTCCAGATAAGGGAGTTGAGGCTCATCGAGGTTATGTAACTCATCCCAGCTCACAAGTTCATCAGTGGCTGATATCAAGTGCAAACCCAAGGGCCTCTGAGGTGAAGGGCCATGCTCTCTCCCCTCTAAACATTGAGATGCCCCAAGAGAACGTTACTCTAGGTCAGGATTTTGCCTGGGCTTGAGGGGATGATGATGGGAATCTTTGGGTAACTTAAAAGAAGGCTTGAGAGAACCGAATGAAATAGAGTCTAGCTGCAACAACTGAATAAGACCTCGAGTCTTACTCTCCCTGTCACCAAAGACAAAGAAAGACGATCAGGATGAACACAGTTGGCAATCTCAGCAGCCCGCCTTCAGCGGTGCACTCGGAGCACGCCCTGAACAGCACTTAGCCCTACCCCAGCCATCGTGACTGACAAGAGAAGTGATCTGTCTTCCAAACATGCAGAACACGGACGATTTTTCCAAATGAATTATGCATTCAAAGCTTCCAACAAAAAGCACGTTGCCTTTCATTCAGTGAGGGGGCTGTGAGGAGGGGAATTAGAAGTGCTGAGGTGACAGGAAGGATGTTGACATTATTAAACAGATGGAGCTGCTGTAATAATAAGCTTTAAGGTAACAGTTGCTAAATAAAGGCAAGCCTAGTGAAATATGCAATTAAAAAAGAATAGAAATTGATTGGTGAAAACAAGTCAGGGAGCCCAAATGCAAGTTGGTTTGGTACCTAAGGAGTGAGAAGAATGTAAAGAAGAAATATGTTTTCTGGAAACAGTTGTGGTTTCTTAAAAAGTCAAGTAATTATTAGAGATTCAGATGAATTCTTTGATGAATACTGAAATATACCTGCTAATATTATTAGGAAATTTACTAGCCACAGGAAATAGCAGGCCGATGGTATTTTAAAATTGATTTTTTCCCCCCAGAGGAGAGAGAAAATTTGGGAATTGTCTTTCAAGGATATCCTTGGGACACATAAGTAAAATACAAGGAAAAACATGAATCAGAAAAATTAAGGACATAGAAGACAAAGGTCTTATTATTTGGAATTCTTTCAAATCTGTGAGAAAACTCTAAAATTCCAATTAAAACGGGTAAAGATATTAACGAGCAATTCACAAGGAGAAATCAAATGGTCAATATAATTTCACACAAAAACTATTCAAAAATCAACCATCACAAAAATTCAAAAGAGAAGAACAATTGCAGATACTCAGCTCAACTGGCAATCTTTAAATGATAAGGAGTCTTGGCAAGTTTGTTAAGGATATGGGCATCATCATACATTGTAGTTGGGAGTGAAATTGATATATATGTCTGGAGGCCATTTTGGTAATAGTTGTACATAAAAATTGAGAAATTTGTAAACACATCCAGTCAGAGAAGTAATGGAAACAATATGCAAATGTTTGTAATTGACAGAATAGTTACCCCATGAAGACCTTTACCTGCAAGACCTACTTTAGTACGTACTGCTGTGCTTCAAAGTTGGTAGCATCTTAACCCTCATTAACAGCAGAAGGAACAGGACTAACTTCTTAGACATTAGTTATTGATAATTTTGCTCAAGGTCACTCAACTAGTAAGGCATGAATGAAAAGGGATTAGAACTCAGGTCTGACCACAGAGCTTGCATTCTGTTCTTTGTGGGAGAGTAGAAGCTTTCTTAAAAAATTTCAACCGAACTGGTTTATCAGATGAATGTACAACACATTCCCTCTGCAAATCCCAGGGATGAATGTTCAGTGCATGCTATGCGCCTGTCACCAGTAGGTATCCCTCTATTGGGCTCAAATACTTCTGCTTCTCTAGCTGAGTTACATGTTTACCAACAGTCAGTTGTGTTTCTCCCTATGCATTTATCCCAGGTATAATTATCACTATCATTATGTAATTTAATTAATAGTGTATAAATTCTAGGCCCCTTATGAGTGTGAAAAGATTTTGTTTCTATGAATCCTAAGTTAATACTTTAAACATACTTCATACACTTGAGCTGCTAAACAAACAAACAAACAAAAACTTGTTGAATTAAGTTGGAGCAAGACAGTTATGAAATATTAAGAAGATTTTATTAACTCAATATTAATCATTTCATAACTAATGGCTTCATGTTTCCTTATGTTCTTACTCCACTTAAAATACTAATAAATAACTAATATTTATGGAACACTGTGGTAGGCAGAATAATGCACTCTTCTACCCCACCCCAGCCCCCAAAAAAGATGTCCGCATCCTAATCCCCAGAACCTGTGACTATGTTAGGTTACTTGACAAAGGGCAATTAAAGTTGCTAGTGTAAGATAGGGAGATTATCCTGGATTATCTGGGTGGGTCCAATGTTATCAGATTGATCCTTAAAAGTGGAAGACTGAGGTAGAAGAGGAGAGAGTCAAAAAAATGTGTGATGTAAGATGCAAGGTCAACACGATGCATGTGAGAAGGACCCAACCTGCCATTACTGGCTTTAAAGGTGGAGCACGGGGCCACAAGCCAAGGAGTGAGGACACCCTTTAGTAGCTGGAATAAGGCAAGGAAGTCAGTTTTCCCCTGGAACCTCCAGAAAGGAACACAGCCCTGCTGACACCTCAGTTTTAGCCCAGTGAAACCTGTGTTGGACTTCAGACCTATAGTACAGTAAGATCATAAATTTGAGTTGTTTCTATGCTACTAAATTTTTGGTAATTTGTTACATTAGCAGCAAAACGCTGCTATACATGTATAGTTTAATCGTATGACCCTCTCAAATGCGCCGCTTTTGATAACTGACTTTGTAACAAGATCTCAGAAAAGGGAAAAAGAGTGGAATTCAGCATACCCGTAACAGTCACTACTACTGTTAAAAAGAGAGGAGGGGTTGTTGTAAAGCTCTGTTGAGGGAATTGATACAGAGTGCAGTGGTTATGAGGTAGAGAGAGCCTAGAATCAGACTCCCTGTCAGAGACTGGCCTTTGCAGCTCTATACATAACTCTATAGAAAAGTCCCTGGCACCTGACTGGTACTCAGTAAATGTTAGCTATTTATGATGACATGACAGTCCATCAGAAGTGCAAGTCACTCTAGAACATGCAAAGGAAAAGTATTGTTGTATTGGGTGGGCCAAACAGTTCATTCGGAAAAACCCAAACGAACTGTTTGGCCAGCCCAATAGATCTAGGTTAACTCTGCAGACCTGTCCACACCCTTCCCCTATTTGCATCTCCTGCTTGGTCCAGTTTGGTGGGTTTGCTATACAGTCCCTGAGCCTTTTTCCTCTTCCTGGTAACTTTTCATCTCTCTGACACCTTATTTTTCTCTTCTTGCCAAGTCCTATTCATCTCTTAAGTTTTAGCTTGAATTTCTTTTCTCTGAAATCTTCCCAGAAAACTGCTGCCTGTAGTAGCAATCTTTCCTTTAACCCTTCTAGAACTGGGCCTGCATGGTTATGGGATCAGAGTTCATGTTTCCAAGGACTGGTGTTGGAAATTCTCTCTGGAATAAATAAAAGGATGAGCTCAGGGGAGAAGGGGTGACTTGTCAGAAAGATAGGAGACTACTTACCTGAAAATTCCATAGGAATGCTGAAATCTCTGAAATCAGGAAGCGTATATTTAGGGTGATGAAACTTTAAGGAAAGAGAAATAAGCACTGACTTTAGGCCCAGGAAGAGAGAAACAATGGGGATGGCTTTTAAAAACTTGTTGTTGTTCTGTGTTAATGAAAAGCCTGAAATGAGGTTTGTGGGGCTGTCTTCCCTACCATTATTATGACTTGAGGACAGAAGTGAAACAGTATACATGCATCATTACAGCACCTACCACGGTACTGTGCCTTACACACAGCCAACTCTCAAAGAAGACTTGTTTCAATTGTTATTCATTGGATTCTGAATGCTCTACACATTCAAATGTTCCAAGAAGGCTCAGTACATAGTGGGAATTCAGGAACTTACTTTAATAACTATAAAGTTAAAAATAAAACATAAAATATAATAAAAATATAAAGAGAATAGGAAGATAAGACACAGATGGGGAAAATATTTGCAAATGACATATCTAATAAAGTACTGTTATCTAAAATATAAAAAGAACTCTTGAAACTCAACAGTAAGGAGACCAACAACCCAATCTAAAAAATGAGCAAGACTTAGATGCCTCACCAAAGAATGTATACAGATGGCCAGGAAGCAGATGAAAAGATGCTCAACACTACATGTCTTTAGGGACTTCTGAATTAAAACAATAATGAGATACCACTACACACCCATTACAATGGCCAAAATTCAGAACACTGACAACACCAAATGTTGGCGAGGATGTGGAGCAACAGGAATGCTCTTTCTTTGCAGGTGGGAGTGCAAAATAGAACTTTGGGAGATGGTAGTTTCTTATAAAACTAAACATACTCTTACATACTATCCAGTAATTATCCTTCTTGGTATTCTCCCAAATGAGGTGAAAACTTATGTGTACACAGAAACCTGCACATGTATGTTTATAACAGCTTTGTTCAGAATTGCCAAAACTTGGAAGTAACCAAAATGTCCTTTAGTAGGCGAATGGATAAATAGACTGTGGTGGAGTAATGGAAATAAAAACAAAAATAAACCAATGGGACCTAATGAAACTTAAAAGCTTTTGCACAGCAAAGGAAACTATAAACAAGATGAAAAGACAACCCTCAGAATGGGAGAAAATATTTGCAAATGAATCAACAGACAAAGGATTAATCTCCAAAATATATAAACAGCTCATGCAGCACAATATTAAAAAAACAAACAACCTAATCAAAAAATGGGCAGAAGACCTAAACACACTTTCTCCAAAGAAGACATACAGATGGCCAAGAGGCATGTGAAAAGCTGCTCAACATCACTAATTATTAGAGAAATGCAAATCAAAACTACAATGAGGTATCAACTCACACCAGTTAGAATGGGCATCATCAGAAAATCTACAAACAACAAATGCTGGAGAGGGTGTGGAGAAAAGGGAACCCTCTTGCACTGTTGGTGGGAATGTAAATTGATACAGCCACTATGGAGAACAGTATGGAGGTTCCTTACAAAACTAAAAATAGAATTACCATATGACCCAGCAATCCCACTACTGGGCATATACCCAGAGAAAACCATAATTCAAAAAGACACATGTGGGCTTCCCTGGTGGTGCAGTGGTTAAGAATCTGCCTGCCAACTCAGGGGCCACGGGTTCAAGCCCTGGTCCAGGAAGATCCCACCTGCCACGGAGCAACTAAGCCCATGCACCACAACTACTGAGTCTGCGCTCTAGAGACTGTGAGACACAACTACTGAGCCCACGTGCCACAACTACTGAAGCCCATGTGCCTAGAGCCTGTGCTCTGCAACAAGAGAAGCCACTGCAATGAGAAACCCACACACTGCGACGAAGAGTAGCCCCCGCTCACCACAACTAGAGAAAGCCCACGCACAGCAATGAAGACCCAGCACAGCCAAAAATAAAATTAATTAATTAATTAATTAAAAAATATTTTTGACAAAAAAAAGACACACGCACCCCAATGTTCATTGCAGCACCATTTACAATAGCCAGGTCATGGAAGCAACCTAAATGCCCATCAGCAGACGAATGGATAAAGAAGATGTGGTACATATATACAATGGAATATTACTCAGCCATAAAAAGGAACAAAATTGGGTCATTTGTAGAGACATGGATGGACCTAGAGACTGTCATACAGAGTGAAGTAAGTCAGAAAGAGAAAAACAAACATCATATATTAACTCATATGTGGAATCTAGAAAAATGGTACAGATGAACCGGTTTGCAAGGCAGAAATAGAGACACAGATGTAGAGAACAAATGTATGGACACCAAGGGGGGGAGGGGGAGTGAGTGGTGGTGGGATGAATTGGGAGGTTGGGATTGACATGTGTACACTAATATGTATAAAATGGATAACTAATAAGAACCTGCTGTATAAAAAATAAAATAAAATTCAAAAAAAAGACACATTGTTCTTCACAAAGAGAAACATTAATGAAAATATTGATAATAAAATTATTAAACTCAAAAAAAAAAAAAGAAATTAACTGTTGTGCATCCAGACAATGGAACATTATTTGCCACTAAAAAGGAATGAGTTATCAAGCCAGGAAAAGACGTGGA
Source organism: Balaenoptera ricei (assembly GCF_028023285.1). NCBI lineage: Eukaryota > Metazoa > Chordata > Mammalia > Artiodactyla > Balaenopteridae > Balaenoptera > Balaenoptera ricei. Next base: position 82,715,097 of record NC_082644.1, read on the forward strand.
GGAAACTTAAATGAATATTACTAGATGAAAGAAGCCAATCTGAAAAGGTTGCTTATTGTGTGATTTCAACTATCAGACATTTCTGTGACAGGCAAAACTAAGGAGACAGTAAAAAGGTTACTAGAAGTTAGAGGAGAGGGAAGGATGAATAGGTGGAGCACAGAGGATTTTGGGGGTAGTGAATCTCCTCTGTGTGATACTATAAGGTAAACTCTGGTCTGTGGGTGATAATGATGTGTCCGTGTAGATTCATCAGTTGTAACAATGTACCACTCCCGTGACTGATATTGATGGTAAGGGTGACTGATATTGATGGTAAGGGAGGCTTTTGTGTGGGTGCGAGCAGGGAATATACGGGAACTTCCTGTACTATTGTTCTATGAATTTAAAATTGCTCTAAAAAATAACGTCTATTAATTAAATATACATAATCTTTTATTTATTTATTTATTTATTTATTTATTTATTTTTATTTAAAACAAGTCTTATTCTCTAAATATCCTATTTATACAGGGTGCCCTGGAGTACTTGGCCTTTTAATGTATAAGTAAAGAGATCACAGTTTGCCAGTTTTCTTCCTTCCTTATTGGTATCCCCCATGCATTGGACAAGTTTTGGACCTTCAGTCTCCAAGGTCAGCTTTGCCCATCAGTGACTGAGAATTAAGTAAATAAATGAACTGAGTTTTCATACCCCATTTTTAAAAACATTCTTGTTTTGTCCTTAGTATACATTTTTAAGTCTTTACGAGGACCTATAAAATCCACTGTAATCTAACACCTGTCTACCTTTCAAGTCTCACCTCTTGCCCTTCCTCACTTTCCTTGTTTGTGCTCTAATTAAAACAGAAATTCATTCTGTTACTTGAGAATACTTTCATTTTGTTGTTTTCCCCACCGGCGCCTTCACACGTGCTGTTCTCTCTTTCTAGACTATTCTCTCTCTCGCCCATTTATCTCCCTTTGTTTTCTCAAACGTATCTGCCCTACGTATTTCTCAGGCTATTGAAAAGATTAAAAATCAAATACATAATTGTAGGCTTTCTAAAAGGAAAAAAAAAAGGGTGTTTTACATTTGTAGAGCCCTAGGTCTGGAAACCCAAGTTGCTCTGTAGGATCAGAAAAGGCATCCCTGAAGAAGTGATTGTACAACTGAAACAGGAAAGGACTACTAGGATGAATCACGTAAGAGAAAGAGAAAACCCAGGCTGGGCAGTGTGGGGCAGTGATTAGAAACAGACTCTGATCATAGGGGCTTAGGTCCAGTTCATAGTTCCTTATAACCACATTACCTTGACAATCAACCTCTTCAAGCCACAGTTTCCTCACCTGTAAAACTGGAAATACGATAGTCTCCTACCTGATAGGGTTTTTGTAAAGATTATGAGGGTAAACATTAAATCCGTATTAAATATAATTGGCATTATTATAGATTCCATTTTAAATATGTTGAATTTAAGTGCCAGTGGGATACCGAGTGTCCTAGGAAACAGCTGCATATGTGCTTCTGAATTTCAGGAGTGAGATCTAGGTAGACAATTTTTGATTTGGGAATTATCAACATACTCATAGAACTTGAAGTCTTGGGATGGAATGAGGTGACCTAGGCAGAATGTGAAGAATGAGAAGTTAACAGCCTTGGACTTCAACATTTACAGGGTGGGAATAAAAAAGAGAACCAGAAAAAGGGACTGAGAAAACATTAGGGAAGTTAAGGTGTATTTTATTTGAAGAAGACAGATGGTCCATTTGGTGCAATCAGTAACGTCGTGACTCGCCTCTGCATTCCAGATCCACCACGCATGTGAATAAAATTATGCTTTAGGAAAATGACAAATGATTACATATCACAGACCTCCAAGGGTTTCTGACAAAGTCAAATCTCTGACTGTTACATCTATGAAAGTCAAGAGTCTCATGAACTTTTGGGTGCCCTGATATGATCAGCATGTGTCTTGAAACACAAAATTTAGTCATCTTTGTAGGACAGTACTGTTCAGGACATCACTGGCAATAAAACTATCCAGGCTTTAAAAATAAATTTAAAATACAGAATTTTTCTTGACTACTAGTTCCTGCAGCAGTAAAATCCATACTTGGAGTTACATCGAGTTGTGGGTAGTTTAATTAAAAGCCAGCACCCCATGAATATTACAGAGATAAGAGACCTGCAAGCCAAGGGTGAGGTGCCTTATCCAAAAATGCAAACATAACAAGTGGTAATGTTATCTTCTGGATTGGATTTTTAAATAGAGTAGCTGTAATGCCCCATAAAGCAGCGCTGTTAATTTGTAAAGTTGAGTTGTACCCCTTCTCTGCATCCCTTTGCTGGATTTTAGTTCTGGTTGAGAAAAGAGGACATGAAACTTGAAATAAGATCTTTGCATAACAAACAGATATAATTCATAACCCGACGTGCAGAAAATGGCCATCTGCTAACAAGCATCCTATGAGTGGCCTGGCCATTTGTTGAAATCTCCTGGGTGAACCTAGATTTAATCGTACATAGAAGAGCAAGGTGTTTCTGTTCTCAAAGGGAATAGCCGGTCTGCATGGACTAACACGGATGGTGCTGGGAATAACCCTTACAGATAATGGCCATTTGCAGAGCTCTGGGTAGGTGGGCTCGTTCACTTAAGAGTGCCACGCTGCCTTGATTTCACCTGGTTGGGATCAAAAGGGGCTTTAGCTTGAAGTGAAATGAGTGAAATGAGAAACAGAAAGCCAGAAGCTCACCCCTTTGGGACTACTAACCCTGCTTTCCTAAGCTTGCAGTGTTTTGAAAGCTGCTCTGTCTGGCCTTTGAAATTGCATTCAAATCCTTCTCTGAAAGTCCTCTGACGATAACCAATCTCGCATGGTGAGGGCAACTTGAGACTGAAAAAGGAACGCGTAACTGTGATGGGTCTATTGAATATACTAGAAGGCATCTTAAAGTGGAATAATACAATTGGTTTCAAAAGCTATACTCCCCCCCCCCCCCCCGCCAAAAGTCACCAGCAAGGGTAAATTGGATGGGAATGTGTAAAAATTGAGTTCCTTGGGCTTTTTTATCCGTGACTTGGTACTAGTAAATTTTCCTCAATCTTCTTTTATTTCCTGGCTTGTTCTTCTCTCATTCATGTACTAGAGTAGAATATAAACAGCTGGTTCATTTGCAATCCATTATGACATTTATAATACTGCCATCCTCATAAAGACAAGGTTTACTGTTAAGAATATGCTATTTCCAGAGTCTAACAACTTGTTATCTGACAGATTGTGTATCCGGATTTCTAATTTATAATTCATCACAATTTGGTCCACTTGAAACTGACCCCCGAAATGCAAACATGGGGCTTTTTTTCTTTGCTTTTAAGAATAACAATTGAAACACGACCAATTACTCAAAATGAACCTGCTCCCTTTGTCTCTTTGGGGTGAAAATATTATTTTTAGCCAGTTCCTAGGTTTATATGAGCTGTACATTTTGACTCTGACACTTCCCTCCTGGTATTTACACTTTTATTCATAGACTTGGAAATTGACAAGGTACTGGAAATAGTCTTTCAAGAATTCCTGTTCTAGGAACTGTGCACCAAAGGGGGAAAGATCAGTTGCCTCCACCTTAATGGGTTTAAACCTCAGCCAGGGGGAAAAAATAAAAGTATGTCTTTTTAAGTAATACCATGTCATCTTCTTAATCATGCTGATTCTGAATAATTCAGCCTCTATGGAAGTTGCAGAGCCAGAATCTATAGCTCTGTCTCTCTGGGGGGGAAGGGGGGGAGTTTATTATCACTGCGCCTGACAGGAGAGCGCTCTGGCAGGTTAATTGCTGCAGCAGGACTAGCTGGGAGTTTGCTGGTTGATATATAGCAAGTAAAGGGAGGGAAAGGGATTGACTCTGCCTGTTATAGCACAAATATCTTCATGCGCCTCAGGTTGCTCAGAAAGAGATGAGAAATAAATGTTCCCTGTTCATTTTCTGTCTGCACAATACAAATAGCCTCCGGCTGAACATGGCGTCTGCAGCACAGAGACTTTAGAAAAAAAGAAGAGGAAATTTGCAAATTAACATTATTAGAAACATTCCTGCCTGAAAGTGCTGAAAATCAATTTCAATATGTTTTGCATTTTAATGAATTGCCAAAGAGATAAATCAGCTGTGTTTGAAGAAAGCTTGCCTGGCAATGATGTTTTCTTATCACATCTTGTCTTAACTGATAGCATTTAAAATGAAACCAGCGTTAATTGAAGGCATGGGAAATGTAACTGCTAGTTAATGAAGTAAATGCATGCTAGTTAGGCAGAATTAGAAATTTGCTTTAATGTACTAACTCTTTATATTGTCTTCCTGGTCTTACAGCCCCTAAAACCAAAGTAGTAATGCTCAGTATTATAAATGGTTGAAAGGCAAAGCAACGTTGTTACCGAACCCTATAGCTAAAGGCCACTGTGTTTTAATCCCCCAGTGGAAACAATGCAAATGGTACTGTTGTTTTTATTTTACAACGTAAACAACAAATTTTAACTCCCAAGCCTTCGAGGAGCCTTGAGGAAGGCAGAATCTCACACTCCTTTTCTATTAAGAAAATAAACAAAACTTTTCAATCTATCAGCTGTTTTGAACTGTTTAAAATTACCTAGCTGAAAGAGGAAGTGGGTTTGTTAATATTACTGAGGTTCTAGCTTCACCAGGTCATATCCGTTAGCGCTCCCTCAGCACTTAGTATGTGCTCATTCAGATACTATTGGATGGATGGATGGATGGATGGATGAATGGATGGATGGACTGACGCATGCATGCATAATAGCCCTCCTTTGATCTCTTTGTCTCTGAACAACAAAGAAATCATCACATTTTCCACTATGTACATATATATGTTTAACAACTATAACGTGCATTATATACTGACACTTTGAATTAGTATGTATAGAATACACATGCATTTTTTTCCTGACGTCTTCTGCAAGGATATAATCCTTGTTAGTAAGAACAATTGCATTTCACTCTCCAGTATGTCATGAGTTTTCTTTCTTCCTTTTTTCTTTTTTTTTAATTACATAAAACAAAATTAGGAAATCTCTTTCTTGGGAAATAATTTCTTGAAAAGTAACAAATGACATCATTTGGCAAACTAAAATTAGATAGCAACAAAGAAGGCAATTTATATTATCTTATACACCTCAGAGCATTTCAAGTCTGGAGGTTGCTGAGGTGTCCCCTACTTCCTGTCAATGAAATGGAAAACCTTGCCTTATGAAATCATTTGGCCGTGCAAGACTTGCTGTCCACAATGCAAGGAGGTTTTCTTTCTTCTTAAATTTTTAATCTCATCACTAGTGTGCCAACTACGTAAACATCATATTTTTAATTGTGAGCAATTCATAATTAAATAACTTTATGTAACAATTAAAGAGAGACATACTTCCTAATGGACAGAAAATATGGCCATTAGATATTAAGCATGGAAACATTGGAAGATTTGATACAGTGTGTCATCTTTGAATAAACTGGACCTTGCAGGTAAATTATCAGGGATAACATGGCTCTTAGTCCTTATAATTGAGATTAAGTGGGAAACAATTTTGATGCCTAACTGTTAACGTGCAATTTATGACTGCTTTTATTTGTGGGACCTTTTAAAGTCAGTTATCCCCCAAAAGCCCATTTCAAGCCAGAACATATCTTTTTGTTTTTACAAGCCTCTCTTGCACCCTCCCCACCGTCAGCGTTATTGATCCCCCCCCCCCCCCCCTCCCCGCCCTGAGCAAGGAGCTCTCTGTGGAGCAAGGAGAGAAGAAGGAGCCATGTCCGGCTGCCTTGTTTCTGGTCCTTTGCTCAATGACGGGAAGCAGCTAATTGCTGAGGCCATAGAACTTGAACCATTTAGAAGGTGAATGTCAAAAACGATGATGCTGTGTACTTCCGAGGATGCACTTGTGTATCTTGATGGATCGTTCTTAGGTCTTGCTTTGCCGGTTGTTATACCCCCAGCATTGGAAAAAGTAGCCACCGTTCTGTTGTGCTGGCCATCTGTTCTCCTGCTCCATTCAATAACATCTTCTGGTGCCTACTCAGTGCGAGTGACTGTACTTGGAGCTGTGGAGCACAGCTCAGTTGGTGAGGATACTATCAGGGGTGTAAGCCCTGGACTTAGATCACAAGGCTTCAAGTCAAATCCCACCTCTACAGTTCACTCTTTGTTCCCTCACCAAGTATTGATATGGTCTGAGACTCAGTTTCCTTTTCCATAAAATGGGTATAGTAATACGTGCTTTATAACTCTTGTAGGGTTGCTTGAGAGTTATGAGGGATAGAAATGGACATTGCTATGATATAAGATAGACACCAAGGGCAGCAGTGATATGCATTTTAATATTCATGGGTTCATGAAGAGTGGGGCTTTTAAGTTAAACTTGAAGAATCAAGAAAGGCTTTTTTTTGTAAGATGTGATATTGAGCTGTAATGTTACTCTCTGAAGATTTATCTCATGTTTATGTAAAAATTCTCTGTGATTACTGCTTGTAGAATTAAATGCCTTTCTTTTTTTATATTTGGACAAAATTATACATAACATAGAATCAAATCTGTCTTACTATTAAGATCGGGGCTCTATTTATTAATTTGTTAACATCTTCCAACCCTGATTGTCTCATGCAGCCATGGAGAGAGTTGAATATAAACCCCTCACACAACCAAATTTTATAAACATCATATATAAAACATGGAGTTACTTAATAAACATGAGGTGTTAAAGTGATGGATTCTTACAGTAAACCCAAGGGTAAAGAGCCTTTAAAAATTAATCTAATTCCTCCTGATACACTTTTCTAGAGAGATCATGACATGGTGTGTAGCCAAGCTGGCTTTGAAAAACCATCACTAGCAGCTATTTTTTTCTGATCATTTAAAATGCCAGTTGCAGATGTCAGAGGAATAATTGGCCTGAGTCTGTACTGGAAACCCTGTTGCATAAAAAGCTTGGGACTTTTTCCTTTTATTGATTTCATTCAATTTAATGTAAGCAATAGTTTAAAGTAAGTACCAAAAAAATAAATAACCAAACTTTAGGCTTATCCAGCATCTTACATCTGTCTAATTAAAACAATACACATAGTATTTTTCAGACAATTTTATTGAGGCATAATTGATAGTTAAAAACTGGACATATTAAATGAATACAATTGATGAGTCTGGAGACGTGCAGATACCCATGAAACCATCATCAAGGTAATAAACATATCCATCACCTCCAAAAGTTTCCTTCTGCTCCTTTGGGGTTGTTTGTTTGCTTTTGTTTGTGTGGTAAGAACATTTAATGTGAGATCCATCCGTTTAACAAAATGTTAAGTGTACAATACTGAATTGTTAGCTATAGGCACTATGTTATACAGCAGATCTCTAGAACTTATTCACGTCCCATAAATGAAACTTTATGCCTGTTGAAAAACTCCCCATTTCCCCCTCCCACTGCCCCTGGCAACCACCATATAAGTGGTATCATGCAGTGTATATTCTTCTGTGACTGGCGTATTTCACTTAGCATGATATCTTCCAGGTTCACCCATGTGACATATGGAAGGATTACCTTCTTACGACCAAATAACCTTCCATTGTATGTATATAGTACATTTTTTTATCCTATCGTCTGTCAGTAGACATTTAGTTTGTTTCCCTGTCTTAGCTGTCGTGAATAATGCTGTGATGCACATGGATAGGATTGCAGATACAGTAGTCCCCCCTTATCTGTGGGAGATAGATTCCAAGACTCCCAGTGGATGCCTGAAACCTTGGATAACATCGAACCCTGTATATACCATATATTTTTTTCTATGCATACATGCCTATGATAAGTTTTAATTTATAATTTAGGCACAGTAAGATATTAACAACAACAGTAAAATAGAACAATTATGACAATATACTATGATAAAAGCTATGTGAATGTTATCTCTCTCAGAATATCTTATTGTACAAATGCAATGCCTTTTCCATCTTAATTAAGCACTTATCATGCACTGTGGCCTAACTTTTGCGGTTTGAGGTTCAACAGCAAAGCTAACAAATTTATTTTCCCTTCTTCACAATTTCACAGATAGAAGTTTTGTTCTTACCATAGATCTTAGCAACCTCAGCATACAGTTTGTTTTTTTTTTTTTTCTTTCCTTATTAAAGCAAGAACTTTCGCCTTTTCACTTAAAGGAAGCACTTTACAGCTTTTCTTTGGCGTATTTGAATTGCCAGCATCACTAGTTGTGTGCTTTGGGGCCATTATTAAGTAAAATAAGAGTTACTTGAACACAAGCACCGCAATACCAAGACAGTCAACCTGATAACTGAGACGGCTACTGAGTGACTAAGGGTGGAATCCGCTGGACAAAGGGATGACTCACGTCCTGGGCTGGACAGAGCAGGTCGGTGAAAGGTTTCATCACACTGCTTAGAATTACCCGAGAGTTAAAACTTATAAATTGTTTATTTCTGGAATTTTCCATTTAATACTTTCAAACTGAGGTTGACCATGTGTAACAAACCACAGAATCAAAACCATGGATAAGGGGGTCTACTGTGTCTCTGAGATCCCGATTTCAATGCTTTTGGCTATATACCTGAAAGTGGGATTATTGGCTCATATGGTAGTTCTATTTTTAATTTTTGAGAAACCTCCCTACTGTTTTCCATAGCTGCTGTGCCATTTTGCATCCCCACAAACAGTGATTAAGGGTTCCAATTTTACCACATCCTCACACCAACACTTGCTACCTTTTTTTTTTCTTAATGGCCATCTTAACAGGCATAAGGTGATATCTTATTGTGGCTTTCTTTGATTTGCATTTCTTTGATGATTAGTGATGTTGGGCACCTTTTCATATACCTATTGGCCATTTATATGCCTTCTTTGAAGAAATGTCTATTCAAGTCTTTTGTCCATTTTTAATCAGGTCATTTGTTTCATTTTGTTATTAATTTGTAGGAATTCCTTATATGTTTTGGATATTCATCCCTTATCAGATATATGGTTTGCAAATATTTTTGTTACCAAATCAGGTTCATTTTGCCCAATGCACAGCTAGTCAAAACCCTGAGACACTGGGTTTGCAGCAAAGAAGGGGTTTATTCACAAGGCAGCCAAGTGAGGAGGTGGGAGAACAAGTCTTAGATCTGCCTCTCTGAAGGCAAGGGGCTTGGGTATTTATGGGATAAAGAAGCAGGGTGATCTGAGGCATGGGGAGTGTGGGGAGCTTGGGGAGAGGTAATTGGGAAAGGTGAGGTAATTGTCATTCTGAGCAGGTGTAACTAAGCTATGGACCTCTTCATGGGACACAGGTTTAAAAATGGAGGTGCTTTGCATGATCTGAGGGTGGGCTTTTCAGCTCTCTGACATCAAAAGGTCACAAAGCAGACACTCACACATGCCCAGTTGGAGGGTTGGTGGTCCTATCCAGTCTCAACTGGCTCAGCTTGAACTAGACATGGCTGACTCCAAGTTCCTGGAAAACACCTTGGGCAAACACCTTACTGTTTAGGCTACAAGCCGCTTGAAGGACATGCAAGTTTTTCATAGCAACAATTAAAATGACCTTGATGAGTGAAGGCAGGTTACAGGTGTAATGGATTTAACTAATGATTACACATGGTTTCATTTTGTTCCATTCCATGGGTTGCCTTTCTATTCTGTTGACGGTTTCTTTTGCTATATGGAAGATTTTTTGTTTGATGTAATCCCACTTTCCTATTTTTGCTTTTGTTGCCTGTGCTTTTGATGTCATAGTCAGGAAACCATTACCAAGATAAATATCAAGAAGCTTTTCTCCTGTGTTTTCTTCTAGGAGATTTACAGTTTTAGGTATTACTTTTAAGTCTTTCATCAATTTTGAGTTGATTTTTGTGTATGGTGTAAGGTAAAGGTCCAATTTCATTCTTTTGCATGTGGATATCCAGTTTTCAACACCACTTGTTGAAGAGACTACCCTTTCCCATTGCATATTCTTTACACTCTTGTTGAAGATCAGTTTGACTGTATATGTGTGGGTTTATTTCTGGGCTGTCTGTTCTGTTCCATTGGTCTATATGTCTATATGCCAGTAGCATACTGTTTTAATTACTATAACTTTATAATATATTTTGAGAACAGGAAGTATAATGCCTCTAACTTTGTTCTTCTTTCTCAAGATGACTCTGGCCATTTGGGGTCTTTTGAATTTTGAATTGTTTTCTATTTCTGTAAAGAATGCCATTGGGATTTTGATGGGGATAGCATTAACTCTATAGATCACTTTGGGTAGTATGATCCCATGTTCATAGACTGGAAGACTTAATATTGTTAAAATGTCCATATAAATAGTATTTTAAACATAAAAATGAAAATACGAAGCAATACGATGCTTACTTTTAAAATGAAACAACGAAAGTTCAAGTTCATGTTGCAGTTTTAGTTTTGTTTAAGAATATTGCCAGAGTAGCTGCTTCTCTTTAGTCCCCACCCCTCCCCAATCTTCTTCCTCGAAACCATACCCTATACCTTCCTGTTGTAGCATACTTTTAAATACTTGGTTAGAGAAGGGCTGCATAATGTTTTTTGTTTTTTTTTTTTGAATTTTTGAATTTTATTTTATTTATTTTTTTATACAGCAGGTTCTTATTAGTTATCTATTTTATACATATTAGTGTATATATGTCAATCCCAATCTCCCAATTCTGCATAATGTTTATTATTGCAATTAAAGAATGGTAAAAGAGGGAAGAAATGGCCTTTTTTAAAGAAAATAAATATTAATACAATTATTATTTCCTTGGAGTCACACTCATCTCTTTTCCCCATCTCCCTTTTACAATGCTGTTAGTGGTTTTGCTCGTTTGTTTGTTTTTTTAAATAAATTTATTTATTTTTATTTATTCATTATTTTTGGCTGTGTTGGGTCTTCGTTGCTGCACACGGGCTTTCTCTAGTTGTGGCGAGCGGGGGCTACTCTTTGTTGTGGTGCACTGTTTGATTGGTTTTTAACTTTTAGCTTAAGAGTTAAAGCTATTTCCAAAGGAAAGACCTGAAATTTTACATCTCCAGTGCAGCCATGTTTTTAGCATTAGCTTCCAAAATGGGTGATGACAAAGCCTTACTAAAAAACCATGGACATAATATTAAATGGTGAAGAGACATCTTTTCAGGATGCTCTGGGTGGTGGTCATTTTGCAGGGAAGCCAACAGTGAATCAACTGCAGTTGAAGATTCTGATCTCTTATAAAATGACAAAATCATTAGATTCCCCATGAAGAAAAATATTCACACACACAGAGCAATTTACTGACAACTAGTAGAAATTTTTAAAAGGATAATATGAACAAAATAAGTATCTTTTATTAGGATTAATACCTTCAGGCATGACTCCAAAATTATTTCACCCCATTTCTTCCTGTTGGCATCTGGTGTGTGGTAGTCTGAATGAGTGTCTCCAATTCTTCCATCCTCTCTGCATTCACACTCTTACTGTGATCTCATTGTGGGTGGGTTGTCCTTCCCCAATCCTTGAATTTGAGCTTGGTCATGGGACTTTCTTTGGCTCAGGGCGTGTGAGCAGAAGTGACGATGTGCCAATACTCTCTTAGGTCTTAAGAGATCCTGTTTGTCTACCTGCAGTCTTGACGTTTGACATCACTGTAAGAAGAACCAATCCTGCTTTGCTTGTGGGCCCAAGATACACAAAACACACATGTTGCAAACCTGGACCTGCAGACTTGCAGCACTGAGTACCACAGCACCACCTGTCCTGTCGATCCTTGAGAATCAATGACTAGTGTGTGAGCCACCAAGATTTTTTTTTTTTTGATTGCTTATTACACAGCATTACTGTAGCAATTGTTGACCAATAAGAGAACTTTGATTGACCAAAGCCTGTTTTAAAATGGCTATTTACAAAATGTTAGACTTAAGCTTAATATGTTGTCATTGTTTTCAGTTTTAATGTTAGATGTGTATTTCTGAGCTGTATAATATTTTTAGTTTTATATAGCTGGATGATTACAGGTTTTGTCTTTTGTTCCAATTTTCATTGTTTATTAATGGGAAGAAGAAGTATGACACTCCAAGTGAAAGAGGACTTTGTTTCATTAACAATGACTGCCATAGGCATACATACTACATATGTTCATATACTTATCAAGATACTAATACTGGGTCTGATTTTTCTCTTAGATCCTCACATTCAGAGCTGCATTTCATCAGTGGTATAGGCTGGTCTTACAAACCATAGGTCAAAGGTCAAGATATTACCAGTTAATTCTGTCTTGAAACAGCATAATACAGAGCATTAGACTGGGAGTCGAAAGGTCCAGGACCCACCAGTTGTTATGCTACCAATTACCCGTTCTACTTAGGAGAAGCCTCTTAATAACTTCTTGAGCCACAGATCCCATAAGACTATAAAGTTCTACAGTTTTCAGATTCTGGACCTTTCACTTAGTTGTGTCAATTCACAGTAATGCCAGAAAATGAGATTCTGACAATAGTGTCATTAATATTATAAGTATGGGAGAAACCGAGGAGGTGTCTACAGAGACTTTTGTGGCTGCTCAAGTACCTCTTCAATAAGATTGATTTAAGAAAGGACATGTATGAAAGATAAAAAGAGAGCCATGTGACCAAAGGGAAATGATACTAATAAAGCTAAAACTCAGAAGGAGATGAAACTTATGAGAAATGATAAATTTAAAATAAGATGAGTTATGATGAGAAGGAGAAGAACAAAGACTGTATTGGCTGATTGGCTGGAGTACCTAAGACCTAGGCAAGTGTAGTCCCTACCACGGACCCTGTGCTTTTAGAGGGTCACTCTCTGGTCTGCCTCTTGGAATAAAGAGATCATGAGATTTAGGGGATACACTCACATGGGCCAGACCCCTTGTCCTTAGACCATGATCCAGGTAGGTTGGGACTCTGAAATTTCCTGCCCCAAATCCTCAAACCTGCTTTCGGTGCCAGCACAGGCCTCTTCTCTGGATTTGTCCTCACAAGGGTAGAAGGCCAACACATAGCTGTTTGCAGGGGATGGAGCATGGTTTGAATGGGCTGATGTGTGAAGCTATACAGGATAGAACCAAGGCTGGGAAGAGAAGTGAGGTGGGCCCAGGCATATAATCTGTGCAGTCACAGGGACCTGCACAGAAAAGGACCCTGCACTTAGTTTAATGCTCTGCTATTGATGTCTTGATATTCTTAATAATTTCTTTGGATTTGTTTTCCAAACGTGGAGTCTACTAGGACAGTGGAACATGCATGTAAACAGAGGAGATACACGCAATATGCATGCTCACCACTGTTGCTTGCCACCCTATTTGCATGGCAGCATTCCTAGTGCCCCATGAGCACAGAATTTCAGTGAATTCACAACGCACGGGAGCTCAGTGAGACTCAAAGCAAGTATAGGTAAGCAAGTTAGGTCTATTACTAAGGGCAGGCACGGACAGTCCTGAGAGGCCATGCTTTCTATTTGAACCAGAACTTGCTTTGAATGCAGAAAGTAAGCACTGGTGTTCTAAGAAATGTGAATGACCAAGGAACCCTATCATATTCTTTCTTATTTGTGTTACTTCTCTTTAATAGCCAACCACTTATACTGAAAGTGATGACATAGAAGGAAAGAGAAAGGGTGATCAATAGTTCCTTTCCCAGTTAGCCCTTTCTTACTCATCAGTAAGGTGAAGGTAGAGATTTTTGGTGGATGTGCATATATGAAAAAGTGAACTAAAAAAAGTTGAAATAATTTCGTGCAATGTTTCCATTGTTGTGGTAACATATATACATACATACATATGTATATACATTATATATATAATGAGCTATAAAATATGAATCATATAGTTTAGGTAATTCTGCATACAAGTTAAATGTTCTCATATTCATATTTAAAACTGACATTGCACAATATAAAATGGTGCAACAGAAAGATTTTACAGTATAAAGATGTTTGCATTTAAAATTGGTCTTACATACTAAAAGGATATAAAATTCATGATAATAATTTAAAATTTCAATTTTTCTTTAGATAGTAAATACAAAACACCCATGACAAGTTGAGAAAGAGAGAAGAGGGACTGCAGAAGAAAGGGAAAAACTTCATAGTTTAATATCTTTAATGACATTTATTTCATACTTTGTTAATAAGGGGCCTAAACATTTCTATTTTGCACTGTGCCATACAAATTATGTAGCCTATCTTGGGTGGGCCATGGGTGGGAGGTCCTTGATGGGGACTAGCTCCCACTGTATCTGAAGTGTAACCAGCCCTTCCAAGTTCTCATTAAGGTGTATCTGTCAAGGTAAGAGGATATAAAACATGCTTAACAGATTTGGGTAGATATTTAATTCTAAATATTTGGATATATAACATGTGATCCCCATATTTTCTCTTGCTCCTGGCCCTGTAATGATTATCTGTGGGCTTGCTGTTTGAAGTCAACAGGACTATGAAAATAAAAGAGAGGAGTTTTGGTTTTAGCAGCACTGACATAGGCTGCTGGTTGTCTCCAACAAATCCAACTCTGGCAATGACGGAAAAAGTAAAAAAAAACATATATAGATCTGAAAAATGAATGTAAGCCCCTACAGAAACTCCTGGGGAAATGGAGGTGGTTGTGACCTGGCACAGGATGGAAAAAGGAGCCTAAGTGGGTGTAGGACTGGGAGCCCCCATCAAAAGATTGGTCAGGGCAGAACTCTGGAGTAGGGCTGCTTTAAAAAAGAAAAAGAAGCAGCAGCCGCCCAGCATAGCTTGGTTGGTAGGTAACTCCCGGGCAGTATTAAAGTCTGGCTGAAGTGTCAGTAAGCAGTCTGAGTCGTCATAACTACCTTCTACTTTTCTCCTAGATTCTGAATGTTGTATGATTGGAGGTGAAAAGCCCTTGAAGGAAAGCTATGTTCAGGAAAGTCAGACAAGGAGTTTTGCTAAAAGGTAGAGTCGCAAACTTATTTGGGGTTTGGCAGCAAATAGGTAAATTCAAACCAAGATCTTTGCTTTAGGGCCCATCCACTCCGGGCAGATCCCTCTTCTTTAAGTCACTGAGAAAGTGGCATCACAAAATAGAGCCTGGGCTTTGGCCCCCTCCCTGAGTACACATTAACAATCTACCCAAGTAGTAGTCATATCCAAGGCTACTTACAGGGAACCTACAAGTAGGATGACCACTTAATTTATCATCCAAATCAGGACATTTTTGATGGTGAAAGGGGAGCAATTAATAACTACCTTGGCTCTATGGGTATAAACTGGGAATGTCCCAGGCCAACCAGGATACATGGTAACCCTACACATAAGTTTTATTTGTATAAATTAGAAAAAAGTATCCTTTCTGGATGAACAAATTAGAAAAACATACTTTCTACAAGGTGGGCAAATTGTTGAAACAATTTTAAAGGCACAACATGTCTAGGCAGAAAAATTAGAAATAAGCACTCACTCTGGACCCAAGAATTAGGAACAGGCAGCACCATATGGCTTGGCTCGACAAGTAGATGACACCTTTGGGTGAAGAAAAGTTCACTTTGATTTCTGGGAGGATCAGTCCTGTTCCAGAGCATCAACTTGGTGATGAAGCACAGGTGCATGTCAGGTCCTCTCGTCCCCTTGACCAGGCGTGTTTATGCAATGTTCAATTGGCATAGTCATGTATGGTGGTCCTGCTTATGACCACAGGACAATATAAGCTTCAAGTCATCTGAGGAGCACAAATACTATAAAAAAGTGGACTGAAATAATAAATTTATATTTAATTAATAATAAACAATGCCAGATTTGAAAATCAGCATGCTGAATACTTACAAAGTGATATGGGAAACTATTCATAATCTGAAGCAGGAACAACACTTATGAATACTGTGAAAGGCTCCTGGATTAAAACCATAAAGTGTTCCAAACAGGATAGGAAAGAGGAAAAACAACCACACTTTTAAATTTATAAGGAAAATTAAGGACATCACAATGAAAAATTCAAAAAGTCCAGAGAGAAAAAATAAGTAGATGAACTGTAAATCAACAGGTGTCATACGGACATCAGGTTTCTTGATCACAAATGCAGGCCAAAAGATAATGGAGTAATAATTTCAAACTTTTGAAGGAAAATAAGTGTGAAACTAGAATTTTATATACTGCTAAATTATCATTTAAGATGAAACCACAATGAAGACATTCTCAGATACGCAAAGCGTCAGAAGGGTTACCATATAAAAACCTCCTTTGAAAACACTTGTTATGAAAGTATGTCATAACTAACTAACTAAATTCATTAATTCAATAATATGCTGTAAAATATACAGGAGGTATGGTAACTCTCATTTATTTTTTTAAAAAATCTCAAAGATCAGATTAATGAGCATATTCATACCAATTCAGAACTAAAGTTCTTAATGAGAAGGGTGGGCACATGAATAGGTAAGGGGAGCCCAGAGGAAGGAAAAATCACATTAGCTCCATTTTTCTTTTCTGAAAAACATTATATATTGATGTTTAAAATATTCATAGGAAGAAATGACTCTAAGTGTGGGTCTTTATAAATTACATTTAACCACTAGAAGAAAAAAACTAGGATGTTTAACTCTCAAATAAAACAATCTATCCAATGAAAGGCCATATAGGAGGAGACGAAAAAGCAGAAAGAAATGAAAGTGTAAGCAATAGAAAATATAAAGTTAAATAGCCAAAATAAATCCTAATATAAGATTAATTGCAGTAAATATAAATATGTTGAATTCAAATACCAGAAGACTGGATTAAAAATACAAAATTGAACATGTTGTCTACTTGATTAATTCTTAAAATAATAGGACAAAAAATTGATAATAAAAAAATTTTAAGTTTTGGTATAAAGAGTTACCAGTCAATATGAACTGTAAGAAATCAGTGTAGTGATTTAATACTAGATAAAATAGAATTCATGATAAAATACGTCATAAAACATAAAGAGATTATATATACTGGTAAAACAAAAATAGATCAAGAATATATAACAATCATGAACATATAGGTACCTAAAATAGACTGTAAAATATGTGATAAAACAAGTGCTAGAAGCATAAGGTGGAACTGAAAACTAAAAAAATTAAAAATAAAAAAATTAGTATTTTACTGCAAGTTTCTTAAAACTAGATAGATCAAGCAGAAAAAAATAAGGAAAAATAAAAGTTTGAATAATGCTATGAATAAGTTCAAACTAAGTGATTCAGAAAGAACTTAACATTAAACAACAACAATGAAACCCACACTTTTTCCAAATTATATGAGAATTTCACAAAAAGTTATTAGAAAGAAAGAATAAACATTGTTTTAAAGAAACAATAACATATCATAAAATATAGTCTCCTACGATAATGTCATATGCATAATATATAGCAAAATTTCATATATATGATTATTTAAAACAAATTTAAAAATCATAGGGGGAATTCCCTGGTGGTCCAGTGGTTAGGATTCTGTGCTTCCATTGTAGGGGGCACAGGTTCGAGTCCTGGTCTGGGAACTAGGATCCCACATGGTGTGCAGTGTGGCCCTCCCCACCCCCCCAAAAAAGTCATACAATGATCCTTCAGTTAAAGAGATCAAGAAAAATGTATAAATATTTAAAACTGAAATGAAACGACAATGAAAACACTATTGCTTTAAGTTAGAGTGGGTATTTTTGCAATGCTCCCTTTAGTAAGTTATTAAACCAAAAAGCTATTGTGTGGAAAATTCAAGGTGTATGTGTGGGTATATGAATTTTTTCACTTCTCTATCATGGGACAAAAGAAAAAAAGTTGGGTTTCAATGCTGGCAAATTAGACACAGATATTTCATGGAAATATCTGTATCTTTAGGGTACTCAGAGGATGACCTTGAAAGAAGGAAGCTAAAATTGGATGGAAAAAAGTGTTAAATGTTGTTTAGAATGAGTTATATTTGATGAGCTTAAGTAAGAGCAATATTTACAAAGCCATATAAAGGCATACCTAAGAGATATTGTGGTTTTGGTTCCAGACTACCACAATAAAAAGAATATCACAATAAAGCAAGTCACAGTTTTTTTGCTTTCCCAGTACATATGAGTTATGTTTTCACTATACTGTAGTCTATTAAGTGTGCATTAGCATTATGTCTGAAAAAACAATGTGCATACTTTAATTTAAAAATACTTTATTGCTAAAAAATGCTAACCATCATCCGAGTCTTCAGCAAGCCATAATCTTTTTTGCAATAGTAACATCAAAGATCACTGATCACAGATCACCATAGCAAATACAATAATAATGAAAAAGTTTGAACTATTGAGAGAATTTCCAAATTGTGACATAGGGACACAAAGTGAGCAAATGCTGTTAGAAAAAAAGTGCTGATAGACTTGCTTGACACAGGGTGGCCACAAATCTTTAATTTGTAAAAAACACAATGTCTGTGACGTGCAATAAAGTGAAGTACAATAAAAACAAGGCATGCCCATAATCTGTATGTGTATGTGAATGTGAATGTGTATGTGTATGTGTATATCAGACTAAAGGTTAGTTATAAAATGTCAACAGTTAGTGGAAGGGGGTTTTACACTTTCTGTTTGTTTATCCTAAAACTGGCTGAATATCAGAATCACCTGCAGAAGCAAAAAAATAAATAAAATCCAGATGCCCAAGTCCCATCTCTGAAGATTCTCATTCAATGGGTTCTGGATTTCCACTATGTTTAAAAACCTAAAGGTGATTCTGATACGATTCATAGACACAATGTAAAGCTTCTGCTTCACAGGAAATAATACCAGATTATTTTGTTATTTTATAGTTATATTAACAGGTTGTACTATTGACGGATAAGTCTGATGTCAAAATACACTCCCCACTAGGGATAAAAAAGGAACTAGTACTCTCTACTGCCGCTTGGTGGCAGCATGCATATATTGCAAGGGCAATTATTGTAGGAATCCAAATTAATGGAACATTTTAGAATTGGAAGACTACATAGAGATCATCTAGTCAAGCTTCCAACTATTATAGTTGTGAAAACTAAGGCCCATATAAATGAAATGATTCATCTTCAAAGAGCATTAGTGAAAGAGTATGAAATAAAAAATATCTCTGAACTTTTAATTTAGTGCTATTTTTATTAATCTCAAGAATTAGCTCAAACTTCAGTGTGATAGATTTGGGATTGAATTCTTGCTTGGATTTACTGGTCGCGTGCCTTTCAGTAGGTTACTAAAACACTTTTAACTTCTCTTTTCACATATGTAAAATGGTGAGCCTTGACTGATATAGAGTATGAGATAGCCTAGCACTGTTCTTAACACATACAAGTACTTAAAATTTTTTGGCTCTCATCCCTCTTAAACAACCTCTGTCCTCTTAACAAAAGTGTCTTTCAGCTAGCAAAGCACCCCAGAGCTGACAACATTCTGGCAAGAGATACAGGATTCTTTTTCTTACTGGGGGTTCTTTATACCTGATATTTGAACTGCATTTAAACACGAACATCTCTTGTTTATACTGTATTAATGGATTTGATAGATGAATTTTAAAAAGTAATATGCAGAAATTAAGCTGCCTTACTCTCAAGAAATATAATTCGATAGTGGTGGCTAGAATGATAAACAGTGTTTGGACAGGGAGTCCATTTTGGATATGAACAACCTGTACTCCCATTTGTTATTAAGAATAAATAGAATCCTTTCAAAATCTGTTTTAAAGGGCAGTTATTTTCTTCTGACTCATTTAAGTTACCTTCAAGAAAAAGACAATCTCCTGAATCCTTGTTTAAAAGGCTTTTAATATAAAGCAAATAATTTTTTGCAACATTTCCCAAACTTTTCATTATCAAATTGGCGGAGGCTTCTCAACGATGATCATTTCACAACAATATCTCCATTTTCACCTTCTTTAAATGAATTGGCCTCATAGATGTGCCATTAAAACAGAGCTTCACTCTCAACATATTTTTAATTTTGTATTCAAACAGTATGAAGAAAACAGGATCAGGGAATTCAGCCATAAAAGTGAATGGATTACTGATACATGCTACATCATGGATGCAACTAAGTGAAAGAAATCAGGCACGAAAGGCCACATATTGTATGGTTCCATTTATACAAAATGTCCAGCAGTGGCAAATCCATAGAAACAGAAAATATTATACATTAGTGGTTGCCAGGGGTTTGGAAGAGAGGGAAATAGGGAATGACTGCTTAAAATGGGTGTAGGTTTCCTTTTGGGGTGATGAAAATGTTTTGCAACTAGGCAGTGGTGATAGTTACACAACACTGTGACAGTACTAAATTCCACTGAATGGTACAATGAATTGTAAAATGATCAAAATGGTGAATTTTATGTTATGTTCATTTTACTACAATAAAAAGGAGAAAGAATTAGGGAAAGACTTTGGGTTTGGGAAAGTAAGGCGAACTGGTCAAGAAAAAGACAGCCCTACTATTCAGTTTTCTCTCAGCTCTCCCAGTGCATTAATCCTCAGCAAAAAGTAGCCGGAACTTGTAGATGATAGTCATTCAACACAGTCCAGGGAAAAGTAAATAAAATAAAACCCAACTATTCTGATTTAGCACATCTATGACAGGTTAACTTCCTGCTCAGCCACATGGACATTCATGAGGATGTTTCACTTTAGGTGTCCTCTACTTCAGTACTTGATACGCACAGCTCATTCACGCATGTAGGCAACAGCACTCCTTAATTCGATGGAATCTGCTGTGCTGGTTGTGATCAGTCTCATGAAAAGAAAAGGAGGAAAAAGCCTCCACATTGGCTTTGTGGTCTTGGGACGAAATGGATGCAGAAGACAGCTTGATTGTCAAACTGGAAACTTTTATTTTCCTTTTCCTTTTCTTTTTGTCTTTCCTCTCAGGTCTTCTGCCCACTTCCCACCCCCTTCTTTCAAACAGGAAAGACACTAATTAGCTGTTTTGTTTTGTTTTTTGGTAAAACAACTGTTGTTTTAGATTTCTTGTTGTTCTGTGAATGTTATTGTTTTTACTGCCAAATGAGCTTCAGTGGTTGATGTAGGGGGTCTCTTGGGAACTTAACTTTTTCAAGTTTAAGTGTAAAAGCTTTTTTATTTGAATTGGCTTTTACTGGGTGCTTCAAGATTTGCTCTTGGCTCTCTGACGGGGGACTGAATAGCACTATGTTTCCTTTGAGGGTCCAATAAATAAAGGATTCCATGTTCTCCTGGGCACTTTTTGGTGATTTTGCTGTGTGTGCTCTCTAATAGCCAGATGCAGATTCCAGGAAAATGACATATAAATGAATATAAATAATCTTATAGTTTTAGGATTTGCTTTGGCCATACTCCTGGTATCATTCTGCTTCTTGTAGCAGATGGCTTTAAAGAGCATTAGCTATGTATATATTACATATAATATAAATATACCAATATTAAATATTATATTGATGTATAAATGTAATATATTAATATTTATATTAATGTATAACAATTATGTATTATATTAATATATATTTTTGCATAGCATATATTATATACAAAATATATATGACTAATGTAATGTATTTATATGTTTAATATGTTCATAATATTAATATGATATATCATATATTGATTATAAAATAATTACATCACAATATATAAATATATAATTATTATCTGATATAATACATTATATTTAATATATTCTTTGTAACACAATATATAATGTATTATTATAAGACAATTATATAATATAAATATAATACATATATAAAACTATATATATATTTTAATTATACATTACACATACAAGTATGTATAGCTACTTATAATTTTATTTACATAGGAATCTGTCCATCATAACAACTGATGTAAAAACATGCAATATTTTAAATCAAATGGGCCATAATCTTACTACCTACACATAACTACTTTTAAAATCTTGAACCCTGTCTAAATCATGCTTACATATCTCTCAACCTGTTTTTCTACACATCACATATACACACATTTATACATAATATATATGTATACTACCAGTTTTCGGTTCAATGTATATAAATATATGATATATATAATTATATTCCTGTGTATGTATACAAATATAAATCAAAGGTATGTGTATATGTATGTATTTCATATGTTTATATAAATATACAAATAATGTATGTGTATATAAATGCATGACTGTATACATACATACACAGAAATATACTTATTTAAACAAAAGGGACCTAAATAAACATAGTTTTCTAAGAATAAAAATAGTTACGTCTCACTGTTTCAATAACAGTTTATAGTTTTCTACTGTATGTGCTTCTATAATTGTTATGAACAATTCCCATTTGTTGAATGTTAAGCTGTTTTAGTTTTTTGCCATTATTAATGAAGCTCTGAAGAATATGGTGGGCAAGATTACTTGAAAAACTCTCCTAAAAGAAAAGAGTTCGGTATGCTAGGTGAAACGGAAACAACTTATTTTTAAGTGCGTGGTTGATTTTTGAAGTGTGCAATAGAAATTTCCAGGACCCATGAAAGAAGGGTGGTACATGTGTGAGAGTTATAGCTATATTAAGAGTGGATTGAAGATCTTGATAGCTTAGAACAGAAGCTGGCAGTCCTGTTGTTATGGAGCCAGATAGCAAATATTTTAGGCTTTGTGGACCAAAGAGGCAAAACTGAGGATATTATTTAGGTACTTAGGTAACCATTTAAAATGTTACCACTTAAAATGTGAAAATTATTCATAGCTCATAGGCCATAAAATATAGGCACCTGTCTGGATTTGGAATACAGGCCATAGTTTAATGACACACCTGACATAGAGACTTGTTTTTAAATGGCCATGACCACATGGGAGGCAGGAGCTAAGACTCCATCCCTACTAGATGGGAAGTTAGAACTAAACCTATCCCTAGCTTCACCTTTAATGAAAGGGTGTGCCAGTAGAAAAAATATCTGCTGGCAAAGGGAGACTAAGACCAAATTCTCTTGGCCGCTGCTCTGGGTAGGAAACAAGTAGGAAATCTTGAGAATTTTGAACCCCAGATCTGTGTTCACAGTGTTTGGGTTGCAAATTTATTTGTGGTCTTGCAAACAGAAGCAAAGAAATTAACTTAAAATGCTCCCAAATAGGTGGTATTCCAAACACAAAGCTAAACCCTTTCTGGAGAGGTAGAACTTCAATCCAGGCCTATAGCATTCCCACAGATAAAGTTTAGCTAAACATGAGCTCATGATCTAAATTTACACAATAATGAAGAAATCAGCTACAATTGGAGAGAATCAGCAAAAACAATCAATACCAGAATTAGATTCCCAAGGCCATCCATCAGATGTTGGAATTATCAGGTGCAAGGCAGAAAATATACATAAAACTAGAACTGAAACAAGGAACAAGGATGTTTTAAAAGACTGGGTAGTATCTTTAAAAATTTTTTAAAGTACATGTCATTGATAAAGCTAAAAACTCAAAGGTTGTGTAAAACAGCAGATTAATCATGGAGAAGAGTGAAATTATGCTGTTTTTAAAAATATGGCACATCAGATTTTCTGCCTAATTATATAAGTAGATTTATCTTAAAAAATACACATTATTTTAAAGACTTATTGGCTGTAAAATAAGTAAAGGATATTTCAAAGGGCTTCTCTTCAAAGAAAAGTGAGAAGTAGCAAAACACAGAAAGTCTAGGGGAAAAAATGTCAATATATACATTGCTATAGGGTGCACTAAGGCTTAGGCCAGCAACAATGTGGAGGAGCTGACCCTTAGATACAACTAAGGTGGAATCTTCAAAAAGGTTCAAATATTTATAACTAAAAAGATTTATTAAAATTAATAACCAAGTGTTTTAATTAACATCAGAAGAACAAAACAATAAACCTTGAGAACATAGAAAAAATAGATAATAAAGATATGAGCAGAACTTAATAAAACAGAAAAAAGTATAAAATTGAGGTGATTTAGTAAGTCAAAATAATATTCTTTGAAAAGATTTAAAAAACACACTTTGATTAAGAAAAACAAAAATATATGTAAATAATATACAGAAAGAATAAGGACAATGTTATAGCAGAGAGTACAAACAGAGAATATATGAAATGCCAGTAAGTTTGAACATTTATGTAAGGTGGACAATTTCCTAGCTCCTAAAGTTTACCAAAACTGACACAAGAGGAAATATATAGCTGGAGTTCTTTAACCAGTAAAGGAATTAAGTCAATACTTTACAATCTTTCACCAAGAAAATACCAGACTCACCCAGATCATTTGGGAGGTGAATTCTATCAAACTTCTACTAAACAGATAACATCAGTATTCATAAAGAAAAACTTCTAGAGAGTAGCAAAGGAAGAATGCTCTTTTATTCATCTTATGAAGTCTATATAATCCTAATACTGAAAAGAGATTAGGAGTGTAAGGAAAAAGAAATTTACAGGTCAAATTTACTTGTAAATATAAAAGCAAAAATTTTAAACTATTATATTAGCTACCCAAGTTCACTAGAGTAAGAAAAAGCATGACCAAGTTAGGTCATCCAATGAATGAAAAGGTAGTTTAATGTCAAGAATATATATCAATAGATTTAAATCACTACATTTTATTTCTTTCATTTGTCTCTTTAAAAAATTGATAAGTACTTATATTGATCTCTCTTGTACTAGGCACTGTCCTAAGTCATTTACATATTTACTCCTTTAAACCTTCTATCATCCCTGGGGGAAGGTTCTATTTTGCTTCCATTTCTGAGGTATGACTCTAACACCCAGGAAAGTAAAGTAACATTTGCAAGTTTTTGTGGATGGTCAGTGATGGGACCCGTACAGGAACATCCAAAGTCTGTGCTTGGAAACAGTGCCCCATGTTGACACTCACATTACAGATGAAAGGAAAAGAACCACACGCTTAGAATATAGATGAAATCTCACAATACAGGTTAAAGGAAAGGAACCATGCATTTACATTATAGATTAATACCCACATAACAGGTTAAAGGAAAAAGAAACATGTGCTTCTCTCAAAAGTTGTAAAGAAAGCATATCTATTTCTAAATATATTTCCCAATTTCTTTTGCTTGTTTTCTGATCTTTGTAGTACATTTTGCCATGTGGAAAATTTTAATTCTTATATAATTAAATGTATCCTTTTTTCTTTGTATCTTAGAAAGGTATTCCTCATGAATAATTTATTTCAAGTCTCCCAGGTTTCTGATGCTTTTACAGTTTCATTATTTTTTTACTTTTAACTAGTTGCTATATCTAAAATTTATTAATGATAGCCATATTTTCCCACTTTTGTTGAATAATTTTTGCTACAGATCTAAAGTGTCAATTTAATTTTAATCTCAATTCCCTTATGCTCTTGAATCTAATCTTAAGATGCTTCCTATTCCACTGGTTGTTTTGTCTATCTGAAACAAAATGCTACCTTAATTATAATGTAATTATAATATAATAAATGTAATTAGTAAACATAATACAATATATAATAAATAGCATAATATAAAATAACAAAATATAATTTACCATATAACAAGGTCAAAGGAGAACAAGACTATACAGTCATTAGAAATATCCCCCAAAGATATTTTATAAAATTCAATATTCATTTCTAATTTAAAAGAAATAGTAAAATAAGAATTGATGAATGCTTCCACAATAAGAAAAAATTATATATCTAAAAGAGAAAGAGGTAAATGATAAACTTTAGTAACACTGGCAATAAATGCAGGACAAGATGAAGATGTCTGATATAATGTTAAAGAAAAACTATTATTTTTTTGTGTGTTTTGTTTTTTTGTTTTTTGTTTTTTTTTTGGCTGTGCTGCACAGCATGTGGGATCTTCATTCCCCGACCAGGGGTCGAACCTGCGCCTCCCGTATTGAAGGCGGATTCTTAACCACTGGACCACCAGGGAAGTCCCGAAAAACTATTATTTAACATTGTTTTTGCAGTACTGATGATTTCAGTGAAAAGAGAATCTCATAGAAAAGAGTATCTTGTTCTTAATGTCTGTACACTTTTCCATTGCATGAACATAACAGCTTATTTAACCAGTATGTTACTGATCTGCATCTGGATTTCTAGGTTTTTATGGAATTTTATTTATGCACAATTGTTTCAAACTCTAGGACTTCCTCTTATGTTTATATCTTTTGAAAGAAACAGTATCTCCGTAGATGATTTATCTGTGCTGGCTGCTAGCGGACTATGGCTACTTCTCAGTTCTTCCCTTTACATTCCTAGTCAATATGAAAACGGAAGGCAAGAAGGTCTTCTGCTTAGAGACTGTAAAGATAGGTCTTGGTGATAAAGTCTTGGTGTTAAAGGCTAAAAATATCAACCCAGAACAAATGTTTTTCCAGCTATAACTATGTGTGATTCCCTTGGCTTGATTCTGTAGAGGATGTAAGACAAGACTGTAGGATCTGCCCTCAAAGTGCTTTCAGTAGGATGAGCTAAGTAAAGTATGGTGGCATATCTAATTCAAGACAAAATATAATGGCTACTTTTTCTCTCATAGCAAAACTTGGTGGAGTGAATGTAGAAGTCACTGTAGGCTTTTAATTAAAGGAACACAATAAATCTTGTATTGGAAGGTGATTATTCTGGTCTCTTTGTGGAGATGAATTGGAAATTGTCTAGAAGAAGGAAAATTAGCTTAACCAAAGTTAAACTCATAAATAATTGAGCATTAATTAAATATTTGTGGCCTATGTTTCTCTTTGACCATAATTTCTCCCAATTTATACAGCTCTTTGATACCTGATTAATCATTGTCAAAGATGCAATTAACAATGATTATTACTGTGTATTAGGTTTTGCCTGGGCCCTGAAGAAACTATCCTAAATTACCAGCTATGATTGTCACTTGATTTCCTCACAAAGAACAATCAGAACTCCTGGTCTTAAGTGGCTTGGAATGTGAAACTAAGAAGTCTCTTAGATATTATTAGAGGACCCTACAGAGCCCATTGGTGAAAGTCTGGAAAACATTGGGCTTCTTAAAATTGATTCTTGTAGTGCTTTGGGAAAGATCACTGAACCAAAAGGATAACGGTGTTTCTGGTTCTGTTGTTAGCCTTCTACATGGAAACATCACTGAAGCTTCTGGACTCAATTTCCTTCCTCGTGTGTGAATGTCACTGAAAATATCCAACTCCTTTCTATCCCCATATAACTTCTAAAACTAAGCAAAATGAAGACTCAAAATTCATTTCAAATAATGAAATGAATGTATAACGTAGAATGGAACTGGGAGAATACCTGGTTTAAATTCTGGAAAGTATTAAGTATACAATTCTGGATAAGTTGCTTAATCTTGTTTAGTCTAATTTAATGCCCATCTCACAGGTTGTTATGATGATTAATTTAATATCTTTGTATAACGTACAATGTTATGTAATTTCTTCTTGTTGTTTTTCTTGAGTAAATTCATATCCTTAAGCAACTCACTGTAAAAAAGAGTTACTTACTTGCTTAAATTACTCTTATCTTCTATTATCAGCTGAATTGTGTCCTGCTTAAATTAATATGTGGAAGTCTTAACCCCCAATACCTCGTAATATGACTGTATTTGGAGATAAGGCCCTTAAATAGGTAACTGAGGTAAAAGGAGGTCAAATGGGTGGGCTCTAATCCAATATGACTGGTGTCCTTATAAAAAGAAAATATTAGGACACAGACATGTACAGAGAGAAGACCATGTGAAGACAAAAGGAAAAGATGGCATCTACAAGCCAAGAAGAGAGACCTCAGAAGAAATCAATCCTGTTGACACCTGATCTCAGATTTCTAGCCTCTAGACCTGTGAGTAAGTAAATTTCTGTTGTTTAACCTACTCAGTCTCTGGTACTTTGTCATGGCAGCTCTAGGAAACTAATACAAGTTTTTATGGCCTCCTTGTCTCAAGTTGAAAGTTCAATATTTGGCATTGTAGCTAGGAAACAAAAATAACATCTACATTTCTTGTTATAGTCTTTCTTCCCCATTCTCATTGCTAGTAATTTCCATATTTGGGTCTGTTTTCTATATCTTGTAAACAGAGTGTTATGCTCATTTCTAGCCTTACTGCTAATACACAATAAATGTGCAGATACTGAATAGATTTTGGAGAAGTGCAACATATAGTTGGTACATGTGTGTATGTGTGTGTGTGTGTATTCATATAATTTATACTTTTTCTCTATTTTCTTCCTTTGGTGTGATCTAGGATTCTCTGCTTTTGTGACTAGTACTCTTGAATACTAATCCCTGAGTTTAATTCACCAAAAATTGTCAATAATAATAATAATATGGGGAAAGAGAGAGTGATAGAGGGAGAGGAACAAACAATCAGGCAAGGGCAATACTGTGAAGTATTAGGGTCTTATTAATAAGATTAAGTTAGTCTAGAGGAAATGACTGTAAATATCATCAGTGAGCCCAGTTGGTCTTTACTGACTGCTAGACACATCCCTGAGTTCTGTTCTTAGTCTCCAACTGTATGATTACTACTGTCTGGAAGTATTATTTGAACAGCTAAAGTCACTTAATGGAAAAAGAATATGTCTTTAGAGAATCAACAGTAATTTTTCTATCTGATTAAAAAGCAATGTTGACTGTCTGGAAACCTCAGTCATATTTGTAAGCAGGAAAGCATTGGCTATTAAAAGTGGATGATGTAAAGAGATGAGCAGAAGCTTTGGCAATAGATATACCTGGATTTAATTCTCACTTCTACCACTTGGCAACTGGATAGCCTTAGGCAAGTTTCATAACCTCCCTGAAATTCACTTAATTCAGTCTGTAAAATGGCATAATAACTTATTATAGCATCCTTTTAGGAATTTTAAATCAGTTATTGAAATAAAAGTGCACAATATATAGACAAGTATGGATTCCTCAATAGGTGTTTGACCTTTCATTTCTCCAGTATCCCACCCGCATCAAATAAAGAAAAATACTTTTTAAAATTTACGAATACTTCATTGTTCTAAAGTTAAAGCAATACAAATAAAAATAATCAAATGGCCTACTATCATACCATTAGAAGAAAACAAATAGGTGTTCATGAGAGTTCCAAATTAGAATACAGGTTTTCATTAGGCACCTGTTTATGTATGCTATTCTGCTCTTTACAATAAATAATTAAATTTAAAAGACTTAATTCCTACTTTTAAGACTTTATATTATTAGTTTACAAATTACATATCGACCTATGCTAAATTTTATACTGACCCATGCTAATGAATTCAGTACAGAAAACAAAAAACACTGCACTCAAGCAAACTATATATATATGTATACACATATATATGTATATATATATGTGTATACATATATATATAACTTACATGCATTTATATCCTACCATGTCTCATAAAGCATTGTGGTAACTCACCAGAATACACACAATCAAATATAATGGCAAAAGCACTTAATATAAACAGGGCCAAGGAAACATAGACAGAAGATGAAGAAAAGATGAGGGAAATGTGAACAGGAGGAAATGTAGTTAATTGAGTTGTATGTTTTGACTTTAGGATTCTCTGTGGATAAAACAACATGTAAATAATTGGTTACAAAGCCACATTCTTTGAAGGTGCCAGACTGCACATTAACAGTCTGACACCAAGGGACAGCACAGGAAAACTATTCAAAGATAAAGATTTTAAAATCTTTGCAGTTTGAAACCTTTTAGAGCAAGTATAATGAGCTTGACACACATTTCAACATTGAACATGTTAATCACATATTCAAAGTATGTCTCAAAGTCATTGGAAATAGTTGCTGTCTCTGACCCTGATATATAAAACTGATCTGTGATGTGTAAAACTCAGGAGGTATTGATAGCCACTTTTTAGCATCTGAACAGGAAAACAAAGTTGTTTCGCAGTGATAATAAAGAATGAAGTAAATGCAAAAGGATACAAAAGACAAAGCACTCAGGGAATGTATTAACAAAACAAATCAAACTAAATTCTGGTGACCTGGGGCCTATGATTGTACACACTCCATGGAAATACCCCAGCCTAAATACTGGCACAGGAGGAAGGGTACTGCGAAGCCCATCACAGTGTAATCCTTTTAAATGTCCCTTTCAAGGTTGGCTCCACTCAATACTTAGTATAGGAAATCTTCCCATCAGGCAGCAACACTGGCTGCCCAATGATTGACCAAGAAATTAACACACTAATGAATAAATGATGCTAATTTATTTCTATCCCTGAAAATGGGCAACAGCACGCACTCTGTGTTAATGGTATGTCCTCTTTCCCACTTTTCTAAATAGCAAATCAGGTTTTTCCCTTCATTGCTTTATATTATGTGTGGCAGGCATGATGGGAAATGGCTATCAATGGTTCTGTTATTGATTTCTACCTTCATTTCACTGTAGCTAAAGAAGATACTTTGTATGATTCAATTTCTTAAAAATGTATTGGTACTTGTATTGTGGCCTAACGTATGGTCTATCCTGGGGAATGTTCCATGTGTACTTGAGAAAAATGTGTATTCTGCTGTTGTTGAGTGGAGTGATCTATATATGACTGTTAGATTTAGTTGGTTAACTGTGTTATTCAGTCCCCCTACCTCTCTACTGATCTTCTGTCTAGATGTGTTATCCATTATTGAAAGCAAGGTATCGATCTCCAACTATTATTTTAGAACTATCTATTTCTTCCTTCAATTCTGTCAATGTTTGCTTCATATATTTGGGGGTTGTTTGGTACATATATGTTTATAGTTGTTATATCTTTTTGATAGATTGAACTTGTTTTCAATATATAGTGCCCTCCTTTTCCTCTTGTGACAGTTTTTGATTTAAAGTTTATTTTGTGTGATATTAGCATAGCCATCCCAGATCTTTCTTTCTTTCTTCCTTTCTTGCTTTTTCTTTCTTTCTTCCTCCCTTCCTTCCTTCCTTCCTTTCTTTCTTTTTTTCTCTCTCTCTCTCTTTCTTTCTTTCTTTTCTGTTACTATTTGCATGGGATATTTTATTCTATACTTTAACTTTCAACCAACTTGTGTCTTTTGATATCAAGTGAGTTTTTTGCAGACAACATATAATTGGATTATGGGTTTTTTTAAACTCCATTCTGCCAATGTTTATGTTTTTATTGGAGAGCTTCATCCACTTACTTTTTCAAAAATTACTGATGAGGAAGAACTTAATTCTGTCAGCTTCCTGCTTGTTTTCTGTATGTCTTATGCATTTTTTGCCCCTCATTTACTCCATTACTGACTTCTTCTGTGCTTAGTCGATTTTTTTGTAGTGAACTCTTTTGATTCCCTTTTCATTTCTTTTTGCATATAGTCTATTGATATTTTCTTTGTGGTTATCAAGAAGATTACATTTACCATTCTAAAGTTAAAACAATATAAATTGAATTGAAACCAACTTCAATAGCATACAGAAACTCTGTTCCTATACAGTTCCATTCCTCCTCTTTACATTACTGTTGTCACAAATTACACCTTTATGCGTTGTGAGCCCAGTAACATTGATTTATGATTACTTTATGCATTTGTTTTTTCAATAATGTAAGAAATAAAAAGTGGAGTTACAAGCCAATAACACAATGCTGGCTTTAATATTTGCCCATGTATTTATCTTTACTGGAGATTTCTATTTGTTTATACAGCTTCGAGTTGCTGTCTAGTGTCCTTTCATTTCTACATGAAGGTTCAATTTGGCATTTCTTATAGGGCAGTGGTAGGAAGTTGTAACAAACTCCCTCAGCCTTTGTTCATCTGGGAATGTGTTAATTTCTCCCTAAGTTTTGAAAACAGTTTGGCCAAATATAGAATTCTTGGTGGACAATTTTTTTCTTTCAGCACTTTAAATATGTCTGGCCTCTGGCTTCCGTGGTTTCAGATAGGAAATTAGCTATTAATCTTTTTGAGGATCGCTTCTTTGTAACGAATTTCTTTTTTCTTTCTCCTTTTGGAGAAAAGATTCTTTCTTTGTTTTTTGGCTTCTGAGAGTTTGATTATACTGTTTCTTGTTGTGGGGTTCTTTGAGTTTATCTTAGTCCTGAAATCAGCCAAAGATTTACAGCAACCAAACACATACTGAACCAGGGAAGAGGCAATTTGAAAATGGCAGGAAAGCTTTGTGGCATTTTTACTTGCCTTTGCCACATCCACTCTTAGTGTAGTGATGGTCTTAAAGTGGTGGAGTCTTAATGCAATGACAGTCTTAAAATAGCAGCAGACCATGTTCCTAGTATGGGACCCTCAATCCTGGTTCAGGAGGGAGCAGAAGAGTCCCTACTCTCAGATTATTATGTGTATCTGTTCTAACCTGTCTGGGAACTACCTGAAGGACTGACACAAGATGCTTATCTCTGTTTTACCTAACTTGGAACATAGTCTGGGAAAGCAGTGGTCATTGCTCAAAAAAAGTGCAAGGTGAACTAACAAAGCACAGATGGCTGGGGCAAAAGACTGTGAATTGAAATACCATAGACCACATAAGATCCAGGAGCAAAAGTTGGGGGAGATTCTTTGGGAAATTAGAACTTACAAAAAGTACACATGTGTACAGAGAAATTAAGAAAGCCACATGCATACCCAAGATAAGATGCATGCTCTGAAAACACCAGAGAAGTCTAAGCGTTTACCTTGGGCTGAACCCTGAACTCAGTGCAGGTCAGCTAAATGTTGAAGGAGTGATCCAGCAATCTGCAAAATGGGGAGAGGTGTGTGGTTTTGAGTGTGCATGTGGATGTGCGTGTGTATATTTGTTTTTGTTTGTTTTAGGTGCAGGAATTCAAGGAAATCTCTGTCAAAACATCAGCTAAACATGAACTAAAGGAACAGAGACTTCAGTGCCTACATAAGATAAGGAATACAGTCATTGCAAAAATAGTTTCGAAAGGTCCCTAAACAAACAGACTACTACAGCCTTCAACAATCAAAAGCATAGAAAACCCTGGGAAAGTGGGAGAATCTGATTTCCCTAGACACCACATTATAATATTTGAATGCCAA
This sequence comes from Balaenoptera ricei, assembly GCF_028023285.1. Taxonomy (NCBI): domain Eukaryota; kingdom Metazoa; phylum Chordata; class Mammalia; order Artiodactyla; family Balaenopteridae; genus Balaenoptera; species Balaenoptera ricei. The sequence goes on from NC_082644.1 coordinate 82,747,999, forward strand.
ATTTTCAACCAAAAAAATCACAAGGCATACAAAGACATGGAAAAGTACGGCCCATTTAAGAAAACAAATTAATAGATGAAACCATCCCTAAGGAAGCCCAGACTTTTCTCCATTGCATATTCTTGCCTCCTTTGTCAGAGATTAATTGACCATAAGTGCATGGGTTTATTTCTGGGCTCTCTATTCTGTTCCAGTGATCTACATTTTGTGCCAGTACCATACTGTTTTGATTACTGTAGGTTTGTAGCACAGTCTGAAGCCAGGGAGCATGATTCCTCCAGTTCTGTTCTTCTTTCTCAAGACTGTTTTAGCTATTCAGGATCTTTTGTGTTTCCATACAAATTTTAAAATTATTTGTTCTAGGTCTGTGGAAAATGCCCTTGATGTTTTGATACAGACTGCATTGAATCCATAGATTTCCTTGGGTATGATGGTCATTTTAACAATATTAATTCTTCCAATCCGTGACCATGGTATATCTTTCCAGCTGTTTGTGTCATTTTTAATTTCTTTTATCAGTGTCATATAGTTTCCTGGGTACAGGTCTTTTACCTCCTTAGGCAGGTTTATTCTTATGTATTTTATTCTTTTTTATGCGATTGTAAATGAGATTGTTTCCTTAATTTCTCTTTCTGATAGTTCATTGTTAGTGTATAGAAATACAATAGATTTCTATATATTAATTTTGTATCCTGCAAATTTACCAAATTCATTTTTGAGCTCTAATAGTTTTTTTGATGGTGTCTTTAGGATTTTCTATGTATCATGCCATCTGCAAACAGTGACAGTTTTACTTTTTCCTGTCCAATTTGGATTCCTTTTATTTACTTATTTTTTTCTTGTCTTATTGCTGTGGCTAGGACTTCCAAAACTACGTTGAATAAAAGTGGTGAGAGTGGGCATCCTTGTCTTGTTCCTGATCTTAGGGGAAATGCTTTCAGCTTTTCACCATTAAGTATGTTAGCTATGGGCTTGTCATATATGGCCTCTATTATGTTGAGGTATGTTCCCTCTATGCCCACTTTCTGGAGAGTTTTTACCATGAATGGATATTGAAGTTTTTTCAAAAGCTTTTTCTGCATCTATTGAGATGATCATATGGTTTTTAGTCTTCAGTTTGTTAATGTGATGATAAGAGACCTAAGACAGCTACAGAGGCTAAGTGACCTTTCCTTCCCTGACTGGTAGGTATCCTTGTTCTGCCTTCTAATTGAGTTAGTATCTGAGTAAAGAACTGCCAAGTATCATTTAGTTCACAATACACTGCTGTGGCAATATAGAAATGAATTTGGCTAAATGATTTGGCTTTTCCAAATTATAGTAAATGAATATACTGAATGAATACTTCAACTTAATGAAATGTTCTTAAAAATCTATTAATGTAGGCACTTCAGTGGAGAATTGAAAACAAAACAAAAAATTCAGGTAAAGGGTTGAAATAAATGTACACTCAGTTGTATCCAGTTTCCTCTTGTAAAACTCTCTTTTTAATTTGAGTGGACAGTGAATTGAGAATATCTGACTTGGGCCTAAGGAAATCTAAGCCTTCTCAGCCACACTGTATTCTCTTATGTCATTTAATAAAGACACCAGTTGGGTTGCTGAAAAAATAGTGGGAAAAATCAATCCCTCCGATCCAAAGAGCTGCTCTTGAAAATATGTGGATTGTTGTAGTTATTTTGCTCTTCTGGCCTCAAAAAGGTCTAATCTTAACCTTAGCCCCTCAGGGAGAGAGACTTTTTAAACCAATTCCCATATTACTCATTATATGACTGTTGAAAAAGAGCAACCCAGCTCTTTTCCTGTGCTTTCAACCAGTTATCTTATTCAAAAATCTGTTTGGATTGTTATACCTTAATCTTGCCTGGCAAGGGACTTATGGGAAGGTCCTTATTGTTTGAAAGTTTGGTGCCAGTATCTGCAAAGAAAGAAAAAAGTAAAGAAGGAAAGATGTGTTTATCAAACATCCCAATAGTGAAGGTGTGTGAAAGCAACTTTTGAAAAAGTTAATCTGTCAGAGTTTAGCCTTATTATTACATTTTATTTTATTCATTGAAAATAAATAATTATCAATGAATCCTTTCTAGATTTTCTAGTTTCCCAAAGTTCCCTGCATTCACATTCTAAGAGGAAAAATGGTATTTTAAGTCACTGCTCTCCACCTTATATTATTTATAATCACTCCTCATCACCTCTTCCCTCAAAGAAACGTGATCCTGAGAAGTGTCCTTTGTTTGTCTTTGTGGAATAAGTGATGGGGATGCATCCTGGAGACCTGTGAGATGTTTAAATTGTGGCATAATGAAACTAGGATGGAGAGCTCTGGAAAGATCTGGAAAGATGGCTGGTAGAGTATGGCCGGATGTGGGAGAAGAGAGATGTGCAGAGAGAGGGAGAGGAAATTTGCAGAGGGAGAAAATTAAACAAATAATTAAATAAGTTTTGTTGTGTGCTGTGGGATGCAAGCCTTTCTCTTCCCCTTTCCTTCACAATCTCTTTGTTAAAGACTGTGTTATTCATTAGTGTTACTAAGATAGGATTTGCCATTTTGTTTGGATACTGAGAATGGACCCATGGAAACAGTTACATTTGGGTTATCTATGACTATCTTTAATGAAGAGCATAAATATTGGCCACACTATCTATGCACATGCTATCACCATGCCTTTTTCGTTCCCTATTCATATATCTAAGTCCTCTTCTTTCTTTAAGGTCAACCTCAAATCTCATCTCAAATGTACATTTATTGATATATTCAACCCCTAATGAACTGTCCCTTCTTTGTCCTCCTTAGGCTCTGATTATTTATAAAAACTCATTTTTGAACTTAGAAACTATCCAATATGATATATTAGTTATTTCATCAGCATATGTTATATCTTCAACACAATTATAAGCTTTTGTGGGGCTGGGATCATACATTCTGTAATTTTTCTCAGTACTTAACACTTACTTTGATAAAAAGCGCATTCATTCATCTAAGCATCATTTATTGAGTGTTCATTAAATATCTCAACTCAATAAATATTGTTTGAATGAATGCATGCATGAATGAGGGAGTATGCAATAGGTAGCCTAGTGTACCACCCAATATGAAAAAAACAAAAACATAAACACAAAAGCAAGCCAAAAAGTGGACCAGGACTTTCTGTAAAATATCCTGCTTTTTGTTGGATGATGCCATGAAAATGGAGATGCTCTTGACAGGTCTTAATAGCTGACCAAGAATAGTAAACAATTGAAATTCTCTCAGGCTTATTCAACCCTATCACTAGACACATTTATACCTCTCAGGAATGTTACTAAAGGAAGAGATTAATAAAGCTTTTATAGATGAGTTGATAAATCTCTAAATATTTAAATCTTCATTTCCTCCTAGGTTTTCTCTATTTTAGGGTTCCAAAAGATTTAAATAAACTACAGGATAATTAAAAATTAGACATTATCTTTCTTACCTTCACTTTTTTTATGGTAAACACCTTTTTATTTTCTCCATAGTGCTGCCCAGTTTCCACCAGTACAGTTCTTAAGTGAATTTTGCTCTGGATGGTGGGATATATAAGATGTAAGTGAATTGTTTGTATATGTTTTAGAATTCTTCAAAATGGCCTGGCCATGGAAATGCATTGAATATTATTTAAATAACTAAAGTAACTTCCTCAGAATTATTATTCTATTCTGGTTAGGATACTATCTGCTCTGGTTTGTTAAAATTTCCCTTTAGAGTGGTTTTAATTTTGTCTCTGATGGGGTCCTAGGATTTATTGCCATACCCATCCTGCACCTGTTTTTCTTTGAATTACTCACCTTGCAGTTTCTGATTCATACAGGGCCTTACAGGTTAGTGACAACCTGGCCATCACAACTCTGGGAAGGACAGGCCTACTTTTCAGAGGTGTTGATGTTTTTTCTACCTGAAGGTTTTAAAGAGATACCAATCTTCCTCACCACCTCTTTTGGCCCTTTTAATGGACTAAGCAGTTCCTCATGAAATTTCTGTAGGATATCTGTACCAACTTCTCAATATTGTTCCGTCCTGAGTCTAAATTCCTGGCCTCAAGGTAATGTTAGATTTCTAGCTCCAGCCCCTATTTACATAAGGCCTATACTAAGGAACAGAACCCATAGACATCAGTCCGCTCTTATTTCTCTGGATGTAATGTCTCTGTTACTTTCTGAAACATGCAGGTGTTCCTTTCTTTCTTTTTTTTTTTTATTATTTATTTATTTATTTTTGGCTGTGTTGGGTCTTCGTTTCTGTGCGAGAGCTTTCTCTAGTTGTGGCAAGCGGGGGCCACTCTTCATCGCGGTGCGTGGGCCTCTCACTATCGCAGCCTCTCTTGTGGAGCACAGGCTCCAGACGCGCAGGCTCAGTAATTGTGGCTCACAGGCCCAGTTGCTCCGTGGCATGTGGGATCTTCCCAGACCAGGGCTCGAACCCGTGTCCCCTGCATTGGCAGGCAGATTCTCAACCACTGTGCCACCAGGGAAGCCCCCTTTCTTTCTTTTAATCTCAGCTATGAGCTTTTAACTTTTTCAAAATTCACCCAGAATTTACATGTGTCTCCAGTAAGAGTACATTAAATTGAGCTTAGTCTGCTATTCTACTGGCATGTTTGAGATCCAAATAATTTGCTACTTACTGGATTCAATTACCTGTATATTTCAGGCATCTAAAACTCACAATGTTCCAAATTTCCCTCCTTATTGTTAGTAATTTTCTTGGGAATCTGGATGACATTAAATGGAATAAAGTTAGTGAGTGGCCCAGGAATGCCTGAACGTTTGTTTGTCAGAGTGGCCAGGGAAAGTTTAAGCAAGGAAGAAAGCCACGTGAAAAACAGAATCACATTATTATGGCTGAGTTTACTCCCAAGATTCCATGCAGAGCTCTCTGTAAAGCTGGGTTGGGTTATAACTTATGCCAGAGCTCTAAGTGGGGCTGACACCATCTCATGCCAAGCTCTCAATTCTGGGCTAACGTCATCTCTGGTCCACTGTATGGAGTGGAACTTTGGAGGAATGGCCAATGTGTTCCAGGGTGTATGAAGAGGGAAATTGTGAACATGACTTTCTAAATTGTGGGAGAACTACCCACTGTAAATGTACTTTGAACTATGTTGTTTAATTTGACCAATCAGATCAATGACTTTCCCCTTGAATAAAATGCTGCTATGTATATGAGAAGAAGAACAAAGCTGGTATAAGGAAATGGAGATACTGGGAGTTTTATTTTCCTACCAATTATCTTTTCCTCTGACCATGACCTTCCCTTTGAGTCTCCTAGACTTTGGGGATGATCCCAACCCCTTGGGTTGGGTGATGGCAACCCCATCTTCACTAGAACCTCTAAAGTTAACTTTGATTTTTCCCATTCTTTCTATCCGTCCCATGTATGCAGTCAGACATTTGATCTTGGACTCTTACTGACAAAATATGCTTGAATATAACCATTTCTTTTCACTCCCATTGCTACTGCTATTGTCACTGCCTTAACTAGGGCTTTAAGTTCTATATATAAAAATATAAATATCTATATATAAATAAAATATACAAATAAATATAATATTAATTCTGATGATTTTAAAGTCTTTTCTTGATAAAGACTTTTCCTGATAAAGATACACAATATCTTATATATTTTTGTATTATCTGTTCTTTTCTTAGAATTTTAGTCATATGATTCTATCTCTTGGTATGTCTAGAACTTTTTGATTGAATGCTGGCTATTTTATTTGGCTGTTTTTGTTTTTCTCAGTGGAAATGTTGTTTTGCTTCAAAATATTTTATTCTACTTGGAAGTAGCAAATCTTCAAATTACAATTTTTTAAATGCTGTCAAATATCAATACTATAGGTATCACAAAATCTAGAAAAATGACATTTAAAAATTAACTACTGCCATGTATCTCTATAAAACTTTTCCCCCACTCTTTTAGCTATATATTCTTCAATTGCCTCCTCATATGACAGTTGATGTATTTTAGAAATAAAAATTTAAGAAATAAACTTTGTAGTTTATAGACATAGATTTCTTTTAACATGGTTGATTAGAATTTGCTTTTAGTTAGTAATAGTTTAGAAAAGTTTATTTCAGTTTCACAATTTATTATTGATAATGTCACATTAATTTTCATTGTTAAATTTGAGAAAATCTCTATGGATTACTTCTTCCTAAATATTTACTATTATAAATGCATTACTGATTTCAGTACTGCTATAGGTTTGTGCATTACAGGAATTCTGATAAAATACTCTTTCACACCATTCCATTACACACACACACACACACACACACACACACACACTCTGTTATTGATGGAGTATATTCTTGACAGAAGAAAATTTCTGTTTTGACTAATCATTGATGAGAACGGAATCTTTGACTTACCTTTCACATGCCTGATGATTGAAATAATTTTCCACAGAATAGCTTCTGGCTTTATACTTTTCAGTTCTTTTTTTCTTCTTCAAATGCACATGCTTTGAGAGCTGTGAAGTGCAGGACGTGGCTATATTGTAAGGTGGTTTTTGTCCTTATGCTTCTGTGTCTTGTGCTAGTTAAGTCAGTAGAGTAGTCAGTAAGAGTACTGGAAGTTATTCCTGTAATGGGATAGTATTATAGTCAGTTACATATGGTGGTGTCTGAAAATCACATAATAGCCTCGCCTAAAACATCTCCTTAGCCAGATTTCAAAAAAGCCTGTGGCCATTCCAATATGATCCAACATAGCGGAATATGATAGAGGGAAAATTGGCAAAGAAAGAGACGCTGGTCTTACCTGATTGAAGTTAAAATATCTCACTTTTGACAATTTTGAAAAAGCATATAATTACATGAACTAATTTCTAGGGTTCTTCCTAGGACCTAAAAAGGAACCCATAGAGTTGTGGAACAACAATAGAAGCTACTGTAATGAGAAGCCTGTGCACCGCAACAAAGAGTAGCCCCTGCTCGACGCAACTAGAGAAAGCCCGCGCGCAGCAATGAAGACCCAACGCAGCCAAAATAAAAATAAATAAATTTGTTTTAAAAAAGTAATACCCAGCTTTGAGGCATGAGAAATATGATAAGGAGAAATTAGCTAATGTTTTCAGAACTTTTCAAATTTCAGACTCAGTCTCTAAGATTTTAGCATTATATACAATATCGGTTACCTTATTAGTGGTTTGGGAAGACCAATTTAAAAATTTCTCTTACTATATTGAAAGTCACGGCCCTAATGTTTTCCACGTTGACTATATGAATGATGAAGAAAATTCAATCATGTATTTCATTTCCAACTGGACAGAAAACAAAATTTAAAAAAATGTTTGGACTACTGACTTTTGATTTCTTCTAACGCAAATGTATAGGTAATTTTTATTCCCTGATTAGGAGAGAAGTGGTGGAAGAGGGCAGGGTTAAGAATTAAGCAGTTAAGCTGTTGGTCCCACATCAGACAAATTATCCTTATACCTCCTGTCAATATTGTTAACAGAGACTGTTATTTTATTAATCCTTATGATCCAGTGATTCTTTTTTTCATGTTTCAGGGCACAGCAGGTGAGAGAGTGGATTTGTTAAGCTGGGTGGGTTTATCCTTCTTTTATGTGTTCATTCAATTTTATGTTCATTTACTTATTGTACACATATGGCAATAGAAGCTGCTAAAGCAATCATTGCTATTCTGCAAAACAACAAGGCACAGAAGCAGATGTCTTATTTCCGAGATTTCTCCCCCCAGGATTATTATGATTAAAGATCCTTTCCCCCACTCCCTGGAGAGGACAAGGGGCTGCTTGCTGGAGATTTTTTAATGACTTGGGGAAAGGCTCAAATATCCCCCCATTATGGTAATCCACCCCAGGGACAAACCACACAAGAATATTATGAATTTATTTTATTTTTCTATCCTTGCAAAGGTAATACTCAGCTCATTAGAATATGAAAAATATACTGTCAAATTTCAGAATTACATGGATGAAGAAAATCACCAAAGTGGCATCATATCATGTGTGTTATAGTTGTATTTACTATATTGACTATATTAACTATATTGTGTTAACAATAGGTTGTATAACTATATATTGAAAAGGCAAAACGCTGTAACTTATTTCAGAGAAAATAATTATGTTGGCAAACCCCAAATTGTGCATTGTAGACGGGTCCTAGGAAAAGAAGATTTAATTCCCAGTGGACAAGAGGTTAGCTTCTGTTTTCAGCCATGTGCTATTTCAAGAATCAAACATCATGAATAATACAGGATATAGGAGGAACAGTCTAAAGATGGAAAAGCACATTTTGATTAGGAAAGAGAATTTAAGGTTTAAGTCTTTTTTTTTTTTTTTTTAAGGAAAACTGCCTTATTACAATGAGATAAGAAAATTGTTTCCTTCCTTTCTTCCTTTCTTCTTCTTTTTCTTAACCATTTTTATTTTGGATATTTGACCTCTAAGCTGAGATGACTGAAAATGCCTCCTCTGGGCATCAACCTTTTTGAAAGACTTTTTCCCCCTACCTGAGGGCTATTTGTCTCTTGGAGGCATTGTCCACATTACTCACCAAGAGGCAAGCATTTGTCCTTGCACTAAATGCTGACATCTCCTGATAAGAGGGAAGCTGCAAAGCAGAATTGAAGGTCAATATGTTGATATTGCTCTCAAGCGCATTGATGTACATTTGTGTATTGGGGAAGGGGAGTGAAGCTTGAGAGTGGGCCAGTGGGGAGGGGTAGATATTTTGTGATGCTGTGTACCTAGGGGCTTATAAAGTTTACAGCTGCATTAGGAGGACAAGCATTACCATTAGCATGAAGAGTAGAGCAGATCTCACTTGCAAAAGCTTCTAGCCATACACATAGGGCAATACATAAATGATACACCTTATTGCATTCACCCGTTCACCCTCCCCTGTTCAAGCTAATTGGAAATTTCAATCCATTTCAGAGAAGTAACACAACTATCAATCATTTTCCCTGGCACGAATCTTCCAGGAGGAAGAAAATGGAATACACCTAGCAACAGAGCTCACACACTAGCCCATGTGTCTTAGATTTAATATCTGATCACTAGCTGGATTGAAGCCAAGAGGTGATTCACAAATTTGCTGCACATTAGAATCACCTGGGGATCTCTGAGCCCTCCCCGTGCCCAGGCTCCTCCCTAGACCTACTAAATGAAAATCTCTGGGGCTGGGACCCAGACACCAATGTTTTTTTAAAAAAGCTCTTTAGGTAATTCAAATGAGCAGCAAAGCTTGAGAACCAGCCCAATAACGGGAACAAACTTATTTCACACAGATAAAGTGGGAGCAATTCGTATGTTAAAAGAACGTGTATATATATATATAATATATATATATATATTATATATATATATATACATATATATGTATGTGTATATATATATATGTATATATATATATACACATTTCTTTTTTTCTCTTTATTCTGTTTGTGTTTCAAATAGGCGCTTTTTTTTTTTTTTTCCTGCAAAAATCTTTATTGTTTCCATTTGGTCCAAGGCTTGGGAGAGAGCTCCAGGGTGGTTAAAAAGCTGCTCAGTGGCTGCAGAGAGGGCCTTCAGGAAAAGCTCTGACGCCAGAGGGGCTCCTCAAAGGCCGCTGAACTCTGGAAACTCCTGTTCGTGCTTGAGGGTGAGCCTTTTAAAGAGATACTCGCCCAACCCAGCCTGCGGACCAGCCAGCCTGCGGAGGTTGGTCAGGTGGTCGCCCATCTTCTTGATGAGTTTCACCTGCTCGTCCCGGAAGCGGCTCTCCCGGAAGTCGTAGGGGTGGGAGTCTGCGCGGGCAGAACCCGGGGCACGCAGATCCCAAAACGCCTGGTTCGGGTTCTTCTCCCTAATAATGGCGGCTTCCACAGCGTCCTGGGTTTTACCCCACTCATCCTGGAAGAGGGCGCGGCTGCAGCACTGGTTTTGCATTTTCAAGAGACGCTGGGCGCCCTCACACTTCTCCTCGGCCAACTGGCGAAAAAAGTGGCCCACACCGTCCAGAGTCCCATTGTTGCTGTCGAAATAGAAGCTCAGAGAGAGGTAAGTGTCCACAGATGCATGTTGAACAGGCGGTGGACGGCGGCCTCCACCTCGGAATAATTCTGACGAATCTGGGAACTCGTGGTTGATCAGTGATAAGGAGCTAAGCTCAAAAAACGGTGTTGGCCTGTCTTGGAGGCTGAGGATAGCTGAGTGGCTGATTCTAAAGGTTGCGACTGGAAGAATGGTTGGAGGGTGGTCGGGGGCTGGAGCAAGGAACGTAGGAACGTTCCCCTCTGCTTAGTCCGCTGGTCCTTAGTTCTGGCTAGACGTTGGCATCGTCTGAGGATATTTAAAATGATTTTATTGGTCTAGGATGACCAACCGTCGGTGTGAGGGGTTTTGAAAAGTGCTTCAGATGATTCTAATGTGCAACCAATTTAGGTACCACTGCTTAAGCTTTTGAACCGCTGCTACTTATTTTAACCTCGTCTTCCTATGAGAATATCCAACTGTAGTTGAGGTTTGTTTTTTTTCTTTTTTTTAAACTGTTTTATTATAAGATTTGCTGTCTTAAATAAGATTGAATGTACAGAAAATCCTGGTAGTCCATCTGGTGTAGCTGGATACCCAGAATAATATCGTTAAGATGTGTACCATTTAAGTATTGTGACTGGCCTTTTTAAAACTAACATATGCATTGAATTAGTATGATCTCTTTCGAAGTTGTCATGTTGGGGAGCTATACCCCTAATCTGCTGCCATTGCTAAATATCTGGACATCTCTTATTAGGAATTGCTTTTAAAAATCTTTAGGGATTAAAACCAAGATTGCTGTATTATTTGTACTGGGACCACAAAAACCTCACAAATTTCCCCCGCTGTACCTTCTACCCCCATCTCTAATCCTTGGCAACTTCTAATCTGTTCTCCATCTCCACAGTTTTGTTATTTTAAGAATACTGTATAAACATAATCATGAATTACTTAATTGGCTTTTTAAAATTTTTCCCTCAGCGTCATTCCCTTGAAGTTCATTTCAATTTTTGCATATATTAATAATTTGTTCCTTTTTGTTGCTAAGTAGTATTCTATCATAAGATTTTATCACAATTTGTTTAAACATTCACCCATTGAAAGACATTTGGGTAGTTGCCAGTTTTGGGCTATTATAAATAAAACTGCTATGAACATTTACGTGTAAGTTTCTGTGGGAACTTAATTTTTTGTTTCTTTGGGTTAAATGCTCAAGAGTACAATTACTGGGTTGTAGGGTGAATCTACTTTTACGATTAAAAGAGACTGTCAAGCTGTTTCTCAGAGTGGCTAAACCATTTTATATTCCCACCAGTGATATGATATAATTTTTCCACATACTTGCCAGCATTTGATGTTGTCACTATACTTTAATTTTAGTTATTCTCTGATATCTCATTATGGTCTTAATTTGCATTTCCCTAATGGCTAATGATGTTGAACATCTTTTCATGTGCTTATTTGCCATGTGTATATACTCTTCCCTGAAATGTCTGTTCCTGTCTTCTGCCTATTTTCTAATTGGATTTTTTAAAGTTGTTTGGAGGGTTCTTTGTATATTATAAATACAGGTCATTTGTCTCATATGGGATTTTCAATTATGTTTTCCCAGTGTGTAATTTGAGTTTTCATCCACTTAAAAGGATCTTCTATGGAGCATTTTTAACTCATTTTGATGAGATCCAATTTATCAGTTTTTGCTTTAACTGATCATACTTTCGGTGTGAAGTCTAAGACTTATTCACTTAGTTCTAGATGCCAAAGATTTTCTCCTATTTTTTTTTCTAAAACTGTCCTGCTTTTACATTTAAGATTATGATCCACTTTGATTTAATTTTTGTATAAGGTGTGGAGGTTTAGGTTAAGGTTCATTTTTTTTTTTTTTTGGTTGAGGGATGTCCAGCTGTTTCAGTACCATGTTTTGAAAAGTCTATTCTTCCTTGATAGCTTTTGCACTGTTGTCAAAAACAAGTTAAATGTATTTATGTCAGTCTCTTTCTGGGTTCTCTATTCCGTTGCATTGATCTATGTATCTAGCCTCCATCATTACTGCAAAATCTTGAAATTGGGTAGATTAATTCCTCCCATTTTAATCTTCCTTTACAGATTGTTTTAGCTATTCTTCAGCCTCTTCTTTCCATATAAATCTTAAAATAAGCTTGTCTATATCCACAAAAACCTTGAGGGCATTTTAAGAGTAATTGTGTTAAGCCTATTAACTTGGGGAGAATTGACATCTTTATTATGTTGTGCTTTCTAATCCATGAACAAGGTATGTCTCCCCATTTGTTTGGGACTTTAAAATTTTTCTTCATCAACATTTTGTAATTTTCAGTACAGAGGTCCTATAAATGTCTTATTGGACTTATATTTAAGTATTTATTTTATTTAGATCAGTTGTAAATGGCATCACATATCTTTATTTAAGCTTCTACACATTTGTTACTAATATATAATTTGATAAAATTGTATTGATCTTGTACTCTAAAACATTTACAAACTAATATTATTTCTCAAGATTTTGTGGATTCCTTGTATTTTCTCCATTTAGATTATCATCTCATCTTCAGATACAGACAGTTTTACTTTTCTGTATTGAATATAATAGGATATATTACTATTCAACATTTAGTAGGATATATTCCTTCTTATTCAGCATAATAGGAATAGTCCTTTTATCTTTTAAATAACATTTTTTTAAAATTTAACTTTTAAATTTATGTATTTATTTATTTTTGCTTTATTTTCTTACTAGAACCTCCAGTAATATGTTTAATAATAGTGGTGAGAGCAGATATCGGTGCCTTGTTTCTGATCTTACAGAGAAAGCATTCAGTCTTTCACAGTTAAATATAATGTCAGTATAGGTTGTTTGTAGATCATCTTTATGAGTTTCAGTATGTTTCTTTTCTATTCCTAGTTTGCTTGGAATTTTTTTTTCTTCTTTTTTTAAAATCATGAATGGGATTGGATTTTGTCAAATGCTTTCTCTGCATTAATGGATAGGATCACATGTTTTCCCTCTTAGTCTATTGGATATGGTGGATTACATTGTTTGATTTTCAAATATTTAACCAACTTTGCATAACTGGAATAAATACCACTTGGTCATGGTATATTATTCTTTTTATATATTTCTGGATTTGCTAATATTTGGCTGAGGATTTTTACAGCCAATTTCATAAAAAATATTGGTTTATAGTTTTCTTCTTTCTATACTATCCCTGTCTGGTTTTGGTATCAAGGTAATACTGGCTTCATAAAATTAATTAGGAACTGTTCCCTCTACTTCTATTTCTTAAAAAATCATGTGAAATTGGTGTTAATTCTTTAAGTCTTGGGTAAAAGTGAAACATCTAAGCCTGAATATTTCTTTTGGGAGTTTTTAAATGAAAAATTCAGTGTTTCTAATGGTTACAGGAAAACTGAGATTATTTCATCTTGGCTGAGTTTTGGTAGTTTTGGGTTTAGAAGCATTGGTTCATTTCGTCTGCATTTTTGAATTTATAGTGTAGACTTGTTCATAATAACTTGTCCCTTATTAACCTTCAGGATATTTCATGATATCCCTGGTTGCATTTCTGATATTTGTGATTTGTGCCATTTCTCTTTTTATCTTTATGTCTTGCTAGATCTTTATTGATTAGATTGTTTATTTCAAAGAACGAGCCTTTTGTTTTATTGATTTTTCCCCCCTATTTTCCTGTTTTCAGTTTCATGGATTTCTGTTTTATATCTATTATTTCCTTCTTTCTGCTTGTTTAGTGCTTTCTCCTCTTCCTTTTTTAGTATTTTAATATAGAAAATTAGATTATTGCTTTGAAATATTTTCTTTCTCAATTTAGTGCTATAAACTTCCCTTTCAGCATAGCTTTAGCTTCATTCCACAAACTTTGATCTGATATATCTTCATTGTCTTTTATTCTATGCATTTAAAAATTTTTCCTTGACGCTTTCTTTTTTACCCATGGGTTATTTGGAATTGTGTTGTTTAGTTTTCATGTGATTGAAGATTTTCCCGTTGTCTTTCTGTTATTGATTTCTAGTCTGATTCCATTATGGCTAGAGAACATACTCTATATGATTTTAATTCTTTTAAATCTGCTAATGTATTTTTATCACCCAGTATATGGTATATGAGTGAATGTTCCACGGACACTTGAGTATGTAGTCTGCTCTTATTGAGTGTGTTCTTTAAATGTCAATTATATCCTGTTGATTGATGATGTTTTCAGTTCTTCCATATCCTTGGTGGTTTTTCTTTCTGGTAGTTCTATAAATTGCTGTGTTGAAGTCTCAAATAATAATTGTGGATTTAAAATTTTCTCCTTTTTTCAGTGTTTGCTTCATGTATTTTGAAGTTCTGTTGTTTGGTGCACACACATTTAGTATCACTAGATCATCTAGGTGGATTAATCCTGTTATCTTTATGTAATGACCCTCTTTTCCCCTAATAATTTCCTTTGCTCTGAAATCTATTTTATCTGATATTAATATAGCCATTCCTGTTTTTTCTCATTAACGTTCATATGATATATCTTTTTCATTCTTTTACTTTAAACTACCTATATCATGATGTTTAAAGTAAACTTCTTACAGACAGTATATAGTTGGATCATGCTTGCTATTTTTTAATCTACTCTTCCAATCTCTGTCTTTGACTTGGTTATTTAGATAATTTACATTTAATGTAATTTTTGCTATGTTAAAGATTAGATCTACCATTTTATTTTTTGTTTTCTGTTTTTTACCTTAATTTCTCAATCCTATGTTTTTCTTATTTTGCCTTCCTGTGGGTTACTTAAACATTTTTTAATAATTCCATTTTAATTTAATTTATTTAAAATCATTTGTGTACACTGTTATGTACAGTTTTCTTAGTGGTTGCTTTTGGCATTACACTATACATATGTAACTTATCATAGCCTACTGGAATCAGTGTTTTGTTACTTCAAGTGAAGTTTCAAAATTTTACTTCCATTTAGGTCTTTTAATATTCCCCACTTTTAAAGTATGATTTTCTTTAGTATTTCCTTTACATACATTGAGAACCACATCAGATGGTGTCATAATTTTTGCTTTGACCATCATATAGAATTTAAGAAACTCATGAGGCTAATGATAGTCTATTATACTGCCTCACTTTTTTTTCACCCATTCCATTGTTCCCCTTTTCTTTCTGAAGTTCCCAGTCTTCTGTTATTGTTTTTTTATGTTTTCATAACAGTAGGTGATATCTGAACTTTCCAGTGTCATTGGATATGAGTTTCAGGAAACACTGAGCCTGGATCACTTAATGCTACTGAGTTGGAGGGTTTGTATATGTTGGGCCTGTTGGCACAGCAGATGGTAGCAGATTAGACTAGTGTTGATGGGACTAGTGCCACAGGAGGATGGGTTCCCATTCAGGCTATGCTGCTGCTACAGTAGATCAAGTCCCCCTCTACCCCAAGTGTGGGGCAGTGACCTGCTGCTGTCACTGCTTTGCATTAGGCTACTTTTGCCTCAGGTGTGTGGTGGGATCCCTTTGAAGGTGCTGCTGCTGTCAATCACAAGGTTAAATTCATTTTAGAAATACTTAAATATAAATATATAGACTGGCTCTTGTAGGACCTCTGTATTTGTTTTCTACTGCTTTCATATGAATTACCACAAACTTAGTGACTCAAAACAACGTAAATTTATTACCTTACAAGTCTGACATTGGTCTCAATTGGGTAAAGTAAAAGTGTTGGCAGGATCGACAGATGAATGGATAAAGAAGATGTGGCACATATATACAATGGAATATTATTCAGCCATAAAAAGAAACGAAATTGAGTTATTTGTAGTGAGGTGGATGGACCTAGAGACTGTCATACAGAGTGAAGTAAGTCAGAAAGAGAAAAACAAATACTGTATGCTAACACATATATATGGAATCAAAAAAAGAAAAAAACAGGTTCTGAAGAACCTAGGGGCAGGACAGGAATAAAGACGCAGCCATAGAGAATGGACTTGAGGACACAGGGAGGGGGAAGGGTAAGCTGGGATGAAGTGAGAGAGTGGTATGGACATATATACACTACCAAATGTAAAATAGATAGTGGGAAGCAGCTGCAAAACACAGGGAGATCAGCTTGGTGCTTTGTGTCCACCTAGAGGGGTGGGTTAGGGAGGGTGGGAGGGACATGCAAGAGGGAGGAGATATGGGGATATATGTATATGTATAGCTGATTCACTTTGTTATAAAGCAGAAACTAACACATCATTGAAAAGCAGTTATACTCCAATAAAGATGTTTAAAAAAAAAAGTGTTGGCAGAGCTACATTCTTTTCTGAAGGCTCTTAGGGGTGTTTCTGTTCCCTGGACTTTATCAGCTTCCAGCGGTCACTTGCAGTCCTTGACTCAGAGTCCCCTTTCTCCACCTTCAAAACCCGAAATGTTGCATCTCTCTGATCCTGCGTCTATTAGGACATCTCTCTCTTTCTCTTTCTACAGTTGGGAATGGTTTTCTGCTTTTAAGGATTCATGCAATTAGATTTGTTCCATGAGATAATCCAGGATAATCTTTCTATCTCAAGGTCTATAACTTCAGTCATATCTGCAAGGTCTATAACTTCAGTCATACCTGCAAAGTCCTTTTTGCCATGTAAGGTAACATATTAATAGGTTCTAGGGATTAGGGTGAGGGCATTTTTAAGAGCCATTATGCTGCCTACCACACCCTTAATAAGTGACCTTGAGAAAATTACTGAGATTTTTAAAGCCTTACTTTCCTCAAATATAAAATGGAAAGAAAGATATCTAGTTTATATCATGAAAGTGAAACAGTATATATGAAATCAACTAATTCAAAAAATAAGATTTCTTCTTTTTCTTTATGATTTACATAATTCTCAGAGTTCAGTTACTTGAAGAGTTACTTTTTTTTAAACAGAGCTAGGGAATTTCAGTGTTCAGGTGCTGTAAGATTGTCTGAATTATCTGAGTAACAATTAGCTAAGCACAGGTGTAAAGTATTTGATTTACTCCCTGGTGTTCTTTATCTTCTCATCCCACTAAATCCGTAGCCCTTGTCTAGCTCCAGCCAGTAGAGTCAGAACTTGTTTTACTGTTTAACTAAAGTTCAATTTAAATTCTCTCTACATCTCCCAGTTCTCAGCCCTGGTTGCATATTATAATCACCTGGGGAGATTTCAAAAACTACTGATGCCAAATTTCTACCTAGCATGGATATTTGAGGAGGGACCTGGAATGAAAGGCTCTAGCTTATGGTTTTTGGAGCCAAATCATAGTCTACACTGAGCCAAATCATTTGAGAGATCACCTCTGAAAAGGAATTTATCTGTTATAACTAATGCTCTTCCTTTGCCAATATGCTTGATTTGTCCCTCTTTGGGGGAAAAAAGGGGGGAAACCCCCCCCCCCCAGCAGTTTGGCTCCCTGAATTACAACCTTATGCTGTGGAATTAGTGTTGGCTCAGAGCGCACATCTTCGGATACCCATGCTCTCTCCTGCTCCCTTGCATGAACTTCTATCCTTGGGCAGTTTTTCATCCACCACCCTCTTTTGCTTCTAATCTTAGCAAGTAAAGTCTCCCCTTAATGAAACAGCATTTCATGGGACTTACTGGGAGCATAGGTCAGTTCCAGACCTATCATATGTTAGCTAAAGCAGATATAAGTGATGTATTTTTGGCATTCATCCTTGTGGGTTGGAGAGAGAAGACAGAATTTTATCCTTATAGGTGTCATCTGACTGGGCAAATGGCCTCTTTCCCTCTGCTGCCTACCATGTGAAAAACTGAGGGTGCTATCTCTAGAAGGTATCAAAATAGTTCAGATAAATCAAATTTCTCACTAAAAGATGACAAAACTATGGCTTAGGTGGTTAATTTTACATGTCAATTTGTCTGGGCCACCATGCCCAGTTATTTGGTCAAATATTATTCTGGATATTTCTGTGATGGTGTTTTGGGGTTTTTAAAAAATTTTTATATTTTATTTATTTATTTTTATTTTTGGCTGCGTTGGGTCTTCGTTGCTGCACGTGGGCTTTCTCTATTTGCAGCAAGTGGGGGTTACTCTTTGTTGTGGTGCGCGGGCTTCTCATTGCCATGGCTTCTCTTGTTGTGGAGCATGGGCTCTAGGCACACGGGTGCGATAGTTGTGGTGCTCGGGCTTAGTTGCTCCATGGCGTGTGGGATCTTCCTGGACCAGGGCTCAAACCCGTGTCCCCTGCATTGGCAGGCGGATTCTTAACCACTGTGCCACCAGGAAAGTCCCTGTGATGGTGTTTTTGGATGAAATTCATATTTAAATTGGTGGACTTTGAGTAAAGCAGATCATCCTCCATAATATGGGTGGGCCTCATCCAATCAGTTGAAGCTCTTAATAAAACAAAGACTGACCTCCCTGTTGCAAAAAGGAATTCTACCAGAAGACTTAACAGAAATTGAACTGCAGCTCTTCCTAGAGTCTCTAGAATGCCTAACCTGCAGATTTTGAAATTACCAAGCCTCTATAATTGTGTGAACCAGTTGTTTAAAATCTCTCTCTCTCTTTCTCTATCTATATATAGATACGGATATAGATATCAATATCGATATCTAGATCTATATCTATCAATATATATGGGCACATTGTATACACATGCTATTAGTTCTGTTTTTCTGGAGAACCTTGACTAATAAAGTGGCCCATATAAATAAAAGGATGAACCCAGGTTCACCCAGGTAGAAAGTAATACAATGAGAACTGGAACTTAAGGCCTCATGACTCATTCAGCTGTGAACACTGACCCAAAACTGGGGTCAGCAAACTCTGGCCCACTGATCAGATCTCGCTTGACTCCCTGGTTTTGTACATAACATTTTGCTTGAACACAGCCGCACCCATTCATTAACGTACTGTGCATGGCTGTTTCTGTGCTACAGCAGCAGATGGGCAGTTGCAACAGAGACGTATGGTACACAAAATCCAAAATATTTACTATCTGACCCTTTACGGAAAAGATCTGCTGACCCTTGCTCTAGGATGCCATCTGATTTCTGATAGCACTGAGGAGAATAATTCGTGCACATTGGGTTAGATTGTTAATCTCATGTCCTCCTTAGGTCAAAGATCTCTTAAATGCTCACCCTTGCAATAGCCAACTTGGGGAGGATTATCTGAGGATGCAGAAATATTTCTTGCCAGATCTTTCCAATCCACACTGCTCCCTGACTGTGGTTCTTAAAACCTATTTTAAAAAAAAATTTTATTGGAGTATAGTTGATTTACAATGTTGTGTTAGTTTCAGGTGTACAGCAAAGTGAATCAGTTATACATATACATATATCCACTTTTTTTTTTTTAGAGTCTTTTCCAAATAGGCCATTACAGAGTATTGAGTGGAGTTCCCTGTGCTAATAAGAACAGCAGGTTCTAATTAGTTACCTATTTTATATATAGTAGTGCATATATTTCAGTCCCAATCTCCCAGTTTATCCCTTCCCCCCAAACCCCTGGTAACCCTAAGTTTGTTTTCTACATCTGTGCCTCTACTTCTAAAACCTGTCTATTTTAACCGTCTACCACTCATTGCTTACTGGCTCTGGCTTCATGTACTTGATAATAAATCTATTTCTTGTTCTATCCTGGATGACATGTTCCAAGGACTGAGATAATATCTTATTCCACATAATTTGTCCTTGATATTGTCTATCTTGGGGTCTTCATCTATGTCCCGAAGAAAATAGTCACACTCTGTCTTCTAGTACTACTAATAATACCACATTTTATGGGATGACGTTGACCCAGTGCACTGAAATATCCCTTTAGAAGCTGTATGCAGCCTGTCACTGGGTTTTAGCACAGGGGTAGAACTCAGATTAGTGTTCATATTTAAACAAATCTACTTGACCAGAAACTTTTGTCTCACCAGTTATTTTATTACACAAGTAACTTCTGTCTTTGCATCTATGATGTAAATATTTTTAATTGCCTAAATTATCTGAAAAATTATTTAGAGCTTCCATTTCAGTAGGCATTGGAATTGCTGTGTTATGACTGTTGCATTATTTTATTTCCAAATGTTAAATTAGGCTTCAAGCTTTGGCCAAGAGTAGACAGAAAAGGGATTAAAAAGAAATGAAGAGTGGGAAAGACTTCTGATGCAATGGAGACTTAATAAAGATTTGATTTTGTATCAATAATTTATGTCATTGCAAAATAACTCTCTGGTAAAATTCCATTCTTGGGTAATCATTAAGTACAGAAATTAACAATCAAAATATGCAGTGCTCTTCTTCATTTTCTAAAAACAAACCTATATCTAGATGAGAGGAGAATTCATTGCATAACTGAGGCTCTGGACTTAACGACTCCAAGTCCTGTCTTCTTTCAACCATACCTGCTAAGTTTCTGTCTAACTTCTTGAACATGAGGTAATGGCTTCAGCTTTCATCCCCTTCCTCAGTCTATAGCTTGGTGACTAAGAGTAAGGGATCTAAAACTTGAGAACTTGGGTTCAAATCTTGACTCTAAAATTTACTTGTTGAGTACTTTTGAGCATGTTATCTGTTTTTGCCTCAGTTTTCTCATCTATAAAATAGAGATAACATTACTTCTCTCAGGGAGTTTGCTATGAGGGTTAAAAGAGAAAATTCATACAACGCAAGAATTTATCAGTTCTTGGAACATAATAAATACTGAAAAAAAATGTTAGCTATTATCAAAGGCCCCTCATTTTATGGATAATATAGATTAGTTTATATAGGTATAATATTTACATATACATAAACATTTTATATCTATATGTGTGTATACATTCTTCTCATAATAGAAATTGAGGAGTCAACATTCACATCTAAATATGTGCTCTGTGAAATGTAGATCTCCTGTGTACAGACACAGTGCTATAGTTATCTATTGCTACATAATAAAGAATTCCAAACTTAGTGGTGAAATAAACAAATTTTAATATGTGCACAGATTCTGTGGGTCAGCAATTCAAACAGTCCACAGAGGAGATGGCTTGTCCCTACTCCATGACTGGTGTCTGAAACCTCAGCTCATGAGGATTCAAATGGCTGGGGCTGGAATCATCTAGATAATTTTAATTCACATGTCTGGCACTTGAGATGGGATGACTTGAAGACTGGGCCCAACAAGGACTGTTGACTGGAGTGCCTACAGACGGCTGCCCATGTGGCTTGGACTTCTCATAACATGGTAGTTAGGGCTCAAGGTAGAGTATCCCAAGAATGAGTGTCCAGAGTTCAAGCATTCCAAGAGAATCATGCAAAAGCTGCATGACCTTTTATGACCTAGTTATAGATATTACATAGCATCACTTTCAGTATATTCTATTGCAGGAGTTGGAGATCTTTTTCCATAAAGTGTCAGACAGTCAATATTTTAGGCTTTACAAGCCATACAGTCTCTTTTGCAACTATTCAACTCTGCTGCTGTGATGTGAAAACAGACACAAACAATACATATACTAATGAACATGGCTGTGTTCCAATAAAGCTTTATTTATAAAAGCAGGTAGAGGCCTAGATTTGGCCCACCAGCCATAATTTACTGACCCCTGCTCTACTGTTTGAAGCCATGGAAAGCCTGCCCAAATTCAAGGGAAAATGCCCATATCTGGATGCGAAGAATGGCAACGAATTTGAGACCCTGCAATAAAACCACTACATATGGGATATTTATAAGAGGATCTGTCTGCATACCTTGTTTCTCCCATGTATGTTGGATATGAGGTATTGGGACTTCTTACATCTCTGTAAGCCTGGGTCAAGGTCATAGTTGGAGTCTGAACTTAATGACCTTGATTTCTGGAATAATTGGTAACTCTAATTATGATCTCCTAACATTCCTTACCCCAATAAATATACCACAAAAGATAGATTTCAAGAAAACAATTGCTTTATGGCAGATTTTTATTAAGTCTCCATTGACTGAATTATTCCATTTTGGTTGGAAAGCATGATTTTTGTTTCTTTCCTAAAGAGATCTGCAACTTTTCAGATGTGGTATTTCATTCTACTGAGAGGATGATGTAGGTTTTTATAAACAGTAAAAGCAGGGCAGACTGAGTTCACTCAGATCATACTAATGCTTACAGGAATAACCGAAACTGGAACACAGGCTTCCAGGTTTTCCTGTCCTGTGCTCTTTCCGGTAGGTGATGTCTGCTGGGCCTGGCAGTAATAATTTTTGACCTTTACCTCTCTAGGCTATTGTGAAGTGATTTGGGGCTTTGTTAGCTTTCTTACGAGTTCGTACTAAATTGTGTCCATAAAGTAGGCTGAATTCCTCAGGGAAGGATGATAGCTGTTACTGTGTTATTACTTAAATTGTTGTGTTGGTTACCTTTTGTTCTTTTCTTTTGTCCAGCTGTATCCTGAACTTAAAAGATATATTATCCAAAATGAAAGATGTGTATCTGGTGGAAAACACTAATTTAAGGGATGAAAATTCCTGATGATTGCTTCAGTCAACCGTTAATACACACTGAGCTTCATTAGTAAATAGACAACTCTCAGATCTTTCCCTTGGAAGAGATCGCATAATCAGGCTTTGTGTTGATTTCGCATTCTGTTCTTTAGAGACAGAACAAATTAGAATAATTGGCTGGTACAGGGAAAGCACAAAGAACTTTCTTCTATTTTTGTGATGCATCCCTTAATAAGTGTTGAAAATGAGACTAGAGGTAAGAACGTGAAACTCTCAGAAGGGCAATGGGGAGAGGATATTGTTTCTTTGAAAATACTCTTTCAGTGTTGGCCCAGAAGAAATATGAAGCTGAGGGAAATATTTTTAAAAAAATGATGATTTTTGTGTTAACGATGTGAGTGTGGAATTAGTAAGAATCAGGAAGCAAGCATCCTTTTCCACCAAGGACTTGAGAGCAAATGAAACCGTAAATGCTCCCCACTCTTGGAAACCCTTTTGGAGAATAATCAGAGAAGGGTAAAGGCAATGCCTCAGGGCGGAGGTGTTCAGAGCAAAGGGATAGGAGGAGAACAAAAGGAGAGTGGGTATTTTTAGAGCTGTCATTTTGAAATTTACCTGCTTCTGCTTCAGTGCTGCTTTGCCACGGTGTTGGTCCAGTAGAAATCCTCAAAGTAGGAGCAGCTGTATTTTAAAATAATAGGATTAGAACAAGTGACTTTAATCCAGGTCTCTTTAGTTCAAGAGCAGAGAGGAGAGTGTGATGAAAGAGTGAGGCCACAAGGAATTGTTCACTGGGTAAATTTTCCCCAAACCTCACTAACTAGGAGAAATTGACCACTGGATTATGTGACTTGAAGGAAAGCAAAAATGTTGAAAGCAAAGAGTGTGGAGCTTGTTTAGAAAGCAAGCTTATCATTTGGTCACCTGCTGATGATAATAGCATTGGCTGAGACCTGACCATTTACAATGAAGGCACTTCTGTAGGTAATAAGTTCCAGGAGGGCCAGAACTGAGTATGTCTGTTTCAGCATTTAGCATGGTTTAGCATCTTAGAGCCTGGTACATTATTGGCATATAGTAGACTTAAAAATGAATATTTGCGGATTGTCTGAATGAGTGGATGTGTGTGATTCATATCCTATTTGCAGGTCCTATGCCCTACAGTGGATTTTCAGTGTCAGATTGTGAAAGTATTTATGACGGGGATTGGCATTGTTCCCCATCTTATGGATAAAGATTACACATCATAGGACTTTATATTGACATCCCAAAAGCCTCATAGAAATTACTTAACAAAAAAATAAAATTGGATTCTGTATAATTTCTAATTTATAAGCTGGCCAGAACACTGGTATTTCAGCCAATCCTCTGGTGGTTCCAATGATGTCCCCATGATCACCCAGGCATAATCAGAATGGTTTTAGGATTTGGGAGCCAAAATGTTCCTCAGTATTTACTGCTTTGCTAGTCCATTTTAGAAAATGGACTATTGAAGAAATAGCTTCAGACACAATATGGCATTTTATGATTTAGCATGAAATCTGAGAAATATAGAGGTTATCTGAAGCCTGCAATGGTAAAGTTCCCTCTGCTATTGAAGTTATTGTCTTTAAACAAAGATTCTACATCAGTAATGCTATATATATATATATTTTTCATGATATTCAGGTTAATTTCCTGCTCTCTCTAAGGAAGTAATGGGTTGGTTGGTATGAGAGATGGTGTGGCTTCCAAAGGTGAAAAGTATCATTTTGTTGTAATTTCTGGCTACCTAAGGATGGGAGAGGCCCAGGACACTGCAGTCAGTATATTGTGTGGAGCAGGTTATATTGTGGTTTATTTATGAACTTTTACATGTTTATTTTCTATGCAAGTTTGTGTGTTCTTTTTTGAGTTTTGGTAGATAAGTGTTTTGTAACTTTGGAATACTTGGAGTTATATATATATAACTTTTATATATATATATATTTTAACGTAGTAGTTAAAGCCGTGGAGAGTGTACTAGTCTACCTAGGTTCAAATTCTGGCTTTACCCTATGGCTTCCCTGTGGCTTTCTCTCCTTATCTATTAAAAAGGAGTATAGTAAGACTGCTGTGATGAGTTACAATAATGCCTGGCATATACTAAGTGCTATTTAAGCATTTGCTATAATGATTATGTATACTTGAAGGCAAGGACCTTGTCCCTTGATCGTCTCTATATTCCTAATGCTTAAGAATTCCTAGGGCTTTTATAGTGCATTGTCTTAGGATAGAGATAGCTGAGTATAGTTCTTGTCACTATAAAGTACTGTTATGTTGAAAGTCTTTGCTTGTGTACTAATCTATGACATATCTGCTGAGGACAAGGAAAGGAATAGTTTTAAAACTACAGTGGATAACAAAAGATTGTATGATTTAATGCCTTTATTATGTAATTATAAAACTAACAAATCATGATGGTAGAAAATTTGAAAAACTCCTAGACAAAATAGAGATTAAGAAAATTTGGAGTAAATTTCAGAGTGTAAAGTTGTCCATGAATATTAGTGCTTTCACATTTTCCAGGACTTTAAGTAGACTCTGCTTCTTAAGAGTCTATTCATGAGATTTTATTTTAATGATGTTTTCATCATGGGGACACACACACACAAATCTGTTAAAAAAAGAAAGACATGTAAATCACTGATGTTTCAGATAGCCACATGAAATAAAGTGGGAAAGGTCAACAAGTTGAAAGAATGTGGAGTAGCATCTCCTTAATTGCTTACATAATTCTAATAATTACCTCTTTGTGGATAAAATAATTAATGGGGAATCTAATTCAAGAAAAATGTATGAACTTCACGCCTTCTTGAAGCCAAGTATTTCTTTCCACAAAAGGTTACTTTCCACACCATGATTCCTTATTACCTGACAGGGAAAGAGTATTGTATGGCAAAGGGTCTTCCCGAAGTAAGGTGCTTCCCACACTGATTGTCATAAATGACTTCGGAA
The DNA here is from genome assembly GCF_028023285.1 of Balaenoptera ricei. NCBI lineage: Eukaryota > Metazoa > Chordata > Mammalia > Artiodactyla > Balaenopteridae > Balaenoptera > Balaenoptera ricei. The sequence goes on from NC_082644.1 coordinate 82,773,415, forward strand.
TTACTGTTGCTGTATTACCAAAATCTTAAACTAGGATATTTTTGACAAATGCGGTCCTTGGTTAATTTTTAGAGCTACAAACTGTCAGATGGCTCTGAAATAACAATTGTCTGGCTATTCTTCAGGGTGATCACAATATGGTAATGAACTTGAGGTATCACTAAAAAGCAGGAAGGTGTGAGTCTTCCTTTGGTTCCAGAGTGAAATGCTAGTTGGAGTTGGAGTTGGAAAAGAAGCCAAAAACCAAGAGAAGGAAAGGATAGAGAAGAGAAGGATAGGGAAGGAAATGTGAGGTCATTAGTGAAAAACCAGGTTTAAGTTAAGGTGAAGAGGCATGAGGAAATGGTCAACTGTTATAGTATTACGAAGATCATCAAGAAGCATATCCATGAATGCGGTTTGTACTGCAATCTGCTGAAAAAGAGACAAATATACTGGCCTGGACTTCATGGAGATTATATTTTATTGATTCTGATAATAGATGATTGTTGAAAAGGGCCTCCTATAAATTACAACCATGAAAAGGCAGCAAGATAATTTTTTTTTTCTTTATGTATGTGTTTCTCATTCCTACTCACTTTCACACTTACCCTTTCTCTCTCAGGGGAAGAGAAAATCACAAAAAACAAAAATGTCAAATCTCAGCTATTCATTTTCAAAATAATTTTTTTCCCCAAATTCCAGTGGAGGCAATAGTTTAACTGTTAAGATTTGTAAGCCTCAAAAAGCTAGATTTTTACAAACTGTAGCCAAATTTTATTCCATAAATAATAGCTTTGGAAAGAATATGTGATGATGCAAAGTTGGAAAAAGCTGGTTTTTCTTCCATAAATGACTTCACTGTGTTTGGGAGAAGAGGCAGAGAAGAAATCAAGGTAATCAAACGTGGGGTGAGTTTTTCTGATAGGGGACTCTAGTGCTTTAAAATAGACTAGATAATCCTAGGGATAATCTGAGGGTAGAACAGACCAATGCCTCATTCCAATCTGGTACCCTGGAAGAAAACAGTGTATTTCCTTTGAGGTCTTGAGAGGTTTTTCTTTTGCTTTGTTTTGTTTTTGGTTCATTTTGTAATCAACCTTATTAAGGTATCATTTACATACAATAAAATGCAGATATTTTTAGTCAACGGTTCAGTGACTTTTAATTTATGTATACATTTGTATAACTACCACCCCCATAAAGATAGATAACAATTCTAAAACCCTAGAAAGTTTCCTCCTAGCCTTTTGCAAAAGTATCCCCACCTTCCACCCCAAGGCAACCACTGATCTGTTTTTTATCTTTAGAGATGAATTTTGCCCAGTTTAGAATTTCATGTCAGTTGAATAATATAGTAGATGCCCTTTTGATCTGGCTTCACTTGTTCAGCATATGGTTTTTGAGATTCATTCATGTTGGGATGTTTTAAATCAGGACTTTAGCCTGGGTGGCTGATTTTGTCTGAAGGCACCTATAGGTACATCTGAGTCTCTGGCATTGTCACTGTCCTTGGCTCAGTATTTTAAACTTTACTAAGAAGCACAGGGTGGAAGTAAGGAAGATCATTGTCAGTATAATGGAGGTGAAATGGGTTTTGTTATATAATATTCTCAGCATAAATTGACCTGCTTGGAATCATTGTGTTGATAATCAACAAGGATACTCTTCCTACAAAAAACCTTGATAGTATAAAACTTCTAAAGGATGCTGTCGTAGGACTCTTTTAGTTTTCATTTTTTGGGAAACATTTCTGGAAAATTCAAATGCTCACAACCTGAAAGAAGCAATTATTCACCTGAAGGCTAACTCTGCTAAAGTTGAGTTGTCCGACCTTTACATGCTGATAGAACCCAAATAGCCTTGCAAAACAATGCTCTCTTATTGGATATAAGCATATAGACTATTTAAGATGGACGTGTGTATGCAGTAAAGTGAAAAAACAAAGAATCTTTGAGTTTCCCTTGCTGTTTTTATTTTTTTTTTTCATTTAAGTTTCTATAGCATATGCTCATAGTTTAGGGTAACCTCAGGTTAGTTTTAGGTCCACTCTTTACATAAATGTTGAAGTACTCCATACCCACCTTTTTCCTACCTTCTTTTCTTCCATCTTTCCTTTCTAACTTCTTATAATCCATTATATTTAATCCTGCATTTGTTGAGGTGGCAATTAGTGTAGGAAAATTGAAAGCAGTGTGAAATTTTGCTGTTCAGAATGCATGTTGACCAAATGCTATATTGAGAGAAGGTCTGAATTTACCCACAGTAACCCTTTCTCAGCGTCTTCGAATAAAGGCCATAGAAACTGGGCTATAATATCCTGAAAGGTATGTAGAATTCATAGCAATTGCCCTCAAAGAGCTTACCTACCATAGATGCACATGAATGCATTTAATGATTGCTTTATTGGCAGCTGTGCCAACATACACAGTCTATTTTGTTTTATATCATTATCATTACCTGCTGTTTACCACTGTATACATTGCTAATGGTGTGGTTTCTATGGCTTGTGAATTTCACGGCCAAATAATATGAAATTTATTGCACACTTTAGTGTAGAAGATGGAGACTGCATAAATTTTTGTGTGCTCTTTGCCCCTTTGGAATGTATTACACTGAGATCAGGCAAAGTAATAAATTTATTTCAAACGTGCTTGATAGCTAAACATCAATTAGGACTGACAGGCAACATTTCTTCTTCCAGCAACATAACAGTTTTTAAAGACTAAGCCATTGAACATGGAGTTACTGAACATGGGACTCAGTTCACTGGGATCCCGTCTTAGAAAAATAAAGGAAAATTTGAATTGGATATGTGTGGCTTATTCAAGTAGTAACTAATCAGCTACACCTTGGTTAACTTAATTTGTCAGAATCATTTGGTATTAACTCTGTTCCACTTCTTCCCCTGACTCTCACAAGAATGGATCATGAGTATCTTAAAACATACTAAGTCGTCTTCCATCCCTGTTAATCTAACTACTAAAGCACACTTTCCTTATCCAGTGTAACTTACTGTCTTTTAGAGTAACTGTGGTTTTAATTCTCTACAAAATTAAAACCAGCAAAGAGAAACATTTTCAAGGAGCCACCACATTGTAGAGCTTTAGAAAGAAGACTTTAGAATTAAGAACAAATATATCATTTTATAGCTAAAGCAACTGAGGCCTAAAGTAGGAAGGTAACCATCGAGGTCAGGGAAAGGGGTTGAAGATCAGGTTTCAAGCTGAGAAAGAGTCTACAGGGACTCAATCTGAGCAGTTCAGAAACTGAAGGGAGACCACTGATGTCCTGGGAAGGCTGGCATCTGGCCTTGAGTGTGGGATTTCAGACAGGGAGTGGGCCCGGGGGGAACTGAGCTTCTGCAGTAGGCAGAGAAGTCCACCTCGTCTCCGGGAAGTGACACTGACCTCAGGGTGTTGGGGGGAAAGAACAATGAATTCCAGTCCGCCTGAGAAAGCAGGCCAATCTGATTAACTCTGAATTTAGGCTTATCTCAGATACTTCTTGAGAAAGAACTTGGACAAGCGCAAGTCCCGTGCAGCCTCTTTAAATCCATGCCCAGTGTTTTCTGGTGGAGCTGCTTAAACCCCCCAAGTGACTCCAGTATTTTAATTTCACTCTATATTTAATTCTGACAGTTCTATGATTGATTATTTAATGGGCAAATAAGTAGGGCCACAAAAGAGTGTGAATGTATTTTATAGGATGAGGATGGGTGGAGTGGAGCAGTCTGGAATAGGACACCAATAAAAAGGGATCTTGGTAAATAAGAACATCTATTAGAAATGTAGAGGAATTTGGGCTTCCCTGGTGGCGCAGTGGTTGAGAGTCCGCCTGCCAATGCAGGGGACATGGGTTCGAGCCCTGGTCTGGGAAGATCCCACATGCCGCAGAGCAACTGGGCCCGTGAGCCACAACTACTGAGCCTGCGCGTCTGGAGCCCGTGCTCCGCAACAAGGGAGGCCGTGATGGTGAGAGGCCCGCGCACCGCGATGAAGAGTGGCCCCCGCTTGCTGCAAATAGAGAAAGCCCTCACACAGAAACGAAGACCCAACACAGCCATAGATAAATAAATTAATTAATTAAATTAAAAAAAAAAAAAAAAAAGAAATGTAGAGGAATTTGGAAGGAAATTAGTGCCTGACACCATGCCCTACTCTCTGCGTGTTTAGAAGCTAGTTTCTAATTTTATTTTCATAGGAGATCTCCCTGTGATGAATTGTCTTTTACCTCCACACTATCACATGGACATATTATGAAGTTTGTGTGAGAGAAAGCAAGTATTAGAATTTGTCTTGCAAGCAGCTATAAACATTTCCTGGAACCAATCTAGGGTAGAAGGAAAAGGAAAGGAAGGTGGAAACAAAGGAGAAAGACAGCTAATGATGCTTGAGTCTCTCACTGGGATTTGTGGTATCTCCTTTTGAAACTAAGTACAGAAAGTCAGAACTTGACTGGTTGTTTCTTGATCACGGTTTGTTTTCATTTTTGTTTTTTTCTTGCTCTCTCATCAATTATTCCAGCCAGTATTATGTCATTTTCAGTTTCAGTAAGCATGCCTGTCTTGTTTCCATTCGCATTATTTATGCAAACGTTGACTGAACTGATGACCCCAAGTTATCAAGGAAACATTAGATACACCAGTGGATACATTGCTTAATTTTAGAAAAAAATTACTGAGTGAAGGTTAAAATAACTCTTCTTAAATTTGTCATATAAAAAAATTATCCTAACATACAATACCTCATTGCCTAATAATGCCAGATAAATGAAGAATTCTTGTGTATTCATGAATGCAGGCTAGTCTGTATATTTTTTGGCAGGTATGACCGTTACTGAGGGTGACGGCCTAGTTTGCTGGCCATGTCCTGTGTCCTAGAAAGTTGTAGTTTCTGTTGTCTTTCAGTTGGCCCATTGGATATCAGAGGTGAATTTATAAAACTATACTTCCCTTTACACTTAACTTTGCTTTGTTTTTTTTTTTATTTACTTGAAGTATAGTTGATTTACAATGTTGTGTTTCAGGTGTACAGCAAAGTGATTCAGATATATATATTTCTTTTTCAGATCCTTTTCCATTATAGGTTATTACAAGGTTTGAATATAGTTGCCTGTGCTATACAGTAGGACCTTGTTTATCTATTTGATATATAGTATACACTTACTTTGTGTGATCCAGGCTGGTCAGACCACATGATTATTTTTACTTCTGATATAATTTTTTCAGGTACAACCTCAAAGTATTTGATAAGAAGATATTTTAAAATAAGTTTAGCATGTGTGTGCTCTAAATCCAACAGTAGTTATTAGAGATATGGTTTTGCACTAGGTATTCCTCTCTTTTTGGTTCTTGGCCTACCAAAAGAAAATTAGCTTTTATTTTCTGGTTGGTTTGCTAGATGTTTATGACTATAACAAAAGTCTTAAATTTTGTCCCATATCTTAAAACACAATCTGAATTAGCAATGGATATTGTGCTATACATAGGGGCTGTGATATAAATATAGTTTCTAACTTCAAAAACATATAACCTAGAAGGGAACACAGACACATATGCAGCAATTATGGCAACTGCATTTGTTTACTAAGTGAAATATTAGTGAGATGGATAAAGTGCTAGCAAGCCTTGAACAGCCAAATCAGCTTCAAAAATAGATGTGCAGTTCTTTAAAAATATTTTTAACATTTTTCCAGCTACATGTAGAATATAACTTAGTATAAAAACGGTATGGGTTTTATTTTAAGCAATTTAGCATTTTGACATCCTCATAATGAAATTAAATCCAGAAGGAGGTTTCTCTCCATGATCTCTTGAAATGGTCCTTGATCATCCACAATATTTACCATAATCACAAAGGTGCTACCAAGGGCAGAAAGCTCCAACATTATTAAAGTTTCATAAAGCAAAGTCAATTTTAAGAATATAATGTCCCCAAACTGACAAAGGTCTTGAAAAATAATTTCAAAGGAAGCATAAATTATTTTCTGTTTGTCAAAGGGCAAAAGTATTTAGGTTGAGTTAATGAATGATAGAGTTTTTGAGTGGAGAGTGTCCTTAAAATATTATGTAGATCTGTACTGTCAACAGATGCTAGCCATGTAGCATTATTTATATTTAAACAAATTTAAAAATAAGATTAAAAATTCAATTCCTCAGTTGCATTTGCCATACTTCAAAGATGTTTATTAGCTCCATGTGGCTATTGAATACTGCATTGGATAGTACAGATATAGAATATTTTCATTATCACAGAAAATTCTATTGAGCAATACTAAAATTATACCCAGATATTCACAGAAAAGGCAACCAAGTCTCAAGGAAATAATATAACTTCCCCAAGGTCACACAGCTATGTTTTTAAAGAAACACAGAATGACACAAAGGAAATAGTAACAGAGGCATTAAAGAAACCCAATAAGTTTCTGGAACAGTCAAAATAGGGTTTAAAAGTGCGTACTTAGCTGTTAGCAGGGCTGAAGCTCTTGACGGTTGGTAAGATCTACCTGCCTGAATTTGGACATTTAGCATTTTATGCAATGAATTAAAAGCAAAAAATTATTTCAACGAATGGCTGCCAGCTCCATATTTTTAGCCACTGCTGTGCTTCCAGATTATGTTTATCACTTCATATACAGGGCACCACTCTGAAATGTGATGGTTTATCTGACCCCAGAGAAATCAAGAAATCTGTGGGAGTTGTGGCTATATTTGCAAAGGTTGATTTTTAAATGCATCATGCAGACTGGCCCTGTTTTAAAAGGGATTCCTGCCATCACATAATCAAAATGTGAACTCACTTCTCACCTTGCAAAAGTCAAAGATAGTCCCTGCATTTTTATTATTTCGTTGAAATCCAAATATTATTTTTCCATTCTCTAACTTGTTTTCATCACAGTGTGATCAACTATTGCCAAGGAAGGAAAGGTTAGATTTATCAATCAAAGTTTGCTAAAGGCCCCCTACGTAATTGAACCCTCAGGAGAAACAATCCTCATGTATTCTTTCTCTGTTGTTTCAATATCTTCGTAAAGAGTCATTTCAATATGTTTGGTTCTGTAGCAGAGGTTCTGTGAACTGCTTATCTTCCTCAGAGGTCCTGTGGGTAAAGATGGGTAAGGAGAGAGAGGGAAGGAGGCTAGAGAGAGGCTCAGTGCTGAGATAAGCACAGTGTTCTAAAGCCTCCTGGGGCTGGGGGTGGGGTGCACAAACACCCAGGACTAATCCAGACAGAAACTGAATAATCAAGGGGACGACCACTGTGAAGTCATGTCGTCACCTCTCCCTCTAGAAATAAACATTGCCCTCAGGAAGTCTCCTCCCGCCCCAGAAAAGCATTAGGAAGGTCTGGAGAGGGGGATTATTGGCAGAAATGGAAAAAGCGAGTTGAAGGGATTAGCCTGGAGCAGAGAGACCAAGAAACCCAAGCCAGTAGACGGAAGGCAGACTTTTCATGGACGTCTCCAAGCCCAAGTTCTGGGAACACCAAGCACAAGTCAAAGAGTGCTCATTTAACCCCTTTGGGCCCCCACAGGAGTGGAGGAAGACTGGACAGAGAGGGGAAAAGGACCATTGAAGGTACAGTATTTACTGTGGGATTTAACTCCTGAAAGGCCTCCCAGTACCTTCAGATCTGCTCAAGAATCCTTCATGTCCTGCTGGTTCGCAGTGAGTGGCTCACAGCTGCAAGGCCTCCTCTGCCAGATGGAGAACTATTTCAAACATCCTGCTTCTATTTTGTACTGTAGCAATCCAGACAGGAAACCTGACCCCATTTTCAGGTTCTAAAGAGAAATTCTAAGTACCTGAAAGACCTAGGAACGTGGTGGCTTCTATTTAAGATGTGGAGATAGAGAGCGTATACCTGGACTTGGGTCTGCAGGAGCGCCAAATTGCACCAAGAGTTCCCTTTATTTTCTCTCCCATCTCTGTTTCTCCTTTTCTCTCTGCTGGATTAGCCATGGGGACTCCAAGTTCTTCATTGTGTGGTCCTGGTACCAAGATTCTCCTGGGAATTATACAGCTATTCACCTTCTACATTGAGCACTTCTTATTTTTTCCCCAGCAACGTAAGTCATCCTTAAGAGGAGTCAGGGTGCTAGCTCTTAAATATATTTTAGTCATCCCTTTGTACATTAAATGCTCTTTCTTGGAGACTGCTTCTGACATGGTGTTCAGCGTGCTCTCAGCTGGCCTCATTTGGAAGCCGATCCTGCTTCCAAATGCTGCCTGCCGCTGGCCTCCTGAAGTTCTGTCCTGCCTTCCCCACCAGGTACAGTTCAGGAGCTGCCTACCTCAGGGTGATAGGTTATCTTCTAGTTTCTTTATTCCTTTCCCTTTTACATTTAGAGATATATCATTTGGATATTTAAACTTCTCTGTGACCACAGCTTTATTTGCAACCCACAGGTTTTGTTATGGCATATTTTCATTATCATTCAATTAATAAAATTCTAATTCCCATTGCGACTTTACCTTTGACCTACATAATGATCAGAAGTATGTTTTCAATATCCAACTATTTGGTAAAATATTGGTTATATATTTTTAAATTTCTTGCTTATTCTGAGTCTTGTTTTATAACCAGCATATAGTCGATTTTATAAATGTGCCATGTGCACCTAAAACTTTGCGTATAATGTATATATTCCATCATTGTTGGTGCAGTGTTTTATGTAAATTTAGGCCAAGGTTTTTAATGGTGGTATTAGATCTTCTATAATTTGCTGATTTGTTGTTGTGGTTCTATGTTACTGATCTAGGTAATTTAGATTTTTCTATTTCTACTTAGATTTTTGGAATTTCCCTTCATATGTTGCATTGAAGTTTAGATTTATAATATATTCCTTGTAAAGTAACAGTAGGTTTTATTATCCTGCCTTATCGCCAGTGGTACTTTTTGCTTTCAAATCTATGTTAACATAAAAAAAAACTTCTTCAATTTTATTTATTGTTGTTATGACATAATTTTTGCATGCTTTAATTTTCAGTCTGACTCTTGTCTCTTGTAAGTGGCATAGAATTAGGTTTTTTTGTTTGTTTCAATAATCTTTGTCCTTTAATTTGAGTATTTACAGTTAATGTATTTTCTTATAGACTATTTACTCCTTGTTTACTATTTGTCCCACCTTGTTATGTTCTTTTTGCTCTTCTTTCTTCCTTTTAGATTCTTCAAATTCCATTTTCCCTTGTATTAGCTTGTTATTTTTACATAAGTAGCAGTTGCACATGTACCATGACTTATTACTCTTTTACTGCTTCTCAGGCAATGCTGAGATCTTAAATTTCTTTTACTACTTCTTCCTCTTCCATTTGTTTTAATGCATTCTGATTTTTGATATATTTTATTATTACTCTTTTGTGCAGTTAGATTTTATTTAGATTTATCCACTTATTTATCCTTTCTGTTATACATAATTCCTTTATAAAGTCCTTATTTTCATCTGTGATAATTTTCCTTCTGCCTGCGGGTCTCCCTTTATAATTTAATTCAGTCAGTTCTGATGAGAACATATTCTCTAAATTTTGTTTGTCGGCAAATTTCCTTATTTCATCTTTCCTTCCAAACAACATTTTCTCTGCCTCTAGAATTCTCAATGGGCAGTTATTTTCTTTAGCACTTAAAAATGTTATTCCATTATTTTCTAGTATCCAGTCATTTTCATTGAGAAGTAAGCTGTAATCTTAATCCTATTGTTCCTTTGAAAGTAATATCTCTCTTTTTCCTCTGGCTACTTTTAAGATGTTCTGTTTTTCTTTGCTATTCAAGAATTGTACTGTGGTTATCTTAGGTGTGGTTTTCTTTGTACTTATTCTTGTTGCATTTTTTTAGTGCTTATTGAATTTATTGCTCGATATATTCTTTTTAGTTTTAGAGAACTCTCAGCTGTTATTTCTGAAATATTGTTTTCATCCCAATCTCTCTCTCCTTTTTTCTTTGGACTCCAGTTTAAACATATGATAAAAATGTTTACTGTGGCCCATATGTCTCAAATGCACTTTTGTGTACTTTATATCCTTTTTGTTTTCCACGCTTTAGTCTTAATATTTTTACTACTCTGTCTTCCAGTTCACTTACCTCTCTTTACCTGTGTCCAATCCACTACTGAGTTTTAAATTTAGTATAATTTTTAATTCTATCAGTTCAACTTCAATCAGTTTATAGCTTCCAGTTATCTAGTTAAATTCTCCACCTTGTCATCTGTTTTCTTGAACTTGATAATATTTACCAAAGTATGTATGAACTTTAATGTTTAGGTCATCTATGATTCTGATTCTGTTTTGATTTTTATTCTAATTCTCCTTTTCTTGGTAGTCTTGGTGGTTCTTCAATGAATACCAGACTTGGGATATGACAAGTTGTAGAGAATCTGAATGACATTACAGTTGCCCTTTGAACAACCTGGGTTTCAACTGTACAGATCCACTTATACATGGATTTTTTTCCAATAAGTAATACAGTACTACATGATCTGTGGTTGGTTGAATCCTCAGATTCAGAACCACAGATAGGAAGGGCCGACCATAAAGTTACATGTGGATTTTTGACTGCACAGGGAGTCAGCGTCTCTAACCCCTACATTGTTCAAGGGTCAACTGTATTTTCTTCAGGAGAGAATTTCCTATTCTCAGGTAGGGAGCAGAGGGGAAGATCACCTCAGTCACTGGACAAACTTCATACTCATTTTCCTTCTTTATAAGGTTCAATGTAGATGTTGCTTCAACCTTCCTAACACACACACACATACACACACACAGACTTTCAATGTCCTAATTCATATCATTAGTTTTCCATTGGGCCACAATTCTTTGATAGGTTCTGAACCCCAGTTTTGTCTCTTCAGCATTATAAGCCAACTAAGTCTTTGACTTAGTTAGCTTTTGACTTCTTCTTTGACTTCAGTTGGCTTCTGTTTGACTTCTTAGCATCTTACCTTGTCTACCTATTACACATGGAAAATACTGCAAGGGAACACTGTTGCTGAATCCAGCTCAATTCTCTGAATTTTTACTCTCTCTGGGATTTTGGTCCTTAAAGTTCGATCTGCCTTGTTATTCTAAATTCCAACTCTGGTTTCCTTAGTCCTATGACATTGTCCTAAGATCTACTGGCATTTCTGCCTCTTAGGAGCCACATTTGGTTTCTCAGACTTTTGTTCTTCATCAATAGTTTCTAAATGACTGGGCTAGAAAAGCATGTGCAGAATATTGTTCTCACTTCAGTGAGTTTCTTTCTCTATTTTACTTTTCTAGGTCACGGCTACCTCAGTAGCTTTCTAACACTCACAGTCAAATGTTGCTTATGATTTATCTGGCCATTCTAGTATGTTTTCCTAAGGTAAACTGATATAGTGGGAAACAGAAGTTCTTACCCACCATTTAAAAAATTCTGTTTTGTCTTTCTATGAATTCTTTGTTTTGTCCCATCTTCTGTCACTTTTTCCTACCAAAAATTCCCATTCTCACAGATAGATTATTTTAAGATTAAAAATTGTTATTAAGCTAATATGTTAATTTTGAAAGGAATTAATTTTGCTTTGAACAAGAACACAGATTGGTGAATGGAATATGGAAAATTCCTTAAGAACTTTTTCATCTCTAAGAGTAGTATCCAACCATCTGTACCATAATAAGTTTGTCAACTATGGAAGAAAGCAGTCTTTATAAAATCAGCATTATTCAATAACAATCGCAAAAACTGCTGCACTTTCCTGCTCATGCCACCAATTTCCAAATGTTCAGAGCAGAGAATTGTGGGATGGAATATGGAGAAATGGCCTGTCATAGTAACTATAAATATTGGAAGAATGAAATTATAAATAAAGAGAGTTTTCTATGAATATATTTGAAGTATTTGTTCCTAAAGAACTTCTAGAATAAGACTCAAAAGTTTAACACAGAAACACCTCTTGATAAGTATGAAAATCAGTAAAATTTATCTCATAATAGTTTTTTCTTTTCTGTTATGTGATTCTCAGATTCACACAAAATTATTTTTATCTGGACTTCACAGATCTTCTTATATTTACTATGGGATCAGTCACCCTACATTTTTGAAACGTGGCAAAATAGTTAAAATTTGAACATTTCCCAAATCCAGGGCATATGACCTACATTTCTGTAGAAGACAATATTATATTTCTGTCTAGTTCTGGGGTAAACTTTTTCATACCTGCCAATCTGATTTGACTAATGTATTGTTTTTACAGTGCATTAGTGGAAATTAAATGGTAAATTCAGTCAAACATTCATTTCATACATCAAAAAGAAAAATCAGTCAACACAACTGTCTGACTGAAATGAATGAAGAAAATAATTCAAGGCAAACAATTGTCCCAGTAGACTTGTATAAATACAGTAGTAGTGTCATGTGCAGAATTAATCTTTCCTGACCCTTAACTGGAGAACACTCTGCCAGCCAATTCAGTCACTCAAATAATCCTGAATTTTAATATTCCAGTTTCATTTACTCTCAGTTAATGGTGACTGCCCTTTCTTCTCCTTCATCTGTCAATCAGTGGAGAATGTCAGAGCAGGAGAATAGTAATATTGGCATATTGTAATGTACTGTCCTGAATTCTACAGCTTCAAAATTCTTAGGCTAACTCAATGATCTTAAACAGTCTGGTGCAGGAAGGATATGTGAATTAAATCGCAGACCATTGGCTGGCCCTTCCAGCACTAACATCCCTTATTCCTGGTTCTAATATATCACAAAATACTCAAGAAGAAATTTTTGAGTGGTCAGCAGAAATACGGCTCCAAAGCAGGCACGTGGAAAAAAAAAAACATTGTCATCTATGATTCACTTTAAAGTTGACTTGTCTTTTACTCATAAACCAGAATCAGTGTAAATTCTGTTCTGCTAAACGTTAGAGAATCTGTTGGAGGAGTGTGGCCAATTCTTTCAAATTTTTTTACTCTTTTTTTTTAAACGTCTTTGTTGGAGTATAATTGCTTTACAATGGTGTGGTAGTTTCTGCTTCATAACAAAGTGAATCAGCTATACATATACATATATCCCCATATCTCCTCCCTCCTGCGTCTCCCTCCCTCCCACCCTCCCTATCCCACCCCTCTAGGTGGTCACAAAGCAACCAGCTGATCTCCCTGTGCTGTATGGCTGCTTCCCACTAGCTATCTATTTTATATTTGGTAGTGTATATATGTCCGTGACACTCTCTCACTTCATCCCAGCTTATCCTTCCCCCTCCCCGTGTCCTCAAGCCCATTCTCTACGTCTGCATCTTTATTCTTGTCCTGCCCCTAGGTTCTTCAGAAGCTTTTTTTTTTTAGATTCCATATATATGTGTTAGCATATGGTATTTGTTTTTCTCTTTCTGACTTACTTCACTCTGTATGACAGACTCTAGGTCCATCCGCCTCACTACTAATAACTCAATTTCGTTTCTTTTTATGGCTGACTAATATTCCATTGTATATATGTGTCACATCTTCTTTATCCATTCATCTGTCGATGGACACTTAGGTTGCTTCCATGTTCTGGTGATTGTAAATAGAGCTGCAGTGAACACTGTGGTACATGTCTCTTTTTTTTTTTTTTTTAACATCTTTATTGGAGTAAAATTGCTTTACAATGGTGTGTTAGTTTCTGCTTTATAACAAAGTGAATCAGTTATACATATACATATATCCCCATATCTCTTCCCTCTTGCATCTCCCTCCCTCCAACCCTCCCTATCCCACCCCTCTAGGTGGGCACAAGGCACCGAGCTGATCTCCCTGTGCTATGCAGCTGCTTCCCACTAGCTATCAGTCTTACATTTGGTAGTGTATATATGTCCATGGCACTCTCTCACTTTGTCCCAGCTTACCCTTCCCCCTCCCCATGTCCTCAAGTCCATTCTCTAGTAGGTATGCGTCTTTATTCCCGTCTTGCCCCTAGGTTCTTCATGACTTTTTTTTTTTAGATTCCATATATATGTGTTAGCATACGGTATTTGTTTTTCTCTTTCTCACTTACTTCACTCTGTATGACAGACTCTAGGTCCATCCACCTCACTACTAATAACTCAATTTCGTTTTTTTTTATGGCTAATATTCCATTGTATATATGTGCCACATCTTCTTTATCCATTCATCTGTTGATGGACACTTAGGTTGATTCCATGGCCTGGCTATTGTAAATAAAGCTGCAGTGAACATTGTGGTACATGACTCTTTTTGAATTATGGTTTTCTCAGGGTAAATGCCCAGTAGTGGGATTGCTGGGTCAGATGGTAGTTCTATTTTTACTTTTTTAAGGAACCTCCATACTGTTCTCCATAGTGGCTGTATCAATTTACATTCCCACCAACAGTGCAAGAGGGTTCCCTTTTCTCCACACCCTCTCCAGCATTTATTGTTTGTAGAGTTTTTGATGATGGCCATTCTGACCGGTGTGAGATGATATCTCATTGTAGTTTTGATTTGCATTTCTCTAATGACTAATGATGTTGAGCATTCTTTCATGTGTTTGTTGGCAATCTGTATATCTTCTTTGGAGAAATGTCTATTTAGGTCTTCTGCCCATATTTTGGACTGGGTTGTCTGTTTTTTTGATATTGAGCTGCATGAGCTGCTTGTAAATTTTGGAGATTAATCCTTTGTCAGTTGCTTCATTTGCAAATATTTTCTCCCATTCTGAGGGTTGTCTTTTCACCTTGTTTATGGTTTCCTATGCTGTGCAAAAGCTTTGAAGTTTCATTAGGTCCCATTTGTTTATTTTTGTTTTTATTTCATTTCTCTAGGAGGTGGGTCAAAAGGGATCTCGCTGTGATTTATGTCATAGATTGTTCTGCCTATGTTTTCCTCTAAGAGTTTGATAGTGTCTGGCCTTACATTTAGGTCTTTAATCCATTTTGAGTTTATTTTTGTGTATGGTGTTAGGGAGTGTTCTAATTTCATTCTTTTACATGTAGCTGTCCAGTTTTCCCAGCACCACTTATTGAAGAGGCTGTCTTTTCTCCACTGTATATGCTTGCCTCCTTTATCAAAGATAAGGTGACCATATGTGCGTGGGTTTATCTCTGGGCTTTCTATCTTGTTCCTTTGATCTATATTTCTGTTTTTGTGCCAGTACCATACTGTCTTGATTACTGTAGCTTTCTTGTATAGTCTGAAGTCCGGGAGCCTGATTCCTCCAGCTCCGTTTTTCTTTCTCAAGATTGCTTTGGCTATTCGGGGTCTTTTGTGTTTCCATACAAATTGTGAAATCTTTTGTTCTAGTTCTGTGAAAAATGCCATTGGTAGTTTGTTATGGATTGCACTGAATCTGTAGATTGCTTTGGGTAGTATAGTCATTTTCCCAATGTTGATTCTTCCAATCCAAGAACATGGTATATCTCTCCATCTGTTTGTATCATCTTTAATTTCTTTCATCAGTTCCTTATAGTTTTCTGCATACAGGTCTTTTGTCTCCTTAGGTCGGTTTATTCCTAGGTATTTTATTCTTTTTGTTGCAGTGGTAAATGGGAGTGTTTTCTTAATTTCACTTTCAGATTTTTCATTATTAGTGTGTAGGAATGCAAGAGATTTCTGTGCATTAATTTTGTATCCTGCTACTTTACCAAATTCATTGATTAGCTCTAGTAGTTTTCTGGTAGCATCTTTAGGATTCTCTATGTATAGTATCATGGCATCTGCAAACAGTGACAGCTTTACTTTTTCTTTTCCACACTCTAACTTTTAAAGTAAGATTATTTTTCAAATACTTTAAGGGTTACTTGAATACTATTATAAGGCTTGTTTGTATTTTTGAGTTGCCTATTTTCTAGAACAAATTTGTATGCTTAAGTGCTTTATTGTAGTATATAGATAGCACATGGAAAGCAAGTGAAATAGATGGCTTTTCTGCTTTGAAAAAACTCTGCCTGTCTATGTAAGTAACAGGACACACTCCTCATGAAATAATGTGTCAGGAAGGAAGGAAAGGTAGTTTTCCTTAGTTTAAGTTTATGATACCAAAGAGGACTCTAAGAATAGCTTTGTAAAGAGGATCTGCATGAAACAGAAGTAACTCTAGGAAGGAAAAACCAAGTCTTGGCTAATATTATGTATTTTCTGATGGGCTCTTATTTTTTTGGTGGTGGAATGAGGATATGGCAAAGAAGTAGCAATAATAATATTGACATGTTACTTCAAGCTGTTTCCTGGGATGCAGGGATAACATGTGGGATAATAAAAGCACTTGGCAAAGGGAGTCAGTTCTCAATCATCCATCACTCAGTTTGCAGAGTATTCTTGTACTTTTCCTCCTCCTTCTTGTTGCCTTTTGGCCATTTTATGTTTCTCAGCATATCTGAGAGAAGGCAAGGTGAAAAAGAGTGGGTTAACTGTCAAATCAATCTAGTTTTCCATTTTGTAGTACCTCTCACAGTATGAGTATAGATAGAGAGCATTAGAATAATGGAAAAGAAGAGTCTCTTGGATCAGTAATAGGCTCTTGATATTTGGGCAATCTTGTGCTCATTTAGGAAGCTAAATGACAATTGAATAGTGTAAATAATTAGAAGTATGTAAACTTCTAATTCAGTAATTAATTAAATGCTCATTCAGATAGTATACCCGGGCAAGAAAAAAATTCTTTTTTTTTCCTTGTCATAATATTAATGGACATTGGGGGGAATTTGTCTTTATCTGTCTATCCATCCAGATATAGATACATACTTCGGATTTTATGGATTTATTAGTCCTGTACCTGTTTTCCCTCAGATCTATTCCTTGTCCTTTTCTTTCTCTGCTGACCCCTATAAGCTACATATACAAGGGCCCACTGTTAACATGGTTAGGTTTAATGAGAATCCCTGGTATGAGATTGCGGAGCAGGAGGAAGGGAGAAATCATAGTAGTCTTCTGTCTCTCTCTCTATCTTGATGGCATCTCTGGTAGCAGTGTCTTCAGCTCTGGGGCTCTAGGTCCTAAAAAGCCCTTCAGACAGGTGAACCTGGATGTTGTCTGGACTTTTGTGATATCACCTGCTTCCTTTGGCCCTCCAGCATAAGAGGGTAGCAGTCTTCTGTTGGTGATAATCTCTGGATTGTTTCACATCCCTTGTTTGGTCTCATGGCTCTTCCATGACCTGTGTAACCAATCCCCTGTACTAAATTCCCTTTATTCTTGCTTGTAAAATGGTTTTGTTTCCCTGGTTAGATCCTGAGATACAATGGATAGGGCAGTTTTTCTCATGACTAACTCACTAATCAGTGAATATCAACAAATGCCCAGTAACATTAATACCCTAATTTTACTAGATTATTAGCTGCATTGACTGTAATATGTCAGCCATCCTTAGAGTATCTTTAAGGTAGCATGATTTGGGGGATCTTGAGAGGGGTCATATGACCTCTCTACCAACTTCATAAATTCTTGTCCCAATGTCACATGTAAAATCATTTTTTAACCTCACAAAATCTGAGACATGGAGGGGGGATTGTAACTATGGGACATAGTTTCTGGAATTAGATGCATACATTTAAAGCATCAATCACACCACTATTTGTTCTATGACAATATAAATATTTCAAATGTTTGGTCTTTATGAAACCTGATAACAAATACAGTTTATAATAATAATCCCTATGAGATATGCTACTACCACATTCAATTTTTACTAACAAGGCATTTTTCCCCATGATATAACAAGTGTGAATCATTACACAATACTAGGGGTACCAGTAATATCATAGATTTCAAGATTTTTTTTTCATATAAATAAAATGTATTTTGGATCCAGACACAAACCACCAAGTTTGGCAAATGTACAGTACCATCCAATAGTGGAAAACCCTTCCATTATTTTGTAGAAGAAATCTGAGGCTTCTACTACACCAGAAAAAGTGGAGAGAGACTTGGTCCTCATTGGCAAAGGTCATCCCTGCCAATATTCTTTGATCAGAAAGGAATGATCCCTTCAAAGGTAGGAGGTATTCCAGAATATCATGATTTAGAATCCACTCTCCATAGACACAGCACATTTAGAAATCCTGCTATGCATGGGTGCCATATTGAAGTTGTAACCACATTCCTCTTCTTCATCCTCAGTGACCTCACAGTAACTTAGGATCAGATCAGCATTGTTGGACCTTGACACTCACATTGTCAACCCACTGATGTGACAGTAAATGTTTTCCAACTGGCTCACTGTAAAAATGAAGCCACAATTGTAGTGTTTGCCAATTTCTGTAGTGTGAATGCTCCCACCGTGGCCAGTTTCAGGTTACCAACATGATGTCACTGAAGGCAAAGTTGGAAAGAGATTTTTTCTTATTTCCACCATACAAATTCAAAACAGGTAAACAACCTCAAGAAAGAGCGTAGATAATAACAAAATGTAGTAAAATAATTAGGAAGTGATGAGTTTTGAGTATTCATTAACATTGTTTTTAATAAAATTTATTTCACAGTAAGTTTATATAATCTAAATTTTAATAATGGCTATGTTTAACAACACAAAATTCCTGAAAAAAAAAAAACAAACTGGTTCTTGCAAGAGAGTATGAGCTATATGTAGCACACTATTGTTTGTCCTCCTCTTCTTAGATTCTCTGAGTTGCCTCAACCTCCAAACACAAAGAGCCATTTAAGGATTGTCGTCATCATGGCCCACAGTCCAGGGTATGTCTTCTTTCAAAGAAATGCAAAAAGAAGCCTGTTTACTATGCCCCTTGGTATATGTAGAGCTGAGAACTAGACTTTTGGGACTGACTGTGTCTCTGGAGGGAAGAGAGTTGGGGATGGAGGATTGTTGGGAAGCTCATTTTTATATGTTTTTATGAGTCTAGAGCAGTAAAACACAAAATGAAAATTTATCAGTAGAGTGTTTGGCTACATAAAATTTTCAGTAAGTCACCCCACTATGAAAAATGTTCCTTCTCCACCCAACTGTTTCAGGATATCACAGAGGGCTCACTTACAGTGCTCTCTAGTTAATGTAGACAGCAGCTACCATTGACACAGCTGCCCTTTCTGTGACATAGCAAGCTTGGCTCCCACCATCCTCTGGTACCCTCCAATTCTGCTGCTATCCAAAGCTTTTTCAGTTCTATGGGCCTTGGGGATCATCTTCAGAGTTAGCTCTTTTCTCTCTATTGTGCTCTGTAAAAGATGTCGTAGAGCCAAGTTGCCTAGCTCTGGAATAGCACAGATTGAACGGGACAACTGCTTTAGTTTCACATATAGTCCTTCTGTTCTGTGGGACTAGATGCTAAGGTGGCTGGGCCCAGGCCATTTTGTAAAATAGTCACTAATCTGTATCTAGTAAGCCACTTCTATCTGATAATAATGTTGTTGCTTGACTTGGTCTACATTTAGGATATGTCTTTCTTAGCAGCTCTGTCTAACACCTTTAAAGTCTGATTCTATCATCTGTCCCAGAATATTCAGTTGCCATATATGCCTACATATGTCTTAATCCCAATTGTAGAATTGTTTCAACCTTTTTACCAAGAAATTCTTGTGTTTCTATTAAAGAATGTGATACAGAAAGATATTTGGAAAGAGTAGCCTGCCTGTGATGAGTTAATGAGACCGGCCTGCCTGTGAAGGTTACTCTTATGTGTTAACTTGACTGGGCCATGGAGTGCCCAGATGTTTGGTTAAACGTTATTCTGGGTTCTACAGTCTGAATGCTTGTGTCTCCCCAAAATTCATATGTTGAAATTCTAATGCCCCAAGAGTGATAGTAATAGGAGTTAGGGGCCTTGGAAGGTGACCGAAGGGTCATGAGAGTAGAACCCTTATGAATGAGATTAGTGTTCTTATAAGAGAGACCCCACAGAGATCCCTTGTCCCTTATGCTACTTGAAGATAAAACAAGAAGTCTGCAGTCCAGAAAAGTCTGCATCTGACTATGTTGGCACTCTGATCTTTTGATGTACAGCCTCCAGAACTGTGAGAAATTTCTGTTGTTTGTTAAGTTGCCCAATCTGTAGTATTTTCTTATAGCAGCCCAAATGGATTAAGACACTATTTCTCTAAGGGTGTTTTTGGATGAGATTAAAATTTAAATCTGTGTATTGAGTAAATCAGCCCCCTGTAATGTGAGTAGGCCTCATCTAATCAGCTGAAGGTCTGAATAGAACAGAAAAGCTGACCTTCCCCTGAATAAGAGGGAATTCTGCCACCTGATGTCCTTTGAACTGGGACATTGACTTTTCTCCTGCCTTTGGACTCAAACTAAAACATTTGCTCTTCCTGGATCTCAAGCCTGCTGGTTTTTAGAATGGAACATCATTGGCTCTCCTGATTCTCAGGATTTTGGACTCAGACTTGAGTCTTGAGTCTTCAGCTTGCTTACTCATCCTGTAGATATTGGGACTTCTGCACCTCTATAATCATGTGAGCTAATTCCCTGTAATGAATATCTTTATATATAAATATATACATATATCTGTATACACACACATATATACATATCCATATATATCCTGTTGGTCCTACTTCACTGCAGAACTCTAATACACTGCCTGATATACTTAGTTTTGACTCTGTTAACCTCAGCACTCCACTACTGCACATGGTATACAAATTTTTTGCATAACCATAATTTCTTTATTGAATACATTTTTGAAATAGAAGGAAAGATATTTTCTTTTTTTTTTTAAGATTTTTTTTTGATGTGGACCATTCTTAAAGTCTTTATTGAATTTGTTACAGTATTGCTTCTGTTTTCTGTTTTGGTTCTTTGGTTCTAAGGAGAAGTCTTAACCACTGGACTGCCAGGGAAGTCCCAAAGATATTTTCTTTATATGTACAGCAATACAAGTTTTTTCACCATAGCCATAGATCCCAATGATTATTTCAATGAGCTGATTTAGTATTGATGAAAATGATGGAGAATATTTTTTAAACCCAGTTTTTCTAACTACATAATCATAAATCTTCACACTTAATCAGTTTACATGTTTGGAAAATTAAATGACTCTAAAGGAGCCTAAGTAGTTATTTATGTATACTGTACAAAATTACAGAGACAGGAGATTTGTTGATATTCCTTTAAGGTTCTTTTGAATTTCCAGAATATTTTATAAGATTTAGTTTACTTTGAAGTAGGATTAGCTTTTGTAAATAAGAAATCAAAGTTCTGAAAGGAGGAGCACCAAAAAAAGTCAGGTCTCTTAAAAACTAACCTTGGCTCTACCAGTGATTAGCTGTTTAACCAGTTCACATCTGTGGATCTCATTTTCATTATGTATAATACAAGTACTGGTGATAACCAAATAATCTCTATGCTTTTAGTATTACGTCATCCATAGGCAAGAGTGTGAGATAAGGAGAGGTTTTCTTGATTCTAACTCATCTAAACTCATCTTACTGACTTGGGTTTTTCTCAACCTACTTCTAAGACCACAGAATGATTCCCTCCTCCAACCAAATGGCACTGGGGAAAAAATCTGATACTCATTTGTCGTATGTGTAAATAATTTAAAATGGATTCAAATGTTATTAACTCTCCAGTTTTATATTTCTTTGCTTTGCATTATAACAAGAATGACATTTTTAACTAAATGAATGAAACTCAAAAGTGGAATTTCAGGTGACAGAGTATAGTTTGGGACATTAGGAGTTTTCTTGACCATTTAAAGAACTTTCAGGGTGATTGTCTACTTGGCTTACCTATAACATTGAGAGAAGTGTGTACGATGTTACAGGTCAGGACTGGCCAAGAGGTAGAGGAACTGCTACCAACCATACGTCATTAATATTTAATCAAGTATTATGTGCTAGGCATTGTGCTGGTTGATAGGTGTGTAGGGTTAGTGAAGATGGTGCATGGAGCTTACTATCTACCTGTACTTACTTGTGACCATGGAATCTACAAACTTATCAGAGAAATATTGAAGACGCCAGGCCCACAATGCCCTACATTGCATAACAGTCATCTATTCTTACTTGATAAATAGAGTTTGAAACACTATTTAAAACTGGAGGAAAGAGAGGAACAATTCTTTACATCTTACCTCAACCCTGAAATATCTCCTCATTTTCTTATGTGTCCCTCCTGTTTTTTGCTTTAAGGAAGAAAGGGAACTAAAAAAAAGTATTTCTGAGACATAGAGACAAATGAAAAAATAATATCAATACATTTTGATAATTGATGCCTGAGACTGTGTAAATAGCTTTGAGATCAAATTTAACTGAAAATAGTGCAACAGAAAGTGAATAAGTACCAGCTACCGATATTTATTTGACCCAAATGTTCAGAGTCAAGGGCTGGACACTAATAATAATGTTCAAATTTATAATCAAGGTAAATACTTAGACTAGAGAAAATTCTTGTGTAGGACTTCTTTAGCCTCCTAAATTAATTCACCAAAACTCAAATACTATCCTTTATAACCTTGAAAATGAAAGCTTTACTTTTTAATAGGAAATCTGCATCTCATTGTAAAAATAGAACACTTCATTCCTGGCCTATACATATTTTCAGAAGCAGTAGTTTTTGGAGTGCTGAATACTTAGCATAAAGACATTGAGTCTTGAAAATTCATTTCAGGCATGAGAGACCTACATATATATGTATAGATAGATACAGGACTATTAAAATGAAATAACCACTTCCTGGGAGCAAAAGTCTGTATGATGAAAACTCTCCAGAGTGATACCTTTTGCCTTATGTTTTGTGATCCTAAGTCTGCAAGTACAAAATAGATCGAAAAATGAGGAATAAATACAATTTATGGTGATTATTGATATAATTAAAGTTCCTGGTACTACTTGGGTCAATTATCAAGGAGCAGAGAGAATTTTACCAGTAAAACAGTCTACCAGATTTATCAAATCTTTTCTTAAACTTGATGATTAGAGTATCCTACATGCAAACATTATTACATTTTTATTTTTGACATTTTCCTGCTTTACTGAGAAGTAAATGATGTATCAGACTGGTAATACAGAGCCTGAAGTTTTGGTTCCAATTTTGTGATTTGGAATAAGTCCCATATCTTATGTAAGCCTTCTATTGTAAAAGTAAAGCTTTCATTTCCAAAGTTTTAGAGGACAATATTTAACAATGGGTTTTGGTAAATTAAGTTTATGAAGGTTAAATAAGTCCTATGTAAGAATTTTCTCTAGTTTGAAGTGTTGACATTTGATGACAAATTTAGAAGGTGGACCATGACCCCAGTTATCAGTGCTGGGTGCTTTCTCCTACACCAAGATATTTCTCACCTTAAAGATCAAAAGAGTAAAGTGTGTTAAATTCAGATTGATATGAACTGACACCTAGGAATTGCGACTTAGGCATAACTAATGTTTGTTCATGAATGTACGCTGTCTCACAGAAGTGTGAGCAAATCCATGGTATTTAGATTGAGTTTAAAGCCAACCACTTGGAGGATATATTCCAGAGAGTTACATATGTTTGTAGATCAAATGATCTTCATATTTTTATGAATTTGGTGTGAAATGCTTACCTGATAGAGCCTCAAAAATTATCTGTGGTTTGTGCAGGAGAACATGAGGGCAATGTGGCAGACTAATGGACTAATAAAGTTTCATACTTTCCTGAGGTTGTTTGTGATGAGTTGGGACCATGTGGCCACTTCCCCCCAAAATAAATGTGAAGTGAGAATAATGCATATATCTTCAGGAACAAAGCAGTTAGGAAATAGATGTACCTTTCCTGTGGTCTCTTTTTCCAAATAAAAAATGAGAGGATCTCAAAGACCTAGCCAAGGACAGGATCCCTGAAGGCCATTAAACCAGGAAACCCCAACTGGACTTTTTACAGGATTCAGAAATATTATTGTGTGAAGCCACTGAACTATGGAGAATTGCTGGCCATACTGAAATATTACTTAACCTTCCAAATACAGAATTTGACTTTTTTTTGCCAATGATAGTACTAACTCAAGATATTTAAGGGCTGTTGAAGAATAATGCCATACATTTGTTTGTGGTCTCTCAGTTTACAGGGTTTGCATTTGTGCTTTACAAAACCCCATCAAGTAGTTGAGGGGCACAAATCCATAAAAAATTTACTGGAGAAACAGGCTTAGGAAACTTCCCTTAGGACACACTGCTAATGAATGTCACAGTGCAGTGGAGACTTCCAACTCAGGCAAATGGATCGAAAGCCCACACTTTTCCAATGCTCTTCTGCCTGAAAAGGCCTAGAGTTAGTTGCTCCAAGGTATCCATGATTGATACAGATGCAATCTTAAGGTCCAGCTGCATTCTCCCTTCAAAGGTTTTATTGAAGTGTATTATATGTACAGGGAAGTACAAATATCATAAATGTTTCACTTCAAAGATTATCACAAATTAAGCACAACTAGGTACCCAGCATGCAGACAAAGACATAGTCCTCCATACTCCCAGTTACTAATTCCGTTCAAGTGTGACCATTTCCAGCCTCTGACTTTTAACCTAAAGACTAGTTTGACTGCGTTCCACTTTATATAAATTTGACAATATAGTATGCATTCTTTTGTGTCTGGCTTTTTTGCTACATATTATATTTAAGAAATTCATTCATATTGTTGTGTGTAGTTGAAGATGATACTTTTTCATTGCTGTGTGTTATCTTTTTGTTTGTAAAAATCACAATCTGTTAATCCATTCTGCTGCTCATGGGCATGTGGTAGTTTTCACTTTGGGTCTCTTAGAAATAATCAGAGGCAGTTTTGAGTCCCACATTTTCCTTTCTTTCTTTCTTTCTTTTTTTAAAAAAAACATCTTTATTGGAGTATAATTGCTTTACAATGGTGTGTTAGTTTCTGCTTTATAACAAAGTGAATCAGCTATGCTTTATAACAAAGTGAATCAGCTATACATATACATATATCTCCATATCTCCTACTTCTTGCGTCTCCCTCCCACCCTCCCTATCGCACCCCTCTAGGTGGTCACAAAGCAACCAGCTGATCTCCCTGTGCTATGTGGCTGCTTCCCACTAGCTATCTATTTCACATTTGGTAGTGTATATATGTCCATGCCACTCTCTCACTTCGTCCCAGGTTACCCTTCCCCTTCCCCATGTCCTCAAGCCCATTTTCTATGTCTGCATCTTTATTCTTTATGCTACATCTGTTCTTTATTGGAATAAAGAACCAATAAAGAACCAATAAAGATGGTTCTTCAGAACCATTTTTTTTTTTTAAATTCCATATATATGTGTTAGCATACAGTATTTGTTTTTCTCTTTCTGACTTATTTCACTCTGTATGACAGACTCTAGGTCCATCCCACTCACTACTAATAACTCAATTTTGTTTCCTTTTATGGCTGACTAATATTCCATTGTATATATGTGCCATATCTTATTTATCCATTCATCTGTCAATGGACACTTAGGTTGCTTCCATGTCCTGGCTATTGTAAATAGTGCGACAATGAACATTGTGATACATGACTGTTTTTGAATTATGGTTTTCTCAGGGTAAATGCCCAGTAGTGGGATTGCTGGGTCATATGGTAGTTTAATTTTTAGTTTTTTAAGGAACCTCCATACTGTTCTCCATAGTGGCTGTATCAATTTACATTCCCACCAACAGTGCAAGAGAGTTCCCTTTTCTCCACACCCTCTCCAGCATTTGTTGTTTGTAGATTTTTTGAAGATGGCCATTCTGACTGGTGTGAGGTGATACCTCATTGTAGATTTGATTTGCATTTCTCTAATGATTAGTGATGTTGAGCATCCTTTCATGTGTTTGTTGGCAATCTGTATATCTTCTTTGGAGAAATGTCTATTTAAGTCTTCTGTCCATTTTTGGATTGGGGGGTTGTTTGTTTTTTTGATATTGAGCTGCATGAGCTGCTTGTAAATTTTGGAGATTAATCCTTTGTCAGTTGCTCATTTGTAAATATTTTCTCCCATTCTGAGGGTTGTCTTTTCATCTTGTTTATGGTTTCCTTTGCTGTGCAAAAGCTTTGAAGTTTCATTAGGTCCCATTTGTTTATTATTGATTTTATTTCCATTTCTCTAGGAGGTGGGTCAAAAGGGATCTGGCTGTGATTTATGTCATGCAGTGTTCTACCTATGTTTTCCTCTAAGAGTTTTATAGTGTCTGGCCTTACATTTCGGTCTTTAATCCATTTTGAGTTTATTTTTGTGTATGGTGTTAGGGAGTGTTCTAATTTCATTCTTTTACATGTAGCAGTCCAGTTTCCCCAGCACCACTTACTGAAGAGGCTGTCTTTCCTCCATTGTATATTCTTGCTTCCATTATAATGATAAGGTGACTGTATGTACATGGGTTTATCTCTGGGCTTTCTATCCTGTTCCATTAATCTATATTTCTGTTTTTGTGCCAGTACCATACTGTCTTGATGACTGTAGCTTTGTAGTATAGTCTGAAGTCAGGGAGCCTGATTCCTCCAGCTCCGTTTTTCTTTCTCAAGATTGCTTTGGCTCTTCGAGGTCTTTTGTGTTTCCATACAAACTGTGAAATTTTTTGTTCTGTTTCTGTGAAAAATACCATTGGTAATTTGTTATGGATTGCATTGAATCTGTAGATTGCTTTGGGTAGTATAGTCATTTTCCCAATGTTGATTCTTCCAATCCAAGAACATGGTATATCTCTCCATCTGTCTGTATCATCTTTAATTTCTTTCATCAGTTTCTTATAGTTTTCTGCATACAGGTCTTTTGTCTCCTTAGGTCGGTTTATTCCTAGGTATTTTATTCTTTTTGTTGCAATGGTAAATGGGAGTGTTTTCTTAATTTCACTTTCAGATTTTTCATCATTAGTGTATAGGAATGCAAGAGATTTCTGTGCATTAATTTTGTATCCTGCTACTTTACCAAATTCATTGATTAGCTTTAGTAGTTTTCTGGTAGCATCTTTAGGATTCTCTGTGTATAGTACCATGTCATCTGCAAACAGTGACAGTTTTACTTCTTCTTTTCCAATTTGGATTCCTTTTATTTCTTTTTCTTCTCTGATTGCTGTGGCTAGGACTTCCAAAACTATGTTGAATAATAGTGGTGAGAGTGGACATCCTTGTCTTGTTCCTGATCTTAGAGGAAATGCTTTCAGTTTTTCACCATTGAGAATGATGTTTGCTGTGGGTTTGTCATATATGGCCTTTATTATGTTGAGGTAGGTTCCCTCTATGCCCACTTTCTGGAGAGTTTTTATCATAAATGGGTATTGAATTTTGTCAAAAGCTTTTTCTGCATCTATTGAGATGATCATATGGTTTTTATTCTTCAATTTGCTAATATGGTGTATCACATTGATTGATTTGCATATATTGAAGAATCCTTGCATCCCTGGGATAAATCCTTCTTGACCATGGTGTATGATCCTTTTAATGTGCTGCTGGATTCTGTTTGCTAGTATTCTGTTGAGGATTTTTGCATCTATATTCATCAGTGATATTGGTCTGTAATTTTCTTTTTTTGTAGTATCTTTGTCTGATTTTGGTATCAGGGTGATGGTGGCCTCATAGAATGAGTTTGGGAGTGTTCCTTCCTCTGCAATTTTTTGGAAGAGTTTGAGAAGGATGGGTGTTAGCTCTTCTCTAAATGTTTGATAGAATTCACCTGTGAAACCATCTGGTCCTGGACTTTTGTTTGTTGGAAGATTTTTAATCACAGTTTCAATTTCAGTGCATGTGATTGGTCTGTTTATATTTTCTGTTTCTTCCTGGTTCAGTCTCGGAAGGTTGTGCTTTTCTAAGAATTTGTCCATTTCGTCCAGGTGGTCCATTTTATTGCTGTATAATTGCTTGAAGTAATCTCTCATGATCCTTAGTACTTCTGCATTGTTGTTGTTATTTCTTTTTCATTTCTAATTCTATTGATTTGAGTCCTCTCCCTCTTTTTCTTGATGAGTCTGGCTAATGTTTTATCAATTTTGTTTATCTTCTCAAAGAATGAGCTTTTAGTTTTATTGATCTTTGCTATTGTTTTCTTTGCTTGTATTTCATTTATTTCTGCTCTGATCTTTATGATTTCTTTTCTTCTGCTAACTTTGGGTTTTTTTTGTTCTTCTTTCTCTAGTTCCTTTAGGTGTAAGGTTAGATTGTTTATTTGAGATGTTTCTGGTTTCTTGAGGTATGCTTGTATAGCTATAAACTTCCCTCTTAGAACTGCTTTTGCTGCATCCCATAGGTTTTAGATCATCGTGTTTTCATTGTCATTTGTCTCTAGGTATTTTTTGATTTCCCCTTTGATTTCTTCAGTGATCTCTTGGTTATTTAGTAACGTATGGTTTAGCCTCCATGTGTTTGTCTTTTTTACGTTTTTTTCCCTGTAATTCATTTCTAATCTCATAGCGTTGTGGTCAGGAAAGATGCTTGATCTGATTTCAATTTTCTTAAATTTACTGAGGCTTGATTTGTGACCCAAGCTGTGAGCTATCATGCAGAATGATCCGTGCGCACTTGAGAAGAAAGTGTAATCTGCTGTTTTTGGATAGAATGTCCTATAAATATCAATTAAATCTATTTGGTTTATTGTGTCATTTAAAGCTTCTGTTTCCTTATTTATTTTCATTTTGGATGATCTGTCCATTGGTGTAAGTGAGGTGTTAAAGTCCCCCAGTATTATTGTGATACCGTTGATTTCCTCTTTTATAGCAGTTAGCAATTGCCTTATGTATTTAGGTGCTCCTATGTTGGGTGCATATATATTTATAATTGTCATATCTTCTTCTTGGATTGATCCCTTGATCGTTATGTAGTGTCCTTCCTTGTCTCTTGTAACATTCTTTAAAGTCTATTGTATCTGATATGAGTATTGCTATTCCAGCTTTCTTTTGATTTCCATTTGCATGGAATATCTTTTTCCATCCCTTCACTTTCAGTCTGTATGTGTCCCTAGGTCTGAAGTGGGTCTTTTGTAGACAGCATATATATGGGTCTTGTTTTTTTTTTTTTTTTTTTTTTTAAAGGAGACATATCACTGTTGCTGGGACTTTTAATTTATTTATTTTTATTTTTTTGGCTGTGCTGGGTCTTCGGTTCGTGCGAGGGCTCTCTCCAGTTGCGGCAAGTGGGGGCCACTCTTCATCGCGGTGCGGGGACCGCTCTTCATCGCGATGCGCGGGCCTTTCACTATCGCGGCCCCTCCCGTTGCGGGGCACAGGCTCCAGACGCGCAGGCTCAGCAGTTGTGGCTCACGGGCCCAGCCACTCCGTGGCATGTGGGATCTTCCCAGACCAGGGCTCGAACCCGTGTCCCCTGCATTAGCAGGCAGATTCTCAACCACTGCGCCACCAGGGAAGCCCCGGGTCTTGTTTTTGTATCCATTCAGCAAGCCTGTGTCTTTTGGTTGGAGCATTTAATCCTTTCACGTTTAGGGTAATTATTGATATGTATGTTCCTATGAGCATTTTCTTAATTGTTTTAGGTTTGTTTTTGTAGGTCCTTTTCTTCTCTTGTGTTTCCCACTTAGAGAAGTTCCTTTAGCATTTGTTGTAGAGCTGGTTTGGTGGTGTTGAATTCTCTTAGCTTTTGCTTGTCTGTAAAGCTTTTGATTTCTGCATCGAATCTGAATGAGATCCTTGCCGGGTAGAGTAATCTTGGTTGTAAGTTCTTCCCTTCATCACTTTAAGTATATCATGCCACTGCCTTCTGGCTTGTAGAGTTTCTGCTGAGAAATCAGCTGTTAACCTTATGGGAGTTCCCTTGTATGTTATTTGTTGTTTTTCCCTTGCTGCTTTCAATAATTTTTCTTTGTCTTTAATTTTTGCCAATTTGATTACCATGTGTCTCAGCATGTTTCTCCTTGGGTTTATCCTGTATGGGACTCGCTGTGCCTCCTGGACTTGGGTGGCTATTTCCTTTCCCATGGTAGGGAAGTTTTCGAGTATAATCTCTTCAAATATTTTCTCTGGTCCTTTCTCTCTCTCTTCTCCTTCTGCGACCCCTATAATGCAAATGTTGTTGCGTTTAATGTTGTCCCAGAGGTCTCTTAGGCTGTCTTCATTTCTTTTCATTCTTTTTTCTTTAGTCTGTTCTGCAGCAGTGAATTCCACCATTCTGTTTTCCAGGTCACTTCTCCATTCTTCTGCCTCAGTTATTCTGCTATTGATTCCTTCTAGTGTAGTTTTCATTTCAGTTATTGTATTGTTCATCTCTGTTTGTTTGTTCTTGAATTCTTCTAGGTCTTTGTTAAACATTTCTTGCATCTTCTCGATCTTTTCCTCCATTCTTTTTCCGTGGTCCTGAATCATCTTCACTGTCATTATTCTGAATTCTTTTTCTGGAAGGTTCTCTGTGTCCACCTCATTTAGATGTTTTTCTGGGGTTTTATCTTGTTCCTTCATCTGGTACATAGCCCTCTGCCTGTTCATCTTGACTGTCTTTCTGTGAATGTGGTTTTTGTTCCACAGGCTGCAGGATTGTAGTTCTTTTCGCTTCTGCTTGTGTTTCCTTATTAATTTTCATTTGGATGATCTGTCCATTGGTGAAAGTCGGGTGTTAATGTCCCCTAGTATGATTGTGTTACTGTTGATTTCCCCTTTTATGGCTATTACCATTTGCCTTATATATCGAGGTGCTCCTATGTTGGGTGCATAAATATTTACAATTGTTACATGTTCTTCTTGGATTGATCCCTTGATCATTATGTAGTGTCCTTCTTTGTCTCTTTTAATAGTCTTTATTTTAAAGTCTATTTTGTCTGATGAGAGAAGTGCTACTCTAGCTTTCTTTTGATTTCCATTTGCATGGAATATCTTTTTCCATCCCCTCACTTTCAGTCTGTATGTGTCCCTAGGTCTGAAGTGGGTCTCTTGTAGACAGGATATATATGGGTCTTTTTTTTGTATTCATTCAGCTAGTCTGTGTCTTTTGGTTGGAGCATTTAATCCATTTTCATTTAAGGTAATTATTGATATGTAAGTTCCTGTTACCATTTTCTTAAGTGTTTTGGGTTTGTTATTTTAGGTCTTTTCCTTCCCTTGTGTTTCCTGCCTAGAGAAGTTCCTTTAGCATTTGTTGTAAAGCTGGTTTGATGGTGCTGAATTCTCTTAGCTTTTGCTTGTCTGTAAAGGTTTTAATTTCTCCATGTAATCTGAATGAGATCCTTTCTGGGTAGAGTAATCTTGGTTGTAGGTTTTTCCCTTTCATCACTTTAAATATGTCTTGCCACTCCCTTCTGGCTTGCAGAGTTTCTGCTCAAAGATAAGCTGTTAACCTCATGGAGATACCCTTGTATGTTATTTGTTGTTTTTCCCTTGCTGCTTTTAATATTTTTTCTTTGTATTTAATTTTTGATAGTTTGATTAATATGTGTCTTGGTTTGTTTCTCCTTGGATTTATCCTGTATGGGACTCTCTGCACTTCCTGGACTTCATTGACTGTTTCGTTTCCCATATTAGGGAAGTTTTCAACTATAATCTCTTCAAATATTTTCTCAGTCCCTTTCTTTCTCTGTTCTTCTGGGACCCCTGTAATTCAAATGTTAGTGTGTTTAATGTTGTCCCAGAGGTCTCTGAGACTATCCTCAATTCTTTTCATTCTTTTTTCTTTATTCTGCTCTGTGGTAGTTATTTCCACTATTTTATCTTCTAGGTCACTTATCCGTTCTTCTGCCTCACTTATTCTGCTATTCATTTCATCTAGAGAAGTTTTAATTTCATTTATTGTGTTGTTCATCATTGTTGGTTTGCTCTTTAGTTCTTTTAGGTCCTTGTTAAACGTTTTCTGTATTTTCTCCATTCTATTTCCAAGATTTTGGATCATCTTTATTATCATTACTCTGAATTCTCTTTCAGGTAGACTGCCTATTTCCTCTTCATTTGTTCAGTCTGGTGGGTTTTTACCTTACTCCTTCTTCTGCTGTGTGTTTCTCTGTCTTCTTATTTTGCTTAACTTACTGTGTTTGGGGTCTCCTTTTCGCAGGCTGCAGGTTCGTAGTTCCCGTTGTTTTTGGTGTCTGTCCCCAGTGGCTAAAGTTGGTTCAGTGGGTTGTGTAGGCTTCCTGGTGGAGGGGACTGGTGCCTGTGTTCTGGTGGATGAGGCTGGATCTTGTCTTTCTGGTGAGCAGGACCACGTCCAGGGGTGTGTTTTGGGGTGCCTCTGACCTTATTATGATTTTAGGCAGCCTCTCTTCTAATGGGTGTGGTTGTGTTCCTGTCTTGCAAGTTGTTTGGCATAGGGTGTCCAGCGCTGTAGCTTGCTGGTCGTTGAGTGTAGCTGGGTGTTAACATTGAGATGGAGATCTCTGGGAGAGCTTTCACCGTTTGACGTTACACGGAGCCGGGTGGTCTCTGGTGGACCAATGTCCTGAACTCGGCTCTCCCACCTCAGAGGCTCAGGCCTGACACCTGGCCAGAGCACCATGACCCTGTGAGCCACACAGCTCAGAAGAAAAGGGAGAAGGAAGGAAGGGAGAGAGGGAGGGAGGGAAGGAGGAAGGAAGGAAGGAAGGGAATAAAATAGCATAAAAGAAAGTTATGAAAAAATAAAAAATAAAAAAACTATTGGGCTTCCCTGGTGGCGCAGTGGTTGAGAATCTGCCTGCCAGTGCAGGGGACATGGGTTCGAGCCCTGGTCTGGGAAGACCCACATGCCGCGGAGCGGCTGGGCCCGTGAGCCACAACTACTGAGCCTGTGCATCTGGAGCCTGTGCTCCACAACAAGAGAGGCCGCGACAGTGAGAGGCCCGTGCACCGCGATGAAGAGTGACCCCTGCTCATCACAACTGGAGAATGCCCTTGCATGGAAACGAAGACTCAACACAGCCAAAAGTAAATAAATAAATTAATTAATTAAAAAAAAACTATTAAAAATAAAAAAATGAAAAAGTAAGAAAAATAAAAGGAAGAAGAGAGCAACCAAACCAAAAACAAATCCACCAATAATAAGCACTAAAAACTATACTAAAAAATTAATAAATAAAATCAGATAGGCGGAACACTAAGTTAAATGGTAAACACTAGGTCAAATGGTAAAAGCAAAGCTACAGACAAAATCACACAAAGTCCGCTGCCTCAATTAGGGGTGATTCGTTGTCTATTCAGGTATTCCACAGATGCAGGGTACATCAAGTTGACTGTGGAGATTTAATCTGCTGCTCCTGAGGCTGCTGGGAGAGATTTCCCTTTCTCTTCTTTGTTCGCACAGCTCCTGGGGTTCAGCTTTGGAATTGCCCCCGCCTCTGCTTGTAGGTCACTTTAGTGCATCTGTTCCTGCTCAGACAGGACGGAGTTAAAAGTAGCAGCTGATTAGGTGGCACTGGCTCAATCAGGCCGGGGGGAAGGAGGGGTACGGAATGCAGGGTGCGCCTGTGGCGGCAGAGGGCAGCGTGACATTGCACCAGCCTGAAGCGCGCCGTGTGTTCTCCCAGGGAAGTTGTTCCTGGATCATGGGACCATGGCAGTGGCGGGCTGCACAGGCTCCCGGGAGGGGAGGTGTGGATAGTGACCTGTGCTTGCACACAGGCTTCTTGGTGGCGGCAGCAGCAGCCTTAGCGTCTCATGCCAGTCTCTGGTGTCCGTGCTGATAGCTGCAGCTCGTGCCCGTCTCTGGAGCTCGTTTAGGTGGTGCTCTGAATCCCGTCTCCTCGCGCACCATGAAACAGTGGTCTCTTGCCTCTTAGGCAGTTCCAGACATTTTCCCGGACTCCCTGCCGGCTAGCTGTGGCGCACCAGCCCCCTTCAGGCTGTGTTCACGCAGCCAACCCCAGTCCTCTCCCTGGGATCCGATGTCCGGAGCCCGAGCCTCAGCTCCCAGCCCCCGCCCACCCCGGCAGGTGAGCAGACAACCCTCTCGGGCTGGTGAGTGCTGGTCGGCACCGATACTCTGTTAGGGAATCTCTCGCTTTGCCCTCTGCACCCCTGTTGCTGCGCTCTCCTCCGTGGCTCTGAAGCTTCCCCGCTGCCATCCCCCGTCTCCGCCCGCAAAGGGGCTTCCCAGTGTGTGGAAACTTTTCCTCATTCCCAGCTCCCTCCCACTGGTGCAGGTCCTTTCCCTATTCTTTTGTCTCTGTTTTTTCTTTTCTCTTTTGACCTATCCAGGTACCTGGGGAGTTCCTTGCCTTTTGGGAAATCTGAGATCTTCTACCAGCGTTCAGTAGGTGGTCTGTAGGCGTTGTTCCACATGTAGATATATTTCTGATGTATTTGTTGGGAGGAAGGTGATCTCCACATTTTACTCCTTGGCCATCTTGAAGGTCTCCCCACGTTTTTCTAAAAGAGCACACAAATGAAAAAACCAAAGGGCTCAGTGTCCCATGCTTGCCATCTTCATCTGTATCCCAATTCTTCACATTTCAGTAGACCTATTCTTAAAGGAAAGGAAGCTACCAGAGGACATTTGGTATCCATCTTCTATCTGACCTTACTGTTTTACTATCTTTATTACTTGGATACTCTTTATAGGTTTACCTTTTTGAATATGCTAAATGTAAGAAGCCTAATTTTAAATTTCTTTTTTACATAAAATATACAAAAACTAATAAACATTTCAAAGATGAAAACATCAACTTACTATAGACAAAAGAGCACTGGACTTAGAATTCTGGAAAACTGGATTTTAATTTCTGTCTTGGGGACTTTGTTTAAAGAACATCTTCAGGACTCAACTTCGCAATATATATGATGGAGTTATATTCCTGCTTCAAAGTTTTTCTGTTATGTGAATGCTTTATATGTAAAGGCGCTTGGTAATCCAAAAAACAATACACACGTATTGGTCATTATTAGGGATAAACTTGCAAAGCAAGTGGATTTTAAGGCCAAGTATTCATGAGAGCTAAAACAAATCTAAGGTCAAATCTATTGAGATTTTCCTCATTTAATTTTCTTTTCTCTATCTCTCTTTTTTTTGTGTGTGAATGCACTCTTAAGTCTACTGTTATTTTACAACAAGAGAGTGAAAGAGAAAGAAGAGAAAGCTATCCAGGAAACATTAAGCTTGAAATTCTTGCCAAGAACTAGACTGGCTCCCTACAGAGTGAGGTGTTACGGTTATCGACATCCATTTCTTCCCTCTCTCGGGACTCATAAACCGGCTAGATGTCCTCCAGTTTCTATCCAGGACATTAAATGGCGCGGGTGCATTGTCAGCATGTGATTACACCCTCCCCAAGGAATCTGCAATTTCAAGCACCCACTCCTAATCTCCCTGCTACAGCAGAAGTGCACTGCAATCAAAGACAAATTTGTAGGTCAATGAGGTGGAAATTGGTTGTCTTTAAGTTTCTGATTTTTAAATACATTTTATACAAATTGGTTCAAATGAAAAATAGGTTGGGATGGGGAAAAATGAGAGCTGCCACCTTGCATTAATATTCACAATATTGTCTACTTAGTTTTGGTTTCTGGATTAATGTAGCACTGACTTGACTCCTGTCTCTGTCAATAATAAAAAGATAATAAAATGGATAAATGGAAACCAAAGAATTTGCAGGCTGCACGATGTGTGATTTTTCAAGTTAAAAAAATGACGTTCATCTGGGAGCAAACTAACTTAAAGATTTTCAAAGCCAATTTCAGCTCAGCTGCTGGGATTTGTTTGAAATCTACCACTGACTGAGGTGTGAAACTTACATGTGATACCGTAAATCTCAGCCACTGTTATTTTAAAGGACCGAAATGTGCTTTTATAACAAAATTGTCTCAAATAAAAAATACATTTTTACAATCTCACTCTGTCATAAACTTTCATGTCAGGTTTTGGCTCCACAATACATGCGGAGGAAGCATTATACAGAAATAGGAAAGAGGCATGCATAACTTGTTTTATTTTCCATTGTAAGAGAGAGACAGAGATGGTCCTATACCGTTCATGTGATCAAAATACTAATATTACATAGTTTATCAGAAATGACCAATAAGCATATCTTGAGTCATAAGACTATTGCTTATTGCTGCAGAATAGTTTTGTAATTGAAATACTGTAATGCCGTATGTATATATATATATATATATATATATGGAGTTCTGTGAAATGTGGTTATAATTTCTTCCGTTTACCATATTTCCTGAAATAATTATTTAAAAACTCCAGGCCAAAATTCTACAAGAGAGGCGTACCTAGTTTATATCATTTTCACACTAACATTTCAAAAATTGGGTTTTCTCAAAAAAGGTTTTAAACGAGTTGTGTTGTAATTAATTAAATTGTAGATTTCTCACCATTATAGGTACGATTATTTCACGTTTGTAAGCAGTTAAAAAGATTCCATTTGTGTGAATAAAATGTCTACTTACGTCAGTGTTTGAGAGTATAAGGATACAGACTTGAAATGACATTATATCGCTAACATAACTATTAGCGTATTATGTGTCAATAGATCATTGGCATAATGTGTGTCAAATAAATATCAATGATAGAAGACAAATTGGCAAGCAGTTGTCTCAGTGCCATTTCTTTTTAGAATATATTGTTTGTTTATTTACTGACCTTAGACATTTGGGCACACTCTAAAGCATTTACAAATTAAATGATTAGGCTGGAAAAAAAATTACAAGGCATTGCTCACATGTTTCAAAAACACCAGTTTGATATACTAATAATTCTCAAAGAGGAGTCCTCGTCCCTTAAACTTAGACTTTTAGGGCTTCAGTGTATTCATATGCAGTCATACCTCAGAGATATTGTGGGTTTGGTTCCAGACCACTGCAGTAAAGCAAATATGATAAAGTGAGTCACATGAATTTTTTGGTTTCTGAGTGCATATAAAAGTTATGTTTACACTATACTACAGTCTATTTAGTGTGCAATAGCATTATGACTAAAAAAACAGTGTACATACCTTAATTTAAAATACTTTATTGCTAAAAACTGCTAACCATTATTTGACAACGCAGGGTTGCCACAAACCTTCAATTTGTAAAAACCACAATATCTGTGAAGCATGATGAACTAAGCACAGTAAAATGAGGTATGCCTGTATGTGTACATTCACAAATAAAACAGGGTGTTCATAATGTCCCTTCCCTTACAAAGCCACTAGAAAATGCTCTTAGGGTAATTCAAACAGCATAGGGAATGTTAACGTGCTTTGGAAACTAAAAATAAAAAAACTCCTGACTCTTGTGCTAACCCCTGAGCTTGGTATACTCTGCAGAATGGGAGATGGGACTAAAAGTTCCAAGCTTCTACTCACAGCTTGATCTTTCTGATGACCAGCCCCCATCCAGGAGCCCACCAAGAGTAATCTCATTAGAACAAAAAGATGTTCCTATCACCCAGCAAATTGCAAAGGAGTTAGGAGCTCTGTGTCAGATGGTCCTATAACTCAGTAAATTACAAAGGTCTTAGGAGCTCTGTGTTAGGAAGTGGGGTCAAAGAGTAATGATAGCATCCTTATCTACAAGCATTTCAGGAGCTCTGTGTCAGGCACTGGGGGCAGAAACCAATATATATATATACATATATATATATAATATTTATTTATGTATGTTTCTTATTTTACAGTGGGTCTACACTGTAAAGACAGCTGAGCTTTTAATCTAAGCTGTCATGATAAACTCAGGGCACCGAGTTTTCCATCATATTAAAAATTCTAAGGAGATACTAGCATCATTAAAATAGTGTTTAATTATTCCTTTTCTTAAGTTCTGATGTGGTTACAGACTGCTCTTGGATTATTAATAAGTCGTTCTTTCCATCAAGGAATTTGTGATCATGAGATGCAAAATAGGAAAGCTCTTTTGATTTACCCATGTTATGATTTTGGAAAGAAGTAAAGTTAGGTATTTCTGATGTAAGAAAACCAGTAAGAGTTTAGTTTAAATGCTGCTGAATTCAACTTAGTAAAAATATTGAGACATTTCTTATCTGTATGAACAGCAAGAATCTGAAAGCATGATTCCAGCAATTACCCTCTTTGAGAATCAGTCCATATGTCACTAGAATTCTTAATAATTTAAGAAATTATTAAGAAATTTGTATTTCAACTAGAAATACAAAACCAAAAAGATTTTATTTACATCCACTCTAATTCAACAAACACTTATTGAACTCTTACTTAGAGTAAGGTTCTGTTTCAGAGACTGTGGATGTATAGATGAATAAAAAACAATTCTGGCTCTTACTGACCTTACATCAAGGACATTTACGGTGGTTGAGGATACACTATATAAAGCCTGTTTCTCTGGTCCATCTTACTTAAACCAGGACAGAGACTCTGGGTATCTATATTTTCCAGATGGAGATCAAGACCTCTGTGGGAAAGATGCAAAATGATTTGCAGACCTTCTCAATCATTTCCTGATGATTACTATGTAAATTCCTTGGAAACTGACACTGGTTTATATATACCTATTGCTGTAGATTCTATACACTTGTTACTCAAAGTGTGGCCTTTGGACTAGCAGTATTGACTCTACCTGATAAGGATAGGTGGTAACTTTTCTCTAAATGTTTGTTGGAATTCACCTGTAAAGCCAGCTGGTCCTGGACTTTTGTTTTTTGGGAATTTTTAAAATTATTGATTCAATTTCATTACTGGTTAATTGGCCTGTTCATATTTTCTATTTCTTCCTGGTTCAGTCTTGGGAGATTGTACATTTCTAAGAATTTGTCCATTTCTTCTAGGTGGTTCATTTTA
Source organism: Balaenoptera ricei (assembly GCF_028023285.1). Lineage (NCBI taxonomy): Eukaryota > Metazoa > Chordata > Mammalia > Artiodactyla > Balaenopteridae > Balaenoptera > Balaenoptera ricei. The sequence continues at coordinate 82,811,850 of NC_082644.1, forward strand.
TTGGCTTATACTTGTTCTTAGTAATCTCTTATGATCCTTTGTATTTCTGTGGTGTAGGCTGTAACTTTTTTATTTCTGATTTTATATATTTAGGGACTCTCCTTTTTTTTCTTGATGAGTCTGGCTAAAGGTTTATCAATTTTGTTTATCTTTACAAAGAACCAGCTCTTAGTTTCATTGATCTTTTCTATTGTTTTTTTGGCTCTATTTCATTTGTTTCTGCTCTGATCTTTATGATTTCTTCTACTAATTTTGGTATTTGTTCTTTTTCTAGTTCTGTTAGGTGTAAGGTTAGGTTGTTTTTTGAGATTTTTCTTATTTCCTTATATAAGCTTTAACTGCTTTTGCTGTGTCACATAGATTTTGGATAGTTGTGTTTTTGTTTTCCTTCATCTCCAGATAGCTTTTGATTTCCTCTGTGATTTCTTCGGTGACCCATTGGTTGTTTTGTAGCATATTTTAGTTTGTGTGTTTTGCAGTTTTTTCTTACAGTTGATTTCTAGTCTCATAGCATTGTCGTAGGCAAAGATGTTTGATACAGTTTCAGTTTTCTTAAATTTACTGAGGTTTCTTTTGTGGCCTAGCATGTGATCTGTCCTGGAGGATGCTCCGTGTGCACTTGAAAACAATGTGTGTTCTGCTGCTTTTGCATGGAATGTTCTATGTATAGCTATTAAGTTCATCTGGTCTAGTGTGTCATTTAAGGCCAGTGTTTCCTTACTGATTTTTAATCTGGGTAGTCTGTGCATTGCTGTAAATTGGGTGTTAAAGTACTCTACTATTATTGTGTTACTATAAAGTTCTTCCTTGATGTTTGTTTATATTTGCTTTATGTATTTAGGTGGTCCTGTGTTGGATGCATATATTTTTATAATTATTATATCTTTTCATTAGATTGATCCCTTGATCATTATGAAATGTCCTTCTTTGTCTCTTGCAACAGTCTTTGTTTTAAAGTCTATTTTCTCTGATATAAGTATTGATACTCTGGCTTTCTTTTGATTTCCATTTGCATGGAATAATTTTCCAACCCCTCATCTTCAGTCCATGTGTGTCTTTAGATCTAAAGTGATCTCTTGTAGGCACCCTATATATGGGTTGTATTTTTGTATCTATCCAGCCACTCTCTGTCTTTTGGTTGTAGTGTTCAGTCCATTTACATTTAAAGTAATTATTGATAGGTATATACTTATTGCCACTTTGTTAATTTGGGGGGGGGTGTTTTTGTTTTTTCTTGTTCCTTTCTTCTTCTTTTGCTCTCTTCCCTTGTGTTTTGATGACTATTTTAGGTGTTATGTTTGGATTCCTTTCTCTTTGTGTGTGTGTGTTATTACATATAATAACTGTATATATATGTAGTTATTTTAAGTTGCTAATCTCTTAAGTTAAAACACTTTTTAACACCCTGCATTTTTACCCCCCTCCCCATGTTTACTGTTTTTGTCATCATATTTTACATCTATTTGTTTTGTGTATCCCTTAACTGCTTATTGTGGATATAAATGATTTTTTTTTACTAGATTACCTATCTCCACTTCACTTAGTTCTTCTGGGGTTTTGTCTTGTTCTTTCATTTGGAACGTGTTCCTCTGTTGCTTTGTTTTGCCTAATTTGCTGCTTTTATTTCTGTTTATCTGGTAGGTTGGTTACGTTTCCTGGCTTTGGAGGAGTGGCCTTTTGTAGATGTCCTGTGCATCCCAGCAGCACACTATCCTGTGGTCATCAGAGCTGTATGATCTAGGGGTGTCCCCTATGTGGTCTGTGTGGCTCCTCCTGTTGTGGCAGGCTGACCACAGTGGGCAGTCTTGTAGGTGTGGCTGGCCCCCAGTCCAGTTGGTTGCCAGACCCTGCCTTGTGTGGAGACTGCCAGCCACTGTTTGGTGGGGCTGGGTCACAAGGGGCTCCACAGGGGACCCCAGGGCTAGTGCTGGCTCACTATTGGGCAGGGTTGGGGTCTAGGAGATCCCAGGGCTGATGCCCACCCATGGTGGGTGAGGCCAAGTCCTGGGGCTAGTGCTGGCCCACTAGCATGCAGAGCCTGGTCCTAGGGTCTGACTGCAGGGCCCAGGGGTCCCAGAGCTGGTTTTGGACCACCGGTGGGTTGGGCTACTTCCTGACATAGCTGGCTGCGAGGTCTGGGGTGTCTCAAAGCTTGTGTTTGCTCCCTGGTGAATGGGGCTGATCCTGGGGCAGCTGGCTGAGGGGCCAAAGGTGTCTCAGAGCTGGTGTTGGCCTGTTGGTGGGTGGGACCAGCACAGCTGGTCCTGTTATTGGTGCTAGACTGCTGGTGGGTGGGCTGTATCCTACCACGGTAGGCTGCAGGGCTGCAGTTTTCCTGGGCTGGTGTCAGCCTCCTAATGGCTGAGGGTGGTCCTGAGGCTATAGCAGGCTTGCTGGTGGGAGGGCCAAGGGCCCAGGGGATTCTAGGGCTGCTGGCTGCCCACTGGTGGTCAGAGTTGGGCCCTGGGGTCTCTGATTGCAAGGCCCTGAATGTCCTGGGTCTAGTGCCTGTGCACTGGTATGTACAGCCCGGTCCTGGGCCTTCTGGTAGGCAGGGCTATGTCCAGGAGTAGCTGTGGGATCAGGGGTTCTTAAGCAGCCTGTCTTTTGGTGGGTAGGCCTGTGTCCCTGCCCACTTAGTTGCTTGGCCAGAGGCATCCTAGTACTGGTACCTTCAGGCTGATGGGTGGTGGTGGGGTTGAGTACCAAGCCTACTAAACAAGAGGGAGGATTCCACAATGGCGCTTGCCAGCACCAGTGTCCACGTGGAAGGACGAGCTCCCCAAAATGGCTGCTGCCCGTGTCTGTGTCCCCAGGGTGAACTCCAGTTGCCTCCTGCTTCTCTGGGAGACTCTCCAAGATCAGAAGCTAGGTCTGACCCAGGCTACTTTCAAATTACTGCTTTTGCCCTGGGTCCCAGAGCATGTGAGATTTTGTGTGTGCCCTATAAAAGTGCAATCTCTATTTCCCAAAGCCCTCTGGGTTCTTGAAAGTAAGTCCCACTGGCCTTCAAAGCCAAATATTCTGGCAGCTCTCTTCCCAGCACAGGATCCTCAGGCTGGGCAGCCTGATGTGGGGCTCAGACAACTCGCTCCTTGGGGAGAACCTCTGCAATTGTAATCTCCCGTTTGTGGGTCACCCACCTGGGGGTATGGGCTTTGACTATACTGCGACTCCTCTCCTCCAACCCGTCTTGTTGTGGTTCCTTCTTTATATCTTGAGTTGTAGAAGATCTTTCCTGGTAGATTCTGGTCTTTTTCATAGATAGTTGTTCTGTAAATACTTGTAAGTTTGGTGTGCCCATGAGAAGAGGTGAGCCTCAGGGTCTTCCTACTCTGCCATCTTGGGAACTCTCTGTTTCTTAGGATCTTAAGAATTACTCTAAATCAGAAGTGAAAAATAGCTATTCTGTTTAGCCACTAATATATTAAGCAAATCAATTAAGCATCATGTAGATGTTTTAAAGTAATTAAATGAGTTCAGACTTCATTTTAAAAGGGATGAGGGAAGAAGTTTAAATTACAGAATTTTTCATCTTAGAAAAGAAAATAATGTTAGCTTGTATTCAATGAGTATAATGCTCACAAAGATGCAACGCACAAACACACATTTTAACTCCATATACCACTGTTATGACAGCTGCAGGGTGAAAGTGAAAGGGAGATGAATCAAGAAGAAATGGACAAAGAAGACAGGAGATAAACAGAAAACAGGAGGAAGAAACTCTTGAGAAAAAAGCAGAAAAAAGAGAGGAGTAAGAGATGGAGGTATAAACGAACAAGAGAAGAAACAGATTGAGTATACATCAAAAATGAGAGGAAGAGAGAAAACAAAAAGTGGATTCATTGGTTCTGAATTATTAGAGGAATGGATGATATATATATTTTTTGGCCTCACCTCAATTTCAATCTGGTTATGCACTTTAGAGTGGTTTAAATGGCTATTTCTGTCTTTTGAAGAGTAATTACTGAGCACAATTCTTTAATTACTCTTCACCAGGAGTGTTTCTGAGGCCCTGCTCTGAGTGGAATCACTGTGGCAGCCTGTCAGAAATGGTGGAGTTCTCAGATTTATACTGCCCAGTGTCATGGCAATTTCACTTTTGAAAACAGAGTTTGCTACAAGGGTCTAACTTTGCAGTAAATAAAGTTGTGGCACATTGGAATCTTCACATTTATTGCTAGGTGGCCCCTCAAATACCAGGTGGAGTCAACACCGTGGGCAACCTTTTTCTTATTAACCTTGAGACCAACACATGTAGAAAGTTACTATCAGGCTCTATCACTTCAATTCTCAGTTTAAGTTTGATGATGTTCCTATGTTGTACCTCTCATTCTCATTCTAGTTTGTGTGTGTGTGTGTTTGTGTGTTGACTGAAAAAAATATTGACTTAGAATTGAAATAAAATGGCAAGGAGTGTAAGATTTTTTTAAAGTCCCCCAAAAGAAAGTAGAAAATCTCCCAGCCATTGTGAATTTCTTTTTGTTTTGATTTGTTTTAACATTATTTAGTCATAGAATTAGTGCTAGAGCTAGGTCTTTTTAATTTTTCTCATTTCAACTGAATTTTTATAACAATATATGTTTTGGCTTTTAAACTGTAAGTGAATTTCATGTTTATAAATGTAAAGAAGTAATAATTAAATAAAAGAGGAAAGTTTAAACACTGTACACATAACTCAACAACACAAACTTTACTCTAAACTGCTCCTTCCTAATACTTTGCATTTCTTTTTTTTCTTCCTTCCGTAAGCTAAGACATTGATATCATTCAAACATGAAGGTGAGACAAATACTAAATTTATATTTATATCTAAGAGGAACCTGTGGTGAAGGTCCTCTAAGGAAAAGCAATATTAAGGAGAAAACAAACAGAATTTTAAAAACCTATGATAAGCAGACACAATGCAGGCAATAGAAGGAAATTTCTAAAACATATATGTTTAATTTCTTCTGAGACATGAGACAAGCTGCACCTCTAATACAGAACTAAACTGTGAAAGAAGAGCATTCAGAAAACAAGAAGAGATTGGGAAAATTTTTAAATATGATAGGTAAAATTTAAAATTCAATAGAAGGATTAAAAAATAAAGCAAAAAAAATCCTAGAAAATTAAATAAAAAGATAAAAAGAATAAAATACATGAGAAAAAAAAAAGATTATTCCAGGAGTTCCAGCACAAGGAGTTAGAGAAAGGCCAACAGAAAATATGAGAGAATAAATTATCAAAGAAATACTGTAAAAACATTTCCAGAGCTGAAGAGTATACATTTTTGTACTGGAAAAGCTCATGTTGGAAATAAATTTGCCAAACAAATGCATAAAATTAAAAAAAAATCAGAAATTCTAAAAACAGCAAAGAGAAAGTCCTAGAAGCTTCTGGTGGGAGGAAACAATCATCAAAAAAAAAATGATCATATATAATAAAATAGAATTCAACTGCCATTAGATTTCTTAATGAAAATGTTGGCTGTTATAAAATAAGGAAGTGATGTCTTTAAATTCTGAGGGAAAGTATTTTCAATCCAGGAATCATACTCAGGCAAATTATCAATAGGGTGTGAAGTGAAAAAAATATATTTTTTAGGTATACAGGTTCTTAACATTTATCATTCTTGATTGTCCTCTTAGGAAGCTACTGTAGGATATATTTCAGCAAAACAAGGGAGTAAACTAAATATGAGAAGGACATGAAATCTGGCAAAGGGTGAATCCAAAGCAATAGTGCCATGGAGTTCCAGTGTGACTACTGTACAGGAGACCTAGCCAGCAGCTGGTGAGCACTGGAGCAGGGGGATGGAGAACTGCAGAGCCAAGGTCTTCCAAAAACAATCATGGCCAGTTTGAAAAAGGAATTTGGTTTAGTCAACTCAAAAATTTCAAATGCCAGTAGGCATTTGAAAGATCTGTTGAAATATTTGCAAAATGTAATGACTCCAAGTGAAGCTGAGAAAATAGGGGGAAAAAGGCAATTATTAATTCCATAGGCAAAATGTAGGAGAAAAAATTGCAATAATAATATATACTACAAAGTCATATTAAATAATGTAACCCTTATTTTCCATTAAAAAATGATATTAAACTACACTGGGAGACTGAGGAGAAGGGACGTGTATGTGTGTGTGTGTGTGTGTGTGTCTGTCTGTCTGTCTACATGCTCATGTGTGTGTTTGGGAGCAGAGTGAACTTAACTCCCATGACAAAAATAAACTGATAATATCTGAGGTTGATAATCAAGAAAACAGTAATGCAAGTCAATTATTTTAAAATATTGTGATATTCTCAGGGTATATGCCCAGTAGTGGGAGTGCTGGGTCATACGGTAGTTCTGTTTTTAGTTTTTTAAGGAACCTCCGTCCTGTTCTCCATAGTGGCTGTATCAATTTACATTCCCACCAACACAGCAAGAGGGTTTCCTTTTCTCCACACCCTCTCCAGCATTTATTGTTTGTAGATTTTTTGATGATGGCCATTCTGACTGGTGTGAGGTGATACCTCATTGTAGTTTCGATTTGCATTTCTCTAATGATTAATGATGTTAAGCATCCTTTCATGTGTTTGTTGGCAATCTGTATATCTTCTCTGGAAACCGTAATTCAAAGAGTCATGTACCACAATGTTCATTGCAGCTCTATTTACAATAGCCAGGACATGGAAGCAACCTAAGTGTCCATCGACAGATGAATGGATAAAGAAGATGTGGCACATATATACAATGGAATATTACTCATCCATAAAAAGAAACGAAATTGAGTTATTTGTTGTGAGGTGGATGGACCTAGAGTCTGTCATACAGAGTGAAGTAAGTCAGAAAGAGAAAAATAAATACTGTATGCTAACGCATATATATGGAATATCTAAAAAAAAAAAAAAGGTTCTGAAGAACCTAGGGGCAGGACAGGAATAAAGATGCAGACGTAGAGAATGGACTTGAGGACACAGGGAGGGGGAAGGGTAAGCTGGGACAAAGTGAGAGAGTGGCATGGACTTATATATACTACCAAGTGTAAAATAGATAGCTGTTGGGAAGCAGCTGCATAGCACAGGGAGATCAGCTCGGTGCTTTGTGACCACCTAGAGGGGTGGGATAGGGAGGGTGGGAGGGAGACGCAAGAGTGAGGAGATATGGGGATATATGTATATGTATAACTGCTTCACTTTGTTATGAAGCAGAAACTAACACACCATTGTAAAGCAATTATGATCCAATAAAGATGTTAAAAAAATAAAATCATGTGCATTCATTATTTGAATATAAAATTTTAAAAATGACTTTTAAAAGAAATAAACATAAAACACTCCCGGGTATAATATTTTCATCTACTAGGAGACGTGTAGCTCATTTGATGCTATCAGTACTACTCATGGTTTTGAGAAAAAATATGCTGCATGTGCTTAAGAAAATGATCCTGATTCATACCTTAACTTCTTGTAAGTGACATTCTCGAAGAAGGAAGAACTTTGTTCTAGCCTAAGGAATTGGGTAAAGAATTTACAGGATTTGAATGTATGGCATCTGCCCAGAGGGTTGTATATTGTTCAGACTTTGAAGAATTTGCTGCAGGTATTAATTGAATTGGTGAATAATCTTAACCAAGGTGATTACAATTCGAATATTGATGTATCTTTAATTCGTAACATCAAACTAGCCCTGAGACAAGCTCTGTGTGTGTGTGTGTGTGTGTGTGTGTGTGTGTGTGTGTGTGTGTGTGGTGGAGGAACGAGGAGGGGCAGATAGTGACAAGAATCACAGAACTTCCCTATACCCCAAGGATTACTATTGATGCTTCTGATCTCTAGGGCTTATGGATGAATTGTATTCCACTCCATAGCATTGTTTCCTTTGGGGCAATGCATTATCAGAGGAAAGTGTCTCTTGCGTCATTAAATCGGTCCAGTGGCTCCTGTCTTTTGAGGTTTACCAGTTACACTGACAGCATTTCTGCATCGTTTCTAGTTTCTCTTTGTTCTTACCCTCTGTGGCACCTGGTTTGCTCAGGTCCCCTCCAGCCTCTTTCCAGCACATTCAGAGCAGCAGCCACAGGGGTGAGGCCCCACAGCAGTACACAAAGAGCCTAATTTACACCCTCTCTCTTGATTCAGGGGTCCAGCTTTGAACCCACCTCTTAATCGTGACACACAGACCACTTCATCCGCCTCACAAGATTTCTTCTTAATTCTTCTGCTAAGTGTCTTTATTTAGTTATTTTGATTGTTAGCATAGCATTCTTGTTTGTTTGATTGTGCTTTAGCCTAGCAATTATGATTTTTTTCTTTTAGTACACCACACGCTATGACACTAAGAAAAGGGTTGCTGAGTGTCAAGCACTCTGGGAATACTTGGAGGTCAATGGCTTTCTAAAATGCAGCACCTGTAACATTGATTTGCACGATAGATGTGCTTTTAAAACACAGTAGATTTGTAAATGGTCTCTGTAGGGATAACGTATTTTATGCTGTGGGAAAGGGAGAGTACTGGAATGTTGAAGATGACTGCATAAGAGGTATCCAGTTCCCTTGGGGGCTGAAGGGAATTGTGGAATCAGTCAACTGTTCATTAATATGAAAAATCCAATATCAGTTTTAATCAAAACCACATAACCGACCTTCCTTTTACAGAATACCTAGTCACAGGGCCAGCCAGTATGTTTGTTTCGCCTTGTACAAGCCTCCAGTCCTTGCTGACTGATTGGGTAGTGACATTTACCAGTATTAACTTAATTCAATTTAATCCAATTCAATCAACAACCGTGTACCAATTACATCGTGCCGAGTACACTACTTGTGATACAATTTGACTACAACTCAGATGCGGTCCTGGAGGAGTCATAGTCTAGTAGGAATAAACATATGGCTGATTAAGCATCACAGTTGTGGCTGATATAGGAAAGAAAACACTGTGACTATTACAGGGGCAACTTTTTGTACCTGGAGTTAATGTACTTGCAAATGTATATGCAAAAGCTTAAAGTTTTTATTTTGAAAACTTTAAAAACGCCTTTTCTACTCATGCATCTCTTTTCACCGTTTTCTAGTGATTTTGGATTCTTTAGCTCACTGAGTAGTGGAAATGGTAATGGGAATATTAATTCATTTGTGTGAATGTATTTTCTGGAGTAAAACTTGATGGGACCAGATGCTAGCTCTCCACTCAGGAGCTTCCTTTAACCAAAAAGTACTGAGCTTCAGTATCCAATCCAGGATGCACCCCTGGTTCTTCCTGAGTTGCCACTGTCCAGAAAAGCATCATAACTTTTGTGTTTTCTTCTTGAACATCAGCAGTGGTAAGAGTAGCCTATAAAGCAATTACGTTGGTCCCTGAGTGCCAAAGGGTAAACCTCTCCAAAGCCATTTAAATTAATCGAGAAGGCAAAATGTTAATAAGTCAGTATGGTGAATAAGCAGGGGAAATTTGAATCCTGAGCATTATCCCATCTGTAAAACTGGGTCTAATAAGCGGAATAACGCTATGCAGTGTGACTTGAATGTGGGATGATATGCTTGGCCTGATCAAGTCAGCAACTAAATATAATCAGAAAAAAGAATTGTTTAAAAACGTTTCCCTACTTCTCTTTGGTGGAATACCACTGTACAGAACACATTCAGAATTAAGAGGCTTGTGTGTATTTAGCTTAATTAAATATTTAATCAAATGTCATCTACCTATTATTTCCAGTCTGCAATTTTCCATAACACCCGGAAGAATTAGCTAATTTTGAACATTTCTGTTGACTTTCTTGAAATTGAACACTATTGCTTTATGCTTCTATCCATCTTCTGGTTGTCCCCAAATCTGTCCCTCCTTTATCACCTTCAGCTTCACTGGGTAAACCAAGTGGAATTAGTAATCACTCACAGCATTTAGAAGCTCAGCTGACCTGAATGAAAAGCCCAGGACCCATCCAGGTTGAAAAATGAAATTGCTGTGCCTTGTTGTGATTTTCACATATTTCTACCTCGCTCCCTGAAACCGCTTCTTACTCTTAATTAGAGGGAAAATGTGAACAGATATATTATATAAGACAGTGGAATAGGGACCGGGCACCAGGTCGAGGCCATTTAATTAAAAGGTGTAAGATAAATAGACTGTAAAATTCAGCTAGTCCTATATAAAAGTAGTCTGCTTAGCAGAATTGAATAAGCTAAATTAACATGTGAATTTCCAGAAGAGAGGGAAAACAGCTTTGAAATCTTATCAGCTTTATTTTTCCTTTTAGTATGCTTTAGGTTCAAGATCACAGTCTCAGCACAATGTTTTAAAAAGAAGGAAAAGAAGAAAAAAAGGAAAGGAGAGATGGAAGTAAGAAAGAAATCAGTCACATGAGTGTATGGTCGCAGATCGCAATCAAAGAACGTTGTTCTGGTTTGCTTGTCTAATATTAAATGGACATCAGCATATTTTTCAATAGTTTGTCAAATTATTTCAATAGTGATTGGGAACAAGAATTGTCTGGACTATGGCTTCAAAATAGCTTGAGCTAGATTTGCAGTAACAAAGAAGCAGTGTTACAGAGAGGAATTTTGCAGAGTTTGCTAGGGGGCACTGCAAGGCTATCTTTGCCTTGTTTGTTCCTTTGAGTTGTTAGTGGTTGGTCCATTTTAATTATCTGTGTTTCCGTGAGAGATGAAGTATCACGTTGTTAATTATGGAGTTTTCAGCTTCATAATGGTTTTTATCTAACTACTTTTGTTTCCTGTGCCCTTCAAATTCTATGTTTTCTGGTGGGATTTGGGTAAATGGAAAACACTAGATTATAGTAGGGGTTTGGTCTAGGAAATGACTGAATCCAGCTGCCACTATGAAAAGTGAGGTTTGTTTTCCCCTAAAATAGCCAGGCCCAAGCACATCCCAGAATTTGGTGTTGAGCATCCAAATCTTGGGCTTCGTATACTGAGAAGCATTCCTTGTCTCTTGAAGTCGGTGTGAGAGATTTCTGAAAAAAGGTGCTCTCTTCCCTGTCATCAGCAGGGCCTGGTTCACCCATGACCACAACGTGATTAAATAATAAGAATATTAAAAAACACCTGAGGACCGGAGAGTCCCATCAGTCTTGGTTCAGAAATTTTACTTTTCTGAGGGGAAAAAATAGTCATACCCAAGGCAGTGCTGCTTTTACCTCAGAGCACCATAATTGAACCAGTTTGGGTTTCTTCTGATGCCTTTTGCCCACGGTAGCGTTCTCTTAACTAAATTGCATTAGATATTTTCATGGCCCAGGTAAAGCCACTCAACAGTTAAATTCTTTAGAAACTAAGTGAACAACTTTCACTGTAAATGCTCCAACAAGAGGCAGACAGAGAACACTCATAGGGTCAGCAGAAAATGGAGAACTCTTAGCTTGGATATCTGTAGTGATTTCAGGCATACATAGCCTCAACTCAAGTTATGGAAGGTTAAATCAGTGATCTGCTTGCAAGATCAAGCAGCTGTCAATAGATTCTGCAAGGGAAGGGCCACCAGATAGCATGTATTGTAAATCAGTCCTTTTCAAACCTTTAAATTAAAACTCAACTCATTTCCAAGAGGACCAGCTCTTAGGGTGGCCGCTCTATGATGACCAATGGATATGTCTCCAAGGCATAGTGGAGACATCTGGCTATCACTTACATTCAGATTATTTGGGTGGCTAACTGCTACCCACCCAATATCTATTTCTCATTTACTTCCTTACTAGCACAATCCCAGTTTTACTGGGTGTGTCAATTGCCCAGCTAAAAGAGTACTTTTTCTAACTTTCCTTGCAGCTAAACTTTCCTGTGTGAAACAATTCTGACCAATGAATTTGTCAGTTTTTGTTGGTGCTTCCAAGAAATCATTTAAAATGGGACAGACTTGGCTGGCTTGTCCTTTAGCCTTTCGTCTTTTCCAGTATCCTTTGTTTCTGGAACATAGATTCAACCATGATGCAGAGTAAGAACCATCATGTGACTATGAGTTTACAAGGACATGATGGGATGGCTGAGCTCAGTGATAGAAGGAGTAGGACTCCTGGTGCTGTCACAGAGCCTCAGGCCGGCACTGGACTACCTAATTAGACTTCTCATTACCTGATAAATAAAACCCCTGCCTTATATAAATCACTGATATTTCACTTTTCCCTTTAATGCAGCTGAAGTAAATTCCTACCTGATACACACACCTTACAGCAAAAATATGAGCAACTGACGTAATAAGCAGTCAACTTTAAATTTCTTCAAAGTTTATTTTCTTTTGAAAAAATTCATTTTTTATAATTTTTATTATAATATAAAATATCATGATTTTTTTTTTTTTTTTACAAAACGTACTTCAAGTAAAATTGATGATCCAGGTAGTGTTGGGGCATTTATCCTCTGACTTCTCATAGCATGTCCTGTCACTGTTTATTCAATATGGAAAATACAGCATTGGAATAGAGTCCAGGAAATTTGCCAAAACATATATCCCCTAAAAATGCAAGGAGTAGGTTAAGCTTAGTATTGTCATATCTAAAATGGGAATAAAAATACTAAAACCAACTCGTCATCAAAAGGAATAAGTAAAATGAAGCTAAATCACCAAACACTGTGTCTGGCATATAATAAATACTAAATATTATTTGTATAAGACATGTAATAGACATTTCATATATACAATTGCATACCATTTTATTTTACATGAAACATTATAAATATAGTTTATATATCTGTGTGATCAAATCTCTGTGTGATTACGGTGAGCAGAGTCCCCCTGTCAACCCATGAATAGACATGTAGCATGAGCAAGAAATAAATATGGTAGTTCTGGGCAGTGTGGTTTCAGTGGTTATTTATTAATGCAGCATCACCTGGCTTTATCCTATCTGATACTGACGTGGTCATTATATCTGGATCATCCTTAAATCTCTATTGTTCTCAATTTCTATGTCAAATCCTCCTCAATTTATGCTAATCTTATTTTCAAGTTACATCTTTAATCTGTCCTCTACTTAGACCAGCCTATCATTATCTTTTGCCTGACTCTGTTACAATCTCCCAGGTCTCTTCCTATCTACCCTATGACTCTCAAACTATTCTCCATTTTGTAATGAGAATGATATTCTTATAAAATTAGTCTGTTACTCCCACCATAGTTAGTATAAAATCAAATTCCCTATGAAGTTCTAGCAGACCCTTAAGCAGACTCACCCTGTGCAATATGCCTAATTTTATTGTAATCCAGTTACATTACTGATCATTTGGTTCATTAAAAACACCCATTTTTTTTTTCCCCTACCTCAGGGCCATTGCTTAAACTCTTCCACTTTCTTGAATTTTCTTCCATGCTGTCTTCCCTCCGACTAGAACATAAATCAGTAATGCCAGGGACTGTGCCTCTTTTGTTCAGCGTTATAACCAGGTGACTGCTGGTCCCTGCTACATTGCAGGCATTAATGCATTTCTATTGAATGAAAGACTGAAGAATAAAAGGAACAAAAGAAGAAGTTTCATGAATTCTCCTGAGGATGTGAAAAGTAACTATTACACTATTATAATGAGAACATTTAAATTAGAAATGGGGCATTTTAAATCAAAGTGCCTCAAATCAGGTACATATACTACATGGAGTAGTCCATACCAATTGGAATTGTATTAAGAGCCAGGAGCAGTCTAAATTAAAAAAAAACAAGATGAAGATCAAAGTCATATTCAGAGATAGCCTCTAAACTCATGAAGGTTAAAATTGATCATATAAATATGTAATTATCAATCCAGATTAAATATGTTTTATGACAAACGTAGCTTGAAATCCTTAGATATCAAACAGATGGCACATTCCATTTGTAAGGCTTCATAAGTCACCTGCTGCCAAAATACAGAGACTGGCTATGTTTCAGACCTAGAAAAGACATAGTATATAACTGATTTACAAAGAAGAAGAATCTAGGAGTTTCCATAAATGAAGAAAGTATCATTTTATGACTGATCTAGATTTTGTATGGTAGATAACAAAAAAAAAGAAACAAAAAGGGCCAGTGTAACAAAATATGAAGGAATATTTAAAAGATGTTAAAGCCATTTGACAATGAATTTATACAGTACCTGAGGAATCACAAAATTGCCTTCTGGAAAAAACATTAATTCTTCTATATTCACTGAAGCTGCTGAAATGGAAATCGACTTCTGATTGAATATCCCTTTCTGATTAAAAGGGAGGTGGTTTAGAGGCCATGAAGTTTAATTAAAAATGGTACTAGATTGAAAGTCAAGAGAGCTGGCTATAATCACAGCTCAATCTTAAACACATGACCTTAAGAAAGGTATTTTCACTAGGTCTCGGTTTACTCAAGAGAAAATGAAGAAAATAATATCTATACTCCAGGTCTGCAATGAAGATTGAATCAGGTAGAATATGCAAAAGTTGCTAGCAGAGGACTTAGCTTATAGAAAGTATTTCAAAAATTTCCTTTCCTTGGCCTAGGTGGTTTTGTGCTATGCATGATGAGGTGCAATATAATTAATTTTTAAAGGTATTATATATTGGGCAGGCTGAATTGAAGAGTATGCTATGACCTCCCAACAGCATTGGGCACAAAGAACAGAGATGGAGGGAGGATTATAAATTTGGGTACTGAGGGGCAGTAGTAACCAACTGCTAATGCTGACTGTAGAAAGATCATGATGAATTCAGACTTCATTCAGGCAAATGTTTCTATATAAGGGAGACTCATCAAGTGAACTGGGGAGGGTAGCCAGGGATTCCAAGTAATAATCAAGGTGGAGACTATTAGGAGTATGGTTCCAGGTAATCGGTGTATTCAGAAGAGAAATGAGCCAGTGACTGAGAAGCTGGTGAAAACACTGAGCAGGCATGTGAAAGCTGGGTGGAGCATCACCGAGGGCTTCTTTCGCAGAATGACAGGGGCATGTCAAACTCAAATTTAGAATTATTGGGTCAAAGTGTTTGTATATTTGTAATGTTGATAGATTCTGCCAACTTTACCTCCTTAGAGAGTTCATGTATTCACACGTCTATCCACAATGTATAAAACTGCGTCTTTGCCCCAGATTTACAAATCAAAACAATGTGTTCTCAAACTTTTTTATTTTTGCTGATGTGATAGTGAAAACTCATATGTTTTGGTAGGCTGTTCATCTGCCTAAAGGTGTAACAGGTTGGATCTTAGTGTCTCCTACTTTTAATAAGTCATTGGGACATACCTAAAAATTGTTGAGAAATACTAACTTCAGGGTCACTCCGGGAGAACAAGTGGCCAAGAAAAGAAAGTGTGCATCCAAACAAACCTGACTTAAAAACCCATTTACACAATTACTTAGCTGTGGACCTTTAGTAATTTATTTAGTTTCTCTGAGCTATAGTTTTCTCTTCTGTAAATAGAATTATCGAATTGTGGGATTTACTGACAATCTTATGAAGCGCCTGCCATTTAGTATGCATATAAGACTTAATTTAGAAACAATTTGAACTCTTTATTAAGTATTAAATTATGATTGGGTAAATGTGTGTGTGTTTCATGCTAAAATGATTTTTATCCTATTTGTATATTCTTTTGGAGTTTAGATATCTAAATTCACTAACACAGAACAGGTTATGTCCTGTACATTCTAGGTAAGCAATGTGAAATTTATTTACTGAAAATGTGTAAAGTCAGTAAGTTAGAATGCCGTACCAGTAACTTTGATTTCTTTTAGGGTTTCACAGTAGGCCCCAATTACAATTTCTTTCAGAATAACTTTGTCTAAAGCTTTTGGAAATGCTATATGGAAATAGAATTTCTAGTGCTGAGTTTTACATGGTCTCAATCCTTCCTCCCCAAATCTAGTGTATCGTTTTATTCAAGATTGATGAAACATATCTCGTTCCCGTTATCTATTATTTCCATTATGTAAGACAACTGAAAATTCACTTTTGTTTTCATTTTCTTCCTCTATCTTGGGAAAATTGTACATTTCCAACTTGCTGGGAGATTTAGCCTAATCCTTCAAGTCAAGGTAGGGAAAAATATCTACATTCCAACTTAATCTTATGCCTTGTCTTCTGCAAAGCCTACCTAATCTCCTTGTGCCCACTGTGTCTGTTTTTAGTCTCTTTCACTACACTTCATAGTACTTACTGCAAATTGTAATTCTATATTTATGTGTGTATTTCTTTTTGAAAAATTGCCTTCTCACAACTAGAATACAAGTCCCATGTAGTTAGAGAACATTTGCTTTATTAACCACCATGCACCAATTCCAAAAACTTTACTCAGCCTGTAGTAGTTATTAAAACATATTTATTGAATAAATAAATACATTCCCATACTGTCAGATATCTTAAAGCACCTCTTAGGAATAGATTGCTTATTGTATTATGAATGATTTAGTTCAAAGTCTTTCTACATATTCCTCTGTTTTTCTCTTTAAAATGCATCTTTCTAAAACCCAGCAAATTTTATTACTTCTCTAGGCTGATATGATCATCTGAGTTTCGTTTTTCCATTTTAGATAATTTCCACATTAGTTAGAAAGCAATGAAACAAAATATTACTGTTTTTATTCTCTAAAGCATGAGAATATAATACTTTTATTCTTCCACTGTAGCTATTGGTAAAAATATAAGGCAATGTTTCAGTTTAGTAGGTTTCTCTGACTGCCTGGTAAATGCAAACAGTATTTTTTTGGGGTACTTTCTGACATATACACAGAGAATAAAGTATAAGAGCCTATCTTTAAAAACTCATTGTCCAATAGGATGTAAAAATCTAAGGGGTGTGACAGCTGTCACAAAAGACTAAAAGACCAACAGAAAAGCTTGATTTCAGCACAGCTAAATTTATTTGACCTACCGCAATAAGGGAAAATACAACTGTCACAGTCTTGGTAACACCTCAGAAGGGGAAAATTGGGGAGCTGGGGAATATTTGTATGATTTTAGAATTTTAAAGAGTAATTTTAAGGTGGGTCTTGCAAGGAGGGGAGCTGGTTGGGACCAGGCAGAGTTTATGACATAATTGCTTTGGACTGGTATGTACAGAGAAGCAAGGGTCTTGAAGTAAGGTATGATGAGTAAGCTTAGTCTCAGTAAGTAAGCTGTTCTTGCTTGCTCAGTCTTATCTTCCAGGAGCAAGTATTCCCTGGAGCAAGAACCTAATTTTACTTTGCTTATTCTCAGTATTGTTTAACGTAGTCAGAGGAAGTATGCCAGTCCCAGTATTGTTTAACACAGGAACAGAAAATTATTTTGATATCAGGTTTCAATCCTTCCTTTTCCTGATTTATCAGCTTTGGCTGAAGAAGAGACTATCATCATCTGATCACATGACAAATCCACAGCTGTATCACAGTTTGATGTTATGGTTGCATATAAAGTTTCTGATAATAATCATTTCAACTTTTTTAAGTCTAAGATTTTCTTCTAGTTTTTGGGAAGATAATTTGTTGTATTGTTTGATGGAGCCGCAGCCATGAAACAACATTTAAGACTCTGGAGGTTACACAGTTGAGCACTGCAACACAGACACATATTAATTTGAATTATTATCAGAACTATGGTTCACTTCTAAGCAGCGACAGAGTCCTCAGACTCTTGAGAATAGATCAAATCCCACACCCAAATGATCTCCAAAATTATATATGGGTATTTCTTGTATTTGTCTGGTTTTGGCATCAGGATAAATTGAAATAATAGAATGAGTTGAGAAGTATTCTATCCTCTTCTATTTTTTAGAAGACTTTGTAAGGAATCGGTCATGTTTTCATTAACTGTTTGACCATAAATTTCTTTGGAATTCAGCCTCACAGCAATCTGTACACTATACTTTTTTTTGTTCATCAACTCACAAATCCACAAATTTATCCACAAAATTCTGCCTTTCTGAAGCTTCGTCATGTACTATAGTTATTACTTTAGCACTTTCTGGAGCAGTGTCACATACAAAACAAATTTCCTCTTCCTTTTCCTGAATGTAAAGTATTGTTGATTCATTAACACTGAACTCATTAACATTGAACTCATGGTAAACAACACTGTAAGTCATGCCTAAATGAAGCTTATCTAACACATTTTCTCTGTAAGGCACATCACAGCCTTCTTGTGCTTAGGAATACTAGACAGCACTTCAGCACTACACTTGAAGGCCATTTAAAACAGCAAAACCACCAACAGAAAGCACAAAAATGTGAAAAACTTGGCCATAAATATATGTCAAAAAGAGACTTGTTTACAGCATGAGAGATGACACAACAAGGCAGTGTGTTGCCTGGTTTGACCTCAGCTAAGAACCTGTGTGTTGGGTGACTCAAATTTTTCATTGCTTTACCTAAGTCTGTAAATGACTGTGAAAATGCCCTGAGTATCCATTTGGGTGGTTACAAATACACTTTGCAAGTAGTCAGATTTACAAACACAGAATCCATGAATACTGAGAATCAACTGTATGTTAGTATGCTCAATAGTGTCCTGCATTTCTCCCAGGCTCTTTTCATTGTTTCTCATTCTTATTTTCTTCTGCTCTCAGACTGTATGATGTCTGTCAATCTGTCTCCATGTTTACTGATTTGTTCTCCCAACTTCCATCTCCTATTGACCCCCTCTAGCAAATTTTTTATTTGGTTATTGGACTTTTTGAACTCCATAATTTCCTTTTGGTTCATTTTATAATTTCTGTTTTTCATTGATATTTTCCAGTAGGTGAGACATTATCATCATACCCTCCTCTAATTCTTTAAGTGTGGCTTCCTTTAGTTCTTTGAACATATTTGTAATAACTACTTTAAAGTTTCTGTCCTCTAAGTACAACATTCGGACTCACTTAAATGCAGTTTCTGTTGCCTGTTCTTTTAAATCCTGAAAATACATAATCTTGTTTATTTGGTTGTCTCATAATTTGTATTTATTTTGTTGTTGTTCCAAACTGGATATTTTGATAATATACTGTAGCAACTCGGATACTAACATCCCATCTCCAGGACTGTCATTTTTTGCTAGTCTACTAGGGTTTTTTTGTTTTGTTTTGTTTTTTAGTTACTTGTCTGAACTAGTTGAGTGAAGACTGTTTTTCCCAAAATGTGCAACCTCTAATGTTGCTCCTCAGAGAGCGCAGGCTTGGGTATGTGCAGTCACCCTGACTCCTCCTACCTCACTGTGTTGACAATGGATATCCGAGTTCTCTTCGACTGTCTCTTTTCATGAACTCCTTCTTGAGCTACTACTTTAGCTTTGCAGACCAAATACCATCTGTACTGGCATCAGATGCAGCAGTTAGCCTACGCTAATTTCTAGCTGGTTGCTGTATTGTTTTTGACAACTCCCTAGTAAATGAATTACTCTGAAGTCTGACCTGATTCTATTTGAACAGAAACAATCTGATTCCCATTTTTAGGAGTCATCTTTGACACCAAACCTTAAGGCTTCCTCCACCCCTAGGAGGGCTCTTCTTTGCTGCTTCTTTCCTTGGTTATTTCTGCTAACCTTCTAGCTGTTCTGCCTTTTATCTTAGTGCTGTTACAGAGCTATAAGCCCCCTACTAATTACTCACTACCCAAATCACCACTGTTGAGTACAGTGCCCTTAGGCTTGAAGTTCTCCACACTCTATTCCATATAAGATGAGTCCTCTTAGGGAGAAGTATGGAGCTCTTTGTCATTTTAGCCCTTCTCTTCCTCCTGGGCAGAGTATAAGTATTACGGCTTCAGAGTTGGGGGTGAGGATAGCAGCCTATTTCTCTTGCAGAGGCACCCATGTTCTACGAGCAGAGTTCTAGGCAAAGACACTCTCTGGTCTTCTTGGCTTTCTTCTCCTATCATGGAACCTTAGCTATACACATGAACTGGGACAAGGATAATTAGGGCCCAGTATTCTCAGACTATCATACCTAATTTAGAACTTCTTTCCTATGACAAGGCCTAGGTAGAGAAAGAGGACCTCCAACTTCTCTGCCATGTTTTCCTGAAATTGAGCTTTTGCAACATGGAGTCAGGAGAGGAAGGGATGAGAAATAGGTGGCCTGCCCCTCCTAGGGAGATACCATAACCCTAGGCTTGGAGCTGCAGTGAAAGAGTACCCTATCTTCCTAATTTCATGTGCCTAGGGTAGATCTTCCATCACTTTGCCTGGGAAGGGAAGGGGGCAAGTCATGGTTCAAAAGTCACTGACTCTTTCTGTTCTTACCAAGATTTAGTAGATTTTCTTGAATAAATGTTTCTCCATTTGCTATATGACTTTAGGACAACTTCCAAAGATTTTTATATTGCTTTTTATACTTTCACTAGTTACTGTTTTTTTTATTGGGAAGAGGGTCCACAGAGTTCCTCACATCACTATTCTAGAAGTGCTTCTGACTTGGCATTTTTTTGTGATGTTTCACTGTTTATAACATACTTATATCTAAATACTTTTTCCATCTCTGATTACTTCTCAGAAATTTGTATTGTAACAGAACACACCTCATCATTTATAATCTATTGTGATCACTTCATGTTGGGAGGATATCTCTTCTAAGAGTTCCAGTTGGAAACTGAGACACAAAAGCCTTTTCTGCTTCCTTATTTCCATCCTTAATTGAGGTTTCAACCACAGTGTTGGCAGGTAATAAATGTGGGCGTAGAGAATAGAGACTCTTTATTTCTAGCCCTATTTTCCAGTCCTTTCCAAGCCCATTGCTAGAGTATTGGAAATGTTTCTATCTATCTTTTGGCTCTATGGTAGGGAAACAACTTTTATGTCATCAACCTGTATCCTCCATACTATGTTTTTGTTTTGTTTTAAAATAAAAGCTATGTGTTAAATCCACAAGCTCTGGGTCTTAAATTTTAAATCATTAAACAATGACTTTCTCTCTCAAAATTCACAAGTGTTACAAATCACTAGTGTTTTTACTTTCAATAAATTGTCTTTTCAGTAACCAAAACAAACAATGTGGCTGTTTATTCCTGCCTACCCTTAAGGGCAAGGGAAATGGAAAGCTATCACTACTGCCCAACTGTTGGGAGTAGAGAGGGCAATGAGCACAAGGAAACTTGGACCAAAAATGTCAATTAACATTTCAAAATATTATCCCGCTATTACTTTAGAACTACTCAGCAAATCACAAGGTGTTTTTATTTGGAGGAGGGGGACTGTGGGATGATGGTAGGGTGGAGAGACGGTGGCTGCTAGTAAAAGCTCAGTTGGTTCCTTTCTTCTGTAAAAACCAAATATAATTCAGAAGAGGAGGAAGAATAAAGAAATGAGCTACTTACTTTCATATGGTTTCTTTTAAAATAGTTATTCCTAAAACCTGTTTTTTCTTAGCTCTTTTCAGAGTTTCCATTCCTGTATGAAGAGTCCAAAGCTCCCTAAATGTCTCTGACATGCCATGTTCTTCTTTTTTACATTTATAGAATGTTGTGGTTTTGCCCCGTTTGCATAGACTTCATTTGAACATTGTCATTCTCTGCTTTTTTACGTGAGCTCTACTTGATCGTTTCATGCCGCAGTTTTTAGTATGTCTGAAAGTCAGCACCACCTGAGCAACGGGAGCAACTTTTCCCTGTAAAAGAAGCTAAGAATTCATTATAAATAATTTTTGTTTATTAGGAAACAAAAGGGAATATTTTCTAAAAAATGATAAAACAAAATGAGAAAGCTGCCAAAATTGTTAATCATTCTTTCCGCAGATCAGAACACCCATCAGCTTGAAAACCAGGAGGAAAGCTTGGGGATCATTAAATCTGGTGTGTAGGGTAATATTTTCACTGATTAGTCTCCCCTGAAATGTCCAACTTTTTTTTTTTTAACTTAGTCATCCGGCCCTTTCACTGGTCAGTGAGTCAAGGAAGGGATTTAACAGATACTGGGGTTGAGGGGTTGTCTCTCCTGACCTGATTTTCAAAAACCTGGATCCTTAATGACAGGAAGGGTTTGAGGCATATACAAATTATTTTGGAGAATACTGGAGTAAGACCAAAATTTTCTTGCTGCCCGCTCTAAGAAAGAGGACAGATAGAGAGAATAATTCAACAGTAGTGGGTCCCACAGAGAGAATCCCTGTGCTATCTTCATGGGCTGATTCCTGGAGAGGTAGAATGGAGAGGCAGAAAATCGCCAAACAGGATCCTACAGAGACAGCAAGTTCCAAGTATAAAAAAGCTCTGTTTTGTCTAGGCCTTCTACCTCTCCATCGAATTTCCTAACATTATGTTGTAGGAGGAACAGAATAATCTCCATGTGTCCAAGAGTGCAAATCAAGGGTGTGTAGAAAGGAAGAGAGCTCAGACATGAGTGAACCATGTATATGAAATTAAGTTATATGACCTTGGTAATCTGTCTGGACCAATGACTGAGACCCAAACAGGGCTATGGATTATCCATGTGGGCAAAAGACACAAAGGTCCAGGTGTCTGTGGCTTTGCTTTATTGTCCAGTAAGACTGCTCAAATTTGAGCTATGATGCTTGCTTTCTATCAGTAGGTAAAAGGTATCCCTATTCTATCAAGTTCCTAATACAGTGTTTTCTTACATCTCATTAGCCAAAATAGCTGTATAGCCATACCTAATTGAAAAATAGGCTTGGAAGTACAGTGTTCAGTGGGGTGACAATGTGTCTGGTTGTTTAAAACTAGGGTTCTTATTAAGGGTTGATATTAAGGAGTTCTCTTTCTGTGGGACTTTATCCTCTCCAATACTTTTTCCTGGGAACTCTGATCATCTTCTCCCCAGACTCTGAACTCCACCTTCTCAACTCAGAGAGTATCCTGGGCTCTGCCTGGGTTCTCCGTGCCTGCATTACAACCTCAACTTTTTCTCAAATCAGTGAGCTGGGGCATCTTGCTTGTGTCCCATCATGAAGGATCACTTTCCTTCCTTGCCTGATACCCAGTGTCTCAAAAACCTTTGTTTCATATATTTTTCTTTTCTTTTCTTTGTTTGTGTTTCAAGTAGGAAGGGTTCATTGGGTCCCTGTTATTTTGTACTGGCTGGGAGTGGAAGTTCCCTACCCTATTCACTTTCTCCCCTATTCATTATTACACTCACATCTCTCATCAGCTTGTTGGGCTCTTTGCAAATTATTTTGGTGTTGTTTGTAATTTGCCAGAATGTAAGTGAAGGTGGCATATGCCCATTACCTCCTGCCAGAGATAAAAGTGCTTGTGAATAGTCCTATCTCTAAGTCTGCCTTACTGCCCACAGAATTTGAGCCTGGTGGGGGGATGGGAATTAGTTCAAGAAGAGAATATGTCTGGAGTGAAAGAGTGTGGACCTGGAAAGCAGTAAGCAACACCCTGAGCAGAGTATATTGTAGAAATGACCAAAGGCCAGGGTGTATAATGAACAGATTAGGTTGGAGTACTCACTGGATAACACTCCTGTGGACTTTAGCCTGATCCAAGTTAGCAAAATTTTTTTTTTGTATACTGTTTAGCAATTAATGCATTATGATAGGAATGGTACTGAATTTAAGGGATTGGCAGTCAGACAATTCAGGTCTGGTTTTAGTTATGAATGGCTTCATTTTCCAGCATAAGATGTTTTCAAGGTAGGTAATATCTCTAAATGTCAGTTCCCTTTTCTTATATATGGGAGGGAATACACTACTTGATCTTTACGTACTAAATTTCTATTTTTTTGCAAAAGATTTTCTGGTTTAGGTGAACTAAATTAAACTTTCTACAGACATCAGGCAGCCACTTTATACCTGAGCTTTCCCATCTCCCAATCATTGCAATTCTTGGTAACCTCCAAGGTTTGTGCCCTCTGGTGAATTAAAAGAACTACATTTAGGAATTTGGTTTGTTGCTGTTTCTTCCCTCCTGCAACTCAAATATTTTGCTAGCACACACAGACAAAAGTAGTGTCACAAATAGAATTAGTGCCCACAATTGAAATGCAAAAGACCTCAGCATATAAATTGAGTTGAGTATAGTGACTGGGTATTTTCTGATGACAAAATAGTCTTTATAATTTTGGGGGTGGAGATGTGTGCTTGAGTTTTCAATCTTAGGGATCACAACAGTTCTGTAGATATGAATTCTATTACTACTATATTATTTCTAATACATTTTTACAGGAGCAAAATGTCTTCATACCACTAAACAACATCTACTTGAAAGTGAAGAGGGAACAAAAGCTCATAAAACTGCAATAAAATATTTATTTGTCTTCAGCAATAGGATTAATTTTATCACTGTAGATTTATGAGCCCAGAAATTTGTTGGTGGATATTTAATATATCAAAATACCACAAGGAGCTTGTATTAAGAAATGTGTTGTGAAACTTGTGATTTACCAGAGAGAACATATTTTTTTTCCATAGGACTTAATAAAACAGTAGCGAAATTGAATTAGCTTGGCATAAAGTTTAATTGCCTGACAAAAAAATTTGATACGGCTGTTGCATTACTGTTTATGTATAACATATATTGGCTTGTGGATCATCGCGACCCCCAGACTGACTGGGGGAGCTAATGATGGCAGTAAGATGGTAGTGTTAGTGTCTGGGAATCTTCCTTTTGATTGCCTCTTCCTAACATAAAGGAGGAAGAGTTCACATAATGACCTTTCCAAAAGGGAAAACAGGGCTTTATAGCTTGCTGCCTCCCCCAATGCAGTTCCTTTGTTGAAAGCCTATCTCTTCAAAAATTCCATAGCTCTTCAGTGCTATAGTACCTTGAGATAGTGTGCCTTAGTGACATTCAGTTTAGACATCTGGGAGCTATTTTTTTATGAGACAAATAGCCCGATAGCAGAAAGTCATAAAAGAACATAGTAAATCTACAACCTTCAGATTTTCTCTGTTTTGAGTTGTGGCAATAGCTATGAATTACTCTCCTTCTGCTCATATATTTTTTTCTTGTCTTTTGAGCTCCTATAAGAATTAGGTACACACTTAGGAAAAAACACAGTCTCTAGAGATTGTAATGTGGGAGCTAGACATCTTCATGTTCAGAAAGGTTAGAGGTATATGGTCTGGCAGAGGCAGAACAACTTCAGCCCCCATAATTCAGCTAGTACAGAATTTGAGAAGAGAGCCACTAAATCGATGATGTGGCCATAGAGTTTACAACCAGAGACAATCTCAGTTCTTATCCATAAAGCTTATAACAGCTAACCTCCTTGGGGGCTACTTTGTGAATTTTCAATCAGAAGGACAGTCCCCAAAATGTGGCTGAGTCTGGATCATTGTCATAGAACGTAATTGAGTAGTGAAAATACATACCATGAGAAGAAGCCAATACTTTCCTTTTAGTTTTATTCAAATGAGGAACAAAAAGTATTTCTTTTCTCTTTTTTGTTCTAGTGTCTCCTTGGGTCTTTTTTATTTTAACGTCTTTATTGGAGTATAATTGCTTTACAATGGTGTGTTAGTTTCTGCTTTATAACAAAGTGAATCAGTTATACATATACATATGTCCCCATATTTCTTCCCTCTTGCGTCTCCCTCCCTCCCACCCTCCCTATCCCACCCCTCTAGGTGGTCACAGAGCACCGAGCTGATCTCCCTGTGCTATGCGGCTGCTTCCCACTAGCTACCTATTTTACGTTTGGTAGTGTATATATGTCCATGCCACTCTCTCACTTTGTCCCAGCTTACCCTTTCCCCCTCCCCGTATTCTCAAGTCCATTCTCTAGTAGGTCTGCGTCTTTATTCCCGTCTTGCCCCTAGGTTCTTCTGACCATTTTTTTTTTTAGATTCCATATATATGTGTTAGCATATGGTATTTGTTTTTATCTTTCTGACTTACTTCACTCTGTATGACAGTCTCTAGGTCCATCCACCTCACTACAAATAACTCAATTTCGTTTCTTTTTATGGCTGAGTAGTAGTCCATTGTATATATGTGCCACATCTTCTTTATACATTCATCTGTTGATGGAAACTTAGGTTGCTTCCATGTCCTGGCTATTGTAAATAGAGCTGCAATGAACATTTTGGTACATGACTCTTTTTGAATTATGGTTTTCTCAGGGTATATGCCCAGTAGTGGGATTGCTGGGTCGGATGGTAGTTCTATTTTTACTTTTTTAAGGAACCTCCATACTGTTCCCCATAGTGGCTGTATCAATTTACATTCCCACCAACAGTGCAAGGGGGTTCCCTTTTCTCCACACCCTCTCCAGCATTTATTGTTTGTAGATTTTTTGATGATGGCCATTCTGACTGGTGTGAGATGATATCTCATTGTAGTTTTGATTTGCATTTCTCTAATGATGTTGAGCATTCTTTCATGTGTTTGTTGGCAATCTGTATATCTTCTTTGGAGAAATGTCTATTTAGGTCTTCTGTCCATTTTGGGATTGGGTTGTTTGTTTTTTTGATATTGAGCTGCATGAGCTGCTTGTATGTTTTGGAGATTAATCCTTTGTCAGTTGCTTCATTTGCAAATATTTTCTCCCATTCTGAGGATTGTCTTTTCACCTTGTTTATGGTTTCCTTTGCTGTGCAAAAGCTTTTAAGTTTCATTAGGTCCCATTTGTTTACTTTTGTTTTTATTTCCATTTCTCTAGGAGGTGGGTCAAAAAGGATCTTGCTGTGATTTATGTCATAGAGTGTTCTGCCCATGTTTTCCTCTAAGAGTTTGATAGTGTCTGGCCTTACATTTAGGTCTTTAATCCATTTTGAGTTTATTTTTGTGTATGGTGTTAGGGAATGTTCTAATTTCATTCTTTTACATGTAGCTGTCCAGTTTTCCCAGCACCACTTATTGAAGAGGCTGTCTTTTCTCCACTGTATATTCTTGCCTCCTTTATCAAAGATAAGGTGACCATACGTGCGTGGGTTTATCTCTGGGCTATCTATCCTGTTCCATTGATCTATATTTCTGTTTTTGTGCCAGTACCATACTGTCTTGATGACTGTAGCTTTGTAGTATAGTCTGAAGTCAGGGAGCCTGATTCCTCCAGCTCCGTTTTTCGTTCTCAAGATTGCTTTGGCTATTCGGGGTCTTTTGTGTTTCCATACAAATTGTGAAATTTTTTGTTCTAGTTCTGTGAAAAATGCTAGTGGTAGTTTGATAGGGATTGCATTGAATCTGTAGATTGCTTTGGGTAGTAGAGTCATTTTCACAGTGTTGATTCTTCCAATCCAAGAACATGGTATATCTCTCCATCTATTTGTATCATCTTTAATTTCTTTCATCAGTGTCTTATAGTTTTCTGCATACAGGTCTTTTGTCTCCTTAGGTAGGTTTATTCCTAGGTATTTTATTCTTTTTGTTGCAGTGGTAAATGGGAGTGTTTTCATAATTTCTCTTTCAGATTTTTCATCATTAGTGTATAGGAATGCAAGAGATTTCTGTGCATTAATTTTGTATCCTGCTACTTTACCAAATTCATTGATTAGCTTTGGTTGTTTTCTGGTAGCATCTTTAGGATTCTCTATGTATAGTATCATGTCATCTGCAAACAGTGACAGCTTTACTTCTTCTTTTCCAATTTGGATTCCTTTTATTTCTTTTTCTTCTCTAATTGCTGTGGCTAAAATTTCCAAAACTATGTTGAATAATAGTCGTGAGAGTGGGCAACCTTCTCTTGTTCCTGATCTTAGTGGAAATGGTTTCAGTTTTTCATCATTGAGGACAATGTTGGCTGTGGGTTTGTCATATATGGCCTTTATTATGTTGAGGAAAGTTCCCTCTATGCCTACTTTCTGGAGGGTTTTTATCATTAATGGGTGTTGAATTTTGTTGCAAGTTTTCTCTGCATCTATTGAGATGATCATATGGTTTTTCTCCTTCAATTTGTTAATATAGTGTATCACATTGATTGATTTGCGTATATTGAAGAATCCTTGCATTCCTGGGATAAACCCTACTTGATCATAGTGTATGATCCTTTTAATGTGCTGTTGGATTCTGTTTGCGAGTATTTTGTTGAGGATTTTGCATCTATGTTCATCAGTGATAGTGGCCTGTAGTTTTCTTTCTTTGTGACATCTTTGTCTGGTTTTGCTATCAGGGTGATGGTGGACTCGTAGAATGAGTTTGGGAGTGTTCCTTCCTCTGCTATATTTTGGAAGAGTTTGAGAAGGATAGGTGTTAGCTCTTCTCTAAATGTTTGATAGAATTCACCTGTGAAGGCATCTGGTCCTGGGCTTCTTCTGTTTGTTGGAAGATTTTTAATCACAGTTTCAATTTCAGTGCTTGTGATTGGTCTGTTCATATTTTCTATTTCTTCCCGGTTCAGTCTCAGAAGGTTGTGCATTTCTAAGAATCTTTCCATTTCTTCCAGGTTGTCCATTTTATTGGCATATAGTTGCTTGTAGTAATCTCTCATGATCCTTTGTATTTCTGCAGTGTCAGTTGTTACTTCTCCTTTTTCATTTCTAGTTCTATTGATTTGAGTCTTCTCCCTTTTTTTCTTGATAAGTCTGGCTAATGGTTTATCAATTTTGTTTATCTTCTCAAAGAAACAGCTGTTAGCTTTATTAATATTTGCTATCATTTCCTTCATTTCTTTTTCATTTATTTCTGATCTGATCCTTATGATTTCTTTCCTTCTGCTAACTTTGGGGTTTTTTTGTTCTTCTTGCTCTAATTGCTTTAGGTGTAAGGTTAGGTTGTTTGAGATGTTTCTTGTTCTTAAGGTAGGATTTTATTTCTATAAACTTCTCGGTTAATAACTGCTTTTGCTGCATCCCATAGGTTTTCGGTCATTGTGTTTTCATTGTCATTTGTTTCCAGGTATTTTTTGATTTCCTCTTTGATTTCTTCATTGATCTCTTGGTTATTAAGTAGTGTGTTGTTTAGCCTCCATGTGTTTGTATTTCTTACAGGTTTTTCCCTGTAATTGATATCTAGTCTCATAGCATTGTGGTTAGAAAAGATACTTGATACAATTTCAATTTTCTTAAATTTATCAAGGCTTGCTTTGTGACCCAAGATATGATCTATCCTGGAGAATGTTCCATGAGCACTTGAGAAAAATGTGTATTCTGTTGTTTTGGGGTGGAATGTCCTATAAATACCAATTAAGCCCATCTTGTTTAATGTTTCATTTAAAGCTTGTGTTTCCTTATTTATTTTCATTTTGGATGATCTGTCCATTGGTGAAAGTGGGGTGTTAAAGTCCCCTACTATGATTGTGTTACTGTCGTTTTCTGCTTTTATGGCTGTTATATTTTCCTTATGTATCGAAGTGCTCCTGTGTTGGGTGCATAAATATTTACAATTGTTATATCTTCTTGGATTGATCCCTTGATCATTATGTAGTGTCCATCTTTGTCTCTTGTAATAGTCTTTGTTTTAAAGTCTATTTTGTCTGATATGAGAATTGCCACTCCAGCTTTCTTTTGATTTCCATTTGCATGGAATATCTTTTTCCATCCCCTCTCTTTCAGTCTGTATGTGTCCCTAGGTCTGAAGTGGGTCTCTTGTAGACAGCATATATACGGGTCTTGTTTTTGTATCCATTCAGCCAGTCTGTGTCTTTTGGTTGGAGCATTTAATCCATTTACATTTAAGGTAGTTATCGATATGTATGTTCCTATTACCATTTTCTTAATTGTTTTGGGTTTATTATTGTAGGTCTTTTTCTTCTCTTGTGTTTCCTGCCTAGAGAAGTTCCTTTAGCATTTGTTGTAAAGCTGGTTTGGTGGTGCTGAATTCTCTTAGCTTTTGCTTTTCTGTAAAGCTTTTTATTTCTCCGTCAAATCTGAATGAGATCCTTGCTGGGTAGAGTAATCTTGGGTGTAGGTTTTTCTCCTTCATCACTTTAAATATGTCCTGGCACTCCCTTCTGGCTTGCAGAGTTTCTGCTGAAAGATCAGCTGTTAACCTTATGGGGATTCCCTTATGTGTCATTTGTTGTTTTTCCCTTGCTGCTTTTAATATTTTTTCTTTGTATTTAATTTTTGATAGTTTGATTAATGTGTGTCTTGGCATGTTTCTCCTTGGATTTATCCTGCATGGGACTCTCTGTGCTTCCAGGACTTGATTAACTATTTCCTTTCCCATATTGGGAAGTTTTCAACTATAATCTCTTCAAATATTTTCTCAGACCCTTACTTTTTCTCTTATTCTTCTGGGACCCCTATAATTCGAATGTTAATGCGTTTAATGTTGTCCCACAGGTCTCTGAGATGGTCCTCAATTCTTTTCATTCTTTTTTCTTTATGCTGTTCTGCAGTAGTTATTTCCACTATTTTATCTTCCAGGTTACTTATCCGTTCTTCTGCCTCAGTTATTCTGCTATTGATCCCTTCTAGAGAATTTTTAATTTCATTTATTGTGTTGTTCATTGCTGTTTGTTTGCTCTTTAGTTCTTCTAGTTCTTTGTTAAACGTTTCTTGTATTTTGTCTATTTTATTTCCAAGATTTTGGATCATCTTTACTATCATTATTGTGAATTTTTTTTCAGGTAGGCTGCCTATTTCCTCTTCATTTGTTTAGGTCTGGTGGGTTTTTGTCTTGCTCCTTCATCTGCTGTGTATTTCTCTGTCTTCTCATTTTGCTTAACTTACTGTGTTTGGGGTCTCCTTTTCGCAGGCTGCAGGTTTGTATTTCCCGTTGTTTTTGGTGTCTGTCCCCAGTGACTAAGGTTGTTCAGTGAGTTGTGTAGGCTTCCTGGTGGAGGGGACTAGTGCCTGTGTTCCGGTGGATGAGGCTGGATCTTGTCTTTCTGGTGGGCAGGTGCACGTCTGGTGGTGTGTTTTGGGGTGTCTGTGGCCTTATTATGATTTTCGGCAGCCTCTGTGCTAATGGATGGGGTTGTCTTCCTGTCTTGCTGGTTGTTTGGCATAAGGTGTCCAACAGTGTAGCTTGCTGGTCGTTGAGTGAAGCTGGGTCTTGGCATTGAGATGGAGATCTCTGGGAGATTTTCGCCATTTGATATTACGTGGAGCTGGGAGGTCTCTTGTGGACCAGTGTCCTGAACTTTGCTCTCCCACCTCAGAGGCAGAGCCCTGATGCCTGGCTGGAGCACCAAGAGCCTGTCCTCCACACGGCTGCTTGAGTGCTGAGGCACCTTCCAGTCACCGTTCGGACCTCGCGCAATTCTCCTTGCGTCTTGATAATTCATATTTTTAAAGTGTGACATCAGGAAAAGCACTTGCTTTCCTTTACAGATCTGATATACTCTCTTGTCCCATTGCATGCTCTCGATAGTAGGAACATATGTACAGTGAGGGGGTCTACAGAGTGCAGAACATTGAAGCTTTTGGCCCAAGTCATATCCAGTGCTCTTATTCCATTCCCAGCCCTGTTTATGGATTATCTAGCTAGAGAAGATGCTAAAGATAACACAAAATATAAATTTGACTTGTTGTCAATTAGCCATTAGGCTTCTATCTGTAAAACTTGCTGGGAATGACTCACCCAAAAACAGTGCTGAGATTTTCATCTGAGAAATTCCACTCAGACATTGAAAAAAAAAAAAAAAGTCCATAAAACCTACGTGATTTTATGCCATAAAAGAGATTATCAATTAACTTCAAAGTATCAATAAAACGGTTATATGAATTTTAGTGTCTCTCTCTCCCTCTCAGATCCTGATTAAAACAACCGAATACATTTAATAATAGGGAAAAACTCACATCAACACTTCTTACTAACAGAAAAATTATATAACTGCACCATACAAAAGAAAAATAAAATTATACACAGTTGTAAAAAAAGTATTCACAACAGTTGCAAGCAAAGAATGGGCAATGATGTACAACGCTCATTTAAATAAAAAGTAGGAATAGTAATATTAATGCCAAACAGGTAGAATTCAATGCCTGACGTATTAAATGCACCAACATGATTATATTAGTGATGAAGGACACAATCTTCCAAGAAAATATAAATACCAGTATCCCCTTCATAAAAATAACCAAGATTAAAATACTCAAAACATACAGTTGGTAGAAATCTAAGAGAAGTTGAAAGGAACACAATACTAATGGAGTATTTTTATAGTCCTAGGAATATCAGTAACACACAAATAAAATAATAACCCAGTACCCTGCAGAGATTTAGCATTTCTTTCCCAACTCTCATAAAACAGTTGCAAAAGGTTGGTTGTATATTGAGCTACAGTGGAAGTGTCAATACCTTGCAAAATGCAGCCATTTTAGAGAATACATTTTCTGGCCATAATACAAGAGGGAGATAATAATAAAACAAAATGAACAATGCTCAGTAACTTGACCATCCCCCAAGTTTTGCAAGATTGTGTTATTACTCTTCTATTTCTATAGAAGAATTTTTTTCGTATTCTTTCAGAGTATTTCTTAATCTAAAGCCATTCTCTGTGGCCATCACACTGACATCATTTAGTACTTTTCTCTTGTGGTTAATAACCTCTATACTGTAATTCTTTCCAAATAGCTCTAATTCTGGGAACACAAGACAATGGGTTAAAATCTGAGCCTGTCTCACTTGCATTGCATAGAATGTGCCATTGCCAGTAGTAAAATGCTGCTTAATTCTATTCCCTTACTCATTCTTATCCATATCCCCATTTTCAAAGCCCTTTTTCACATTCTGACAGTTAAAAATTAAACTGATAACTTTCCTAAATAATTCTTAGAGCAAAAGGAAATACAAATGTAAATTATATATAAAAAGGTCAGTGGTAAGAATATGACATATCAACATCTATGAGAGAGTTCCAAAGTTGCACTCAGAGGAAAATAAATGTTTCTATATGCTTTAAATAGTAAAGAAAAAAAAGGAAAAATTTTAAATTTAAAACTTCATTGAAGAATTTACAAAAGAATATCAAAAATAAAGCAAGGGTTGGCAAACTATAGTCCATAGGCCACTTTCAGCCCGCCATCTGTTTTTGTAAATAAGGTTTTATTGAAACATAGCTATGCTCATTCATTTTTAAATTGTCTATGGCTGCTTTTGTGCTACAAGTGTAGAGTTGAGTCATTGTGACAGGGACCATTTGGCCTACAAAGCCATACAGCCCTTTACTGTGCTCTTAATCTAGGGTATGCAAAGGATTATGAAAAATAAAATTATAAACTAATGATTTGGGAAAGAATCTAATTGAGAGATATGTCAGTTGTTTTAGCACACAGAAAATTATGCAATGTTATAAATCCTGTTTTGTTAGCATCGTCTCCTACTAAAACATTGAGTAAAAAGCATAATGAAAAAAATACAGATAAATTTCTCACATACAGGTGAAGTATTAAAAGTAAATATTATTAAATCTAATTCAGCAGTGTGTTTAACTATTAATTACCTGCAGCCAAGTTAAAATTTATTCCAGGATGTATAAATTATCAATATTTACTATAAGTAAATATGTCAGTATACCTAATCACATCAAATAGCCCAAGGCATAGAAGCCATACATTAATCTCAACAGGTACAGAAAAACAGTTGGTCTTTTTTATGATAGAAAAATATTAATCTAGAAATGGGAAAGTATATTCTCAGTATGGCACGAACAGCCAGCGTTATTCTCACAGTTAAACATCAGAGATTATCGTATTAAAGTCATAAATGACATAAGAATGTCTTCTATTTTCATGAACATTTAAGGAAGAAAGCTTCTAAAAGTTCTAAACAGTGAATAAGACATGAAAGATTTGAAAAGAGGAAAATATAAAATTATTATTTTCAGATTATATGATTGTATTTCCTGAAAACAAATAAAATCTGGAAATTAACTGATCTGATCTTTGACCCCATTCAAGTTTCTTCAATTGGCAAAAGGATTCCATTCAGTTTTACATGTTACATTTACTTGTCATATTTCTGCATTTTCCTTCAGTTAGGAACAGTTCCTCATTCTTTCCTTGTATTGCATACCTTGACAGTTTTGAAAATTATAGATCACTTATTTCATAGAACATCTGTTAATTTGGGTGTGCCTGTTAGATTCAAGTTATGCATCATTGGCTGAGGTATTTCAGAAATAGTGTTGTATTCTCATTATATCCCCATCCTATCAGAGGCACATATTTTTTCTTCTATTCTGTTACTGGTGGTATTTACCTTTGATAAGTTGGTTAAAATGGTGTTGACCATTCTAAAGTTACTACTTTTCCCTTTGTAATTGATAAGTATTATATTGGGAGGTACTTTGGAACTATAAAAATATCCTATACTTCATTAACCTTTCCATTTTTTCATCTGTTTATTTATATTGGCATGGATTCATGGCTCTCTATTTTATTCAATGGTTATAATTTGTTTCTATAATTATTTTAATGCTCAAATTGTCCCAGTTGGCCAGTGGGAGCCCCTTCAGTTTGGCTTCTTTGTCCCTTTGATGTGTCCCTATCATTCTTTGTGCACTTTTTAACTTTCTGACACAGCGGTATATTCTGGGCTCATCTTGTACTTTTCCTGCCCCAGCAGTGGAATCAGACTTTTTTTTTTTTTTTTTTTTTAAGGAATCTGAGTTCCTTTCAGTAGAATCAGACCTGGGTGCTAGGTGCCCTCATTACTGTTAGGTTATTGCTGCTCCCAGTCTCTTTCTCTCAGTAGAAAGAGCTACAGAGTTTTTCATGTGTGTATTCACACACATCATCTCTGTCCTTTTTATTTCTCCATTTACCATTCTGTCTGAAAACTGTGAGCACATACTGACACCTCCAAGCCAATCCACTATTGCAGAATTCATACTAGTCTCTCCCTTTCTATATGTGTAACTCCCTTCTCTAGAAATGAAATAAATGGCCCCCATGAGCCCTAATTTAATGATATGGTTAATTTCCCTATATGTAACAAATCTCCCGTTGCTGCTGCCATCCTCTCCCCAGCGGACCCCTCTTTACCCTACAAGGGCTCTAACACTCTGCACCTGGCGGCCATCCTCCTCACGTCACCTTGCTCTGATGCCCCATGCAGGGATACCCCACCATGTGAAAGTTCTCTTTACCCAGCCTGTGCTCCAACATGCCACGGCAGGCAAGTCACCTACACTGTCACTATCCTCACCTCATTGGCACTCTGCCTTACCACACCAGGCTGCCCTTGGACAGAGACAGCCTGCTTACCTTGGTTAGGTTCTGCCACCCTGCTCTGGGAAGCCATTTTACATGTTCACCCTCCTCTCTCTTCTTGGGCTCAAACATCCTGCTTGGGCCACCTCACATCCCTTCTCCATAGCAGATGCCCACCTTTCTCGATCCCATCAGTGGCTTTAAAACTGAATTGTTCAGAATGGGAAGAGAGAAAAGGAAGAGAAAGAGGAAAATGACATCATCTTTCCTGAGAAAAGAGAGATTCAAATAAATGAAAATGAAACAGTCAATTTCTCACATATGTAAAGAAACACATTTCCGTGGTTTTAAGAGCTTAATATTAAAGAAAAGTCAAGGTATAAAATACACCAAAAAAATGTGAACATTTTCCTTACATTAAGGCATTAAATGTGTAAAACCAGAGAGCATACATTCAAAATCATGAAAAGTAAAAATCAAAAGGAAAGAGTAGATTGTAAATATCATGTTCCAAATGAAATTATATGAAGCACTCTTAACAAATCAATAAAAAATGCTCCAATGGTAAAACAGACATAAGTTATGAATAGAAATTCACATACATTTAAACACTCTTAAAAATTTTATATTATAGTTTAGTTGATTTACAACATTGTGTTCATTTCAGGTATACAGCAAAGTGATTCAGTTATACATATATCCATTCTTTTTCAGATTCTTTTCCCATTTAGGTTATTATAGAATATTGAGTAGAGTTCACTGTGCTATACAGTAGGTCCTTGTTGATTATCTATTTTATGTATAGTAGGGTGTATATGTCAATACCAAACTCCTAATTTATTGCTCTCCCCCACCTTTCCCCTTTGGTAACCATAAGTTTGTTTTCAATGTCTGTGAGTCTGTTTCTGTCTTGTAAATAAGTTCATTTGTATCATTTTTTAAAATTCCACATGTAAGTGATGTGTATGATATTTGTCTTTCTCTGTCTGACTTATTTCACTTAGTAAGATAATCTCTAGGTCCATCCATGTTGCTGCAAATGGCATTATTTAATTATTTTTTATGGCTGAGTAATATTCCATTGTATATATGTACCATATCTTCTTCATCCATTTCTCTGTCGATGAGCATTTAGGTTACTTCCATGTCGTGGCTATTGTAAATAGTGCTGCAATGAACATTGGGGTGCATGTATCTTTTCAAATTATGGTTTTATCCAGATAAATGCCCAGGAGTGGGATTCCTGGATCATATGGTAGCTCTATTTTTAGCTTTTTTAGTAGCCTCCATACTGTTCTCCATAATGGCTGTACCAATTTAAATTCCCGCCAACAATGTGAGAGGGTTCCTGTTTCTCCACACCCTCTCCAGCATTTATTGTTTGTAGACTTTTTTTTTTTTTTTTTTTTTGTTTGTAGACTTTTTGATGATTGCCATTCTGACCAGTGTGAGGTGATTCCTCATTATGTTTTTTTTTTCTTTTTTTTATTAAATTTATTTATTTATCTTTGGCTGCGTTGGGCCTTCATTGCTGTGTGCAGGCTTCCTCCAGTTGCTGTGAGCGGGGGCTACCCTTTGTTGTGGTGCGCGGACTTCTCATTGCGGTGGCTTCTCTTGCTGTGGAGCATGGGCTCTAGGCACACAGGCTTCAGTAGTTGTGGCACATGGGCTCTAGAGCACAGGCTCAGTAGTTGTGGCACACGGGCTTAGTTGCTATGCGGCATGTGGGATCTTCCTGGACCAGGGCTCGAACCTGTGTCCCCTGCATTGGCAGGCGGATTCTTAACCACTGCGCCCCTAGGGAAGTCCCCCTCATTATGTTTTGATTTGCATTTCTCTAATACTTAGTGATGTTGAGCATCTTTTCATGTGTCTTTTGGCCATCTGTATGTCTTCTTTGGAGAAATGTCTATTTAGATCTTCTGCCCAATTTTTGATTGGGTGGTTCGGTTTTTTATGATATTGAGCTGTTTGTACATTTTGGAGATTAATTCCTCGTCGGTCACATCGTTTGCAAATATGTTCACCCATTCTGTAGGTTGTCTTTTTGATTTGTTTACAGTTTCCTTTGCTTTGCAAAAGCTTTTAAGTTTAATTAGGTCCCATTTGTGTATTCTTTTTTAAATTTTCATTATCCTAGGAGGTGGGCCCAGAAAGATATTGCTGCAGTTTATGTCAAAGAGTTTTCTGCCTATGTTTTCATCTAACAGTTGTATAGTGTCTGGTCTTACATTTAGGTCTTTAATCCATTTTGAGTTTATTTTGTTTATGGTGTTGGAGAATGTTCTACTTTCATTCTTTTACATGTAGTGGCCCAGTTTTACCAGCACCATTTATTGAAGAGACTGTATTTTCTCCACTGTATTACTTGCCTCCTTTGTCATTGATTAATTGACCATAGGCATGTGGGTTTATTTCTGGGGGTTCTATCCTGTTCCATTGATCTTTAAGTCTGGCTTTGTGCCAGTACCATACAGTTTTGATGACTGTAACTATATAGTATAGTGTGAAATCAGGGAGCCTGATTCCTCCAGCTCCAATTTTCTTTCTCAATATTGCTTTGGCTATTTGGGGTCTTTTGTGTTTCCATACACATTTCAAGATTTTTTTGTTTCTAGATTTGCAAAAACTGCCATTGCTAATTTGATAGGGATTGAATTGAATTTGTAAATTGACTTGGGTGGTATAGTCATTTTGACAATATTGATTCTTCCAATCCAAGAACATGGTATATATTTCCATCTGTTTGCATCATCTTCGATTTCTTTCATCAGTGTCATAGTTTTTGGAGTACAGGTCATTTGCCACCTTAGGTAGGTTTATCTGCGCATTAATTTTGTATCCTGCTACTTTACCAAATTCATTGATGAGCTCTAGTAGTTTTCTGGTAGCATCTTTAGGATTTTCTATGTATAGTATCATGTCATCTGCAAACAGTGACAGTTTTACTTCTTTTCCAATTTGTATTCCTTTTATTTCTTTTTCTTCTCTGATTGCTGTGGCTAGGACTTCCAAAACTATGTTGAATAAAAGTGGCAAGAGTGGACATCCTTGTCTTCTTCCTGACCTTAGAGGAAATGGTTTCAGGTTTTCACTGTTAAGTAAGATGTTACCTTTGGTTTTCTCATATATGGCCTTTATTATGTTATACTGAGGTAGGTTCCCTCTATGCCCACTTTTTGGAGAGTTTTTATCATAATGGGTGTTGAATTTTGTCAAAAGCTTTTTCTGCATCTATTGAGATGATCATATGGTTTTTATTCTTCAATTTGTTAATGTGGTGTATCACACTGATTGATTTGGGGATATTGAAAAATCTTTGCATCCTTGGGATAAATCCCACTTGATCATGGTGTATGATCATTTTAATGTATTGTTGGGGTTGGTTTGCTAGTATTCTGTTGAGGATTTTTGCATCTATATTCATCAGTGATATTGGCCTGTGACTTTCTTTCCTTCTTTTTTTTTTTTTTGGTGGTATCTTTCTCTGGTTTTGGTATCAGGGTGATGTTGACCTCATAGAATGAGTCTGGAAATGTTCATTCCTCTGCATTTTTTTGAAATTGTTTCAGAAGGATAGGTGTTTAACCCTCCTCTATATGTTTGATAGATTTCACGTGTGAAGCCATCTGGTCCTCGACTTTTGCTTGTTGGGAGTTTTTAAATCATACTGTCAATTTCAGTACTTGTGATTAGTCTGTTCATATTTTCTATTTCTTCATGGTTCAGTTTTGGAAGGTTGTACCTTTCTAAGAATTTGTCCATTTCTTCTAGGTTGTCCATTTCATTGGCATATAGTTGCTTTTTGTAATCTCTTATGATCTTTTGTATTTCTGTGGTATCAGTTGTAACTTCTCCTTTTCATTTCTGATTTTATTGATTTGAGTTTTTCCCGATGTGTCTGGCTAAAGGTTTATCAACTTTGTTTATCTTTTCAAAGAACCAGCTTTTAGTTCCATTGATCTTTTCTATTGTTTTCTTTGTCTCTATTTCATTTATTTCTGCTCTGATCTTTATGATTTCTTTCCCTCTACTAACTTTGGGTTTTGTTTGTTCTTCTTTCTCTGGTTGCTTTAGGTGTAAATTTAGTTTTTTACTTGAGATTTTTCTTGTTTCCTGAGATAGGCTTGTATCACTGTAAACTTTCCTTTTGGAAATACTTCTGATGCATCCCATAGATTTTAGATCATTGTGTTTTTGTTTTCATTTGTCTTCAGGTATTTTTTATTTCCTCTCTGATTTCTTCAATGATCCATTGGTTGTTTAGGAGCATATTATTTAGCCTCCATGTGTTTGTGATTTAAAAAAAAATTTTTGTAGTTGATTTATAGTCTCATAGTATTGTGATTGGAAAACATGTTTGATACGGTTTCGGTTTCCTTAAGTTTACTGAGGCTTGTTTTCTGGCCTAGCATGTGATCTCTCTTGGATAATGTTCCACGTGCACTTGAAAAGAATATGTATTCTGTTGTTTTTGGTTCGAATGCTTTATAAATATCCATTAAGTCCATCTGGTGTAACGTGTCATTTAAGGCCTGTGTTTCCTATTGATTTTCTGTCTGTCCATTGATGTAAGTGAGGTGTTAAAGTCCCCCACTATTATTGTGTTACTGTTGATTTCTCCTTTTGTTAGCATTTGCCTTATATATTGAGGTGTTCCTATGTTGGGTGCATTATATATTTACAATTGTTTTATCTTTTTGGATTGATCCCTTGATCATTATGTAGTGTCCTTCTTTGTCTCTTGTAACAGTCTTTATTTTAAAGTCTATTTGGTCTGATATGAGTATTGCTACTCCAGCTGTCTTCTGATTTCCATTTGCATGGTATACCTTTTTCCATCCCCTCACTTTCAGTCTGTATGTGTCCCTAGATCTGAAGTGGGTCTCTTGTAGACAGCATGTATATGGATTTTTTTTTTGTATCCATTCAGCCAGTCTTTGTTGTTTGGTTGGAGCATTTAATCCATTTACATTTAAAATAACTATCGATATGTATGTTCTTATTGCCATTTTGTTAATTGTTTTGGATTTGTTTTTGTAGGTCTTTTTTCTTCCATTCCTCTTGTGTTTTCTTCTCTTGTGAATTGATGACATTCTTTAACGTTGTGTTTGGATTCCTTTTCCTTTTTTGTCTGTATATCCATTGTAGATTTTTGGTGTACAGTTACCATGAGATTTTGATATAGCAGTCTATATATATACAAGATTGTTTTAACTTGCTGGTCTCTTAATTTCAAATGCATTTCCAATATCCTCATTTGTATTCTCCTCTTTTCACAATTGCTGGTTTTGGTATCATATTTGTGTGTGGATGATTTCCTGCCTTTACGTTTGCCTTTATAGTGAGCTTTGCATTTGTAATTTTCTTTTTTCCATTTGTGACCTTTTCTGCCTAGAGAAGTTCCTTTAGCATTTGTTGTAAAGCTGGTTTGGTGGTGCTGAATTCTCTTAGATTTGCTTGTCTGTAAAGCTTTTGATTTCTCTGTTGAATCTGAACAAGAGCCTTGCTGGGTAGAGTATTCTTGGTTGTAGGTTTTCCCTTTTCATCACTTTGTGCCACTCTCTTCTGGCCTACAGAATTTCTGCTGAAAAATCAGCTGATAACCTTATGGGAATTCCCTTGCATGCTATTTGTTGCTTTTCCCTTGTTGCTTTTAATATTTTCTCTTTGTCTTTAATTTTCATCAATTTGATTAATATGTGTCTCTGCATGTTTCTCCTTGGGTTTATCCTGTATGGGATTTTCTGTGCTTCCTGAACTTGGGTGACTGTTTTCTTTCTCATGTTAGGGAAGTTTTCACCTGTTATCTTTTCAAATATTTTCTCAGGCCCTTTCTCTCTCTCTTCTCCTTCTGGAACCCCTATAATATGAATGTTGGTGTGTTTAATGTTGTCCCAGAAGTCTCTTAGACTGTCTTCATTTCTTTTTATTCTTTTCTCTTTATTTTTTTCTGTGGCAGTGATGATTTCCACCATTCTGCCTTCCACCTTAATTATCTGTTCTTCGGCCTCAGTTATTCTGCTGTTGATTCCTTCTAGTGTACTCTTCACTTCAGTTCTTGTACTGTTCAACTCTGTTTGTTCTTTAAATCTTCTAGCTCTTTGTTAAACATTTCTTGTATCTTCTCAGTCTTTGCCTCCATTCTTTTTCCGAGATTTTTGATCATCTTTACTATCATTACTCTGAATTATTTTTCAGGTAGATTGCCTATCTCCATTTCACTTCGTTGTTCTTCTGGGTTTTTATCTTGTTCCTTCATCTGGAACATAGTCCTCTGCCATCTCATTTTGTTTAACTTAATATGTTTGCAGTCTTCGTTCTGCAGGCTGCAGGATTGTAGCTCCTCTTGTTTCTGGTGTATGCCCTCTGGTGGGTGAGGCTAGTCTAGAGGCTTGTGGAGGCTTCCTGGTGGGAAGAACTGGTGCTGGCCCACTAGTGGGGAGCTGGGTCTTGTCCCTCTGTTGTCCAGGGTTATGTCGAGGGGTGTGTTTACAGATGGGTGTGGGCTCAGGAAGACTTTAGGCAGCCGTCTGCTGATGGGTGAGGCTGTGTTCCTGCCCTGTTTATTGTTTGGCCTGAGGCGTCCCAACACTGGAGCCGACAGGCTGTTGGGTGGGGCCACTTCTTGGTGTCAAAATGGCTGCCTCCAGGAGAGCTCACCCCAATGAGTACTTCCTAGTACCTTGGCCAGCAGTGTCCTTGTCCCCACAGTGAGCCACAGCTGCCCCCTGCCTCCCCAGGAGACCCTCCAATACCAGCAGGTAGGTCTGGTCCAGGCTCCTCTGTTTTTTCCCTGCGTCCTGGTGTGCATGACCTGTGTGCAGCCTCCAAGAGTGGAGTTTCTGTTTCCTCCAGTCCTGTGCAACTCCTCTGATCAAGTCCCACTGGCCTTCAAAGCCAGATGCTCTGGGGCTCCTCTTCCCGATGCCAGACCCCCTCGCTGGGGATTCTGAGTGGGGCTTATTTCCTCACTCCTGTGGGAGAACCTCTGCGATACAATTATTTTCCAGTTTGTGGGTTGCCCACCCGGCAGGTGTGGGATTTGATTATATCACATATGCACCCCTCCTATTGTCTTGTTGTGGCTTCTTCTTTGTTTTTGGATATAGAATATCTTTTCTGGTAGGTTCCAGTCATTTTTGTCGATGACTGTTCAGCAGTTAGTTGTGATTTTGATGTTTCCATGAGAGGAGGTGAGCTCAAGTCCTTCTACTCCACCATCTCATCTTCAACTCTCAAAATTCACATACATTAAAAAGTACAAACTACCAATAATGATGAAAGTAATGTTAACCTCTCTAGAAATAAAATTTTAAAAAACTGTAATAATAAACTATTTTTTCTTTCAAGATGACATATTTCAATGAGAAAATGTTAGAATTATTGGTAAATATGGATTGTTGAATGCACTGCTTGACAGTGTGTAAATTGGAAAAGCACTTTTGAAGGAAAGTTTTTATCAATTATAATAAAAATATATGTAGCCTTTGAACTAGTAACTCTACTCTTAGGAATTAACATTAGCAAATAATCAGATGTGGACAAAGATTTATGATGGTGTTTATTTCAATATTTATGTAATATAGGGATAAAAATAATATACAACATGTTATATAAATATATACATACATATTTAATATAGGAATTTTTTTAAAAAAACAACATTTGGTCTACAATAAGGAGTTGGTTAAATGAATTGTGCTGTACAAAGAGGTGAAATATCAAGTAGTGTAATTAATAATTTTTGAAAATCAGAAAATTATTATAGGAAGAAAGCACAGTACATGATTAATAGATTTTGATTTTGCATGTGTATGTGCACCTGTGCATTTTGTGCTTGTATGTGTGGAAATGGATCTACATGTTGCTATGGAGATATTTAGGAGAAAATAAACCAACATGTTAACTATGATTTGCTTATGGTTTATTTCTGTTTTCTTCTTTACCAGATTTTCTATCATGAACATAAATTACTATTGTATTAGTTTCCTACTGTTGCTGTAACAAATGAACACAAACTTAGTGCCTTAAAATAAGACAAATTTATTTTCTTACAATTCTGGAAGTCAAAAGCCTAGAATCAGTTTCACAGGCTAAAACCAAGGTGTCAGCAGGGCTAGTTCCTTTTGGAGGTTCTGAGGGCTTCTGACTTTTTTTAATGCCTAGTGGCCACCTGTATTCCCCCATCTTCAAAGAGCATCACTCAGTCTC
Organism: Balaenoptera ricei; assembly: GCF_028023285.1. Classification (NCBI taxonomy): domain Eukaryota; kingdom Metazoa; phylum Chordata; class Mammalia; order Artiodactyla; family Balaenopteridae; genus Balaenoptera; species Balaenoptera ricei. Next base: position 82,854,868 of record NC_082644.1, read on the forward strand.
TGCTTCTGGCATCACATTGCCTTCCTCTGTGACTTGACCCTCCTACGTCCCTCATTTAAGGACTGTAGTGATTGCATCATCCTGGATCATTTAGTTCATGGGATAATCCATGATAATCTTCCTACCTCAAGACCTTTAGTTCATTTATACCTGCAAAGTCCCTTTTGTCATATTAGGTAACATTCACAGTTTCTTGGGATTAGGATAGGATGTGAATATATTTGGGGGTCACTATTCAGCCTACTTCAGCTATTACTTAATATTAAATTATTTATTATTGTAGAGACATAATAAGCATTGCTCTGGCATCCTTGATGAGGAATTGATTTTCTTAAAACATTATGGAATATAATATATATTACTAGAAGATACAGGTGAAGAAAAGGCAAAGATACATTCTCAGGAGCTCAATATATATTCTGTAGTTCAACAGGGGGCATTTTCAGAAATAAGAATTTATGATTGAGGAGAGGGATTTAGGTATTCCAAACAGTAACATCTGAAATAACTGCTGCCTCAAAAAGGAAAATCATTGGGATTGTGGCTAGCATCTCACTTAGGCATTGAGTCTTACCACATCTGTACCTTCTAAACATCTGATGGTAATTTTAATTCTGTAATATACACCTGCTTCCAGGAAAATGATCCTGGAAAAAAAATGAATAGCTACTGAAAATTACCATATGGCCAGGATCCGCACTAAATGTATAAAGACATTCCCTATTCAACAGTATCAAAATGCATTGTTTCCTGGGAAGGATTATGTATAGTGGTATCCAGAGCAATGTTATACGTAACCACAAAAAAAGGTGGAAACAATCTCAGTGCACAACACTAGAGGAATTAACCAAAATTTATACATCATAACATATAGCGGGCTGTTGGGTAGCCCTAAAATCATAAATTATTATTATGTTACTATTATCCTATTCATGACATCAGAAAGTGATCATTGTAATATTAAAGGAAGCAAAGTAACTAGGTACCAAATGACATGTATCATAATCTCAAAAATGTTAAAAAATAAAAAGAAGCTAGAGGGAGCAGAAACTATATTAAAATACGTATAGCGGATCTTTTCAATGATGGAGTTATGAGTGACTGTTTTTTTTTTTAAAGTTTCAAAATTTTCCACTGGACGTACTATGTTTTTATACTCAGAAGGGGAAAAAACCCAATAAAAAGTATTGGATCAGTTTCCCATAGATATTGATTCAGTTATTGGGCTAAGGGAAGTTTTACTGCCTGGGAAGCTTTAATTTTCCCACTGTGCATCATCACTCCACAGGAGAAAAAATGTGTGCCCGCCTTTTTGTTATGGGCACTGGACAGGATGGTGCACCATTAAATCTAAGTGGAGACGATGATCATTATCTTCTAGGTGACCTGGAATGGGTGGCGATCCAGTAATTCTGTATATATTCTACCATGCAAACATTGAAAGAAATCTGTCCTCATATCCTTCGTGGGAAATATGGCCCTGAAAAAGGGTTAAGCAGAAAGAAAAAAGGGTTAAACAGAGAGAAGTACACAACATAAACAAACAACAAAAAATATAAGGCCTATATGTTATAACTTCATTACCTGTAAAAAGATACAATATAGTATGTCCCTCTCGTGTGCACTAGAATATGTATGAGGTCATTAGTGCTTACCATAAACGAACAGTACATGCAAAACTGTCTTTCTTTTCTAGCATTAGCACAATATGATCCTTTATTGAGCTTTTGTTAAAAATTGGTATAGTAATTCATTATGCATTTATCTGATTTTAATCCTCTTTGGATTTGATCAGGATGACAATACTTAGTGCTGGAGAATTCAGAATGAGAAGTATGAAAGCTCGAGATATATCTGCTTATTCACAACTAAGTAAATCAGCCTTTTAATCCTTTAATCTACTCTAGAAACGGAATAATTGAGCTAGAACAGGGATTGTTCCATCTGATTCAAAACATTTGCTGGAGGTCAGAGTCTCAGAAGAGAGATTTTTCACATGTTTATTTGCTGTAATTCGCATAACTGGTACATTAAAATGAACAAATTAGAAACAAGCAACCACAGCGTGCTGGATTAGCAGGAGTATTAAAAGCTTTGCAGCTTCTTCATATAATTATTGAGGAGGCATGTTTAATTAGTATAACACCCATTAGTAACAATTAAGCATAGTCAAGGTCAGGAAATTAACCCTTTTACAATTTAAAGTTGGCATTTAAATTTTATAGTGCTCTAGGCCCAGCAGAAACGTTAATTTATTTCAATGTAATATTCTGTTATACTGTTAGAACATTAAAAATCACTCTTTTTCATATCGCTATAATGCAGTAATTTACAGGTAAGAAATCGAGGTTTTAGTTTCTAGAGATATCTAGGACTCTCATAAATGTGAAAGTTCAGTACTCAAAGGAATGAAGATGCACATACAATTACAAGTGACTGTGCTTTGCGAGCTGGACTCTTTCTGAGCTGAGTGAAAAATAGAATGAAGAGACTTAAATAGTTGCTCCATTTCCTAATCCCACATCTTGTACCTCAATTGAAAGGGGTTAAGAGCCCATTAAATTCTCTTCTTAGTCCATAAGCTTCTTTTCAGTACCTTTCCCAGGTTGCGAAGAAAATTTCCTGAAGGTTAGCCATTAAAGATTACCGTACTCCTGAAAATCCTTGACTTATGTCTTGAAATGCGGGGCCATTTTAATTATCTATGGATGAAAGACAGTGGTTTGACTTCAACTCACTTTTAGGTGTCTCTTATGATGTATATAACAGCTTAGGGTTCTAAAAAACTGTCTCCCTCTTTGCAACCTAAGAAATACCATATTTACTCAGCTTTTAGTTTTTATTTCTCCCTATGTAGTTCATTAATACTAGTGCATCAACTCTGGTTTCTACAAATAATAGATTGAGAAAAAATAACCCTACACATCTAAAACACAGAGGGTATGGATGTTATCTTTTTAGTGTCCATAATGAAGGTACCCTCTCTTTTGTTAGAGCTATAAAAATTACTATCAATAAATATTATAAGAACCAGAGGAAAAAGAGGGTAAAGATATGAAAGATATTGATCATTTATGTGTATGAAAATTTTCATATTGAATAGTGATACCTGATTTATGTTCCCAAACTTTTTAAAAAGATAGTTTTCAGACAGAAGAGAGACTGCAGCCCTACTAACTATACTTTTCGATAAATTATATGTGCAATATATTTAATATGTATGAAATATATGTTTATTACAGAGTTGTCCTATATTGTGATTAGTACTTGGTCTTTAGAAGTTCAAAATAAGGAATCAATGCAAGATGAATTGGGTAGGGGCATATGGTCAAAATAAGGCTTTCTCACATCTGAAGCTGCTTGTCTTTCACCTGGATGAATTCACCAAAGCCCAGGGTCTTTCCCTCAATTCTGTGACTTGAAAATATGAAATTTTTAGAATTCTAAGTACAATTTCTCTTCTCAAGGGAAGACTCACATTAAACCAGCAAACACAAATAGGGTGTAAAAACAGAATGTCAAGTTGTGAATGTAATGATAAACAAAAAAATAAAGAAATCACAGTACTCTATATCTCTTTAAACTGTACTCTTCCTTTAGGATGGGCAATCTGGATGTCAAAAGCAATCAGGATTCATAAACTTTTCTGTGTGTATATTATACCTCAATACAATTTGCAAAAACAAAGTGAAATCTCTGAAACCCAGGGTCCAGGAATCTACACAGTAAACAACAAGAACAATTCTCCTGGAACTTTGGGTGGTAGTTCCTAAGGGCAAAGGGTAATAGCCACAGCAGTTGTCAGTTATGATTTGAAACTTTAATTTCTGAATCATAGATGCATGCGTTTGAAAGGAACCTTAGAAATTTGGATGGATGGTTGCCCCCAAAAGACCTTTTGTTTTTGAGTAGTGAGGATGACTTTTTAATGATTTATGGTTTTTCTGGCAGTTGCCTGAGATAACTATTCTTATTTACTTCATTTGGCAAAATATTTGCTGGTTTTTCCTCTAAACCAGAGGTCAAGATCTAACTCCTACAAAACTTCTCCAATTATTTCAATCTATTCCAAAACTCCTTGACCCTACCAACCTCTCTTACTGGGAACATTTCAAAATAATTGTAATTTAAACTTGGAGTTACAGCTCTCTGGCAACGTGACTCATGTATTATCTTGCTCGACTTTCAGCTCCTGGAAACTCTGAAGTATTTAGCAACTGGATGCCATGTGTTTCTTTCTGGGTAGTTAGAGCTACTCTCTCACTTATCAGCTGAGTGATCGTGAGCAAGTTTTGAAACTTCTCTAAGCTTTAGCTTCCTTGTCTGTAAAGTCAGGAAGTTAGCACCAACATGTGTAGTATTATTATAAAAACTAGGTGAGGTGTGTTGTGTGTGCAGTGACCATGGTACGCATTTAGTAATAGAAACAACTTCATCTCCATCCTTTATCCTTTAGTAAATATATTCTTACAAGTGTATAAACAATTGAACTAACACCTCTGTGGGATGGTGAGTTCTCAGATAACAAAGAATCCATTCTCAGCTGGTCAACTCTTATTCCCTCCATAATTTTGCTTCGGGATAAGAGGAAGGAGATTCAGAATGAAGCAGGGACAAGTCCCAAGAAATCTGTCCCTCAGAACCTTTCCACATTTGATCAGGTTTGTCATGTATCAGAGAGAATGTGGATTAGGAGTCCTGCAAATCTGGTGTAACTGTGATGCTGGTATTGATACATTATTTCCAGCTAGCATTAATCAGAAGCCCTAGTTTAAATGTATCTCTCTGCTTTCCTTTTTTAAAAATTTTTCTTCTCTGTTTTTAATGAATTCTCAAACTCTTTCTTTTGTTTTTATTTTTTTCCTCTAGAGCTTCCTTCGTAAATAAAATATGGATTAAGGTATCATTCATTCAAATCCCTGCCCTGCCACTGGCCAGCAATTATTCAACCTTTCCTTAGATCAGTGTCCTCATTTGAAAAATAGAATATTAATATCTACCTCATTGGGCTGTTTTGAGTATTAAAAATGGGATAATACATGTGAAGTATTGGCATATTACAATAAAAATACAGTAGTTATTGTATTCATTCCCAAATTTTGCAATGCTCAAAATATGAACGTTCCACAATCATTCAGTGAATTCAGGCCAATCTTGTGATTCTTTCTGTGCTCCTCACTTTTCTCCTTTAAACCCCTTTTCTTTCTTCTTTACGTCTTTCTTCTCTACATCTCTCTCTTTAGCTTTCTCTCTTCCTATCTTCTGTTGTAGTCTTCTTCCTGTTTTTTGTTTTTGTTTTTTCCCTAAGAGTCATCTGCTTTGAAGAAGATCTCCTCTATGAAGTCTTTCCTGATCCCTTAGGGAAGATTTAATCTAAATTCCCCCTTTTTATTCTCCCATACAATTCCATGAATACTTTTACCCTGGCACTTATTTTAATGGCATTTTCTATTTATAAATGTCTTTGAAACACATACTGTAAACTATATGAGGGTAATAACCATGGCAATTGTTGACACATCTTAAATGTGCATCATGTTAATTTTTGAGTGTCATCTGGTCTACCATCAGTGCTTCCCGCTTTCTTTCACCCAGTTTTCACCCTCATTTCCTTCTCGAAATTTGTCTCATTTTTCTACTTACCCTTTTGCTTCTCTATTCTTGATTTCTCTTTCCCATTGCATCTGCCATTCTTCTTCTTATTCTCCTTCTGACTTCATTATTATGGCCAACCGAAACCTTTTCTAGTATGTTCTGTGTCTTCCTTGCCTCTTTATTGCCATCCACAAACTCTTACAGAATATTCTTGGTTGACTCCCTTACTTCCTAGCATACCCATGTACTTCATGATCACTTTAGAACATTTAAAAGGGTTGGAATTTTTAAAAATAGGTAATTATAATCCGTCTTCTTGCACCTCTGGCATAAGACTCTTCTTCCTCAATCTGACCATTCTTAAATCTAGAATCACTCCAGCTCATTGGTCCTCCTTACCCCCATGTCTAGGCCAAAGAACTTGTGAAATCTTAGCCCTGTTTAATACTTGAATTTATCAAAACATAAGAGAGCTAATTCTGCCTAAGGTCACCAAAGAAGAATAAAGATGCCACAGATAAACATTTAGTCCAGTTTTATAATGGACTCTAAGTGCCTGGTTGAGTGCTAACCATTAACTCACTTGAACAAGAGGGAGCTCATGACACAAACTAGCATGTTAACTCTATAGACACTTAACTTCACCATTCCTCAATGTAGCTGATAAGCTTCATCCAGTTAGCTTAAATAACACGAATGATGGATTTCCCTTTGTATATAAATTGGGAGTTTCTAAAGTTTTCTTTTTCTCTTTGTACAACTACTGACTACCACCTCTCTTGGTCACTGCAATAGAAAATGATGACTAAGAAACACATTGTCTCAATATCAGTGGACGTAATGTTCTAGTATTCTACAAAAATCTCAAAATTCTTAATCTAAAAGATAGATCTGCCAATATCTTATTTCCTTATCCTTTGTTAATATAAATATCCAATCTATGAAGGTCTCAGTTTCCTTACTTAGAATATAAGGTGGATAGATTTGCTAATATCTAGGGACCTTTCCAATTTTAATATTCCCTGGGTATAAGGGCTGAGCCAAACACAATGGCTCCCTTAATAATTAACTTTGCTTATGATGAAAGTTATCAGCAAGATCTACTTATAAGAGATCAAGCATTCATTCATATCCATATATATTGTAGCACATTGACTTTTACAGAACTCAAAGTAACACAACATAGTTACATTCGTAGACTTAAGGTCACTGTGGTATACTTTACAATTTTTCTTTTCCCTAGGAGGGAAGTGTAGATCGCTAGGAAGGGATTTCTTTCTCTGCCTTTTAGTAATGTAAACCTTTTATGATCTCTTGGACCCTAAAAGATGGGTAGGGTTTTGGCAGGTGGAGCTTAGGAGAGACCTTCCAGGTGGCAAGGACAACATGAGAAAGGGCAGAAGGAAGAATGGATTTTGAGAAGGACTTGTTATCTTACATGATGAGAGCAGCGTTTCACAATCTCTGTCCTGAGGAACACTGGTTTTACATGATGTCAATGTAGTTACGAGACAGAAACAATTGGGAAGAGCCGTACTCTACATCCCGACATGAAATTCAAGTTTTACTTTGTTACGTTACATACTCTGAAAAGTTTTGGAGGAAGGAATTGACTTAATTTTGTTTAGTTCAGTCTTACTCACACTTACTTGACAAACCTATATTCAGCTGATGGGACTGTATTTTGTGAAAGGCCAATCGGAGAAATGCTGAGATGGAGCTTAGCATATTTCTGTGTTGGGACAAGCATGTGATTATTTTTCTTACAATTCTTTACTGTTTGTTCTAACATTTGTTACTTTGCAGGATTCAGGTTTTTTTTTTTTTACATCTTTACTGGAGTATAATTGCTTTACAATGTTGTGTTAGTTTCTGCTGTATAACAAAGTGAATCAGCTATATGTGTACATATATCCCCAGGATTCAGTTTTAAGCCTTCTGCTTTTACTTGATTCATTGGGCCTCTTAGAAAGCTCAACAATTCTGGGGGCTTCATCTCTTATGTAGTTTCCAGGAGCTCCTGGCACTTACCACTATTTCCTCTTGATTCTTTTCCTCCGACTTCAAACTTCTTACGATTATGAGCTAATTATTTTCTCAGCCTCTAGTGTCAAAACCAGCTACCTCGCTCATCTTCATTGTCTCAGTTACAAGGTGCAATATTTCCTATGTTTATATGTGTCAAAATATAAGTCAGGGATTGATACATAGCATATGCTTAATAAAAATTGTATTTCCTTTTTTTCTTTGTTCAAAGGTATCCAAACACTGGCAAAGTTCTTAACTTGAAAGTAGACTCATCTAATTTATTCAGCTCATCCAACCATCAATATTGAATATTTGTCTTTTTTCTTACAAATATTTCTTGTATTCCAATAGTGACATTCTAGACCCCAGTGAACTTATTACTGCATTACTACCTTGGGTATTTCTTGACCAAAATTTACTTCATACAACTGACGGCCTAATTAACCTACTGGAGTTTTTTTTTTTTTTTTTTAAATGTATGCATTCAAACAGTAAACACCAATTGCATTGATAATAACTGAATTTTTACATCTCTATGCACCCATGTATCCAACACCAGATCAAGATATTATAAAATATTTCTAACACCCTACAGTGTTCTATGTTACTTCTTTCTGTTCCATACTTCCCCAGGGTAACACCTAAACTGACCTCTATTGCCATATATCACATACATGGAAACACGCAGTGTGTATTCTTCGGTATCTGGCATTTGGGTACATATCATTATATCAGTAGTTGATTCTTTTATTGTGTTTCCCTGATTTTTTAAACCTAGACATTCATATAGTGTCAAAGTACCACTGATTTCTTAATATTATTATGCTGACCTCCATCTTCAGGGACTTTCCACAGTCTTCCATGTGTCTTTCCACCTACTTTCTCTTCTGTCTAATTATGTTTCATTTAACCCACCTCAGCCAGCCTTTCCCCCATATTCCCCAACACGTAGCACTCCTGTGTTCAGCCAGTTTTGTTCCCTATTCCATAAGCCCTCTGTGCCATTCCTGACACTGTGCCTGTTCCCTGCCCGGAAGGCCTGTTCCCTACCCTCTATATACTTGTTCAAGACTCAGTTTAAATGCTGCCTGTTCTAAGAAGTCTTCTCAGAAGAAACCAGTGCTTTTTGGAATCCTTCTTTAATGAAATCTCATAGCAAGTGTAATCTGTCCTCCCTGATCTGGTAATTAATTATCCATTGTTCCTATCATATAGTGTTTGTTTTTCTTATGTGCTGTTATTATTTATTAAAGCAGATTATAGTGACTTGAACCAGGAACTCTGTCATTTTCCTCTTCATTTTAGTGCAAGGATCTGTGATATGAAGTTAAACTCCTTTTCCCTCACTTCCCATTCACCCTCAGCACTTGTTAAACATAAAGTACAAATGAAACTTATTGGTTAACAGGTTTTTCTGGTCCTTGGTTCTGGTCCCTAGGTCTAAGCTGCACTTTTGTAGTGCTAATTTGACTGATTTCTTATTGTCACATAACTCAGGAATTAACTAAATCATTACAAATTTAGAAACATATAAGATATTATACGAAAACCAGTGGATATCAGAAGTTTAGGCCCGGGGTAGAGTGTTGTATGAGTCGTAGTTTGGTGGGGGCTCACACTTAATGATCTACCCTTCCAATATTCCATTGTAAGTAAGAAAGAGGTATGCAAATATATGGTTAATATTTAACAGTGTTGATAAAGAGAAGAGAGAGAGGTATGACAGGTACTTTGAGAGCTTTTTAGAATTCATGAACAAATATGATTGGATGGGGAAAAAGAAAAACCGAGGGCTAACCTCCCACAAATGAGCTCAGGAAAGAGAGAAGGGCTCATCTGGTATGCAGGTAGAGAGGTTTGACCTACAGAATCTTAGAAAACCTCAACACTCTGAGCAGTGTTGGCAAGAGGCAAACTAAAGGGCTAACAAAATTCTGCAAAAGTCTCACACAAAGAACTTTGGCATGGTGTTCATCATCTAGCTAATCCTAACATGCAGACATTTAAGAGAGTAAAGTCAGGTCTTTGCCAGAGTGGGTTCCTTATTTGGGCAACTGGGTCAAATCAAGAAAGGCAAATGTAGGCTGCCAGAGTAAATAAAGAGAGGAAAAACAAAAAGAGCGAGACATATTCATCAGTGATTTCCCCCCAATATTCTTAGCCTCCACCTTATCTCGATCTTACTGGTAACACAGGAACTAGACTGAACAATCAGGTAAAAGGTCTCTACAGAAACTGAGTTAATATAGAAAATAAAAAAATAAAACATAAAATTGTAAATTTTCCTCCTAGGGATAATTGAGATGATAGTTCAGTAATTACATAAGATGAGGTGAAGTCTAAAGAAATTTTAGAAAACCTGGATAAAGTAAGAAAACATTTGTTTGCCGGCATAAGAATGTTAGAGAGACACCAAGACATGTGGGCCAAGTTCTGGAGAGAAGGGAAACACAGATGCAAGCTTGACATTTGGTGCAGCTTTTCTCCTTGGGGCATTTGCTGATTCAAATCTTACAGCCTAGGAGCTGAAAAGCCAAGGAGTTCAAAAGACTCTAACCACAGAAGCCAAATGGCAAGAGCTCAAGCTAAAAGAAACTAATGGAAGGACAAGCTAACCGTATTCTTAGTCTCACAGGGCTGGGGGAACCATTACATTTAAAGCCTAACAAATACAAGGGTACTTGGGAATTGGGAGAATCCAAACTTTCACATGGTAATCGCAAAGGGCAACACCCATAGAGCAAGGACAAGATGGAAATAGACCAACCTTCACACAGACTGAAAAACAGCTTTGAATGAGCTCAAACTGAGAATGGACTAAGGTTACCAGTCCCTATAGTAACTGTCTGCCATGGGCAAAAGTAAATCTTTTCAAGAGAAAGATAACAACATCCAGAATGTGGAGGTATCTTTATAGTTTCCTAAAATAAGTTAAGCCCAATTTTAATATAAAAAATAATTTGGGGCTTCCCTGGTGGCGCAGTGGTTGAGAATCTGCCTGCTAATGCAGGGGACACGGGTTCGAGCCCTGTTCTGGGAAGATCCCACATGCTGCAGAGCAACTGGGCCCGTGAGCCACAACTACTGAGCCTACGCGTCTGGAGCCTGTGCTCCGCAACAAGAGAGGCCATGATAGTGAGAGGCCCGCGCACCGCGATGAAGAGTGGCCCCCGCTTGCCGTAACTAGAGAAAGCCCTTGCACAGAAACGAAGACCCAACATAGCCAAAAATAAATAAATAAATAAATTAAAAAAAAACTGATAGCTGTTGCATGTTGGAAAGACCTTTATAAAAAAAAATAATAATAATTTGACATACCAGGAAAAAGACTAAATGATCAAAAGCTCAAAAAAAAAGAAAGAAAGAAAAAAAACCACATAATATAAATAGACACAGGAGGACAAGAGTTAGCAGGCATTGGTTAAAAAAAAAAAGGAAAATGACTATGATTTGGGAAAATGATGGAAAACAAGAGAAATAAGTACATAAGACATATGGAGTATATACAAAATACTGTGTCTAGCCAGGCCCAAGTCACACAGCCTAGGGAGGAGACACACAGCCTACCTGAATCACAAGGACTTCTCCAAAGGAAAAATAAGGTTCTGATGCCAGAAGTAGAAGGAATGAATTACAAAGAAAAAGAACAATGGTAAACTATAATCTAGATATACATCAGTAAATACATAGATTCCCTGGGGTTGTGATCTGGTACAAACAACAAAAAAAAGATGAGACTCATAGTAGAGGCTGCTAGATTCTGCTGAGGAAAATGTCCAAGGAAGGAAGAGTTTATTTATTTAGTTATTTATTTAGAGTCCACATATAAGTGACATCATGCACTATCTGTCTTTGTCTTATTTCACTTAGCATAGTGTCCTCCAGTTTTATCCATGTTGTCTTAAATGATAGGATTTTCTTCTTTTTAAAGGTTGAATAATATTGCATTGTATATATATACCATATTTCCTTTATCCATTAATCTACTATGGACACTTAGGTTGTTTCTATACCTTGGCTCTTGTGAATAATGCTACAGTGAACATGGAAGTACAGATATCTCTTCAAATAATGATGATGTTTCCTTTGGATATATACTCAGAAGTGGGAGGGAGGAAGAGCTTATGACACAAATTGACCATGTGTAAAAGATGTTGTAGGAATGAAAAACTCTGGACACCTAGGAAGAAAGGGGGACCATGAAGTATTTGGAAAGGCCATTGTTCAAGGTCATACATAGTTTAAAATTATGACATTTCAGTGAGCCTGTGTGCATGAAGGTTTGCTTATATTCGGGATTTGAATACCGTGCAAAGAAGTGTTGCTAAATTTTCGATCAACATCAAAAAAAAGGGTGGAAATGTTTTTTCTTTTATTATGAAACTGGAGGAAAGGCAAGCCTTATAAACAGCATGAGGCCCACTAGACTTTTCTGTGTTGATAATGCGAATTTAGAAGAAGAAGGATCCAAGGCTATAGAACAATTTTGAAAGCAAAATAAGGCTGCTGAGTCTTCACCCAGTGTATGAGATTAAATTTTAGTGGCATATGATGAAGTGGGCATGACACAGCTGGCAGAGCTGGTTGAGTTGTTGAAAATGGCTCTTGAAGCTCTAGGATTTGGAGTAGACATAGAGAAAGAACAAGGTATATCCAAAAGAGTGGAAGGACAAAATTAATAAAGAGAAAAGTCGAAAATAGAGAAGAAAAGCAGTAAACTTGACAAACAAAACCAAAACCTTGTTCTATAGAAAGACCAGTAAAATAAGCAATATTTAGCAAATATGACAGAGATGGGACTAGCTATAAAACAGAGAGAATATTTTTTTAATTGCCAAAGAATACTGTGCTAGCTTTAACCAACACATTTGAAAATCTGGACAAAATGGCTGTTTATTGATAAGTTATATGCAGCCAATATTTACTTATATTTTGAGTAGAGAATACAAGTAGCTTTATGAAATTAGAAAATATAATCAAAGATATACACCTTAGAAAGACATCCGTTATTTTCCAATGTATTAAAAAAGCTAGAAGAGTCCTAATACAAAAATCAGATATGGAAAATTTACCCAAAAAGTAACTAGAAGCACATTTCTTTTAAGATCTTAAGTTCTAACGAATATTAGCAAGTAGATTCCAGCAACATATTTTTAAAAAGTCATTATGATCAAGAGGGATTTATCACCATCAAGCAGATATTTTAAAGTAGGATAAAGTTGGAATGAGGAAAGAAATGTCCGTATCCAATATCAAAACACACTCCAAATTTCAGTAGTTTGAAAAAATCTAATAAGCTATAACAGTACATCAGTATATTATTAAACCAGAATAGGAACCCATGTATATATGAGAAATAAAATATAGGGTAAATAAAGTACAGGCTGTCCTCACTGTGGAACTACAACAATGACTAAACGAGCTGAACTGTGCAAAGTTGATCTTAATGATCGATGGAGAAAATATTATTGTTCCATGACCTTAAAATCTTTCTGACAAAACACTAGAAACTTTCTTTTTGGTTATAAAGTTATAGATAGACTTAAAAAATTAGTAAACCTTATATTTAGTTAATACAGTGCAACCAAAAACATTAGAAATATTGAGAATTAACATGTTTTATTCCATTGTAAAAAACTTATGAGATGTCTAGTTTTGAGTCCAGCATGGAAGGAGCTTGGAAGTTGCCATTCTGTCCTAACAGGTAAATATCTGAACACACTGAAAAATCAACAGTTCTTCGTAGATTCATTAGAGAGGTGAGGTCACAGGAAAAAATCACTGTGCCCAAAATTGGAGAGGCAGATGGCAGATACAGAGAATAACAACCTACCGGAATAGAAACCCAAGAGCAGAAATCTCTGTGGACACCAATAGTGAGGTAGGAAAACCTGAACTGTATTTGACGGATTGCTGGAGGCTTGTGTGGAAAGATCTGTGAGGTAAAAACTCCAGGGAAGCCCCTATCCTTTTGCAAGTTTTGTCTCTTGAGCTCTACCAGGTTGTGACTACCAGGTGAAGGTCAAAGGAAACTCCCCTTGGAATTCTGGCAGGGGGAGAGTGAAAGGAGCAATTTTGAAATACACCAGAGCATTCTGCTATTCTTCATAAGGCCTGCCCTCAGGAGAAGCTGTTTTACCAGAGGCCTAACCTATGGGGTTTTGTCAGAGCCTAACTGACATGGGGGAAGGGAAATATCCTACCCTGACCCATTCCAGCCATTGTGTTTCACCTAAGGGGAGGGAAAATACTGAGAGGCCCTTGTGACATTCATAGCTGAGGAGCACATGCTCATTATAAGACTGAGACCTAATCATAAGACTATGCAATGCTTCTATAACACCACATCACTAAAGGACTATGTACTGCAGTTAATTTCACCAGTACATCGTGTCTGGATTTTCAAGGAAGAGAAAAGTGAAACATATAAAATGCTTGATTAAAACCAGAAATGGCAGAAAAAGCATGGAATATAAAAAAGGAACAAAGAACAACAGCAATAAATACGAAACAGTAACAAATATGGTAGATATTAATCCAATGATATCAATAATCATTTTAAATACCAATGGTATAAATACACCAATTAAAAGACAGAGGTTGTCACAGAGGATCGATAAACAAGATCCAAATATAAGAAATCTACTTTAAATATGAAGGTACATATAGCTTAAAAGTAAAGGGTTGGGGAAAGACACATCATGCTAACACTAATTAAAAGAAAGTTTGAGAAGCTGGATCAATTTCAGACAAAGCAGAGTTAAGAGCAAAGAAAATTATCAGGCACAAAGAGGGGCATTCCATAATGATAAAGAGGTCAATTCTCCAAGAAGACATAACAATTCTTAATGTTTAGGTGCCTAACAACAAAGCATCAAAATTCGTGAGACAGAAACTGATAGAACTGCAAGGAAAAAGAAAGAAATCCACTATCATAGTTGGAGATTTCTACATCCCTCTATCATAAATGGACAAATCCATCAGGCAGAAAATCAGTACAGACATAGCTGAATTCAACAACACCATCGACAAATGGATATAATAAACATCTACAGACTGCTTCATCCAACAGCAGAATACACGTTGTCTCAAGCTCACATGAAGTATACACCAAGAAAGACTACATTCTGGGCCATAAAACACACTCTAACAAATTTAAAACATCAGAAATCATATAAAGTCTGTTCTCAGATCACAGTGAGATCAAACTGGAAATCAGTAATGAAAACAAAGCTGGAAAATTCCAAAATACTTGAAGATTAAACGGTTCAATTCTAAGCAATACATGGATCTTGCTGTCTGTGTGTGAACTGAATAACATGCACAGTGACCAAGCACCTACAGACTGTGAAAGAAGGGACCTGATTGTTCACCGATCATGATACACATTTGTTATATCCAGGGTGATTTGTGGACTTAAGAACTAGCTGTGAAGTTTGTACTTTATGCCCTTCCTCACAGTTAATATGGCAGTAACTGAAATTTGATTGTTTTGTTGGCATCCTGGGATTATTTAACTAAATCACGGTAACTGAAATTCATGCATGGGCAAACTGTTCAGAGCGAGGACTGCATGAATAGCATACATTTGGTAATATTCCATTGCAAGAAACAAATATCAAGAAGAATGTAAAATAGGATAAGAAATCATATTCTTGTTATGAGGAAGTCTGTCCCTAAGCAGAACATGAATCTGAGATATCATAAAGAAAAAGAGTTGATTTGACTTCATAAAAATTAAAGAATTCTGCACAGTAAAAGGCAACCCAAACATAAAGATAACTGACAAACTAGGAAACATAATATAAACATTTGACCATGGATTTGACCAACAATTCCTTTTCTTCACAATAGTATGAGGAGGGCAATTCTCAGTGAGTCAAACCTCATGAATCAGTAGATGAGAGGTTAGACTAAAGTTGTCATATGGTGTGGATTTAATTTTATGGAAGGCAAAGTACCTTCCAACAGAAGATGTGGAGTATTACCAGTCTTATCCAGATCCTTGGCAATGCAAGAAGAGAAACCTTGAGTAACTGTGTGATAGATGAATCTCTTTTCTGTTCTATAAGAGAAGGAGAACGATCTGTCTATTTCTCCAGGGCAGAGTTCCAATATTGTCTGTACCACTGAGCTTTGCAAAACATCGAAACGCACGGTCTTTAGCAAATCACTCTTAAACAATCAAGAGGGAAAGAAAGGGAAAGCCTAATGAACTTGCCAATTACCTTTGTAGCCCTGACTGCTGAAAATAGCGATGATGGGAAATATGTGATGCCACATATGTGAAACTTAAAGAGCACAGAGATTCAAATGGAGTAGAGTAGGGAAGAATGCCTCTGATAACCCACCCAAGTTGAATTATTTATAGTCTCGAGTGGGAAATGTTGATTAAGAAATGAGAGGATACAGGCAGGAGCAGCTCCTGAAATTGTGCCTAAATACCTCCAATATTCCTAAGGAATCCCGCGGACAACTGTGTCAGAGCAGAGCTGACAAATGGAGTATAATAAGCGCAGAGATCATGGCCTTGTCAGCCAGCATACGGAGAGCATTACTGATCCTCAGCAAATCATTACTGATCCTCAGAAAAATGTACTGTGACTGGGTCTAAAACCTGACTGGAATTTTCCATAGATGTGTGATACTGGAGATGGGTTTGCAGCTGCACTTGCCAAATCACCTTTGCAAAGCACGGTAGGTCACAGCCAGAGGAGCAAAGGCTGCTCTGCTCTTTCTCAAGCAGAAAAGGATTTTAGAAGTGCCAAGTTCTCTCCCACAAAGGATGGGGATAGCAGATTATGAATTAGTGATTAGTACAATATCTGTGATCCCTCGGCTAATTTCCGTCTTGAAGCTGGGGTATAAAGACTCAGGTGTTGGGTGATGAGCCACAATCCCTCTGAACAGGTGCTTAATCAGGAGTGGATAGGATGAATTCAGGTCTGGGCATCTGGCATCTGGTACCAGCCCTTTTTCTGGCAGGTTGCCTTTAGACATGTCCCTGACACCTTTGCATCTGTAGCTTTTCGTTGTTGCTGTCTGGTTGTTTAAATATGTAAAATGGTGATAACACTCCTTGGTGGCATATTCTATTTTAAAAAACCTTCCATTACTCAGCACACATCAAACAGTAAATGCTTTCTCTTAGTAAACCTGCATAACAATTTTCTGAACTCTTCTGCTCTGGACAAGAGTCATAAATACACCAGGCAAACAAAGTGAAAGAGGAGACAGTACATAGTGTTTTATTCAATTGGGTCTTGATACCTAAGTGTGCCTCTTAACCAAGGATTATGCAGTAGTTAAGGACACAGATTAAAGTTGTTTGGAGTGTGTCCTAAAGTCTCACTGCCAGAATTTAAATCTTTACTCTGGAAATTGTAGACCTGAGACAAATTACTTGCCTAAACTTCATTTCCTGCGTCTGAGAAAGATAATAGTATCTACCTTGTAGTAGACTGAATAATACCTTTGCCCCCAAATGTCCACATTCTAATCCCCAGAACCCGTGAATGTCACGTTAAATGGCAGAAGGGACTTTGCCAATGGGATTAAAGTAAGGGTCTTGAGATGGGGAGATTCGCCTGGATTACGTGGATCCTGGATGGGCCCAAATGTAACCACTGGTGTTCTCAGAAGAGAGAGGCAGAGGGAGTTTTTACTCCAAAGAGAATGTGATGATGAAGTTGGGGTTGGATTGATGTGACCAAAAGTTAAGGAATGCTGGCAAGGAAGCAGATTCTCCCTTAGAGCCCCTAGAAGGAGGATGGATGGCCCTGTCAACTCCTGGTTTCAGCCCAGGGAAACTGGTTTTGGACCTCTGTCTTGCAGAACCATAAGAAAATAAGTGTATTTTGTTTTAAGCAAGCACATTTCTAGTAATTTGTTACAGCAGCCATAGGGAACTAATGCATACCTCATAGGAACTATTTCTCCAATTAAAATGCGTGACTGGGAACACACTTAGTGGCATGTCTGGCACACGGTAGGTATGCTACCGTAGGTCGTTCTTGGAAACTGAAGCCTTGGTTTTGAGGGATCATCAAAACCAGTACAGTGGTTGCAATGTTTCTCCTTGTTCATCCTGGTGACAAACCAGTAGAGAGAGCTCCATCCTTTCCCACAGGACGTCCACCCCAGTACTTAGAGGGAAGAGGTTACGTCTCACTTAAGGCACCTTCTTCTTTTCCTTTCTACTTTTTTTTTTTTTTTTTTATTAATCTTCATCCAACTGGCCTTTCTAAATTTTAAAGAAAACAAAACCATTTCTCAGTGGATTCAGATACTACCCGAAGTTAATATTCCAACCAACTTCTTGTTCTTCCGGGTCTCATCACCAGAAATTTCTGAGCCGAAATCCTCTCTAGTTTCTAGGATCACTCATTTTCTCATTTCTCCCTTCTCCGTTTAGTTCAGAGTCTTGTCGACTTAGTCCGTTCCCTAAGCACAACTTATAATACGGTGACACAGCAAAGTGATGAAAGTCTAGACGGTCTGGTTTTAATCCTGGGTTTTTGCCACCTACTTACTGTGGGACGTTAGACAAACTATTCAACCTCTCTGGGCCTCAGTTTCTCCCCAAAAAGGCGAATATTACGTATAATACCTACCTATAGTGTTGCTGTTATGAGGATTAAGTGAGTTATTGTTTGGTAAGCACTTAGAATAGTACTTGTTATAGTCTAAGCTCTACAACTGTGCTTGTTAATAATAGTAAATGCAATTCCAACCGTGTAACTTCCTCAACTTTGTCATAACTTTGAGATATTTATTTGGTGAAATCAATAAAATCGTGTTTCAAGGGAAACAGAAAAGTATTTTTGAGCGATTGTCCACGTGGCTAGCTTAGATATTTCACCACAGTCAGTGTTTCCAAGTTTCTATACAACAGCCTGGGCGAGCCCTGTAGCAAACTAGAAATTGATGGAGCTCGTGTTTTGAACCCTTTATCTCAATGTCCCCCTAACCCCAACCAATCCCCATATCTGTAGACATAAACTTTCATTTGTCCTCCGTCTTCTGAAAACCTACTTCTAAGAAAGTCTCTCATCTCCAACTTAGCGTGAATTTAAGACAAAAGTACTATTTGCCTCAGAGAGATAACTTTTCAAGAGCAGTTTTGTTTGGTTTGGTTTTTCTGTCTCTCCCAGCCCCTCAGCCTTGGACTAATCCTGGAACTCCGTATTACGGCTCTAACACTTAGCACCTGTGGGATTCTCCGAGCCTTGGTTTTCCTACCTGGGAGGGGCATCTGAAAACCATCTGTATTTCAGCCAGTACTCCAAGTACTTATGAGGCAGGTAGTCCTTATTCCATATTGAGCCAAATACTGGTCTAGGCCATAAGTGAGATCTCACCAAGGGCCTCATGTATCTCGTAAGATTAAAAATTTTGTATGGCACTTCAGGCTAAAACTCTGGTTAGTAATAAGCAGGGTGTTTTCCCTGCATGTGTCTCTCAAGAATTAGAGAAAGTTCCTGTCCTGGAACTGCTGAGAGGACCACGCCCAGCTCTGTCTCAGGTAAAGTATGAACTGCTGGTCAGGCAGCCTCACTACATCACATCACCCTGGGTTCACGGCAGTGGCTGGCTCAGGGAGGGCCTGGGCGGTCTCATAACGGTCAAGGGCTGTTTCCAGATCTCTAAAAAGAAAATATTTAGGACAAGAAAGACATGCATCCGTGAGTCTGAAATTCTCAAATCTTCCCCAGGCCACCTTCTAATTCTTGAGAGACATATGCAGGGAAAATACCCTGCTTATTACTAATCAGCGTTTTAGCCTGAAGTGCCATATAAAATGTTTGATCTTACAAGATACGTGAGGCCCTTGGTGAGATCTCACTTATGGCCTAGAGCAGTATTTGGCTCAATACGGAATAAGGACTACCTGCCTCATAATAACCTGGAGTACCAGTTGAAATCCACATGGTTAGCTCTCCCACAAAGCAAGGAAATTAGGGTGACGGGGCCAGAATTATGCATTTTCCATAAGTAGTAATTAGTCATTATTTCCGGCCTAGCCTAAAAGCAATTTGGTCCCCTTTCTTTTAGGATCTTATCCTTACTTTGGTCTTACAGCTTCCAAACTGAGTAGGGGAGGGACAAGGGTTCTGGCAAAGGATTGGACCCAGCCAAGGAAACAATACTGAATTTGAAAATTTTAAAAATAATTTATTATGGGCAAATAGTGCAGGGAGAAAAACAGAAGAAGGTGGGTCAAATTTTAGGAAAAGTAATGAAATCTTGTGAGAAGATAATAGTTGAAGTATAAAGCAAACTAAAATATAGCATGAGTTTAAATAATTGATAGTAAAGACAGAGTAGGGGCGTCATACCTAGAGAGAAGAAAATACAGTCCTACCATACTCTTGTCCCCAGGACTGAGTGAAACTTAAATAGTTAATATAACTTCTTGGTTTTCAAGCCTTAGTGTCAACCTGTAGATAAAACACAGGACACTTTGCTGTGATTGCATAAGAAAATGTAAATGTTATCAGCACTGACAGATGAAACAAACACGGTGTTGACAGGAGGTGAGTTGTACAAGGGGAGAGGAAAGACAGAGAACTGTGGGTGCACAAATAGTCTCAGGCATAAAGAAAATTATGAGATTAGGGTGAAAGTTGATACCATAAGAAAGTTGATGCTATAGCTATATACTATAGCTAATATTTCTTGAGAGCTTCTGCATGTTGGATACTAAAGGCTGCAAATGCCTTATTATTATTTGCATCATCCTGAGCAACTCCATGCGATGGGGATCATCCATTTCCTCGGTTTACAGGTGAGGAAACAGAGGCCCAGGAAGGTTATATGAATTACTCAGGATTGCAGAGCTAACTAGCCGAGGAACAAAGTTTCCAAGCCAGGCGGTCCATGTCCAGATCCAGTGGTTTTTAGCTACTGTGCTACCACTTCTCCCATCAATAAAGCTAGCAAAACTCCATGAAGTTACAAAAGAGAAGCAGCATGAGTAACGACATGAATATGATGTATTGGAAAAGAAGGGGGATGAATAGTAGTGGGGGTAGGAGTTTATCTTCCTCCTTCATGTTAGGGTGTTAAAATTTATCTAAAATGGATATAGCAGGATACACATAATGTTTAGAATTATGGGGGTAACACTGAAGTAGCGAAAAACTGTCTCTGGAGAGGGAAACAGGGGTTAGAAGGGTTGAATTTCAGTATTATTTGAGTTGCTCTCATGTTCATGTATTATTTTCATAAAAAAGAAAAGAATATTTTTATTTATTTAGAAATAGCTTCAACTGTGCCAATGCATCAAAACATGAAATTCAAAATTATCTTTAAATCTCTCACTCATTTGTTAAATGCTTGCCTTATCAGTATCGTTCTTTTCAGCTTTGAAGGCCATTTTTAACAAATAAAAATCCAAGAAGTATAAATTTTTAAAATTAAAAATTGTCCCTGGTAATATTGCCAGGCACCACAGAGAGCAGGTGTGGAACTATTAGAAGCAAACTGGATTTCAGCCCTGCTTCTGGGAGGCAGTTCTGACTAGAAAGGGCAGGAGATTCTCTGAAGCCAGGGAGCAGGAGTTTTTTTTTTTTGACTTTTGTTTTAACATCTTTATTGGAGTATAATTGCTTTACAACGGTGTGTTAGTTTCTGCTGTATAACAAAGTGAATCAGCTATACATATACGTATACCCCCTTTTCCCTTCCCTCTTGCGTCTCCCTCCCACCCTCCCTCTCCCACCCCTCTAGGTGGTCACAAAGCACCGAGCTGATCTCCCTGTGCTATGCGGCTGCTTCCCACTAGCTGTCAGTTTTACATTTGGGAGTGTATATGTGTCCATGCCACTCTCTCACTTTGTCCCAGCTTACCCTTCCCCCACCCCTTGTCCTCAAGTCCATTCTCTACGTCTGTGTCTTTATTCCTGTCTTGACCCAGCAGTCCCACTACTGGACATATACCCTGAGAAAACCATAATTCAAAAAGAGTCATGTACCACAATGTTCATTGCAGCTCTATTTACAATAGCCGGGACATGGAAGCAGTCTAAGTGTCCATCGAAAGATGAATGGATAAAGAAGATGTGGCACATATATACAATGGAATATTACTCAGCCATAAAAAGAAACGAAATTGAGTTATTTGTAGTGAGGTGGATGGACATAGAGTCTGTCATACAGAGTGAATTAAGTCAGAAAGAGAAAAACAAATACTGTATGCTAACACATGTATATGGAATCTAAAAAAAACGAAGATTCGGGAGCAGGAGTTTTGATCCTCTGGAACCGTAACAAACAACTTAGAGTAAATGAATCAGGCGGCTGGGTGCCTGGAGGAGTCTGGCAGCCTCTCTGTGATGGTGTTCTTTGTTTTCACAGGTCTAATCTCATAAATGTTGCACTAGGCTCAGTGCTGTGCATTTTTAGGCTGAGTTATATTTTTCCATGTGTGTACTTCATAAAAGTAAGCACTTTTATGCTCCCTTTAAAGAGGGGATCTCCCATTTGAATTGCCAAGTGAAAGCATTCGAAGGAATTCATTAAGCAAACATATACGTGCAGTATGTCCATCTGTCATCGAAGTATGTCTGTCTGTCTAATCTATCTATATCTACCTGTCTATCCATCTATCCTTATGTATAGAACAATAACAATGGCTTATAAGTCACTTCCCTACATTATTTTATCCTTCCAAAACTCTTGAGAGGTAAATAGGCCATAGGAAAAGCACTGAGTTCACTTTCTTCTCTCTGCCCACAATCTCAACTCACCATATACTGCTTAATCTCCATAGCATTTATTCCTGGCGAACCTACCAGATAATTGACATGGGTTTCTGTTCTCCCCTCCAACTGGAAGATAGGCTGCACAGACTCAGGAATTTTGCCATTATTAAACCTAGTAGAGGCCCAGCGGAACTCTAGGGTCAGCCAGAAGTGGGCACAATTATGACTCTTGTGATTTGATATTTTAGTGGTTTAGCTCAGAGCCAAGCCAGTTCTTAAAGAGGATCTTTTCTGCTATTTTAAGCAGCATGGTAAATTTCAGGTAAACTTAAATTTTCAATAATTACAGAGCAGGTACGAACTCTTCCTTTGTTTCTCCAGACACATGAACCTGGATGCCAAATCCATCCTCTCCGGGTGGAGTGGGAATATATGACGATGACTGGCCTAAGTCTGAATTGAATAAAAAGATGCCCCAAAAGACATTTAAACATTTTCAAAAACTAAAATCATAAAGTGTGGTTCCTTATCACACATCAGGGATTCTCTAGCCTCCAGTGTGGTCGGAGTGGTGAGGGGACAGAGACACATCTAGAGAAGCCAGGGTGAGTCACCCCATCTCTCCCGCCTCTGGACCTTAGTTCCTCCTGATTGTCACTCATTACACTCAAAACACATTTCAGGAGTCAGCACATGCAGCCATAAAGTGTGCCTAATTCCACATCCCAGTCACTGGGACACAAAATATTGGGGCCTTAAGTGTGGCTCACACATCAACACTCACATATGTCAGTTCTCCCTCTACAGCTGAGTCAGTGAGTGAAGACACATTAACAGAAGCAGATTAATACGAACATGGTTTTATTGACATATATATATATATGTACACACACACACACACACACACACACACACACACACACACACACACACACACACACACCCCTGGGATAGAGAAGGGCCCATTGAGGCAAACGCATAGGGGGAGAAGAAGCATCTGAAAGCAGCAGTGGGCATCCTGCCAGTTCCAAGTCTAGGGAAAACTGGCCGGGAGCTTGGGTTGGCCAAGTTAACAGTCAAGCCAGAGATGGCACAGTGGATGATACAGGCAGCTCTCTTCCATTCTCCTAACTGGAACTTCTCAAGTCTGGTGTAGTTCTGAAGTGGGCTCATATGCTCCTCACCCTCCAGCACGCGTGCACACACACACACACACACACACACACACACACACACACACACTCTTGCACACCCCTGAGGTGTGGTCCTCCGGCTTGCTGTAGGAAGAGAGGAGGTTAAGTTTCACTTAAAGGGGCTGAGCCGCTTTCCAGTGAGGCAAAGTCCATTCATGGTGACACACAGTTTGCAGAATAAGATCAGCTCTTCGTTTGTTGAGTTTCTTTATAGAAGAAAGGAACTAGCTGGTGGCTCCTATGAAGCCCTGGGCAGGTTATGCGGCTGCCAGACTCCTGTGAGCACAGGCACAGCTGCCCTGACCAGGGGCCTGCAAACACAATGCTGGCTCGTCTAAGTCAGAGGGGTGTCCTGACTTGGGGACCCCAGTGTTCTTACCGAGAATGGAGGTTCCTCTCTAAGTATGGATGGTGCTGTCCCCCATGGCACTACCTGGGTTTTGACCAGGGGTGGGGGGCAGGTGCTTTGTATGAATGTGGCACCAGAAGTGTATCCAGTCACAGCAGGTGTGGTGCTGTCCCCCATGCCCCCCCCCCCCCGGTTCTCAGCACAGATGGGTTCCAAGTCTGATGGCAGTTATTGACACAGGGCCTCCCAGCACCGGTGAGATGTTGTTCCCTCCATCCACACCACCTGTGTATTGGCCAGGTGGGTCCCAGTTGTAAGCGGGAATACCAGGTCCTCCAATCATGGGAATGATGTTGTTCCGTCCTATACAACCACCACCTGGATTGTAGGCAGGTGGGCCCCTTGTGTTTGGAAATAAGGTGGAACTAGAAGTGTGTTGAAACCCACAGGTGGTACCCGATGGGCCCTGGGTGCAGTGATGCAAAGTGGCCTCGAATCGTGGGGATGGTGTTGTCCCCTGCCATCACCGTACCACCTGTATTCAGCCCAGGTAGGCCCCAGGTGTTTGGATTTAAGGTGGAATCAGGTATGTTCCCAAATGCTGGGATGGTGCCTGACTCTCCTACTGCAGCAGCCTTGCTATGGTCAGGTAGATGGCAGGTTGTCTGGCCCGAAGTAGGAACAGAAGCGGTGCTGGGTGCCCCACTTAGTCCTGCCCCAAAGTTAAGTGGTCTGGATGCCTCTGAGTGAGTGAGGCCTGGGGCTGACACACCGACTCCAAGGCTCCCACCGGCCGTAGGGGCTGCAGGTCCCATGAACAGTGGGCCCGGTGTGGTGTCGGCAAAGAGCGAGCTACTGTCCCCGGTACTGGGCATCCTGGTGGCAAGTCCAAAGCCAGTAGCAATGGACACAGCCCTGGGGAGAATGCCTGGGTTGTCGCCAAAGGCCAGCTGCATGTTGCTGGTGATGGTGAATAGGGAAGCTGGCAAAGCTGACTGCATGATGCTGAGTCGCAGTGGCTGGGCTGCAGGAGAGGTTAGGACTTTATCTTGTGCTGGGGCTGCTGGGTTTCCCAACAGAAAATAATTGTTAGGCCTCTGCCCATCTAAGAAGGAGGTGTGGGGTCCATAGCTTCGGTGTCAGAGGTGCTGCCTGCTGAAGCACCGATCATGGCCGAAGCCGTAAAAGGGGGGCTGGGGAAAACAGGAGTCGAAGCCGTAACTGGGGGGCTGGGGAAAACAGGAGCACCAGGGAGAGAGGCTCTCTGCTGCCCCTCAGAGGTCCCAAATATGGGCTGAGGGTTGGTTTGGGGGCCCAAGGGATGGTTGAAAATTGGGGTGGCGCAGGGGACCATCGGCACAGGTGGGGTGATGGACGCTGGTACCCCTGCAGGGTGCCTCTGCTCTACCCTGAAACCTGGGGGAGACCTAAAAGTGACAGCTTGGGGAAAGGCAGGAGTGTCCGTGTCAGTGACATCAGGATCTACAGTAGGCTGGAAGGTCAAACTTCCAGATGCCGTGACCATGCTGGTGGAAGGGATTGCCATAGAAGTCATGAGCTGCCCAGTTAAAATAGGGGGATTGATGGTAGGGGCTGGAAGAGGGGTAGGTAAGTGTAAAGGAGGGGTAGAATCTACACACATGGGTGTTGGGGGTTCCTTTTCACGGGACGGTGGCTGGAAGGAGAAAGCTGGGACGCTAGGAGGTGTGGGAAGGTCAGAAATAAGAGGTGTTGTGGCTGTGACTGAATGAAAAGGGCCTTCATTCTTCCTAAGTGGAATTCCCAAAATGGGATTGGGAGCTGAGGGAGGGAGAGAGTCAGCGGGAACAGCAAGAGGAGGGGACTCAGGGACTGTGTATCTTGTTTCCTGATCAATATTAGGTGTTGGGGAAGGTGCAGGGACAGACAGGATGGGGGACCTGGAATATAGGTCGGCCAAGTCGGTGGGAGTAGCAGGGACCTGCGAAGTGTGAGTGGCCAGGGGCAGGGAGTCTGCAGTCTCTGAGGCAGGTGGGGAGAGAGAACGGGCAGGCTGAGGGGCACTGCAGTCTTCCTTGACCTTCCTTATATTATTCAGGATCTTGTTCCACTGACACTCAGTGTTCTTCTCCAAGGTGCCTGGGTTTTTGGCAAGAGCCAAGCACGGAAGCGTAGGAGCAGGAGGCAGCTCACCTTAATGCCATGTCAGTGGCAGGGTCGACCTCAGCCCCGGCAGCGGCAAAAAAAGCGTCAGGGGAATGTTCCGCTTGCAGGGCCTACTGCTGGTAGATACCAGGGAAGCGGAGCTTCTTGATGGGATGTCTGAAGATTTTTCATGCTGCGGCTCCTTCCCAGACATCAGTGAGTGTGGCGAGCTGGGCCGGTGGTCTTCACCCAGCACTTCTTTTGTTGGTCTCTCCAGCAGCAGGGAGCAGCTTGCGGTTGGGGCAGAGAACACCATGGCATGGGATTCAGGCTTCCAAAGAGGCAGGACATCTCCAGGATCTCCATCTGAGCGGATGACATGGCTTTCTGAGGAGGAGCTCATTGGAGACATATGGGCGTTCTCACTCAAGTTGTCTTCTGGGTGCTTGGGAAGGAGGTCCAGAGGCTCAGGATCGCACTTGAGGGAAGTGAGGACTCCACGGGTCTCCTGGGGCCTAGATGTCAATGGTATATCCCCATTGCTACGGTGGCCCTTCCAATCATCCTCTCCTTTGGTCTTTGTGTGATCGTCCATCTTTGCCATGCCTCTTCGGGGCTCTTCTTGGACCTTCACCTCACTCTCCTTTGAGCAAGGAAGTGGGAGGTGACTGGATGGTACTGGCTTCCTAACCTTGACTACCTGCTCAGGTGGTGAACGCAGGAGGGTAAATTTGCCCCCCGGTGGAGGACTCTTGATGATTCTTGAGTGGCTGAACATCATGGAATTATGAGCAGACAGCACGGGCTTCTTTGGCGATTCCCTCCAGTTCACCAAGGGAAGCATCCCCATTCGGGAGTACCTGGCCTGCTGAATGGGATACTGCCTTTTTGGCACGATGTAAAAGCCAGACGATGAAGGCACTCGATCTCGGTGGGGCAGCCTGCGACCAGGGCAGAAGACAGGCGCTGGAGCAGCGGGGTGATCCCGGTCAGATGTGGCAGCCTCCTGGGAGTGCAAAACCAGCAGGTGACAGCCTACCGGGGCCCCACGGCGGGGCCGGCAGCGCGGCAGAGCCAGGTAGGAAATTTACAAAGTAAATTGCCCCTGTAGAACGGGTTGTACGCCAAGCGATCCGAGAATAGAGTGTGAAACTGGGAGAGCTTCTCCCTAGCTTCTACCTCCTCTCGAGGTCTAGCACTCACTGGACGCTGGATGGCTCAGTCTGGCGCTTGTGACGTGTCCATTGTATTGTCACAGAGAAAGGTCGGGCGGGCCAGGGGGTGGGACGGGGGGACGCATGCAAGCCCAGCCTGTGGAGAAACCCCGGGCAAAGGGCGGGGCCCCGAGCCCGACCCCTTCTGGACTTTCTAGTGGCTGGGACTTCTCACTGTGGGTGGCAGGTGTTTGGCACCGGATGGGCCACCATGCGGAGACTGTTTAGGAATGTGGAAGCCTTCTCCTGCAGAGCTCACCCTGCCTGGGCACCGGCTCTGCAGGCCCCTCAGCCCTGTGTATGTATCGGCCAGCCCTTCCCCCCCAAGGGGCCCAGGGGCCAGAGCCTGCTCAGAGCTGAGTGCAGGAGGCACCCAGAGCTTGCCAGGGTGTGACCCGCCTCTTCCGGGGACCTCCCTTGCTTCTCTGCGAGGCCTGGAGACTGGAGCACCTTCTCCAGGGCTGCTCAGCTGCCAGCATCACCATGAGCCAGGCGGCAAAGGTTTCTGAGCAGGGGATGCAGAGCCCTGACCCGACTGGGTGCTGCACCCCACGATGTCCCTTCCTGGCAGATAGGTTCTTTCTTCACTTCTTTTTCGAAATTTGGTAAAACAACATTCAAACCTTCGACTGTTCTTCAGGGTGTACAGATGATAGTGGCTTAGCCGGGATTCGAACCAAGCCTGTGTGATTCCAGAGCTCGTGCTCTGGACTGTGGTGCCTTCTTATCGTATATTCTTCATGTGTTACTATATTTTTTTTTCTTGTAGTCCTTATGGTACTTAGCCCTAAGTGCCATACCTGCAATGAACACACACACTGCCCTGTAGGAGCTCTTCTCTTGTTCAACGCATGAATTGGTCATCCACCACACTGGGTTCTAGTATCAGAAGATACAGGTCAGGGACCACCAGTTGTCAGCATAGCACCACCCCACATTTCTAATTGAGGCTTGCAGCCCAGATTTTCCCTTTGGTCTAGTTTGAAGGATCCAGATATTGAAAGATTATATTCTAGATAAATCATGGGCTATCCTGAAAGAAATTCACCAGTGAATTATTCCATATGGATTAGAAGCCAGTTTCTCTGGCCTTCCTGGAGTATATCCAGTAAGGCATCTCATTCGTGTCTAGAAAGCAAATATATCATTTATTGCAGCTTCATCATGGAGCGATGTGTTGGTTTAAAGTACGATCAACACCATTTGGTCATTGTGAGTATGCCAGCTGGGTCCACTCTTTACTACACATATGTAACTCTAGAGATTCTTATGCCCAAGAGAGGAGACATACTCTTGGGTGTCTAGGACAAGGGAAACATGTGTTGTTTTTCATGAGCTGGAAGCTTCAGCATGGCAGGAAAGAAGTGAAAAATCCTGGTCTACACATCACACCGTACCTTGTTTGAATCTTGTTTCTTTGGCTTGCTTCTTTGGAGTGTTTTCTCTCTCCTGGGGCTGACATTGTGTGTTATATATCAGGCATGTGACATGTAGAAGTTTCAGAACCCAGAATCATATAGATCAGTTAAAATTTATTTATATATTTTAGTTTAAAATCTATTTAAAATAACATTGGGCATAATTCATATATTACAAAATTAGTTTGACCCTCTGCTCATGAGATTCTTTTTATGGTATGTCAAAGCAAGTTTGGACTTCCATCCCCAATAAACTTTGAGGTTGGAGGACACAAAAGGTTTTGCTCAGACCTAAATTCTGTCTGAAAAAAAAGGATAAATATTATAAGCCCTTTCTAACCTCTCCAGGAGCAGAAATGATTTACAACTGTGGCATTTAACCATAATTCCTTGATCTCATTTGAGAAGAGTTCAGTAAGAAACAACCTCTTGATTTTTGTTTGCTGTGTTTGTTCCCTGTTTTCTTGTCTTGCTTACCAACAATCCATTGTAATTCCTGAGTTAGTATGGCAGCAGGCTGAGTGTTCCCTGGAGCTCATTAAATGAACTTGTTTTCCTAAAGTGAATTTTGTCTCCTTATTTTCAGCCCCTCTTCTTTCCTCTGCCCTTTATTATAACCAGAGCTCAGCAAAAGCTGACTGGCTTTGTGCAGACCCTACTTAGGGTAATCTTTTCTTAATTATTTTATTCATCGCTCCGCCATTTCATTGTTTGCCTTCTCGAAATGTGTTGAAATCTTTCTGTGGTTGATGGCTTCCACAATGTCTTGGCTTTTATTGGTTTATTAATTTTGGTATTTCTACACTTTTATTTAAATATGGTTTCAGGAGGAACAGAAAGTAAATGTTTCCTAGTCTGCCATCTTGAGCTGAAAATCCGTGTTGATTTTAGCATCCAATGTTCCCGTGGAAAAACACCCAACCTTGGCATTAATAGATGTAACACTCAAGATTGCAGCTTTTCTTGAGCAATCACTAAGGATTTAATATATGGTAATTTCTAATGGGAAAATAATAACTATCTCATGGAGTTGATTTGAGGATTAAATTAGATAATGAACACAAAAATGCTTTGTAAGGTTTAAAAATCTATAAAAATGTTTTTTGTTATTATTTGATTTGTTGCTATTTCAACTTTAGCTGACAGTTGTTTATGACCTTGCTTATGTGAGAAAATGCCTTCTGGTTTATTGTTTTGAAAGCCACATTATATTTTTCAATAGCCCAATGGAAATGGCATCATTTGTGAAGGTTAAGGGTGAAGGCATAAAAGTTTCTTGACACCTATCACTTTACGATGTTTTCAGGAACTAATTTACTCATGTATTCCTCTTCCAAATTTTGTTGAGGACCTCCTACCAGCCAGATGCCTTCCATCAGGTGTTGGAAAGCATTTTCTGGATTTTAACTATCTTAGGCTTTGTGGGCCACACGCAGTTTCTGTAGCTTCTCCTCCTCTTTCTTCTTCAACAACGTTTCAAAATGTGAGAACCATTACTAGCTCACAGTCATACAGATCCAGGCTGAGAGTCTGATTTGATCTGTGGCCATTATTTGCCGATCTCTACTCTGCATCTTCACTGAGTTAGGAGGCACAGTTTTGAGTAACTCACTTCTTTAAATCAACTATTGGTCTTCTGGGGGCTTGTCCTTATTCTCCTACAGTCTCTAATCAAGATGGCATCTAGAGAGATCCTGTTAAAACATAAATCAGATCATGTCCGTCAAATCTCTTCAATGGCTTATTCACAGGAAAAGCAAAGTCCTCAAAGTGCCTCCACAGCCCTAGAAATCTGGGCCTCTGTTTCCTCTCTGACTGTTGCCTTCTCCTCTCCACTTTGCTCGCTGTTTTCCACACACTGACATCCTTTCTGCTCCTTGGATACTCCAGGCCCACTCTTGCCTCATTGCCTTTCCATCTGACTCTTCCCTCTGCTTGTACTATTCACTTCCCAGATATGCACCTTACTCCCTCCCACAACCTTAAGTTCCCTCTTAAATTTTATCTTCCCCATAAAGCCGACATTGATCACTTAGTTTCAGATCGCAGCCTCCTCCTCCCAGCTAACAATCTCCATCTCCCTTCCTTGCTTGCTGTTTTTCTCCAACACTTAACTGATATACTATGCTATCCATTTGTTTAATTTTTATTTACATATTTATACTTATGATTTTATATTTGCTTATTTACTTTTGTCTCCCCCTGTCAGCTCAAGAGAGGGTATATTCATCTCTGTTAATCACTGCTGTGTTTCCTGAACATGCCTATAAAACATACTGAAGAATGGTGCCTGAAATTTGGTAAGGGATCAATAAATTTTCTTGGCTGAATGAATAAATATGTTCATAAATTAATGAACAAATCTCCGGGGTTTCTGAATTGAGGAGTAATGAGAAGAGGAAGGCAAATGGTTGGGACAGGGTACTGCAAGAAGTAGTATTTGGAGTACTCTGATAGCTATCCTAATAGATAAGTTTTTGTTAATGTAAGTAGTTTTAATGAGAGAGCTGGGAACTAGGGACACACAGCATCAAGATTTTTATAATGCATTCTGTAGAGTTCTTTTTAAGTGTGTACAAGTATCACTGAAAATATATGCATGCATATACACCTCTGTTACTTTATTTAGTGCTTTACAAGAGCCCCTCAAGGAAAGGATAGTAGCAACTATCAGTATCCTTCCTTTCTGTTGAGCTTAATTTATTCAAAGTTACATCATAATTTATTTGTAACTGTGAAACTAGACTTAGTTTTTGAGTAGACCCTCCCTAGAAACCAATGACATTAATAAAACCAACAAATTTGTTCAGTTTCCCATGATACACACACTGCAGACTCAATTATGGGCCATCCATTTTAATGAAGGGAAGAAGTGATGTAACAAATACAGAGGAAACAGAATATTAAGTTTTGTCCTCCATTAATATTAGTAACAGATAAAGTGGGCTCCAACGCCTTTAAGGTAGCTTGAGCCCATCATCTCTGTGTCATGGGCAGGGGGATGTTCAGCCAGGATGTCTTTCTCTGTCACTGAGAAAAATTTCCATAGTATATAATGATACTTACTGAAACAGATATGGGCATTTGGGTAACTAGGAATCCATTAGCATACTTTTCCAGAAGCCTTGACTACAAAATGAAGACAGTAGATTTGGACACTTTCAGCTATGAAGAATTTGTTTGGATATTCATCTTTTTGCCAAATGAAATAAGCTTATTTCATCTCTGCAGCTTCCCATATACCATTTTCCAACCTCTGTTTTGTGTTTGGAAAGGCTTTTAGAAATTAAAAATCAAGTTAAAAAGTAAGTGACAACTTAAATGATATGTGGAATATTTTGCTGACTTACAAGAGCATGCAGAATTAAATATGACCCAGTTCAAATGTTAATTTTATTTTAATGTGTATGTTGCGGTGGAGTCTTCAAGGTGCCAGAAAGCAAGAAGTCACCCATCCTGTTTGGAACTGCAGCACACACACACCTTCAGTTACCAGTTCTGTTCATGCCACAGAATCATCTTCAGAAAACATCCTGTTTTCTATGCACCTGGTATATGTCTCAATTAGTTTGGGGAATTTCCCAGATACCCCTTAATATGTAGTGCTCCAATTCCAATCTTGCCAAATCCTGTACCAGTGACACAGCACACAGGAGTTTTATTTCTCTTTCTTTCTCTGGGTTGTTCAGAACCCAATGAAAGAACAATGGAATGGGATCGAAGAGATCAGGGTTCTTGTCCCAGATTTACCATAAAATAATTGTGTCTTCTTGGGAAAATTATGGTTATTCTAGGCCCCTTTCCTTTTCTCTGGCAGAGCTGCACTAGATGACCCCAAATAACATTGCAGTCTTTGCAGTCGTAGCTTAGATGTTATTGGTATTCTGAAACAAATGAAGACAATGACACACGAAGCTGTGCAACATCTCTGTCACTATGTTTTCTGAGAGGTGCCTCCATTTTACAGGTGATAAGATGGCTGAGCACAGAAGTAGATGTTTTGACCAGAAGTTCCGGAGTAAATGGAACTAAACCACAAGTTTCCTTCTTTCGTGAAGCTCACTTAGTCAAAAACATAGGCTGCTGAATATTAAGCTGTAAAGCATATTATCAGTATATTTTAAAAGAAGCTATTCTTCTAGGATTTCCAATTAATAGCACGCGGTTTTGAAATTCTTAAAAGATCATCTAATTTTGTGAGATTTACAGCTCTATTTTCCTGTCAAGCAACTTGTATTAGTGCCAGATAATCATCTGAGCTTCTGGATGCTTCTCTGAACCTATTGAATTTTTCTTCTTGCTATCGGAAATTCATGCCAGATAAGCCTTTTTCTAGAGAGTGTGTACAGACTTGTATATTTTCATATAAGAAAGCGCTGCAGTGAGTCAGGATGCGGGTTAAGCCCTCATTCTTAGAGTGGTATTGAGCTCCTGGTGAAATATAATCATCATTTCCTCAGAATAGAAAAGCGGTTATCTCAAGTTTTTAATCCCATTAACTATTTATACATTTACGTATGATACAGTATTTATTGTACCTACTAGGTGTGTTCTCTTTGGGAAGTACAAAGCTGTCTGAGACATAGGTTGTTCATTTTTTTGTTTTCCCACAAATACTGTGACCTTTTGAGCAGGAAGGTCTATATTTTTACTAACATCTAGAACCAGCAGCTAACACAGTGTTTAAGATGTAATCAATAAATATGAAATAGATAAATGAACACATTTTTAAGTAAGGGCCAGGACATGAACAAATAGAAAATTTTCATTTTCAGTCACAAAGCAACAACAGACATAAAAATGACACAGACAAGTGCTACAGTCATTCAAAGAAGGCATAGATTAGATACAACAAGGATCTCCTCTATGGCACAGGGAACTATGCTCAATATTTTGTAATAACTTATAAGGGAAAAGGATCTGAAAAGGAATCACTGTGCTGTACACCTGAAACTAACATTGTAGATCAATGACATTGTAAATCAACTATACTTCAATTAAAAACAAACAGACAACAACAACAACAAACAACCAAAGAAGTCATAGAAGTTCTTATGAGATTCCGTAAGAGAAGCCAGATGAGGAGGGGAGAGATGGCTTTTGAATTAATTCAGAGGAGGGGTCACAGAGAAACTACTCCTTGACCTGAACTTGAGTTTCCATTAAGATTGCAACGCAGGGATGTTACAGATGAAGGTAATCACATAAACTTACCATACGGAAACTTGCAGAGGTTATGAGTGTTGTTCGAGATCCCAAAGCAAGTGCAATGTGGAATCAGAATTTTAAGTGAGGCCTAAAGAACTAAAAACAAACAAACAAAAAAACAAGCCCTTTCTGTGATACCACGTTGCCTTTGAAGTCGTTTTTTTGGTGGGTTGGTAGAAACGGGTTCCAGTGTTTCTTGCAGGAATGACTAGTTCTGTCCCCCCCGCCACCCCCCACCCCCGAGTTGATCCTCAACGTTTCCTTTAGAATGGACTTGCTAAAATGCAGACATACAAGTATTCATGACGCCTGTGTCCAATCATTTCTCCTGCCATTGCCTACTTCACTTGTAGGATTATATGAACAGCTCACTGTCTTGAATTATGCTTTTCCCTCCTCCAAGAGTTCCTTTCTCCCTATGGGGCACCTGGAAAACCCACTTCATTTTTCAAAACTGAATTTACGTATTATGTCTTTTGTGCGGTCTTCTTTTTAGTGTTGTGATCACACTCTCCTTTTTGCTACCCTTGCACTTCTGCATGCCTGATTGTTGCACTGGCTTCACTGTATTGTAATTGTATTTTTTGCATATCTCTGTCTTGTCCTGGGCAACATTCCTTGGGGCCAGGGACTACCTTTTTTCATCTACTGATGTTGCCTTAGCATGCTACTTGTTGTGAAGTAGTTAGTTATGTAAACGAGATTTGAATAAATTAAAAATTGTTATGTACATATTACTTATTATCACTTTACAGATATAACAGGAAAAAATATTAATGTTGGTGCTGAAAGTTCGTTTCTAGTAAATGGTGGTGGTACTTGACTCCACTTATAATATTTTTCCCACTATTTTATATATTTCTACCTGATATGTCTTCTTTATTTCCATATGTGTTCCTTTATTACTAAACCAAGAAAAACAGGTATGAGGATAGGGCTAGGCCATACTTGGCTGGAATAGTAAAGAAGTTGTGTAGGGTTTTGGTGAGAAAATCCTGAAGCATACAGGTCTGCATCTTCCCTTTGAGGCATGTGGAGGGGTCTGCTTCTAAAGAGTTTTATTAGCAATGAATCAAGATGTTTTTGCACAAGGGTCCTGATTAGCTGTTGGTACACTAAGAGTGAATCAGAGTTAGCGTAGTTTCTGATTTGTTTTACACTGTAAACGTAGATGATCATTTTTTACTGCTGGGGGTGGTGGTGGTGGGGAGTGAGGGAATGTTTTTCCTGCTCCTGATGTCTCAGTCCTGTCAAGAGAGCTCTTAGGGTCATTTCAGCCCTGCTTCTTTCCTGACTCTTCCCCAGTGTGATCAAGTGACTTATATAGAAAGCTTGAAAACAGTTAAGTGGGCATGCTTGCCTTGACTAATTCTGTTCTCTCCCTTGAGAGTGTGAGTGGGTGTCTTCTGTTTCTCTCATTCTGTGTATTACTAGTTAGTAAATCTGCCCAATTCTGGAGTTCAGTTATGGGATCACTTCATTCAAACTGGATTCTCAAGCCAGGGTTATCAACAGTAACAGGAATATTCTGACCTCCATCTTTGCTCTTTAATCTTATTTCCTAATTTATTCCAAACCTAGATGGAATTAAGGCATTGCACTTGCTGGAAGGTAATTAAAAGACCCTAACGTTTGGTGCATTACCTGGGGACACTGAGAAATAAAAAGAAAGGAGCAGACATTTTGGAGAGGAAAATGTCCACGTGGGAAATGTTTTGGTACTGCCAAGGAAGGTAGTCTTGTGCCTTGGTCTTTAATGTATGGTGGGATGTTGGGGCCTTTGACCGTTTGAAAATATTTGGGTTTGTGCAGTAAACTGCTGAAGCCTAGAAAAGGTTTAATGCATGCTATATTAGTCTCCTTGCTTGCTGTAACAGATTACCACAAACTTGGAGGCTTAACACAATAGAAATTTACTATCTCAGTTCTAGAGCCCAGAAGTCTGATATGCAGGTGTCAGCAAGGCAGCTCTCCCTACAGATGCTCTAGGGGAGATTCTATCCCTTTCCTCTTTCAGCTTTTGTTGGTTGCCAGCTTCCTTGTCTTGAGGCCACATCATCTCAAGTATACACCTTAGTATACAGAGACCTTTACCTGGCACTTGTCTCTTTCTTCACGTCACCTCCTTTCTGTGTCTGTATCTTCTCTTTTGTCTGTCTCAAATCTCCCTTGCCCTTCTTGTATAATAAGGAAAATTGTCATTATACTTAGGACGCGTCCGGATAATACAGGATGGAAATCCCATCTGAAGATCCTTAATGACATTTGCAAAGCCTTTTTTTTCAAATGAAGTAACAGTCAAGGATTAGGACATGGATATATCCTTTTGGGGGCCACAGTTCAACCCCCTACACCAGCCGTAAGATACTTTGATTTTGGCTGATGGCTGCAGCTTATGGTGTGGGAGAGTGGCTGTTTCTTTAGAGCCACTTAAGTAAAGGTCTGACATAAAGAAAAGGGGCGTTAGGGAGTTGCAGGTGACTGAGCAATACCTGGAGTGGAATGAATAAGGCACCTCCAGGGTCTTCAGTATACAGAGACCTTTACCTGGCACTTGACTTGAGAGTGTGCAGGAGTTTACAGGGCAGGAAAGTCTCAGGCAGCTGCCCACCTTGCCTTACTATTCAGGTACAGTTTTTCCCAAGCAGGCTTGACTGAGACAAAGACTCAATTGTAAGGAAAACATATTTTATAGAACTTGTCGGCATTGATACATATGGTCTACCGTAGGCTCGAGTGACTCCCTTTACATGTGGACCCAAGCTGACACTGGATTTTTCGATTATGTTGGAGAAAGAAATGTTCTCTTAAAGGCAGCCGCCTTTGGTCTATGCAGTTCCATAGCAGGAGGCAGTGAAAACAGCCATGGCGGCATAGGACTGTCAAATGTACGCATCAGAACTGGAGGTGTAATGTCACTCGACAGAAGCCATAATCAGTTCAGTACTGCAGTGTGAACCACAAGGTCATCAAAGAGGAAGGATAACTCAAGAGTCCATGTGTGATAGATGCTCAGGGCTGTGCACTGCACATGGCAAATTCATAGTGACAAATCAACCTCAGGCTAAAAGATTCCTCCTGGTTCGAAGTTCGCATGTCAAAAATTTCAGGTAAATGGCGTAGACTAATGGACATCCTAGTGAAGCTAAAACCAAAGAGACTTTATCTTTCTCTCAAATGCCACTGAGTTTCTGCTATGTTCTTTGGTCAAATTCTGTACTGGATTCTGGGAACAAAAATGTGCCTAGTTTCACTATTCTAGGAATGGGGATTGGCTTGCTTTTGAGATTTTTTTTAAAATTGTGAGGATAGTGCAGTAAAATCAAATTGTATCTTATTAACTCTTTAAACTCTTTAAAAGTATGGTTCGAGAGAGACTTGATAAACTGATAAAACAGCCAAGGCCCTGAGAGACCCACACCCGTGTCAGTGACAGAAGTCCAAGCTACAGATACTGAAGGAGCCCTCAATCCCATTCAGGCACTGAAAGCCCTGTCACTGAGAATGAACCAAAATGTACATTTGGGAGGATTATTTATGGATATTTAGGACTTTGGATTTTTAACCCACAGTAATAAGGAAACTTGGTTTCAAAATTGGGCTTTAATACTTTGGGACCTTAATTCATAAGAGGGTTTAATCTGTGCCCTTTTAATTTCTCTCTGAAGAATTTGATACTGGCAAAGGTTTACTTTCAAATTTGCGACACTTCTATGATTTCTGAATTGTATTACTGGAATGCTTTTATGTATTTAGTCTTAGTTCATCATTTATCCTCATCAAATCTCTATGGTTAGCTGTGCTGTGGATGGCCAGTAGAACAAAAAGTTGTTTCTGATCATTGGATATGAGTAGCCTTGGAGTTAATTTAACTAATGCAATTTCTGACCCATATCAGAGACTTCTGGGATGAAAATGTAAGTCGTCCACCAGCAGTTCCAGGAGGCCACTCAAATGAGTAGCCCCATAAAAGTGGGAGCAGGACTGTCCTGATAAAGGTCTATTCTTTTTCCTGAAGGAAGAACCATAGTCTGTTAATTATAGGCTTAAAGGCATAGTTCAGTGGGTTAAGAGATTTTAAAAAGCAGGGGGGCATTAGTGACAATTTCCCTTCTCGTTCCTAATGGTACCACCATGTGAAGGGAATTTGATTAGTATAACCTTTTAACCTCCCTGCTCTTATATTCACTGACACTGGTTAGGTGAGGTGACCTACTTGACTGGCAAAGTTGGGAAGAATACCTGGCCATGCTTTGCTAAGCTCTTCTTTTCTTCATCTTGGGAGTGAGTCTGGTGATAGAGACAAAAGTTCTCTGCTCCACCGTGGGCATGCCCCTTTCACATGGGTTTGCCTGGAACCAGCTTGCTGCAACAAAGTGGGTAAGTCTGGATAATTCTAGAATTCAGTTGACAAACTCACTTGGCTATCTCATGGAGCCGCATTTTCCAACATGGGCTCTAACAGTAAAAAGTGACATAATGTGTGGGCTCCAGTGCAAAATGAAAATATAGTGCCTCTTGTTCAAACTGCAAAGAAAAAGTGTTGTTGAAAGTATTTGTACTGGAGTGCATAGTGTCCTCCCCAAATTCATGTTCACCTGGAACCTGTGAATGTGCCCAAGTAAATTCTTTCTTCAGATATAATCGAGATAAGATGACATCATACTGGATTAGGGTGAGCCCTAAATGGGTTCTATGGGTTGTTCTCTCTTCTCTTTTTCTTATATGTCATCTTTTTCGGCAGAAGTGTTTGGCTAATATTGGGAAGTAACACGAGTAAGAAAGGATATGTTAAGATTCCTTGGGCATTCTCGTTTCTTAAAAAACAACTGCTTTCTTTCTGTGTTAGCAGTGAGTTCAGATTCAAATGGAAAGCATGGCCTCCCGGAGCTGTTAACACCTTCACTTAGTCTTGGATGTGACCAGTAGCACAGAATTCTGGTGGAACTCAGTAAGCCTCCAAATAGGTACAAAATATGCATGTTATGGAAACCACACAATAAGCAGGGTGAAAACTATATGTGAATGAGGCAGCAGGAATGGTGGCAGACACACATATTGCACGTCTCCTCTGCTCATGCATACATTTTTTTTTTTTTAAACATCTTTATTGAAGTATAATTGCCTTACAATAGTGTGTTAGCTTCTGCTTTATAACAAAGTGAATCAGTTATACATATACAATATGTTCCCATTTCTCTTCCCTCTTGCATCTCCCTCCCTCCCACCCTCCCCATCCCACCCCTCTAGGTGGTCACAAAGCACCGAGCTGATCTCCCTGTGCTATGCGGCTGCTTCCCACTAGCTATCTATTTTACATTTGGTAGTGTATATATGTCCATGACACTCTCTTACCCTGTCACATCTCACCCCACCCCCTCCCCATATCCTCAAGTCCATTCTCTAGTAGGTCTGTGTCTTTATTCCCGTCTTGCCACTAGGTTCTTCATGGCCTTTTTTTTTTTTTTTTTTCCTTAGATTCCGTATATATGTGTTAGCATACTGTATTTGTTTTTCTCTTTCTGACTTACTTCACTCTGTATGACAGACTCTAACTCCATCCACCTCATTACAAATACCTCCATTTCATTTCTTTTTATGGCTGAGTAATATTCCATTGTATATATGTGCCACATCTTCTTTATCCATTCGTCTGTCGATGGACATTTAGGTTGCTTCCAGGTCCTGGCTATTGTAAATAGAGCTGCAATGAACATTGTGGTACATGACACTTTTTGACCTATGGTTTTCTCAGGGTATATGCCCAGTAGTGGGATTGCTGGGTCGTATGGTAGTTCTATTTGTAGTTTTTTAAGGAACCTCCATACTGTTCTCCATAGTGGCTGTATCAATTTACATTCCCACCAACAGTGCAAGAGTGTTCCCTTTCCTCCACACCCTCTCCAGCATTTATTGTTTCTAGATTTTTTGATGATGGCCATTCTGACCGGTGTGAGATGATATCTCATTGTAGTTTTGATTTGCATTTCTCTAATGATTAATGATGTTGAGCATTCTTTCATGTGTCTGTAGGCCATCTGTATATCTTCTTTGGAGAAATGTCTATTTAGGTCTTCTGCCCATTTTTGGATTGGGTTGTTCGTTTTTTTGTTATTGAGCTGCATGAGCTGCTTGTAAATCTTGGAGATTAATCCTTTGTCAGTTGCTTCATTTGCAAATATTTTCTCCCATTCTAAGGGTTGTCTTTTGGTCTTGTTTATGGTTTCCTTTGCTGTGCAAAAGCTTTTAAGTTTCATTAGGTCCCATTTGTTTATTTGTGTTCTTATTTCCATTTCTCTGGGAGCTGGGTCAAAAAGAATCTTGCTGTGATGTATGTCATAGAGTGTTCTGCCTATGTTTTCCTCTAAGAGTTTGATAGTGTCTGGCCTTACACTTAGATCTTTAATCCATTTGGAGTTTATTTTTGTGCATGGTGTCAGGGAGTGTTCTAATTTCATACTTTTACATGTACCTGTCCAATTTTCCCAGCACCACTTATTGAAGAGGCTGTCTTTTCTCCACTGTATATGCTTGCCTCCTTTATCAAAGATAAGGCGACCATATGTGTGTGGGTTTATCTCTGGGCTTTCTATCCTGTTCCATTGATCTATATTTCTGTTTTTGTGCCAGTACCAAACTGTCTTGATTACTGAAGCTTTGTAGTATAGTCTGAAGTCAGGGAGCCTGATTCCCCCAGCTCCATTTTTCGTTCTCAAGATTGCTTTGGCTATTCGGGGTCTTTTGTGTTTCCATACAAATTGTGAAATTTTTTGTTCTAGTTCTGTGAAAAATGCCAGTGGTAGTTTGATAGGGATTGCATTGAATCTGTAGATTGCTTTGGGTAGTAGAGTCATTTTCACAATGTTGATTCTTCCAATCCAGGAACCTGGTATATCTCTCCATCTATTTGTATCATCTTTAATTTCTTTCATCAGTGTCTTATAATTTTCTGCATACAGGTCTTTTGTCTCCTTAGGTAGGTTTATTCCTAGATATCTTATTCTTTTTGTTGCAATGGTAAACGGGAGTGTTTTCTTAATTTCACTTTCAGATTTTTCGTCTTTAGTGTATAGAAATGCAAGCGATTTCTGTGCATTAATTTTGTATCCTGCTACTTTACCAAATTCATTGATTAGCTCTAGGAGTTTTCTGGTAGCCTCTTTAGGATTCTCTATGTATAGTATCATGTCATCTGCAAATAGTGACAGCTTTACTTCTTCTTTTCCGATTTGGATTCCTTTTATTTCTTTGTCTTCTCTGATTGCTGTGGCTAACACTTCCAAAACTATGTTGAATAATAGTGGTGAGAGTGGGCAACCTTGTCTTCTTCCTGATCTTAGTGGAAATGGTTTCAGTTTTTCACCATTGAGGACAATGTTGGCTGTGGGTTTGTCATATATGGCCTTTATTATGTTGAGGAAAGTTCC
Source organism: Balaenoptera ricei (assembly GCF_028023285.1). Classification (NCBI taxonomy): domain Eukaryota; kingdom Metazoa; phylum Chordata; class Mammalia; order Artiodactyla; family Balaenopteridae; genus Balaenoptera; species Balaenoptera ricei. The sequence continues at coordinate 82,896,129 of NC_082644.1, forward strand.
CTCTGTGCCTACTTTCTGCAGGGCTTTTATCATAAATGGGTGTTGAATTTTGTCGAAAGCTTTCTCTGCATCTATTGAGATGATCATATGGTTTTTCTCCTTCAATTTGTTAATATGGTGTATCACATTGATTGATTTGCGTATATTGAAGAATCCTTGCATTCCTGGGATAAACCCCACTTGATCATGGTGTATGATCCTTTTAATGTGCTGTTGGATTCTGTTTGCGAGTATTTTGTTGAGGATTTTTGCATCTATGTTCATCAGTGATATTGGCCTGTAGTTTTCTTTCTTTGTGACTTCTTTGTCTGGTTTTGGTATCAGGGTGATGGTGGCCTCGTAGAATGAGTTTGGGAGTGTTCCTCCCTCTGCAATATTTTGGAAGAGTTTGAGAAGGATAGGTGTTAGCTCTTCTCTAAATGTTTGATAGAATTCGCCTGTGAAGCCATCTGGTCCTGGGCTTTTGTTTGTTGGAAGGTTTTTAATCACAGTTTCAATTTCAGTGCTTGTGATTGGTCTGTTCATATTTTCTATTTCTTCCTGGTTCAGTCTCGGCAGTTTGTGCATTTCTAAGAATCTGTCCATTTCTTCCAGGTTGTCCATTTTATTGGCATAGAGTTGCTTGTAGTAATCTCTCATGATCTTTTGTATTTCTGCAGTGTCAGTGGTTATTTCTCCTTTTTCATTTCTAATTCTATTGATTTGAGTCTTCTCCCTTTTTCTCTTGATGAGTCTGGCTAATGGTTTATCAATTTTGTTTATCTTCTCAAAGAACCAGCTTTTAGTTTCATTGATTTTTGCTATTGTTTCCTTCATTTCTTTTTCATTTATTTCTGACCTGATCTTTATAATTTCTTTCCTTCTGCTGGCTTTGGGGTTTTTTTGTTCTTCTTTCTCTAATTGCTTTAGGTGCAAGGTTAGGTTGTTTATTCGAGATGTTTCCTGTTTCTTGAGGTAGGCTTGTATTGCTATAAACTTCCCTCTTAGCACTGCTTTTGCTGCGTCCCATAGGTTTTGGGTCGTCGTATCTCCATTGTCATTTATTTCTAGGTATTTTTTGATTTCCCCTTTGATTTCTTCAGTAATCACTTCATTATTAAGTAATGTATTGTGTAGCCTCCATGTGTTTGTATTTTTTACAGATCTTTTCCTGTAATTGATATCTAGTCTCATAGCGTTGTGGTCGGAAAAGATACTTGATACGATTTCAATTTTCTTAAATTTACCAAGGTTTGATTTGTGACCCAAGATATGATCTATCCTGGAGAATGTTCCATGAGCACTTGAGAAAAATGTGTATTCTGTTGTTTTTGGGTGGAATGTCCTATAAATATCAATTAAGTCCATCTTGTTTAATGTATCATTTAAAGCTTGTGTTTCCTTATTTATTTTCATTTTGGATGATCTGTCCATTGGTGAAAGTGGGGTGTTAAAGTCCCCTACTATGATTGTGTTGCTGTCGATTTCCCCTTTTATGGCTGTTAGTACTTGCCTTATGTATTGAGGTGCTCCTGTGTTGGGTGCATAAATATTTACAATTGTTATACCTTCCTCTTGGATCGATCCCTTGATCATTATATAGTGTCCTTCTTTGTCTCTTGTAATAGTCTTTATTTTAAAGTCTATTTTGTCTGATATGAGAATTGCTACTCCAGCTTTCTTTTGATTTCCATTTGCATGGAATATCTTTTTCCATCCCCTCACTTTCAGTCTGTATGTGTCTCTAGGTCTGAAGTGGGTCTCTTGTAGACAGCATATATATGGGTCTTGTTTTTGTATCCATTCAGCCAGCCTGTGTCTTTTGGTGGGAGCATTTAGTCCATTTACATTCAAGGTAATTATCAATATGTATGTTCCTATTCCCATTTTCTTAAATGTTTTGGGTTTGTTATTGTAGGTGTTTTCCTTCTCTTGTGTTTCTTGCCTAGAGAAGTTCCTTTAGCATTTGTTGTAAAGCTGGTTTGGTAGTGCTGAACTCTCTCAGCTTTTGCTTGTCTGTAAAGGTTTTAATTTCTCCATCACATTTGAATGAGATCCTTGCTGGGTAGAGTAGTCTTGGTTGTAGGTTCTTCTCCTTCATGACTTTAAGTATATCCTGCCACTCCCTTCTGGCTTGCAGAGTTTCTGCTGAAAGATCAGATGTTAACCTTATGGGGATTCCCTTGTGTGTTATTTGTTTTTTTTCCCTTGCTGCCTTTAATATGTTTTCCTTATATTTAATTTTTGACAGTTTGATTAATATGTGTCTTGGCGTGTTTCTCCTGTATGGGACTCTCTGTGCTTCCAGGACTTGATTAACTATTTCCTTTCCCATATTAGGGAAGTTTTCAACTATAATCTCTTCAAATATTTTCTCAGTCCCTTTCTTTTTCTCTTCTTCTTCTGGGACCCCTATAATTCGAATGTTGGTGCGTTTAATGCTGTCCCAGAGGTCTCTGAGACTGTCCTCAGTTCTTTTCATTCTTTTTTCTTTATCCTGCTCTGCAGTAGTTATTTCCACCATTTTATCTTCCAGGTCACTTATCCTTTCTTCTGCCTCAGTTATTCTGCTATTGATCCCATCTAGAGTATTTTTAATTTCATTTATTGTGTTTTTCATCATTGCTTGATTCCTCTTTAGTTCTTCTACGTCCTTGTTAAATGCTTCTTGCATTTTGTCTATTCTATTTCCAAGATTTTGGATCATCCTTACTATCATTATTCTGAATTCTTTTTCAGGTAGACTACCTATTTCCTCTTCATTTGTTAAGTCTAGTGTGTTTTGACCCTGCTCCTTCATCTGCTGTGTGTTTTTCTGTCGTCTCATTTTGCTTATCTTACTGTGTTTGGGGTCTCCTTATCACAGGTTGCAGGTTTGTAGTTCCCGTTGTTTTTGGTATCTGTCCCCAGTGGCTAAGGTTGGTTCAGTGGGTTGTGTAGGCTTCCTGGTGGAGGGAACTAGTGCCTGAGCTCTGGTGGATGAGGCTGGATCTTGTCTTTCTGGTGGGCACGTCCACGTCTGGTGGTGTATTTTGGGGTGTCTGTGGCCTTATTATGATTTTAGGCAGCCTCTCTGCTAATGGATGAGGCTGTGTTCCTGTCTTGCTAGTTGTTTGGCATAGGGTGTTCAGCACTGTAGCTTGCTGGTCATTGAGTGATGCTGGGTCTTGATGTTGAGATGGAGATCTCTGAGAGATTTTTGCCGTTTGGTATTACGTGGAGCTGGGAGGTCTCTTGTGGACCAGTGTCCTGAAGTTGGCTCTCCCACCTCCGAGGTACGGCCCTGATGCCTGGCTGAAGCACCAAGAGCCTTTCGTCCACACGGCTCAGAGTAAAAGGGAGAAAACATAGAAAGAAAGAATGAAAGAAAGGAAGGAAGGAAGGAGGAAGGAAGGAAGGAAGGAAGGAAAGAAAGAAAGAAAGAAAGAAAGAAAGGAAAGAAAGAAAGAAGCTATAATATAGTGAAGTAAAATAAAGCTATTGTAAAGCAAAGCTATACAGACAAAATCTCCCCCAGAAGCATATACATATACACTCACAAAAAAAAAAGGAAAAGGGGAAAAATTAATATATCCTGCTCCCAAAGTCCACCTCCTGAATTTGGGATGATTCGTTGTCTATTCAGGTATTCAACAGATGCAGGCACATCAAGTTGTTTGTGGAGTTTTAATCCGCTTCTTCTGAGGCTGCTGGGACAGATTTCCCCTCCTCTTCTCTGTTCGCCCAGCTCCTGGGGATCAGCTTTGGATTTGGACCCGCCTCTGCGTGTAGGTCGCCTGAGGACGTCTGTTCCCCGCCCAGACAGGACGGGGTTAAAGGAGCAGCTGCTTCGGGGGCTCTGGCTCACCCAGGCCTCGGGGAGGGAGGGGTACAGAGGAGGCGGGGCGAGCCTGCGGCGTCAGAGGCCGGCGTGACGTTGCAGCAGCCTGAGGCGCGCAGTGCGTTCTCCCGGGGGATGTTGTCCCTGGATCACGGGACCCTGGCAGTGGCGGGCTGCACGGGCTCCCGGGAGGGGCGGTGTGGAGAGTGACCTGTGCTCGCACACAGGCTTCTTGGAGGCGGCAGCAGCAGCCCCAGCGTCTCACGCCCGTCTCTGGGGTCCGCGCTGATAGCCGCGGCTCGCGCCAGTTTCTGGAGTTCGTTTAGGTGGCGCTCTGAATCCCCTCTCCTTGCGCGCCGCGAAACAAAGAGGCAAGAAAAAGTCTCTTGCCTCTTCGGCAGCTGCAGACTTTTTCCCGGTCTCCCTCCCAGCCAGCTGTGGTGCGCTAACCCCTTCAGGCTGTGTTCACGCCGCCAACCCCAGTCCTCTCCCTGCGATCCGACCGAAGCCCGAGCCTCCGCTCCCAGCCCCGCCCGCCCCGGCGGGGGAGCAGACAAGCCTCTCGGGCTGGTGAGCGCTGCTCGGCGCCGAGCCTCTGTGCGGGAGTCTCTCCGTTTTTCCCTCTGCGCCCCTGTTGCTATGGGATCCGCGCTGTTAGCTGCGGCTCGCGCCCGTCTCTGAAGTTCGTTTAGGCGGCGCTCTGAATCCCCTCTCCTCGCGCACCAGGAAACAGGGAAGAAAAAGTCTCTTGCCTCTTCAGCAGCTGCAGACTTTTTCCCGGACTCCCTCCCGGCTAGCTGTGGTGCACTAACCCCTTCAGGCTGTGTTCACGCTGCCAACCCCAGTCCTCTCCCTGCGACCGAAGCCCGAGCCTCAGCTCCCAGCCCCGCCCGCCCCAGCGGCTGAGCAGACAAGCCTCTCGGGCTGGTGAGTGCTGGTCAGCGCCGAGCCTCCGTGCGGGAAGTGCGGGAATCTCTCCGCTTTGCCCTCCGCACCTCTGTGGCTGGGCTCTCCTCCGTGGCTCCGAAGCTTCCCCCCTCTGCCACCCGCAGTCTCTGCCCGCGAAGGGGCTCCTAGTGCGTGGAAATCTTTCCTCCTTCACAGCTCCCTCCCACTGGTGCAGGTGCCGTCCCTATTCTTTTGTCTCTGTTATTTCTTTTTTCTTTTGCCCTACCCAAGTACGGGGGGAGTTTCTTGCCTTTTGGGAGGTCTGACGTTTTCTGCCAGCGTTCAGTGGGTGTTCTGTAGGAGCAGTTCCACGTGTAGATGTATTTCTACTGTATCTGTGGGAAGGAAGGTGATCTCCGCGTCTTACTCTTCCGCCATCTTCTCTCCTCCCCCCCTACCTCATGCATACATTTTATTGTCCCATAAACTTTACTTAAAAACGTAAGTTCAAAGATAAAATTATTAAGAATTTCAAGACAGCAATAGCAGAGCATGAAACCAAGCAAGCGTGGGGACCTTCTGAGCATGGTTCATGAGGGACTTGATAAACTGATAAAACAGCCAAAGCTCTGAGATACCCACACCATGTCAGTGACAGAAGTCCAAGCTACAGATACTGAAGGAGCCCTCAATCCCAGTCAGGCAGTGAAAGCCCTGTCACTGAGAATGAACCAAAATGTACATTTGGGAGGATTATTTATGGACATTTAGGACTTTGGAGTTTTAACCCACAATAACAAGAAAACTTCATTTGAAAAGAAAGTGTGAGGTCTTCAAGTTTGTTTTTCTTTCTCAAGATTGCTTTGGTTATTGAGGGTCCTTTGTGGTTACATATAAATTTTAGAGTAGTTTCTTCTGTTTCTGCAAAAATTGGGGATTTTGATAGAGATTGCTTTAAATCTGTAGATAGCTTTGTGTAATATGGACATTTTAACAATATTAAGTCTGCTAGTTCATGAACATGGGATGTCTTTCCATTTATTTATGTCTTCCTTAATTTCTTTCAATAATGCTGTAGTTTTCAGTGTACAAGTCTTTCATGTCTTTGGTTAAGCTTATTCCTAAGTATTCTTTTTGATGCTATTATAAATGGAATTGTTCTCCTAATTTCTTTTTCAGGTTGTTCATTATTAATGTACAGAAATGCAAGTGATGCGTGTATGCTGATTTCATATTCTGCAAACAAACTTTGCTAAGTTGGTTTATTAGTTCTAATAGATTTTTTGGGAAATATTTAGCATTTTCTACATCTTTTTCAATAGTTTCACTTTCAGCCTAAGTGTATCCTTAAATCTAGGTGACATTTTGACCTCCATCTTGGGCTTTCATCTTAATTCTCAACTTATTCAGAGTCATAGTTGGTTAGTGTGCTCCTAATTGTTTGCCACTTTGGAGAATCCAACAAAATGTTCTACTCAAGCTGAGACCTCTTTTCTCTTCCATCTCTGAACCTGAATATCACTTATTACTTACTTCATTCTCTTAGAACTTAGCATTCGAAGTTTAAATGGTGATCTTTCTTAAAGGAGGTCAATATGCTTGCCGAATTCAAGACCTCTGGTGAGTTGTGTCAAGTGTGTAGGAATCATATTAACTTGTTGGCTGTTGGCACCCCTGGAAACATTTCTAAAGTGGCCTTTGAGCTTGATATTCAGGTTAATTAGACACCGCATTAAAGATTTTAACAGAATAAGAGTAGGCTGGTCTTTCCTAAAGCAGAGTTTATCACAGTGTGACCTTCTAGTCACCTGCATTAGGCTCATCCTCGTTGAGTCATTGAGTGCCCTTACCCCCCCTAAACTGTAAACTCCTTATAGACAAGAATTATGTTTTATAGCTAAACATGCCTGGAATAGAAGGTGCCTCTACGAACATGTGTTGATTTATTTTAAACTACATTAAGTACATGTATATGTTCATTTCCCTCTGGGAAAGGAGGCTACATCCCACAGGATTCAAATATCAAGCTTTTAAACTTTCTTGAACCCATCGATCTATAAATAGTTGCATAACTATCCTCCTTCTATACAACTCTAAGATGATCATATCAAAGTATGATCATTAATTGTTTTTAATTGCGAAGAGATAATAAGCAAAGTGAAAGAAATTGCTTCTTAAAAGAACTTCTTCCATCAAAGTAAAGACTAAAGGTCAAAAAGTCAAATTAATATGGCATTGTTACTATTCTAAATAATAAAGAACACTGACAAGAAATATCACAGTGCTGATTGCTATTATCATCTTTTCACTTTCCATTACAGTTGTTTATATTATTTTCATGGGATTTCACTGAAGTTATCAAGATTTTTCAATAGTCAAATTAAAAAACAAAATCCCTTGAAATGCCAATACAAAGAAAAATGTGTCAGAACATGAAAAATGTTTTAGACAAGTTGACAACATATATTCTTTGCTCATTTCTCTTTTTGAGACAAGTTCCATCTTATTCACACCCACATGTACAATACACTGAATAAAATACAACCCCATCACTCTATGGTGATAAAAAAGAAAAGACAAGCTGGTTCCAGAAAATTCCTCTATTCCTAGTATCTTGTTGCATCTGGCAAAAAAAGCATTTTGAAATATTCTCTAAATTTTTGTATTTTATTTTATAATAATTTGCTTATTTATCTCAATGTATATATTAAAAACTCATGAGAAATATTTTAACATTTGGTATTTGACTATTCCTATCTATTTCCTTTAATGTTTCCTTTGCCTCCTATGATGATCTTTTAGGATAGACTGCACATACCACTCTCATACTCCCCAGACTCTACAGCCCCATACATATGCAAAATAGCTTGTGGGGATGTATTAACATACACTTGGTTGAGGCAGGAAGGCTGTAGAATACATAGTTTTTACATCTCAACATTTTAAGTGTCTTTGGAAAGTAACCTTAGTCTGAGTGCAAGTTCCATTGACTTATCAAATGCATTTCAGGTATACCTAGGTATGTCCAGTAAAATGGTAAGGCTATATTATTGGGAGACTATTTACATGAACAAGTGAAAAGAAATCAGTGAAAGAATGTATTATAACCAAGAGTCAGATATAATAGGTCAAATAGAATGTAGATCCCAGAAACATGTCAACACATATAAGGACAATTGACTTTTCAACAGAGGTGCAAAGCCAATTTAGAGGAGAAAGTATAGTCTTCTTGACAAATGGTGCTGGAAGCATGTAGTACACGGATATTGTGCATAGATAGTCATATGCAAAAGTATGAACTTTGATCCCTACCTCACACCATATAAAGAATTAACTAAATATAGATCAAAACATAAATCTCTAAAACTTGGACAAAATCTTTTTGACCTTGGGTTAAGCAAAGATTTCCTAGAGATGACACCAAAAACAAGATCCATAAAAGAAAAAGAGTGATAAATTGGGTTTCATCTTTGGAAGCCATTATTAATAAAAGAAAGGCCACAGGTTGGAAGAAAGTATTTACAAATTATATACCTGAAAAGACTTGTGTCTATAACACATATAGAACTCTCAAAACTCATTAATTAGAAAATTTTTAAAAAATTAAAAACATGGATAAAAATATTTAAAAAGAGATCCTGCCAAGGAGGTGTATGGATGCAAATAAGCACATGAGTTTCTCAATGTAACCAATTATTAGCTAAATGAAAATTAACGCCACAGGAGATACCACTACACACCTATTGAATGGCTAAAATTAGAAAAGTCCAACCACACCAAGTATTGGTGAGGCAGTGTAGGAACTGGAAGTCTTTTACACTGCTAGTGGGAAGGAAATGGTACAGTCACTTCAGAAAACAGTTTGGCTGTTTCTTTATAAGTTGAACATACACCTACCATATGAGCCACCCTTTCTGCACCTAGATATTTATGCAAGAAAAATGAAAGCATATGTTCATACAAAGACTTGTACATGGATCATCACAGCATCTTTATTTTTAATAGACAGAATTGTAACAACCTCAAGCATCCATCAACAGGCGAATGAATAAACATACTGTGGTATACTCATACAGTGAAACACTACTCAGCAAAACAAAGTAATAAACTATTGATACCCACAAAAATATGAATTACTCTCAGAATAATTACATTGAGTGAAAGAAGCCAGACAAAAGAGTCCTCACCCTGTGAATCCATTTATATAAATTTCTAGAAAAATGCAAACACATCTATAATGATAGAAAACATATCATTGGTCACCTGGGGATGTGGAGGAGTGAAATGTGGGGAAATAAAGGGGGCTTTATGAATGAGGCATAAAAACACTTGCAAGTGATGGATATGTTCCTTTTCTTGATTGTGTTGGCAGTTCCATGGGTATATGCATATTTCAGAACTTAAATTGTGTTCTTTAAGTATGTGCAGTTTACTGTGTGTCAGTTATATTTTAATAGAGCCATTTTAAAAAGGCTAAGAACAGACGTTTGTCTCAGCAAATAAATGTAGCAAAGAACAGAAAAGTCAAGTACGGTATGATTTCTGTCAGTTGAATTTTCCTATAGTTTATTTCCCTCAAAAAATACATCTCAGTTCTTAAAAGAGATGGGACTCTTAATAAAAGGTAAAAAAACCATATTCACTGATATTTCAGCAATAGTTTTTGATATCCTTCTAGCAACATGTTATAGAAAAGGAGAAAATAAAATTTACCCTACATCTACCCAGAACCTCTATGGCTTCACTGTGCTTGAGGATCATAGCCCCACTGTAACCCATCAGAGGCTCTAATACACGTCTCTGGTTGCACTGATACCCAATGGCAACAGTGGTATCTGGTGATAAGTGGCAAACGCCTGTGGCTGCTGGTGACTCTGATATACCTTCTCAATGCTTCACGCACAGGGAGACTGTGCAAACATAGCAAGAGCAGGAGGGAAAGAAAATTGGAAGTTCTCTGTGGAGGTTGAGAGATTTTGTTGGTATCACTGTGGTAAACATGACTTATATATAGAAATCGTCTTTTTTCAAAGATAAATGCAGTTCTAATGATCGTAGCATCTCATAAATGCTTAAATGAGCCCTAAACTATTGCTACCAAATTTCTTGGGCTTAGGAAGCCTCTCTGGATTGATTAAAGAAGAATTGTTAACCACTAGCAGAAGGCCATCATTTATATAATATGATCTCATATCCCAAGGGAGATTCTCTTAATTTATAACATTTAATTGATATTTCCAGTGATTCCAAAGAGAGAGATACGTAAAAGTGCCCTCATTCTCAAATAATTAGGAGATTAGGAAACCATACTAGTAATCCTAAACCTCATATTTGAAGTGCTTCCAGATTTAAGCCTTTTGAAGTGCTGTGTTTTCTCAACTACTTTTAAAAAAATTACTAATTAATGTTCTTTGAATCACAACTCTCCTACAGGGGACGAATATGCTAGAACAGATAAGAACATCTATTTTCAAAGGGCTTTCTACGTCAAGTTTAATAGTCTCCCAAAGTTTATATAACAGAGTCCCAAGCTGTTGCAAAGGTTTGACAAGCATGTTTCTCAGCAGTTCTGGGATTTATGTTAGGTAGCTTTTAGTGCCGATAAAGCAAAGGAAATTTACTGAATTCCTAAATAACCAGTGATGCACGTTCTTATTAATATTCTTAGTGGTAGTAAATACTCTTTCATGCTGTTCTGCCTTAGAATTCTTCATTTTTCTTCTTAAGGGGCTACTTGGCCATTTTAAAGGCACATCAAGTTTGTTTTTTATCATTCAAATTTGTATTATCACTTTTCCCATTTTTTGTCTCCTCTATAACGCTTGATTCACATTGGCATATTTGAAGTTTGTTCATTTGGTAACATCAGGCTGCATCTTAAGGAAGGGCATGTAAATACACCAAAGATAATTGTGTGTGCAGTAAGCTTAGGCTGTTTGCATGCTTGCATCCAGCCATTTTATGTATTTTTATTGGTCACTCTTCAAAGATTTGCTAACATGGTTGAACTTTTACTGAGTAGAATCCTCTGGCTGCCTAAATCATTCACCTGATAATCCTGATTCTCAGAGGTAGAGAGAAGGCTTTTATAGGTCCAGCACCAGGCTGACCTCCCTCACCCCACCCCCCGCCCTCCGCCCCGCCCCGAGGGCCTCTGAGCTCTACTGCATGAAGCCAGTGTTGAGCAGGAACCTAGAAATTTACAGTCTCCCAGCAGGGAGAGTTATGGCTGGAAAGTACCCCCTTCCACATGACTGACATCAATTAGCCTGACCCTCCACACTACATTATCCCTCATTCATGTGCTTACTATGAAGTGATTTTCCTGTGTATGGACCCCAAATACTCCAGAACTCTGCTTCCATAAAATAGTCATATATTGCAGTGCTCCTGTCTCATAGAAGATAGTATTTGAGATGGGAACAGCCAGAGAGTTCACATAAACTCTGCAGCTAAGGCTATAAAACACGGGCAAGCAGGATACTTCTTTAGGGATTATGTTTTTAAACAGTTTCAAGACATATATGGCCTTTACTTCTCCAAATATGAATTATTTTCAGGCAAACGTCAAATTGTATGACATCTTACAGTTTCCATTTTGTAATTACCTACACTTTACCCGATGGACTGACACATTTTACTGAACCCCAAAATTCTTGTTTAGTTTCTAATAACCCTCACGCAACAATAGCTACCTTCAAACTCCTCTTACCAGGAGAGTTCTGGGGATGTGTTGTTCTTGGTTTCTTTCTTGATTATTAGTGTTGTTACTTTATGTCTCACCAATTCATGTGAAGGAGCCTAGACCTGTACTTAGAGACCCTGATTCTTGGGCTTCTTAGTTGGGTGAATTGCTTTAATATCTCTGGAATTTAGTTTCCTCATCTACAAAATGGGAATCAGAACACCAGGCCTGCCTACCATATAGGATTGTTTTGAAGGTCAAGGGAAACAATGTACTTACAGATGTTTTGAAGATGGTCATGTGCCGTAGGAGCACACAGTATCATTACTACTACTTTATTATATTATTCTTCCTCCTGTTTCTACCACACTGCTAATAATAACACTGTGTGAGGTGCTGTCCAGAAAATGTGCTTATCATTTTCAGTGAGTCTGATCTGCTTTGCACAAGATGATATTACATTTTATATGTCTTATTTTTTGTTGAGGAATCAGTTTCCACTTGAATTTTGATTTATCAATACCTATAAATAACTGTGGAATGAAGCCTGATTACAGAACAAAAAGGGAAAATAGTATTTAAATTCAAGGAGCAAAGAGAATCAAAATCAAGAAATGTATAAAGTGTTCACACCTGCTAGAAGAATTATATATTTTTATTGTCTATTTATATCAGACAATGGTCCTAGTTGAGATTAAGTCATTTGATATATTTATTGTGATTTCAACACTCAAAGGGATCCACTCAGCCTCTGTTTATCAGAGGAAGAGAAAGTACACACTGGGCAGAACCCTTTGTGAGGCTCCGTCCGTGAAAATCGTAACATCGCTCAAACCCCATGTATATTCCAAATCTTCGTAACACGTTTTGTTAGAAGTAAATAGTTTCCTGGTAATGCTGTGCCTGAAATTTCTGAGCAGCTTGACACTCCAGTTTACCCCTGGAGGACATTATTAGTCACTCTATTATTAAAAAAAAAAAAAAAAAAAGCAGAGATAATATGTGTGTCTATACAGTATGCATGCTGTGTAATAACCAAGGGCACAGGGCAGTTTACAGGCTGCTGATGGGGAAGCTCTGCTTGCACACAGCTCCGCATCAGCCCCACAGGTGGGCTCTTTGATGACCTGCCGCCACAGTATCATGTATGTGGCCTAACACGGGAAACTCTGCTTCCACATTTAGCATGTTTCCCCAGCCACAGATTATGAAAGAGAGAGCTAAACCTCAGTGGGTGGGTTTTAATCCAGACATACACAAAGCTGATGATCAAATAAGTCTGCAACACCTGAGCTTAAGCAGGACCGGTTAACTGAGGAGCAGGCAGTGGCAAGAGGCAACCAGCTCAGGGTTAACCTGCTGTCAGGGGCTCGAGACAAGTGAGACCACAAGGAGGCCTGATGGAAGCCACTGCTCAGCCGTGACAAGGAATGAAGACCTTCCTTTAGGAACTGATTAGTGGTTTGTCCCTGTGAGGACCTGGAAGTGATTCGGAGCTCTGGCCACAACTCTTCACCTGAGATCTGTGACCAGGGTAGTGTATGCAGCTCCATGGACCATTTTCTTTCCCATTGTTGGGCAATAACATGATCTGAGGAGGATCTGTGGTTTTTCTTGCAGAATTTAAAAAAATATTTCATAAGAAGTATTTGGCTTTACAAAAAGTGAGGGAAATATTGCTTACTCTATATCGTGACTTGCTTGAGAATCGAGGAATAAGGATGTTTGCTGTATGAGAAGCTGACATCTGCAAACAGCGTCCCCACTTCCACCCCCCTGCCCAAATCTACCAGCTCCTGGCCAGCCCAAAGTTCCACTGGCACTCTCGTACAGGAGCTTTTTCATTACCGAATCCCACACACCCGTTCAATTATTAAAGAACGGCCTGTTATATTTATTACAGAGGTGGCTGATATTGCTGCCAGTTGTCGAATTTCAGTTTCCTGTGGTTGATTTTCATGCATGAGGAACACACAGCTGCTGGGTGGATGCCAGGTCTCCATCAATCTCCCCAGGCTGCCTCGACCTCAGGATATGTAAGAGTAGCGGATAAATTGGAAGATCAATGACTTGTCCCTCCTGCCTCAACAGCTGCTATTGAGAAATTAATATGAGGATCACTATAAATAAAAGATAAAAGATGATATGGCTGACTGTGTAAAATATTAAGGCTGGACACAATGTGCCAGAGGAATCTAAACCAAAAGCGAAGGAAATTAACCCAGTAAGGGCCTTCTACCACCTTGCTGGAAATCCAGTCTGAGAAAGGGAGATGGTGCTGGAATGTGGTAAGGATCTCTTACTAGGGAAAGAGTTAACAAAATACTGTTCCTTCTCTTTTCTGTGTCAGAGTCTCAGGGCTAGAAGAGATGGCAGAAATTATTCATCCCTAGACACCTTATTTTACATGAGGAAACTGAGGACCAGAGAGCTAAGTGGTTTGCTCAAATATTTGCAGCTAGCCAGTGACGGAGCTGCTAATGGACCTGAGTTCCAATGCTTAATCCTTTTTATCAAGCTATCTCCTATCACAAAGTCTCTTCCTAAAACTATCATTTCTGTGCTCTCTAGATCTTCCCTTAGAAGAATGCTAATTTGTAATCATGCCAGAAGCAGTAAAAGATGAGGGTATTTCTTAATGTGCACTCAAGACCAAAGATCTACGTGCAGCGTGATAATAACTTTATACAGATACTTGCAGAGCACCTTTGATTCTGAAGCATAACAGAGGACATTACCCATGTTTCTCCTGGGGAAGAGGAAACGGAACAGATGATCAGACTCAAAAAGATACGTGGAGCCCAAGAAAGAGCTTGGGAAAGAAAAGAAAAATGCCGCTTGTATTAGGAGAACACTGGTTGTGGAGAAAATAAGGCCTTAAGGGGAGCAACTTGACCTCGAAGTGGGAGCTGAAGTTGAGGAGTCATGGGTTAATTTCGTTTGAATCTAAAAGTCTAAATTCAACTGCTGGCTCTGGTGCACAATGGGTGTGCATTAATCTGCGTGGCTCAGCCCCAAAGTGACTGAATCTTTGGGATTTCCAGCTTTAAATTTGACTCTGCCCCTACTGACAGCTTGAGACAGGAGACACGGGGCTCTTGTGGTTGGTTGCCAGACAGCTAGGTTCTGTCTACACCTTGATTTGCAATTCCTTTTGGCTGCTTCTCAGGACAACTAGATGGGATTTAGATTCCTTAAAATGCAATTATGAATCTATTGGCCTTGACTCTAGGTTCTACCCACGAATTCATTTGTAGTTGGCAAAGAGCATTTAATTTCTCATCTCCTACGTCATTTAAGCCTCTCTTTAGATCCGTCCTCACTCTCACCTGTTAATAATCAGGAGTCAGCTACATGAAACATTCAAGTCAGACTCCATCTCTTGAAGACAAATGCACTTAAAAAAAATAGTGGGATGCAGATTTTATTTAAAGCCAAGTCACTTACTGGGTGACAAAGGCTGATTCTCTCTTCAGCAGGTTAAAAAAAATCAGCAATCTCAAACTCTTACTTTTCCTTAAAAAATTTAAAAAAAAAAAGCAAACTTCTATCAGAGCTGTTTCTTAAGGGCCAAAAAGTATACGTTACAAAAAGAGAGAGAAGAAAAGATTAGAGATCAATGCAAGCTCACCCTGAAATGCATGCCTCAGTTGAGAAATGAATATGAAGATCACTATAAATAAAAGATAAAAGATGCTATATCTTTTGGAGTAAAATATGAGGCCAGTCACAATGTGATGCATCAAGTTTAACCAAATTAACCCCCTGGGATAAACAGGGGCTTGGATTTTGCTGCATTTGAAAAATGAACTGATATTAACAAAACAAGCTTATATATGAAAAGAGTCATCCAGGGGCTCAAAAAGGAGAAATCAGTTTCTTTCCTTTTAGGTAGTCTCTCTCAGACACCTGCACAAGATTTGGAAAATGCTTTCCCCTGGGCAACAGAAAGCAGAGCAATCATTCAGCATTCTGTGAAGGTGCACCAATTTATCTTATTGGTTGATGTGGTAGCTGGAATCTCTGTTTAGGGGATGGATTATTTTTTGCCATTTCAGTCCACAAGCTTTGCTCAGAAAATATGCTTTCCATTAGGATGTACACAAATCACTTTTCTAATATACCATTCATTAGATTAATGTTAGTATTAGAGCTTTGTAGAGCACATATGTGTCTTGAGCATTTTTCCAGAAATGCATTATGTAACACATGGATTTCCAATTCATAATTGTAAAGGTTTCAAAACCTGAGCTTCAGAGGAGACTTTAGAAACAGGCTAGCTGCAATGAATTTTTCACTCCCTTGCCTAACTAGTCTTCCCAAATTGTGTGCCTTTTCCAGGAAATGAGATCAAAATAAAAATGAAATCTTGGTCCAGTCGAAGTGATTATTTTGATCTGTTGAGATTTTCCAGAGTTTTCCTCTAAGTCTGTTGCATGTAGACTCCTTTTTCTGCATGTTTTGACCTTCTCTCTAACCCTGAAAGAATATAGATGGGTTGGGTGACTCACAGTCACTTTTGGAGAAGTGAGCTGAATTATTTAGCATAGGCAATGGGGGAAAGTGGAGGAGTAAGCAGGGAGAAATCTTTAGCTGGAGGAAAATTGGCCAACCTACACAAGAGTAAATATGGCATACGCAGCAATTCAAATACTCAAAGATGTCTGTTTTAGCAATAAAGACCAGATCTGGACACAGTCCCTGGCAGAGCCAAACATACACCTGCATGTTCACTTATCAAAAGAATCACAGAAGTGTGCTGAAAACTGCTTAAGTGAGAGACATAAACACAACTACAGATGAACGGACAGAAATTCAAGGCTTTAAATGCTGGACTGCTGGCCAAGCCGTCAGCAGGGTGAGCTCCAGCCAGTTTTCAATTGTGAGACACTAGGTGCACGTTGCAGACATGCTAGGATGTTTGTTCTTCCTGCCCAGTATTTTAGAGAGGATATTAAACACCCCGTTAAACGCCTGCAAGAGATGGCCAGAGTGAAGTTGTGGAGAATGATGGCTGTGACATTTAATATGGCTGTGCCTTTGTCGAGAGTCTCACTCAGAATTTCCAGGGTAATTTTCGAGTCAACTTTTTTTTTTTTTTTTTTGGATACATCTAACTCACCTCAAGAATCTATCCACGTAGACTTGAAGTTAGGGACCAGCTGGTGTAAATTTGTGTGGTTACCTCCTGACCTAACCTTTTAGCTTCTTTCTGTTCCTTGATTGTAGTTAAGCTTCATCTTGCCTCAGGGCCTTTGTATTTACTGTTCCCATTTTTTGGAAATATTATTTCCAGAAAAATTTTCCGTAAATGGTTCCTTTCTATTCTTTGGCACTCACCTCTTAAAGATATTTTTTCCTTGATTGTCCTACTAGCCTAACTTAGTCCCAATTTATCAGATTACCTTACTTCTTTCACAGAATAATAATAAAAACAAATATTATCTTTGGTGTCTATTTGTATTTAGATGAACTTCTTCCCAAAGAACTCAAGCCCCACAGTGACAGAGGTTGATACCTTTCTTATCCCTTATTCTGTGTCTTAGAACTGTGTCTGGCATGTAGTAATCACTCGAGGTCTGTTGACTGTGTAAAGAATATGTGAGTAGATGAACAGATTTGGAGTTATTTGAGGTCACTCTTAATGACGGCTGGTGTTGGTGATTAAATTAAAATTGTAGGTTTTGGAGTTGGAAGTGATCTTGCTGAGTCTCACAGCTATGGCAAAACTCTCCCTACTGTAGCATCCCTGACGGATGATCAAGTCTGAGCATGAATAACTGTATATGAAAGACCCTCACCAGGGCAACCTCCTAGCTTTTCTTCAAGCAGATCACAGCCTTCCATGGGAGTATGCTCCCTGTTATTCAGCTGTAATTAGGAGAAAACTGTTTGATTTACCCAGAATCATCTTCTCTCAGTCTCCTTGTTCTAGTTCCTAGAGAATAGACAGGACAGAGTTTCCTCTAAATTACATCCTTTGGGTTTGCATTCCTGCTTGTAACAAAATAAGCACACTGCTATGGCAAAATTCACCTTGATTGCCACTTATCGCTACATTCCTTGTTAGTGTTTAGAAATAATTTGTCTTAATGTTCCACATTATAATTGATGGAGTACAGAAATAAAAGAGATCTCGGGGTTATGTCAGAAGCAATCAGACAGATATTTTAACTTACCCTTTTGATGTATTTAATGTTGACGCTGTGAGGAATTGAGCAGTATAGTCACCGCATTATTGCCATTGCTGAAAAAATGTACTTATGGTGAAATTTATGGTAACTTTGAAAGCTTTACCTGATGGGGAAATTGTCAGCTACATCTTAGAGCTCTGAGCATTTCTCAAAAATTTGTGATACAAAACACCTCTGCCTTTTCTTGTATTTCTGTTATGTTCAACTACTTCACAAAAAGCGTTCTTCATATTCCTGAAATAATGATGGGCTTAGTTGAGATTCTTTTGGGTCCTAAGGGGCCAACATCTGTGCATAATAGTGTAGAGTTACACAGAGCCTGGATGTTTGGCTCCAGACTGAAAGCCCCATGGAGTCGTTTTTTCACATCTGTTCACCAACGTGTATGAATGGGAGAAAACCAAAGTTCTGGTTTGTTCGATCAAGGTGAGCCAAACTCCTTTTACTTTTGCTGTGACAAACAGATAAAGAGGTGTAAAATATCTGAAAACAGCCTCTTAGGGTTTGGTAGAAAGCTTTAGCGGGATGTAGAGAATATACAACAAAAAGAAAAGCAAGTGAGTACTGCTGGCAAACTTTTTCAAGAACAGCTAATGAAATAATAATAATAGTAACAACAATAGTAAGATTGATTTTAAAAGACTTAAGAGTGGCATAGATTCCTAACCAGTCTACGTGTATTAACTCCACGCCACAGCTCTGTAAAATGGGTGAGGTTATTAACCCCTCGTTTTTCAAAGAGGAAGTGAAACATAAAGAAGTAACACTCCTGAAGTCCCACCGCTAATAAGTGGTGGAGCTGGGAAAAAAAGATCCAGGCAAATTAATTTCAGAGTTAGTGCTCTTAACCAGTAGGTTATGTACCACAGGTAATATTTGCACATTTTGAAATCACTTTGCAAATACTATTTTACCTCTAAAGTACACAGGGAATACCCAGGGAAATTGGCATTATAATTATTTTTATTTCTTTGCCAATAATCTGTTAACTTTTGGCAGCTCAGTATCCTTCCCCAACTTCTTAAAGATTCAGCCTACATTCCAAAAAAATAAAGGCTACTGGAAATAAATGTCTTGTAAATCCAGTTCAAGAGAGCAACTAAAAACTAAGGCCCGGGCTTCCCTGGTGGCGCAGTGGTTGAGAGTCCGCCTGCCAATGCAGGGGACATGGGTTCGAGCCCTGGTCTGGGAGGAGCCCACATGCCGCGGAGCGGCTGGGCCCGTGAGCCACAATTACTGAGCCTGCGCGTGTGGAGCCTGTGCTCCGCAACAAGAGAGGCCGCGATAGTGAGAGGCCCGTGCACCGCGATGAAGAGTGGCCCCTGCTTGCCGCAACTGGAGAGAGCCCTCGCGCAGAAACGACGACCCAACACAACCAAACATAAATAAATAAATTAAAACAAACAAACAAACAAACTAAGGCCCGCAAGGATGTAAAAAAGAAAGCAAAAGAAGAGACAAAAACCCCAAACCCTACGATTAAGCTCCATGTTCTTAGGTAAAGGGACACTTAATTAATGCTTCTTTAATACCTTGTGCACAGAGGCATGGCTCTACAGAAGCCAAGGAGTCTCCCTTTCATCACTGATTCATGGTATGCTTCTGGCAGGGTCACTTCCTTCTTTGAGCCTCAAAGCTTTTCATAAATAAAATGAGGGAATTGGAACAAGGTTAGCTCTCACAAGCCAGCTCTCATGTTCTGTGCGCCTGTGAGTCTAGGTAAGTGCTGAGTGTCTTTAACATGACAGGTTACATTTTTTCTTAACCATTTCTCTTCTCCTGATTTTTATGTAATTTCTAATACATAGTAGAATAGTAGAAAAGAAAATATACCAAACTGAAAGTAACTGATAACACTAACTTTCCATTCTCATTTCACTGCCAATTCAGCCAAAAGCCTTCTGTAGAATTCTGATGCAGACCATGAAAACACACTGTAAGTGTTCCAAAGTCTTTTCCATATTTGGTAGTCCTGTGATTTCCATTGGCAGAACTATCTTGGACTGTCATCTGCAAATCTATCAAAAAGAAATTAAGTAATAGGAATTCATATCAATGGTATTGGAGAAAGAAATCCTTGAACTTATCTTACTGTGTGAACCTTCATCCATGTACAAAATCAACAAGAAAGGTTAAACTTTAAAGGCAACGTATTCCCATTAATAGAAGGGAGAACATAACACAAATAATATACAATGCTAACGTTATGTACATACACATATACACAAGTGGTCTTGAAATGTATTCCCAGATATTAATTGGATTAAAGTTTGGGGCAATAAAGCATTTTTTCTCATAGAGAACATTATTCTTTAAGACACATACAGGCATACATATCTGCCCTGCTGGCCTCTCACAGTTTCAGTTGATTCTAATCATTTCCCCAGTTCATTTCCCCATATATTTATTCTAGGATTAGTGATTTTTGAACAGGTGTTCATCTCTTTAGAAATACCTGTGCCATGACCCCAAAGTACTCAGATTTCTTTTTGGCATTTGGTGGCATATGATGGGGAAAGTGACGAATTGTATGACAGGAAAGGTAAAAGGTGAACCTTAGAGTAAGTAAGACTTTATGCATAGTTCTTAATCCCAAAAGGAAAAGAGAAGGATAGCAGCAAAAGTCATTGGAATAAAGGACCTCTCAGATGAATCAGCATTAGGATAATTCATTGGTTACTGACTGTCCAGTCGTTTTAGGTTATAAAGTATTCCTGAGTGACTGTATCACTTTATGAAAGGATCTACCTAACTATAGCTTCATCTTGCTGGAATTAGTTTATATGACAATAGTATGCATAGAAAATGGCAACTGTGAATTCATGTCTTCCCAAAATTGAAGACACTTCGTTAAGGTACAAGTTTACCCAAGAGTGCAAATGATTTATCCATACTATACTAACTGAGACTGTGTCTTACCATTCTTGTTTGTTAAAGGAGATAACAAGGCTAACTTTGAGTAGAGTAATAGCAGGATACTTAGAAAATGCTTTCAGGTTAAGTTTTGTAAACAAAGTTCAGTGTTCACCCACCAAAAGCAAATCAGCTCATTTAGTATTGCAGGAAATGCCTTCATACTTTTTCATTGCCACTAAAGGAATTTAAAACACCTGTTGGATATATTCCCTCCTAGAATGCCATTTGTACACTTATTCATAATAGGACCTGTTATTTTAAATGCAAACTCACATTATAAGGCTCAGAATAGATACTCAGTATTTTTAGTGATCACATGGTTTAGGGTTCTCAGATTTAGGCTCAGACTTGCATTTCAAGCATTGCAATCTGGGCTTGTTAAATGATTTCCTTGCAACCAGGAAAAATTGTTTATCTGAATTTAAAGTCCAGTTAAATAAATGTGATCGTGGTGATAGTGGTTGATGAAGCAGACTAGCATAGCAGCTAGGGCAATTATGGACAAGATACATTTAACCTCTCTGTGCCTCAGTGTCTTCCTCTGAAACTGAGTTTCTTCATCAATGGGGATAAATACTGGTACCAATCTCACAGAGTTATTGTAAGAAATGAAGGAGCTCACAAATTTTCTAAAGGCTTAATGTTTGGCTTATTGTTACTAAATGCTGGTTTATTAGTAAAAAAATATCCCTCTATAATTTATTATATCAAAATAATAATGATAAGGACCTGTTATTTTAGTAGTTCTATTTTTTGGTCATATAGTTTAGACTAACTCATATTGTTTAAATGTGAAACAAAGAAGAAAAACAGTTGTTTTTTTTTTTTAACCTGGTCAAGGAACCCAAATCACATAATTCAGAAATGTTTCTGACTTGGCATCTGCATTGATTCTGTCACAGCCAGAGAAAGTTTATTGTCTCAGAAAGTGACAGCCTTATATTTGTGTAGCATAAAAAAGAAGATACATGCTAGCGAAGATATATACCCCTTATCATAGTCATGCCACATATAGTGGAAAACTATTCCTGCTGGGTTCAACCATTGTGATCCAGAGCCTGCCATTGCCTATTATCAGGAGCAGGAAAGCATAAGAACCGTATGTGTTTGCCATTAAGTTGGTCTACAACACTGATACTGTCAATCAGCCTCTGATAGTACCCTCCCCGGGGACAACCTTCTGTGCTCTTTTGAGCATGCTCAGATGGAGTCTACCATCAGTGTGGTGGGAGTTCACGTCAAGTGTGTCCAAGTTGAAGGGTGAAATTAACAAATATTAACCAAATTTGTGGCTGTACAAACGAGGAAAATAGTTAAATGATCAGGACGTGAAGAATCGGGCAAATACTCATTTGGCATCAACCCAATAAAAAAGCTTCTCGGTAAGAAAAAAGCTGCCAAAGATGAAAGCCCAGAATAGTGCTACTTTAGCCTAACCACAGTGTCAAAGCAAATAACCCACATACATACAAACGCAAAAGGAAACCCTCTTCACACTAATGCCCCAAAGTCCTTTATGGGTCTTCAAATTGAGCAGATTAGGTAAGTTGATAGTTGTCCTTTATGGACTGGGTCCACCTAGCAAGACTGGTTACTAACAGACTATCTCTGTTTTGTCATTTAATAGACATCCCAAACTTAATATACCTTCCAATCAAATACACACATAGTCACTCATACTTTTCCTATAGACTTTCCAAAACAGAAAAGGGCAGCTCCATTCTTCCTGGTGCTCAGTTACAAAATGTGATTCATCTTTGACTTTTTTCTTTCTCTCTTCTTTCACATCCCATACACAAGCAGAATGTGTCAGCCCTATCTTTGAGATAGAACCAGAATTTGACAGTTTCTCAATTTTTCCACTGTTACCACTCAGGATTAAGGTTTCGTTGTCTCTCATCTTATTATCCCTCTGAAATCTGTTCTTAACACAGTGGCTGGAGAACCCTTTGAGAATATAAATCAGAAGAATTATGTGACTTCAGTGTCTTCCCCTCTCATCATAGTTGAAGCTGAAGTTTTAAAATGCTGGAAAGTTGCTACATGATTACCCTCCACATTATATATTTGATCTCATCTCCTCCACCTCTACTCCTTGCTCCCTCTTTTCCAAACACCTTATACTCTTTAGTCCTTGATGTTCAAAAAGTATAGTAGGCAGACATTTTCACTTGCTGTTCCCTTTACCTGAATTGCTGTTCTCTTTAGTGTCTACATTACTCATCCACTCACTTTTTTAGGTCTTTTCTCAAATATCACCTTCTCCATTATGAGGACTTGCTTGGTTTCCCTGTAATAACCTGCAGCCCCAATAATACACCCTACCTCCTTAGAAGCCTCCCTTCTGCTGTAGAATCTGTTGAATGAATGAATGGAGTGAGCTATATCTAATTTCCAAAAAAATAAACATCAATCGTAAACACTTGTTGAGAGACAGAGTCACCAGGATATAAATAATAAAAGAAGTGTAAATTCAGGCCTTACCATTCACCATCCATTCCCTCAGGGTTCTGCTATGGTGTATCTTTGAATAAAAAGCACAATTTGGTAAGACTAATAGCTTAATTCGTTAGAATCCCAAACCTTTTATAGTAGAAATGTGATAAAAATTGTGTCAGAGATTCTCAACAAAATGTTAGCAAATTGGAGCCAAAAAAGTATAAAAAGAATTATATACCATGACCAAATGGGATTTGTCTCAGGTATGTAAGGCTGGTTCAACATTTGAAAATCAATTAATATAATCCATCCAAGACAAAAAAGGAATAAAAAACCCCATATAAATACATGCAGAAGAAGCCTTTGACAAAATCCAGCATGCACTCATGATAAAAACTCTCAGTAAACTAGGTAGAGAGGGACTTTCTTAACCTGATAAAGACTATCTACAAAAAAACCAATAGCTAACATCATACTTACTGCAGAGAAACTCAAAGCTTTCCCACTAAGCTTAAGAACAAGGCAAGGATGTCCTCCTTTATTATAACTTTTCAATATTGTGCTGCAAGTCCTTGCTAATGCAATAAAGCAAGAAAAGGAAATAAGAGGTGTACAGATTGAGAAGGAAGGCATAAAACTGTCTTTGTTCACAGATGACATGATCATCTATGTAGAAAATCTTAACGAGTTGACCAAAAAACTCCTGTAACTAATAAGTGATTATAGCAAGGTTGCAGGATCCAAGGTTAATATACAAAAGGCAATTGCTTTCCTATATACCAATAATGAACAAGTGGAATAGGTTAAAAAAAAAAAACCCATACTATTTACATTAGTACTGCCAAAAATGAAATACTTCAGTATAAATCTATAAAATATGTACAACCTCTATAGGAGGAAAACTACAAAACCCTGATGAATGAAATCAAATAATAACTAAATAAATGGAGAGGTATTGCATGTTCATTAATAGGAAGACTCAGTATTATCAAAATGTCAGTTCTTTCTGACTTAATCTATAGAAATTCAGTGTGATCCCAATCAAAATCCCAGCTATTTTATGGATATTGGCAAACTGATTCTAAAGTCTATATGAAGAGGCAAGAAACCCAGAATAGCTATCACCTTATTGAAGGAGGACAAAGTTGAAGGAATGACACTACCCACCTTGAAGACTTACTATGAAGGTGCAGTAATCAAGACAGGGTAGTATTGGTGAAAGAACAAATAGATCGATGGAACAGAATAAAGAGCCCCAAAATAGACCCACATAAATACAGTCAACTGATCTTTGGCAAAAGAACAAAGGCAATACAATGGAGCAAAGATAGTCTTTTCATCAAATAGTGCTGAAACAGCTGGATGTTCATAGTGAAAAGAAAAAAAAAAAAAAGAATCTAGACACTGACTTTACATCCTTCATAAAAACTCAAAATGAACCACAGACCTAAATGTAAAACACAAAACTATAAAACTCCTAGAATATAACATAGGAGAAAACCTAGACGACCTTGGGTATGGCAATGACTTTTAAGATATAACACCAAAGGCACAGTCCATGAAAGAAAGAATTGATAAGCTAGACTTCATTAAAATAGAAAATTTCTGCTCTGTGAAAATCACTATCAAGATAATGAAAAGACAAGCCACAGAGTGGGAGAAAATACTTGTAAAAGACGCATCTTGTTAGGATAAAGTGGCAACTTTCAAGCTTCTTACATGTGCAACTGGTGTAATTTATTTTGGTACGTAGTGTGAGGTACAGACTTTATTTAGTTTTAAATGGGTGTGCAGTTTTCTAGGCATCAATTTTAAAGATTATCACTTCACTTTATCACAATCAAACTTCCCAGACATACTTAGAACTATTTGTGGATATTCTTTTCTGTTTAATTTGTATATGTGTTCATTCATGTAGTAATGCTACAATGTTTGAATTGTAGTGGCTTTATAGTAAATTATATAGCTGCTTGCTAATTAACAGATACTCAACTTCTAGTGAAATTTATTACTTGTACCTGAATGCCTCCAGATTATGTTCTTCATTCAGATTCTTTACTATTCACTCAATATAAATTCAGAGCTGATATACATTAAAAACTGAACTAAAGTGCTAACATTTTTTAGTTTTCATCTATATTTCTAGATTTAAAATATGAGAAAGTAATAGAATGCAACATTTTTAAAAACCTCTAATGACTCACATTTTCTATCTCTAATAAAACAGAATACCCTGTGGAATATCTTTGCATCATTTACCTGGTTTCATTAATTCTGGCTACTGAAGTTAATTTAAATTCACTCTTGTAAAATGAGAGCTCAGTATAAGCTTTTATTTCTGTTAGCATACTCAGTGAGACTTACAAATAGTCATCTGCTAGGTGGTAAACAGTAAACAGTCTTGTTTATTGCAAATAATCTTAGCCAATAAATGTTATTTATGCTCCATTTAAGAATAAAGATGTTAATCTGAGATCACAAAATGATCTTTTTGTTAAAGCTAAAAGCAATTCTGCTTTGATTAGTTGCAAATGCAAATATTACCCAACTTCTTTCTCCTTCTTTGATAGTTGTATAGAAATAAAACTAAATATAAGAATGCAAGCCAAACCCACTACAAATGAAACTGCACTACAGGCCCTGTATCATCAGTGATTTCTAGATGATTTGTATGCTCAAACCTTCATTCTATCCTCTCTTCCTAAACAGAATTTTTTGTTTGTTTGTTTTGAATAACTTTTATTACACAAGGGATTCATATTCATTATAGAGAAATCATGTAATCAAATAAACCAAAAATGGATTAAAAAGCAGCCATAATTCCACCTCTCAGATATATTATCACTGTATCTATTTTATAGTATAGCTTTCATGTATATATTTTTTAACATCTTTATTGGAGTATAATTGCTTTACAATGTTGTGTTAGTTTCTGCTGTATAACAAAGTGAATCAGCTGTACGTATATATATATCCCCATATCCCCTCCCTCTTGCGTCTTCCTCCCACCCTCCCTATCCCACCCTTGTACGTGGTCACAAAGCACCGAGCTGATCTCCCTGTGCTATGCGGCTGCTTCCCACTAGCTATCTGTTTTACATTTGGTAGTGTATATATGTCCATGCCACTCTCTCACTTCATCCCAGCTTACCCTTCCCCCTCCCCGTGTCCCTAAACAGAATTTTAAGAAGTTAGCCAAGATAAAATGAGAAACTGATTTAGACTTAGGTCCCAAATTTACAGCTTCAGTGATTTAGGAAAATTCCTTGACAGCTATACTGAGCCTCAGTTTTCACATTTGTAAAAGGGTCAGGATTAAAAAACTGATACTTCTGGAAATGCCTGTCATTCTGATTGGATATTTTTAAAATGTTGACTAAAATTTAAATGGATAAATTATAAAAAGAAGATGACAAAAAGGCCTAATATCATTTTATTACCCAGATAAATCCTGGTGGTCCACTGATAGGAGAAGGGGCTTCTCTAAGTAGTTTTCTTCATCCTGATTTCTGGACACTCCCTTGTTTAATCTGCTTTTGGAGGCAGGGGGTCACATTTTGGCAAGTTTTATTCAAACTCTTTATGCCTCGATTTTAGAAAAGAAGAATAGTAGCTGTGCTGAGCTCTGCCAGGTCAGATAGAATTTTGGGGTATTCTCTTTCTCTCTCTTCTAGACAGCCACTGTCATTTGGTAAGCCTTCCTTTGGTTTGACTGTGGTTAGTATGTTTGCTGGATTTCTAAAACATATTTTTAGTGTTTATTTGTTTAGATTGAAAGGATTGGGCTATATTTTTAAAAGTTTATCCCTTCATTTTGGAAGGCCTTTTAAGTTGTGATATTGCATGCAAGAGAGCTAATGGAATTCTGGACTCCATATTTTCTTTTTTACCTTTTTTTTTTTTCTCAGACTTTGAACCAACAATGGTTAAGAATGAAAGGAACTCAGACCCAAATATTTTTTCCCTTGTAAAGCACAGAGAATACGGGAAAAAATGAAATTGGGAAATTGTTTTGCTCCTCTTCCTCCTCCTTTTTGGTCAGTTACCTTAGTTCTTCACCTCACTTTGTATTTCTAGCCTAGCTTCAGAAAGACCTGAATTTGATACACTCACTACACAGTGTTGGAGTAGTAGATTGCTAGAAGGGACCAAGATCCAGACAACCTTAAATGGCGGCTACATGGAATTATATTCAAGAGGGATGGTCCAGCCAGTTTCCTCACTTACATTGTGAAAGGAGTTCCCTATTCCTAAGAAATTGGACCTATGTCCGACCAACACAGAAGATGGAGATTTATCCCAGTGCATTTATATATGTATATATATTAAAATTATGTGTGTGTGTGTGTGTGTGTATATATATATGTGTCTGTATGTATATATATATATCTAATGCCTAATGGGAATATCTCAGATGGTCTCCTACTTTTGTGTTTTTTCTTTAATTTTACTTATAAAATTGTGACCATTTTTTAACTCAAAAGATGAAACCTTAAAAATTAATTAAAAAGACATTCTCAGTAGTCTAAGGTTCAGGGTGACTTGGCAGAGAAAATTGCTGAATGGTTAGATAACAGTGCTGGTATGCTTGGCTATTGTAACACTTTACATTTGAGTTTCTCTTACTTGAAATTACAAGAACTATATGACTCAAGAGAAAGAGTGATAATTAGTAATATTCTGCTTGCTTTTTATATAGCCCATTGAAGAACATTTTGATTAATTATTTGGAGGTCATAGGAAGGTCACGATCTAACTTTTGAACGAGTAGAGTTGCAGCATAAAGCTATGACTTAAAATTAAAAAGGAAGTTTGAAATGACCTATGTCTTTTGGCATCTCAATCCAGATGTCTGTCAGTAAAATGAGTCACTTTTCAGTCATATGGGTGGTCAGCAATGTAATTTTTTATTGGGAAGCTGAAAGACACCATTGCCAAACAGAGCATCTGCAGTGTTAACATCTATATTTGAGCATCTTTCATTTTCCCAAGGGGTGCAAATGGGAAGAAGGAAGGCAGAGAAATGCACTTGAATAAAGCTTTTCATAATGGATAGAACAGAGAGCATTCCCAGAGGCAGGTCAAGTTCAACCCAAGAACAACTCCCTCAGTGCTTTCACAACTAGTTAAAATACAAGACCAGTAATACCTCAACTCTCAAATCAGTGCTGAAATCAAGCAGAAGGTTGTTAATATTGATACGGTTAACATACATCAAATAGGATTCCTTTAATTTTCTGAATCGAAAAATTCTCCACAGTGTTGACATTTCCTTACTGAACTCCCAGATTGTTTGGTTTCAAAGGCTGTTGGGCTCAAGACGCATTTTGTTTTAAATAATCCTTCATAAAAAATTCAGCTTTCAGTCTAATATGATTGAAACTCAGCTTGAGTGTGTTTTATAATGCATTGAACTGGAAAGACTATGGGCGTTGAATTATTCAAAACATGGTAGGCGAAGGAGTGATATGTGGGGAGGAGGTGATCAAAGAAATCAGTGAGACTTGATATGTCTTGTTATCTCATTTTATTTACCTTTTAGAACTCTTCCAAATATTAGAGGAAAGAAATCAATATCAATTTTTACCTCTGTCACGTTCCACACTTCAATTATTAATGAATGTCAAATTTGACCTTGGTTTTCTGTACCACCTGCTCTGCAATAATATTTCTGAGCCTTTATTAAAAATGTAAAATTGTCATTGAATTTCCAAATATGATTCTCCAGTGGCTAATTTGGCTTGTTTTATTAATAAGCGAGTTCTGATGAGTAATACTAATTTAATATGCCTGTATGTAAGATTAAACTGTAAATTATTCCTGCTGAAGGTGATGAGATATGATTGCAATGTGGTGGTTGGCCACTCACCTTCCTGAATTAACCCTGCAAGCACACAATTCTTGGAAGAAACCAGTACTTCATATAGTAGCAAATCTGATATTATTTTGCATGTCTCCTTTAACAGTGGAATGCACACACACACACACACACACACACATACATGATGATGGGTGAAAAAACATACATGCACACCTTAGATGCTTACATTAATTTCTGAATATAGTTCTCCAGAAAGAAAAAGGTTTACTGATGATTTGTATTTTTATAGTTTATTATTTTATCCATACTAAAACACTTCATGAAATCACTTACTCTTTTGTTGTCCATGGAATCCTTTCAACTTTGAGATGCTACATATAAATCGAAATAATTATTATAGTCCTTGGCCACGAAAGACTAAGTTACAGAGAACCCGGTGACTGCAGGTCAGAGCTGCCACAGAATTATTCTCTGCTCCAGAGACCATTAGAATATCACTGTGTACCCACTTAAGGATAGAATGCTGCTGTTGAGAAACTAGCTATCTTTTATTTATACTAAAAGGAGAGAACAGTAGGGGACCTTGGCTGGGTGAGTGTGAGACTTTCTCTGTTTTGTATGATAAGCCACAAACAATACATGAGATAGCCTGGGGCCTTTTGTCTTTTGTCCCCAGCTCTTTCCTGTATTGCTCCTGATCAATTACACTTAAATCAACAAGAGTTGCTTGAACATTTTGACAGTTACCTTCCCCATACCCTGCAGCATTTTGAAAGGGTTATTGAGGTAAAGCTATTTCAAAAAATATTCCCTCCAAATGTTTTCAGGGTGCCATCAATGAACTTAACTTAGAGGAAAAAAACTCCACCTTGAGTTCCTGGCCTACCACTCTAAGGCCAGGCAAGCATAAACCTTCATAGCAAAACCTAAGTTTGCTCCCAGTTGAGAATTTGGTTTCCATGGTCTTATATAAAAAGTATATGGAGACTTTAATTCCCTATAAGCCCTTTCCAAAGAGTAAATATAGTTCATCATTCATAAGAGATGATGAAAATTACAATTTTGTTGAATAGGTGGAATATATATTATATATATAATATATTTATTTTTAATATATATATATAATATATATAAAGCTACTATTCAGAGTCCTTAAACTTGCATTTTCTTTACTTACCAAGAGTGAACAGTAACTTGATCCCTAAATACAATAAAGCACCTGGTCATAGCAGAATCATAACAAATATTTGATATCAGAATGAATTCACTGTTCTGGTGTAAAGAGGGAATACCTTCAGTTTTCCTCTTTCTTGCACCCAATTATTGCCTCCCGGACAGAGGGGTTTTTCTTGACTTTAATCTAAAGGGGAAATGTTCACTTTTGTTAAGATGGAAATTGACAACCTCAGTAGGCAGAGGCACTGTTTTTCTTTGGCTGAATTCATGTTTCTAGTGATAATTCAAGGTGTAATAGGGTTTTCTCTGCCATTCCAAAATCTGAAAATGATAAGCATCTCACCAGAGTTTCATGACAGCCGTTACCTATTCTGTGGAAAGGATATTCAAAATACCATGCTTCGTCAGTGTCTTCTTTGACTTATTAATCAATGGACAACTACTGAGTTAAGATAGTGTCTTATCCTTGCTTCAAAAAAAAAACAAAACAAAACCACAAACAAGAAAAAACTGTTAATGATGAAAACTTATTATGCCAGGACTTAGTATGGCCTGACTTGGAAATTTAGTTTCAGAGGCTTTTGTGAATATACCAAGGAAAGAGGGCCTAGGTGTATCTTATTCCCACGGGCCCACAATAAATATTTGCTTAATGGAGGAAAAATTAATATATAGTATAGGAGAGAACCTGACAGATGATTAACATTACTGAGTGATAGCAATGCCCAAACTCATCTGTGATCAAACACTATGAAGTATCCTCCTAAGGATAAACTTATTACAAATAAGAAGTGAAAATTCAATTATGGAGATACTTTCAGTTTCAGCTCTGATATGCATAAACCTTGGAAGTGTTCACTGTATCTTGTCCTTACAAGATAATGCTGTGCAAGATGAAAATCAATGACTTTTCTCAGAGGTGTCAGAGAACTGAGGTTGCAGAGTAAAGTGCCAACCCAGAATCTTGAGAACTAGTGAATCCAGCTGAGATCTGCTTACCTAGAGCAGAATTAGCTGGAGCCATAACTGGTAGGAACACTTAAACGGTAATTTTGAAAAATTGCTGGAGGTTGGGTGTGGACTACCATGAGAGTGAGAAACTCTGGGTGGCTGCAGTCTTAGGGGTCCCCCCCACTTCTGTGGGCTTTACCTTAAGGGATTCTACCAGGGTGTTCTAGTGAATGAAGATCAGAGGAAAATTCTCCTCATGCCTCTTGGCAGCAGAGCAAAAAAATAATCATTATGGTATACACCCAGAGAGTTCTCCCTAATAAAGGCCCATTCTTTAGGAAAAAGACCTGGTCAGAACCTCTACACAGCTGGAATAAGGGCCTTCCTCCCACGCAGGTCTCCTCTAGCTTTCTGTCTAACCTAAGGAGAGGGGCTCATAGTCAACAGGAGTCAGAGTTGTAAGGAAATAGAAACACTGCAGCCAGAGAAGAGAGTAGGGGATGGAGGGTTTAAAAAAAAAACCTTATACCTCTGGAAATACACTTATGGCAGTCACAGCCCAGAGACACAGGCCCAATGAAAGACTGAGATTTAACCATAAGGTTATAGAAAACCCCTCTCCCTCACAACCTAGCACCACACTAATAAGCTCTAGTATAATAACAATGGATTATAGTTGAAAGAGCCACAAGACACAGGCTGTGAGGGAGGGTACTTAGAGTAACCCAAGGTCTGTAACAGGGAGACAAAACCAAAGACACTAGTGTTGAAGTCTCTGGCGCCTACAGCTACAGCAGACATTAAACACAGCCCCAGTTCTAGCCAGATGAGCATAAATTCTCACACTGAAGGCCCATTTACCTTGGCTCCTATTACTTGATACAGAATGTCTGGGTTTCTATAAATAATTACAAGTCATGCCAAGAGGAGAGAGAAAAATACAGTATGAGGAGACAAACATCAGAAACAGACTCAGATGTGACTCCAATGTTGGATTATCAGACAGGGAATTTAAAATAACTACACTTAATGTGGTAAGAGTTCTAATGGAAAAAGTAGCCAATATTCAAGAAGAAATGAGTGATGTGAGCAGAGAGATGGAAACTTTAGGAAAGAATATAATGAAATACTAGAAATGAAAAACAAAGTAGCAGAAATGAAGAGTGCCTTTGATGAGCACATCATTAGACAGCATAGCCAAGGAAGGAATCAGTGAATTTGAAGATATGGCACTAGAAAATTTTCAAACTGAGGTACAACTGTAAATATAATTGGAATACCAGAAGAAGAAAGAAAGAAAGAAAGAGCAGAAGAAATATTTGAAGTAATAACAGCTGATATTTTTCCAAAATTAGTAAAAGACACAAAACTACAGATGCAGGAAGCCCAGACAACATGAAACAGGATAAATACAAAAAAGAAAGGGAGAAAGGAAGAAAGGAAGAAAAAGAGAGGAAGGAAGAAGAAAGGAAGAAAGAAAGAAAGAAAAGAAAGGAAAGAAAGAAAAAAGAAAGAGAAAGTCAACATACCTAGTCATATATTCAGACTGCTAAAAGATAAGGAGACAATTTAAGGAAGCTAGAGGGGGAATCAACCCCACTTTATCTAAAGAGTGTAAAGGAGGAAAAGTTGTTTTCCCTCTACCCATCTTAGCTCATTGGCTAGGTCCCTATAAATTAAGCTGACAAAAAAACAGATAAGAGAAAAACAACTTTATCCACATGTGCACTGAGCACGCACCCATGAATACTCAGTGATGAGTAACTCAAAGAAGTGGTTAGAACTTGGGCTTATATAGCATTCTAACAAAAGAACAATAGATTCTAGAGAAGTGGCAAGACACAGGAAAAAGGACTTTGAATTTCTTGGATGGCATTTTGTGGAAAGGTAAATCTATGGGGAAACTAATGGAAGATGAAGGTTCGTTAGTGAAGTTTTTATGTAGATTCCTCTGGTGCAGTCTCTGAGTCTAGTGTTGTCTTTCGTGATTAACTTCTGTTCTAGTAGGGAGGGGAGGGAGGACACCTTTACAAATTTACATCCTGCTTTTAGGCAAATATGGGGAGAGCCAAGGGATCTTTTCTTGTACTTGTTTCTTCTCAATTACCTTCAGCTCGGAATAATCATTATGACAAAGTGGCATATGTTGGGGTGGCATATTCTGCTCCTCTTCAGCAGGAAAAAGGAGAAAAATTACAAGGGACTTCTCATCAGCAACCTTGTAAGCAAGAAGAGAATGGAGTGAAATATTTAAAGTGTTTTAAGAATACACACTAACCTTTAATTCTATGTCCAGAGAAACTGTCCTTCAAAAATACAGGAGAAATAAAAACTTTCTCACACAAATACCTTGAGGGGATACATCACCAGCAGACTTGCCCTGCAAAAAAAATGTTGAAAGAAATTCTTCAGAGAGAAGGAAATGATATATAGATGAGAAACTCAGAATCTACATAAAGAAGAACACTAGAGAAGAACTAAATAAAAATAAAATCGATTTCTTATTCTTAATTGATCTGAAAGATAGCTGTTCAAAGTAATAGCAACAATGTATTGGGTGATAAAAAGGATTAAGGATACTCTTGTTATAAGCCACTTGCACAACACTTGAAGCATTATAGTGTTATTTGAAGGTGGGTTTATATTAGTTAAAAACGTGTGTTGTAAACTCTAGGGCAACTACTAAAACTTTTTAAAAGTATAATTGATACACTAAGAGGAGATAAAATGGAATTATAAAAAATGAGAGAAAGCAGAAAACTGGGGGACTCAATTATGCAAAAAGTTTGGAAGATTGAAATTGTTTTAATAAGAACAAAAACAAGTTGAAGAGAGAAGATGCAGACTTAGAGTTAAAAGACTGCATTTCCTTTTTTATATTTTATTTTTGAGATTTGTTTCAGGTTATATGATATATTCCTCTTTTATTCTTCCCTTGCTTCACAGTTGAGTATAAGACTCAATAATCCACAAAAGAATTTGTGATCTTTTGATTAAAAACCTTATGAAAACAAAGCAGCATTATTTTGATACCGTTCCTATCTCTGGTGGTGGGGCGATATGCGACAGAGACGGAACAATTGAAAACGTTGGGGGAAGGCAAAAGCTACACAACTAATGCTACTTACAACACACGTATAGCTAGTGAGAAGGTGAAAAATCCAGTCACTCAAGCTACTTATCTGATCTTTGCAATGGCGAACTTCGAACGTGACTATTTTCCATTCATTTGCCTGCCTGGTAGACTGAATAGAATCAGAGACGGTCTCCTTCAGTTGAAACTGGCTGCTGCTGTGGACACAGGCCTGATTTAAGTTGCTTGAGCGCTTCTGCAAGTCCCAGAGGCTGGGGGCTGGAGAAAGAGGAACGCGGAGGGCAAGGCTGAGGAAAGGGAATCCCCCAGCATTGCCAGAGCTGTGGGCCAGAATAAACAATATGCTGGGACCTATTTAGCAAATGAAAACGCAAACCAGAGAAAGCAGCCAAGGTCAGGGACACACATCTCCTCCTGCTGAGATGATTTGGGATGTTCAGAGCAAGAAAATGAATAGCTCACATGAGGGAGTTTCCTTGAACTCCCCTGGGCAATACATCACTAACTGTAGTGAAGTTTCTGCTTTTCTAAAACTTCATTAAATAAATGGCAGCGGCAAGCTGGGGTTTGGTTTATATGGGGTTTCCTTTTTTAGACTAAAGGCAAATCAGAGGAAGAAGGATTCTTCCTGGCCTGGCTTGCCCTGGCCTGTTTATGTTTGAGCCTAGATTGTCCTCCTCTCTTCCAAGGTCACCAGGAGCCTCTAAAACCAGACTCACTTCAGACACATCCTGGAGAAATCCTTGGACTTGATGCTTATTCACAGTGCACATTTCTTAGGTGATTTTGTGTCCTGAAGTTACTTAATTTTATTCAAGACTTTATGCTCAATGAAAAGAAGAGGAAAAAGTCAAAGTGTATAGCCTGACACCGTGAACAGCCCTCAGGATAAAGTACAGAAGGATGGTTTTGGTGAATCTCCATCTATTACCTATGTATGTTTGTATGTATGTATCTATCTATCTACCTATCTATGTGTGTGTATTTATTATGACTCTAATTCTGATAAGATATGCATGGAGAAATAATCATCAGAAAATTCAATGAAAGGTTCAAAGTGAATGTCCATACATGATGGAACTGTAAGTGGTAATTTTCTTCTTCTTTATATTTTGGAATTTTCTAACTTTCTAACATTTTATAGCAGTGATGTCCAATAGTAATAAAAATACGAGCCAAAAGTATAAGCCGCATATGTTATCTTAAATTTTCTAATAAAAAGAATCAGGTAGATTAATTTTCATAATATATTTTATCTAACTCAGTAAATCCAAAATATTATCATTTCAACATGTAATCGATACAAAATTATTGAGGTATTTTCAATTATTTTTCCATTAAGTTCTTAAAATCTGGTGTGTATTTCGCACTTAATGCAAATCTCAATTTGGAACTGGCACATTTCCAGGGACTACTGGCTACTGTTTTGGACAGTGTAGTTCTACAGGAAAAATAACAGACTTTATATGTAATGAATCATATACATGTGTTAATATCATAATACATTCATACAGAGAGAGAGAGGTTAATAAGTGAGGGTGGTAGGAATAATGTAGACCAGTGTTTCATAAACTATTCTATAGGACCTAAGAATTTGATGTCAAATGAGATGTTACTGGATAGCAGATCCAAAAAATATATGTTGCAAAGTCAAAGAAATTTGGAAACTCTGAGATAATCAAAATTAAATCACTTTTTCAACTATAGAACTTCTCACAGACTTTAATGTGCTAGCGTGCTTGATAAATCTCTAAGAAAGGAATAGGGTTTCCTATTTCATGAACTTTTAGACAGGAGTCCTTTTCTTTTTCGTGGAACATCTTGCAGGACAGATGGAACAGTTTTAGAAACTCTGATTTAGTAAATAAAAGAAATATAAAAATATACACAGTGAGTTGGTATTGAAATGCTACAGTTCATTAGAAATGCCGTGACTGTGCTTTTGTGTGTGTGTGTGTGTGTGTGTGATTCTCAGGGTATACAATATATATTCGTTTAATAATGCCTCCTCTCCCACATATTTTCACGTGTTATTTAGCTTCAGAATAGTCCTGGAATGAAATGCAGAATAAGTGAAATAGGGATTATTGCTTCTATTTTAAATAGGATTTTAAAAAACGATCTCTACATGGTAAGTGCCTGTTGTCACATTGTTAGTTATTTGCAGATTTAGGGATTTATGAATTCAGAATTTATGTATCCCAGCTTTCAAATTTTTTGTCAAACTGTATTATTTTTCTCCAGATTCTCATTGTAATGTTTATATTGATGCAAACTTAATCCAGCCCCTGTATAGTAAAATGCTGTTATTCTCCTACTTAGATGATGCCATAATTTGATAGTAAAGTGCCTTTAGCTTCTGAGAAAACCACAAGCTGCTTATCATTAATTTTATCTAGGAACTTCTTCTCTCATTAATAATTCTCCCCCCACTCTTTTATTTTTTCTACAAATACTCTTGATCTCCAAATCTTTTGTCTTCTCAGAGAGGGTAAACAGAAATAAATGCAGAACCTTGAAGCAGCTCAGAGTTTGATCTGAATGTGTATACTGGACTAAGAAAGCTAACATAAGTAAAAAGATATAAGTACTTAATTTTCAAACATAATGGTTTTACAAAATGATGTGTTGGAGGGTTTTGATTGTCCTAAACCCAATAAAACCAAGATAGCAGATATGATCTTGCTTGCCAAAGTGAATAATTTGAGCCAAAACAGGAAGTTGTCCTACCACAGATGTGTAGAAATGAAATCTGAAACCATCATTTTATTTATTTTTTATTTAATAAAATAAAAATTTAAAAAGCCTACCTTCATCCATTTCTCATTCCCCCCCCCCCAACTCTCCACCACTGGTAACCACAAATCCAGTCTCTTTTTCTATGTTAGTTTGTTAATTTGTTCATTTTTGAAGTATACTTGACCTACTTATGTTCATTCCTGTTACACAGCATAGTGATTTGATATTTCTATACATTTAAAACTGATGACCATAGTGTCTCTTTGTGCTATGTCACCATACGAAATGATTATATAGTTATTGAGTATATTCCCCACACTGTACATTTCATACCCATGACTCATTTATTTTGCAGCTGAAAGTTTTTAACCTCTTAATCTCCCTCACCTGTTTCTCTCCTCTCTCCACCCCCTTCCCCTCTGGCAACCACCCATTTGTTCTCTGTACCTATAACTCTGTTCCTGTTCTGTTATATTTCTTCATTTGCTTTGTATTTTTAGATTCCACATATAAGTGAAATTGTACAGTATGTTTCTTTCTCTGAGTCTTTTCCCTTAGCATAATACCTTCTGGGTTCACCCATGTTGTCAAAAATGGCAAAATTTCATTTCATGACTGAGCAGTATTCCATTATATATATACCACATCTTCTTTATCCATTCATCTGTTAATGGACACTTAGGTTGCTTCCATATCTTGGCTATTGTAAATCATACTGCAATGAACATAGGAGTGCCTTTATCTTTTCTCATTAGTGTTTTTGTTTCCTTCGAATTAATACACCGGAGTGAAATTGCTGGATCATATGATGGTTTGATTTTTAATTTTCTGAGGAACCTCCATACTGTTTTCCATAGTGGCTGCACCAATTTACATTCCCACCAACAGTACACGAAGGTGCCCTTTTCTCCACATCCTTGCTGATACTTGTTATTTGTTGTCTTTTTGATGGTAGCCATTCTGACAGGTGTGATGTGGTATCTCACTGTGTTTTTGATTTGTATTTCCCTGATGATTAGTAATATTGAGCATCTTTTTGTGTGCCTATTGGCCATCTGTATGTATGTCTTCTTTGGAAAGATGTCTGTTCAGATCCTCTGCCCATTTTTTAATTGGGTGTTTGTTTTTTGATGTTGAGTTGTATGAGTTCTTTGTATTGTGGATATTAACCCCTTATCAGATATATTGTTTGCAAATATCTCCTCCCAGTCAGTAGGTGGCCTTTTCATTTTGTTGTTAATAACTCCCTTCATTATGCAAAAGCTTTTTACTTTGATGTCGTCCCATTTGTTAAATTTTGCTTTTGTTTCCCTTGCCTGAGGAGACACATCCAAAATATATGTATATTACTAGGACCAGTGTAAAAGACTGTACTGCCTATGTTTTCTTCTAGAAGTGTTATGGTTTCAGATCTTACATTTAAGTCTTTAATCTATTATGAATTTATGTTTGTATATAGTGTGAGAAAGCTGTCCATTTGATTCTTTTGCATGTAGCCATCCAGTTTTCCCAACACCATTTATTGTAGAGACTGTCTTTCCCTCATTGTATATTCTTGCCTCCTTTGTCATAGATTGTGCATGTAAGTGTGGGTTCATTTCCAGGCTCTCGATTCTGTTCCATCAATCTATGTGTCTGTTTTGTGCCAGTACCATACTGCTTTGATGACTGTAGCTTTGTAGTATAGTTTGCAGTCAGTGCGCATGATACCCCCAGCTCTGTCTTCTTTCTCAAGATAGTTACAGCGATTCAGGGTCTTTTGTTTTTCCATACAAATTTTGTATTATTTGTTCTAGTTCTTTGAAAAATGCCATTAGTATTTTGATAGGGATTGCATTGAACTGTAGACTGCCTTGGGTAGTATGATCATTTTAACAATAATTCTTCCAATCCATGAACATGGTAGATCTTTTCCATCTGTTTATGTCATCTTCAATTCCTTTCATCAGTGTCGTACAGTTTTCTGAGTACACGTCTTTTACCTCCTTGGTTAGATTTATTCCTAGGTATTTTATTCTTTCTGATGCAGTTGTAAATGGGATTGCTTCCTTAATTTCTCTTTCTGATAGTTCATTGGTAGTGTTATATAGAAATTCAGCAAATTTCTATATATTAATTTTGTATCCTGCAACTTTACCGTATTCATTAATGAGCTCTAGTCATTTTTTGTGGCGTCTTTAGGATTTTCTGTGTCTAGTATCATGTCATCTGAAAACAGTGACGGTTTTACTTTTTCCTTTCCAATTTAGATTCCTCTTCTTTCTTTTTGTTGTATGATTGCTGTGACTAGGACTTTGAGTACTGTGCTGAATAAAAGTGTCAAGAGTGGGCATCCTTGTCTTGTTCCTGAACTTAGAGGAAATGCTTTCAGCTTTTCACCATTGAGTATGATGTTAGCTATAGGCTAATTATATATGGCCTTTATTATGTGGAGTTATATTCCCTCTAAACCCACTTTGTGGAGAGTTCTTATCATAAATGGATGTTGGATTTTGTCAAAAGCTTTTTCTGCATCTATTGAGATGATCATATAATTTTTATTCTTCAGTTTGTTAATTTGCTGTGTCACTTTGGTTGATTTGCAGATATGAAACCTTGGGATAAATCTCACTTGATCATGTTGTGTTCCTTTTAATGTATTGTTGAATTCAGTTTGCTAATATTTTGTTGAGGATTTTTGCATGTATATTCATCAGTGATATTGGCCTTTAATTTTCTTTTTTCCTGCTATCTTAGTCTGGTTTGTTTTCAGAGGGCTGCTGGCCTCATAGAATGAGTTTGGAAGCATTCCAATTTTTTGGAATAGTTTGAGAAAGATAAGTGTTAACAAATCTTTAAATGTTTGGTAGAATTTATCTGTGAAGCCATGATGGTCCTGGACTTTTGTTTATTTGGAGTTTTTGATTACTGATTCGATTTCATTACTGGTAAATTGTCTCTATATATTTTTATTTTATCATATTTTCTATTTCTTCCTTGTTCACTCTTGGGAGACTGTACATTTCTAGGAATTTGTGCATTTCCTCTAGGTTGTCCATTTTATTGGTTTGTAGTAATCTTTTATGATTATTGTATTTCTGTGGTAATAGTTGTAACTTATTTTTCATTTCTGATTTTATTTATTTAGGCACTGTCTCTTTTTTTCTTGATGAGTCTATCTAAAGGTTTATCAGTTTTGTTTATTTTTTCAAAGACCCAGCTCTTAGTTTCATTGATCTTTGTTATTGTTTTCTTAGTCTCTAATTACGTTTATTTCTGCTCTGGTCTTTATGATTTCTTTCCTTTTACTAACTTTGGGGTTTGCTTGTTCTTCTTTATATAGCTCCTTTAGGCGTGAAGTTAGTTTGTTTATTTGAGATTTTTCTTGTTTCCTGAGGTAGACTTGTATAACTGTAAACTTCCTTCTTTGAACTGCTTTTACTTCATTCCATAGATTTTGGATCATTATGTTTTCATTTTCATTTGTTTCCAGGTATTCTTTTTTTCCTTTCTTCTTTGATTTCTTCAGTGATTTATTGGTTGTTTAGTGGTATATTGTTTAGCCTCCACGTATTTTTGTGTGTGTGTGTTTTTTGCAGTTTTTTTCTTGTAGTTCATTTCTAGTCTCATAGCATTGTGGTCAGAAAAGATGCTACATAGGATTTCAATCTTTTTAACACCTTATTTACCAGAGGATTTTTGAAGAAACTAATGCCTGTGGCTGGAGATTTGTTACGTGGGTGAATATTGAAACACCCGCGTTTGAGTAAATATCAACAACTTTTTTTTTGCACTTAATGTATTTATTTGAAACGTTGTACATGTCTTACTAAAGCATTCTAATATTTCGTTAGAGTGTGATAGGCAGTATAGCCTGCACCTCTGTGCAGGGGAACAGAACATCTATTACAAATATACCGTGTTTCACTGTGCTTTCCCCTGGAAGAGCAGACTCTACACTTTCTGGTGACATTTTTTTTAAGT